>NC_135501.1:207315557-207935057 GCF_052857255.1 Amblyomma americanum
TTAAGGAGCGAAGAAGCTTTATTTTCGTGTAGTTGGCTCCCGTGTGTCTCCCAGTCCTTTAGGTGTACTGCGCCTTACTTGTGTTTCATCTTTTAGGAGTTTTTCAGCGGTCCCTAACATAGAGTACTCAGTGCAATATTTTCTGCTTGTAAAGCGTCCGTCCAATTCCAATAACCGCTTTTTCTTCTTTTTCGTGTTTAAGCTTCGATCGCTGCTTTAATTCGCGAGCAACATCACCCCCTCAGTTTTTGTAGCGTCTTGAGTACTTTTGACCATACCCTGCAGGGAGGTATAATGAATGACCGTCTATAATACTGACGCCTAGTTTTATTTTCACTCTTCTTTTTCTTTATTTTTTTTTGTCTTGCAGCGTCCGTTACTAGTGTTTCGCAGCATATCTATTTCGTACCTTGTTGTGGATATTTTTAGCCGTGCTCGTGACCAAACTTTCAGCGTTGTCGCAGTGTGTACGCGCAAACTTCACATCAGAGATATTTAGTATAGCGCGATTTGCGTTCCCCTGCCGTGGTACGCTTAAGCGGAAACCCAGCTGCTCCCGCGCAGCGGTATGTTCGCGCCCCTCCTGGCGGCGTGTGCTTGCGCAGGTAGCTCCCCGCAGAGGCAGCTCGCATTATGCTAAATCTCTCTATTCGGTTGCACAGCAATCCCCCATTTACTGTCCTGTGTGCTGCTTCCTGTGGCCGTTTTAACGAAGTTACCGGGATATGATAATTCCTCTGTTCACAAAATCTGTCGGTTCCTGATGGGACCATGATTTTCCGGAAATAAAAAATAAGTACTGTTCTGTTCTTTGCTGCTGCGTTTCAAAAAGTTTTCGAGTGCAAGTTAAGTTTTTTTTCTCTCTCTTTTCGTTTGGTTCGCACAACCTTAGAACGACGCTCGTGTCTTCGCTGGTTCACTTATTGCCGTGTTGCTTCGTTTATCCGTCCCTTTGCAGCTATACGTTTAGTTATCCACCCAGGATCTTTCACCGGGCTGTCCTGCCCGTCGCCTCCTCCCACTCAACCTTTTCCTCCCCTCTTTCTCCTCGCCCTAGCCTCCAGCACTTCCCGCCATTTTTTCCCTCGTTCTCTCAGCCGAGATCGCATTTCGCGCACTTTCTCCGGTTTCCCGCGTTTATTTGTGTCCCTTCTTTCCTCCTCCTTCTTCTCCCGTGGAGCGGGCTTCGAATCCCCGACGATGCGGCCTGTGCGCAGCGGTCCCAAGGCAGAGAGAAAGGGTGCCGCTTGATTCACTTTAGTTAATGGGCAGACTCCGGTCGCGCGTTTGTTGATTCCGATCGCGACGCCGACGCTCTTCCCCCGTATACATACGCGGGCCAGGCGCGACGCAAAAGGTGAACGGAATGCGCCGGGAAGCTTTTGTCGGCGCGCCAAAGTTTTTTGCTCCGAGCAAAGAAAGGGAGCGAAAGTTTCACGAGGGAGACGAAGGTGCGGTGGCGAGGGAAAGGGCAGAGGGAAACAGAGAGGATAGAAAACGTCGAAGCGAATGCTGTCGGCTAATGAAATGGACGCCGGAAATGCCGCAGTCTGGAAACGCGCACACACACGCCACGAATATAGGGCGAAGCAAGACGGTTTCGTTTTCGGTTCCCGCTAGACGGGCAATGGAAGGCTTTGCTTCTATTTCCTGCTTTCAGTCGCGTGGTCTAAGTAAACCTTAGCAGCGGAATGGAGTTGTTTTTGCTCTCGTGTTTGCGTCTGGGTTTTCTGTTAAGCGAAGTTCGAAGCAAAACGAAGCGTTGCGGTGGCGCGTGTGTTTCCGTAGTGCGTACCCGTGTGATGTAGATTCGCTCGTTTCCTTGATTGTTTACTCCTGTGAGCTTCGGTTAACTACAGTTCGGACCCTTTTCAATCGCCCCGCTTTGTTTCAGCCCTGTGTTAACGAAACCCGTTGCGTTAGAGAACCCGAGGGTGAGTTCGTCATGAGCTTCCGAAAGGCGACACACTCGTGCAGTGACGTCAACTGCATGTTGAACGCTTTAGCATTATATGGAAGCGCGGTTTTATTTTTACGTATGCGCTCCGGCAGCGCTCATTTCCTTGCAAGAACCTTTTAGCATTTGGGA
Source organism: Amblyomma americanum (assembly GCF_052857255.1). Lineage (NCBI taxonomy): Eukaryota > Metazoa > Arthropoda > Arachnida > Ixodida > Ixodidae > Amblyomma > Amblyomma americanum. The sequence continues at coordinate 207,317,647 of NC_135501.1, forward strand.
CAGTTAATCGCTAATCGCAGACTCTCTATACTGCAAAGTGATTTAACGCAACTTGTCGATTGAAGAAGCTGTGACGGACCGTTGCCGCTCTATGTTTTCACTTTATTTTGGTAGAAAGCAGGTGTACACCATGAGCAAGAAAGTTTAAAAGAGGAACATTCTACCAAGCAAGATGAGGCAAAGGGCGTTTCAAGTAGTACGCCGGACAAGGCCTCGCCTCCTGGCGAGAAACATTGCACTCTCTACGCTAGAAAAGAAGTTGAAAAAATGAGTATGGGAATTACATTGTACCTTTCATCACGCGCAGAAAATAGAAGTATTGTGAACATGGCATTATATAAATTAAATTCGTAATTACTGCAGAATATGAGAATTTTTCTCCGAGATAAAGATTACATCACACCCAGTTAAATTATTACAGTGTCAAAAGGACTTTCTTAATGTTGTTTTTCGATTTAGTTTAGGTTTAAAATTTAAAAGCCTCACCGGAGCAAAAGGCCCTTCGGCGGACGGCCGGAATTGTCCAGAAAAAATCCCGATTTGTTGGTGGGGGCAGTGACGTCATCAGTGGCGTCATCTGCGCGAAAAAATCTCATTGGCTGGAGGAACGTGATTTCACCAGCCGGCAGTGACGCCAGCAGACGAGATTCCTGTGTGTGAAGCCTCCAGCTGCCAACTGTGGCAGGTGGTGTAATGGCTCAGCTCGGGAAGTAATAATAATAATAATTGGTTTTTGGGGGGAAAAGAAATGGCGCAGTATCTGTCTCATATATCATTGGACACCTGAACCGCGCCGTAAGGTAAGGGATGAAGGAGAGAGTAAAAGAAGAAAGAGAGAAATAGGTGCCGTAGTGGAGGGCTCCGGCATAATTTCGACCACCTGGGGATCTTTAACGTGCACTGACATCGCACAGCACACGAGCGCCTTAGCGTTTTGCCTCCGTAAAAACGTAGCCGCCGCGGTCGGGTTCGAACCCGGGAACTCCGGATCAGTAATCGAGCGCCCTAACCACTGAGCCACCGCGGCGGGTCATCTGCTTGGGAAGAGCAGATTGTGTTTCACGAACCCCAACAATCACTGCCGGAAAAAGCATCGACAGCTCCGAATGCTGTCGCATTTGCCAACGCATAACGGAGTGAGGTGTCGCTGCGATTTATTTTTCATGAGCTTTCTTATTGTGCTGGTGTACTTCGTCATGATTCGCTGTCTTGTTTTCATTAAATTCCATTTTCGTTCATTATATTCGCTCAAGGGAGAAGAATCCACTTAAGTCATTACTAGAGCGTACTAAATTACTCGCTTCCTCCCTTCCTGATGATGATTATGGATTTTTTGGCATCTATGGCCAAAGAGCGCCATAGCACAAGGTATTTTCGACTTCTCAAGGTGGGGTCAAAGACCCATTAGCCAAGCATTCCATCCCAAAGAAGCCGAGCACCAGACCAGGGGAAAGCTTGTACCCATTGTATCACCGGTGGGTACCCGGCGGCACTGGGGATCGAACCGCGCACCTCCCGCATGCGAGGCGGATGCTCAACCACTAGACCACCGCTACGGTATGCTTCCTCCATTTCTCACAATGCGCTTCACGTGTCTGCCCAAAGCGAGACGTTTCCTGCGCCTTTTCTTTCCATGCAACCTAAGCGTTCCTTTTTATGCTTATCCCTTCAGTCTTGATCAGCTCCATCAAATTGCACTGAATTTGAACAGAAAATAATGTTTCAGGAGCGAGATGCCACTGGTGTTTCTCTCGAGTTCGTCGCATTAGTTAGGAGGCGCCTAATGAGCTATTTCCAGTGATATCGCTATGTGCCGCTTCCAGAGGACGCGGACAGAGGTATAGCCGCCTTTTATTGTGCTCCATTTTCTTGTTTCCGCCTTATCAGCACCGCTTCCTCTCATTCGATGTTATCACCGCGTGCCGATTTGTTGTCTACTTTTTCATCTTCAAATGCGAGCCTGGTTGCATGATCTATTAACTTCCGGCATTTTTGTTCAGTACACGCAGATAAGGTTCTGGTCCATTGCTTGCCCCATTCCTCAAGTCACCTCCTGCAGTCCGGAGCGCTCGCGCTTGCCTTTTCTCGCGTGTTGTCTTCTATTTTCACGCGTTTCTCTTATCACTTCCGTCTTTGACGCCTTGCCCGCTCGGCCTGCGTCCCTGTTCGGACGTGGCTCGCCTTTTCTACCTCCCTTATCGACGTCATTAATCTACTTCCTTTCCCCGCTTTTATATATCCTCTATTCCTCTGTAGCTTCCCTTGCCCAGAGGTTTGTTTCGTGTATCAAAGTTCCTTGCCCCACTTAACTGCAGTCAGCCTCCTCCATATACCGTATCGCATTGTACCACTTGTGTTTTCTTTTCACCGCGCCTTCGTTCTGACTGGTCGTGCTTCCCCCTCTGCACGTCCGTGTCGCCCTTGTCTGATTACCCCCTGTCTCTCCTGCCGCTTCTGATCACCTCCTGTGCTACGCGGAAGCTCCATGCTTTGCTTCGTCGATTTGTTGTGTGACATTGCGTGACGCTTGGTAACCACTGCGCGCGTACTGCTGCCGTGCTTCAAGGGACCGATTCTCTTATGTGAGCTGCTGCCGTCATGCACCGTTACGTGTAGTCTCGCACGTTTCATTCGAAGTTGTCCGTCGCAAATCCCCCCCCCCCCCCCCTCTGCGCCCCGTTTAACAAAACTCGTTTCCGCGTTGTTGTAGAAAGTTAATTATACTCACTTATGCTTATCTTTGTTATCAAACGCCACAAGAACAATATCGTTCACTAGAACTATCTGTTATACCCCGCCGAGGTGGCTGGCTCAGTGGTTAGGGCGCTCGACTACTGATCCGGAGTTCCCGGGTTCCAACCCGACCGCGGCGGCTGCGTTTTTATGGAGGAAAAACGCTAAGGCGCCCGTGTGCTGTGCGATGTCAGTGCACGTTAAAGATCCCCAGGTGGTCGAAATTATACCGGAGACCTCCACTACGGCACGTCTTCTTCCTTTCTTCTTTCACTCTCTCCTTTATCCCTTCCCTTACGGCGCGGTTCAGGAGTCCAACGATATATAAGACAGATACTGCGCCATTTCCTTTCCCCCAAAAACCAATTATAATCATATAATCATAAATCCTAGTTTAGAGCCATTCATATGTCAGATTAATCCAGAGCGAATGAACCAGGGCTCGAAAAAACACAGCACGGGACGAATGCTCCATCCTGTCTCGTGTGCTTTATTTTGTGTCCTCGTTCCTTAGCGCTAGAATAAGCTGTTGGCAGCAATGAACCACCTAGCCCCCGTCCAAAATCCTGATCCAAGCAGACAGTTTTAAAATTTGCAAGTGTGCGTGCAGTGTTTTGTTGTAGGCCTACGTAATCGTTCCGCTTTAGTCAGCGTCGTCTTAAGAATATGCCACTCCTTTTCCATGCTTCCGACACTTGTTTTAGTGAACGGAAAAGTAGGGAAGGGCCCATAGCCTGTGCTCTGTCCAAACGCGTCCGACATATAGGTGCCACGATAACTTGATAAGGAATGTTAGCAGACTACGGTAGTTACAGCGGTCCATCCTTCATTTAGGTTATGAGTTATTTGCCTCTTGTTTCTTTCTGTGTCTGCTTATATTTGGAGAACAGTTCTTTCTTGCATCCTATTCACTGACTTTCCCTCACTTCTCCCTGCGGTCTTGGCAGTAGGCTCTTGAGTCCAGGGTCGCGGGATCGAATGCCGACAGCGGTAGCCCATTTCGATAGATGCGGTAGGGAAAATAAAAAAAAAAGCTGTCATGTGATAGCATATGTCAGTGCACGTTAAAGAACCACGGGTGGTCGAAATTAATCGGGAGACCTCCACGGCGGCATCCATGTGCAGATTAATCGGGGCGCTAAACCCCACGCACCACTACCACCATCGTCTTTCTCCAGCGCTGGCCTGCTGTCCCGCTTATCTCCATATCTAGCCTCGTGCGCTTCTATCGTCGCGTGCATCCTCGTGTTCTCTGTCCCTCTATGCTTACCGTAGCTTCTCTTCCCTCTGCACTCGCTTCTTCTCCCAAGACTGGCGACCTGGCCTGCCATCTATCGCCGGACCCATCCCTGGCGTTAGCGCAACCCCGGGCCACCTTCCTTCCGTTGGGCGCCGAGCTCGGCGTTATCTCCTCCCAGCCGGTGTGCCATGGTGGGGCCCTCGGACGCGGCTGGGCGCCATGGCTGCCGTGTAGCGATAGTTCCGTGCACCGCGAGGGAAGCGGCGGCTGCACTTCGTCTTCTCATGCGAAACAGTTTGGATGCCAGGGTTGTATCCATCCGCCGCCTCGTATCTGTGGTTTTTCCTGGAAGCCGCTGTTAAAAAGTGCCTCACAAAATCATTCATTTAATGATCCAGCCGATGATGCTGGATCAAGCAAGAAGGGCAATGAAATAGTTACAAAAGGACAGTGAGTGATCAGAATGCAGTTCGAACGGCAAATAGCTATGTTTACAAATAAAATGAACAAGGGCCTCGAAGGAGCCTCATTCCGCTTGCCAAGGTTTCGGCAAGAGGGCTTGCCTTTTTTTGGCCCAGACAAATAAAATTCCTCTTGTCTAAACGTTCGCTCACGGACTCAGGCTGCCCCATCAACCCTTGCTCACTTTGCTTTGTGTTGCCAAGAATCCAACCTCCCTGCCTTCTCTCGACCGTATGTTTACGAGCGACATTTTCAACGCTTATCTTAGGAGGAGGAGAAGGAGGCAGTATAACAATACAATTTAAGAAAGGAATCACCGGAACACGAAAGGCGAAGGGAAATTTTTTTTTTATTATTTTACTCTTAGCTTAGTTGAACCGGCCTTGCAGGTCTAAATTCTATCGGGAGGTTAATTTTATTTTTTTTTTACTTAATCCGTTTGCTTTTACTGCTTTCCCGCTTGTGAACATGCGCCTGTTTCGTGTCAGTTTGAATAGCTCCGTGTATAAAACGCCGCGCAATCTCGATCTCACTGCTTCTGTTTGCCGCATCCAGAAGCTAGTTCTGTCGCCTTAAAGGCACGCAGCGCGTACAACCGTTTAGGCCCACCACTAACTCTTCGTCTAAAGCTACATGCACGATCCCCTCTTGTGTGTGTGTGTGTACCTTTCATCAGAGCGCAAGTTCGCATTGGACAAATTACGCGGCAGTTGACAGAACGTGGCACTACATTGTGCGGCGCACAAGAGCATGCGATGAGCTCTCGTAGTAACCTCAATCCTAAGCTTGTTCAGGGCTGCACGGAATGGCCGCGAGAAGGTGCGCGTACGGCGGCGTTCGTTAATGAGCCGGATCGCGTAACCGGGGGTCGACGGGGCCCGGAATTATTCCCAAACCGGATGCGGGACTTCCGTGCCTGCGGGGAGATGGCGCACAACATGGTGCGTGAGGTTACGAAAGGGAAAAGCAGAGGGCTAGAACGAAAGGTTGTTCGCTGGTAAGATATACGTTACCCAACGCACTTGCACAGCCACCAGGGTACACACACTACAGGCGCCCTCTTCCGCAATGCGGCAAGAGAAGATTTCTCGAGGTGATCCTCCGAAGTTTTCCCTGCCTCTGCCCGTGCTCTTCAAAGAGCGATGTGTCTCAGAGTTTTCCCAGCCCAGAGTTTTCTACGTGAACGTTGCTATCACTTTCTAGTTGTTGTCGTTCAGTAAAGTGTCCACTAATACTTGTGCCCTGCGTTTAAGAGTGCCGCAGCGCGTATCAAACCATCCTCCTCGGATCGAAAGCATAGTGGTGTGAGTTGTGTTTCGGCTTCGCGCGGATCCGACTGTAAATCACGCACGAAAAGCTTGCACTGTATTCAAAAAGGAAGCCGCTAGCCGTTTTTAAGATCGCGTAGCAGTGGCTGCGCCCCATTTGAAATGCCGTGCACTCTTCACAGCCACTGCTGTTAATGGTCCGTTCATTGTTCCATTAACCCGCCATGGCAATGCAGTAGCAATGTGGTCCGAGCCATCCGACGTCACGAGTGACAGCATAGTTCCTCTCCTTCGTAACTCCTACCACTGGGGTTGATAATGATGATGATGACTTCAGGTTTAATGGCGCGTACCCACGGCGGGGGATTGGCCAGGGTGCATTGCGGATACAAGCGCACTCATGGGAAAGGAGTGGAGTAGTTGGATAATTTTGTGACCTACACTCGAAGGAGAAAAAAAAACGGAAATGAGAAAGCAGTGAACTTTCATTCTAGCAGAGGAACCTACCTGATGCAATTATATATTCGCGAATATAATCGCACACCGAAAGAGAGGAGAATCGGAATAGAGGACGCTGTTTCGACCTTCCGAAACACGTGCATATACTTCGTCTTTCAGGGTCAGGCTTTGATCCAACACCTCGAACGCATCTCGTGCCACTTTTCAGATCACGTGCGGGTTCCGCGTGTTGACGGAGCAGCTGCGCAAGACCTCCGTGCTGCTGGCGCTCCTTCAAGGACCAAGGGTTGAGGCTTCACACATATTTCAGGTTTTTCAGCTTTGCTGGGGAAGTAGAGCTTTTGCACTAAAAGAGTCGCCATCATGGGTCGATTTCGCCAGTTAAATGCGTGCGTCGACACCGCTTTTTTTCGCGGATCACAGAGGCTACGCTGCACTGCCGTTCACTTCAAGACGGTGCCAACCCGTTCTTTTCGGTAAGAGCACTCTAAACATGACGGCACTGACGCTCCCCATGTGACTAATACCGCTGTCACAAGCGTCACAAGGACATTTCGAAGGCCTCGAACCGATAGTCTATCGACTCAAAGGCGATCGAGCGCTGCTACACGGTCAGTTCCAGTGGCCATCGAGGGAATAGTCTATCGAGTCAACGGAGCAGCGCGGAACTCTGTCGAGATTTCGAGGGCCTTCGAGCTTTGCTCAAGGCTGCTATAGCGTTGCTTCGAACGGCGCCAACGCGCTCTTTCGTGCACGATGAGTTCATCGTGTAAAAGCGTGTAAAAACATTATTCTTCTAAACTTTAATGCAAGCAGTAAAATATTAGTCTGGACAATAGTATGAAAATTGCATTGGTCTGGTTTAAAGAGCATTAATTTTATACTCTCCATCGCAGAAGAAGGCAACGCCAGCGGTATCAGCGTTGCCAGAGCGCTACAAAACTACGACAGCAAATCGTACAAAAGGCAGTCTCTTTCAGTACAACGCAGCTGGCTTTTAATAATAACTTAAAACTGCATCTGACTACAAATTAGTGCGTTTCAGCATTCAGTGTAGGTTTATAAAACAGTGTTCTTATTTGAGTGTAATCTAAAGTAGCAGTTATGGCAACAAACACGCTCGGCGTAAGACACGAGAATCATTTCAATGGTCATTTAGATTCGGCGTGTAGTAGCGACAGAGCTCCTTTGAGTTCGGTGGCAATTGAGAAAATCGAAAGCTCATGACTCGATTGCCACTGAAACTGAGCATGTGACGGGGGTATTAGTGGAGCGCCCCTGTTGGTCTGCCCGGCAAACCACCGAAAATTGCTTCTCGACCCATTCGTTGCGCTAGTTGCGTGGCAGGTTTCGCGGCAAGCGTCTTACAGCTGGCGGAGCACCGCGCGCTGTTCTCCGCCAGTGTGTCCATACCATAAGTGCCCTCTCCAATTTTTTAAATCTAATTTACCATGCGTTAAATGCGTCTTTTTCTGGCGGACAGACGTTAACGTTCCTTCTGTTAGCCACAGCCATAGGATCAGCCTTTCCTCAGAACAACAGTTGTATGGGGTTGCTCTCAGTGTCCCGGTGCTCCGGGGAGCAGAGGTAGACTGAACTGAAAATTGGTTGTTAGGGAAGGAAATAGCGCATGCAGTATCTCTCTCACATCTCGACGGACGCCTGAACCGCGCCGTAAGGGAAGGGATAAAGGAGGGACTGAAGGAAGAAAGAGGTGCCGTAGAGGAGTTCTCCGGAATAATTTCGACCACCTGGGGATCTTTAACGTGCACTGGCATCACACAGCACACGGGCGCCTTTTGCGTTTCACCTCCATCGAAATGTGGCCGCCGCTGTCGGATTCGAACCCGGGTAATCCGGATCAGTAGCCGAGCGCCCTAACCACTGAGCCACCGCGGCGAGTCGAATGACAACACCTACTCGCTTTTTGTGCCCGAGATGGCCGCATGCGTCTACGCATGCGCAGAAGTAGGCGTATGCTAACCCAGTGGGCAGGCTCTTGACAATGCAGCGATGTCGCCTTCTACCTAACCTACCTTTCCGCTTTTTGCATCCAGCATGTCCGATCAACTGGATTGGCTCCCTCAGGTTCCTGTTCCGTGGTGCCTGGAGCCAGGTATAGTAGGAGCACCGAGCTGAAACGCCTCTCTGCCATCTCCCACTCCCTAAGGACGCTATTGGCCGCAAAGACAGACGCATGGCGTCTCCGCCGCCGTCTGCGTGCACACTTCGACGACAATGCATTCCGCTTTCTGGGCCTTCTTCTATTCCGCTATGATTGAGTGTAATGGGTCGAGCAGCCACGTGTGCGTATATACGGCGAGGCTTTCTCGACAGCGGCGTCGACGTTGGCGCCGCCTTTCGAGCGTCGCGAACCGCCGGCTCCCGTAATGATAATGGAGGTGACGGCGATAATCGGCTCTGCGAAGACAAACGCCGCGGCAAACTGCGACGCGGCGCGCCTTCAATATCGCCGCCGCCTGTCCGTGCAGCCGCGGGACCGTGCGCCTCTCTCCTCTCTTTTCCCGCTGTAAATGAAGATCATATCTCCCGCGAGCGCCCTCTACACGATGTCGCGCCAAGACAGCGAGACGTGGCTGTGCCCTGTCGGTGTCACGTTGGCCGCTTTATTATATGTGCCGTTATCTTTTTCTTCGGAGATAGCTCCTTGTTCGGTTCTACACCTTCTTCCTCTTTTCCCCATTTTCCCCGGCGGAGCACCAACTCTCCCTAGCCGTTGGACGCTCGGACCTTCCATTATATACCCCTGCTTTGCCAACCCTGTGGTGTCCCTCTGGCGCACCGGCTTTCGCGCCCTCTAGTATTCGTTGCCTTTTGGGCGTGCTTTTTCTTTCCCTATTTTACGCATTCTCTGGTCTCGATAGTTATCCCGAGTTTATCTCCCCTCTTTCCTTTCTTATATTTTTGAGGGGGGGGGCACGAGTCTCTCCCCTCCGCCCGCACTCCTCCGGCGTCGATTTCTCATACCTTTCTCTTCCCTTTCCGCGTTGTTTCTTGTCCACTATTGTTCGTTGTTGTTCCGGCATTTATGGTTCACACGACGCTTTCTCTCGCTCCTATTTCGCGCGCCTTTATGGAGTTTCGAAGCAGCATTTCGTTTGCGCCTGTTCTGTTTTTGTTTTTCTTGACACTGCGCTTACGCGCCAGCTGTCTGCCTCCCGCCGTCTGTCTTTCGTGGCAACTTTTCTCCTTTTTCCGTTCTCACCCTAGTTGCATTTCCGCTGATGTGTCGCCCAGTTTGTTTGTTTCGCGCGGCTCTTCACCGTCGCGGCGCTTTTCTCTTTCCCTTTCCCCATTCCGTCTTGGCTTTCCTTTCTCGGACGCTATAGCTTTTCCCTTTTCCTGCGTGGTCGGTCGGCTTCTTCGCTGTTCTGGTGAAAACTGAGCAGCAGGAGCGGCGACGGAGCGCACGCACTGGTTCTCCTTATCTTCCCTGGTTCTTTTTTTTTCGCTTTTCTTCCCGCGCCATCTCGGAATGGGGATCACTCGCCGATACCGTCTGCGTGATCCGATTTCCGAACAAAGTCCCGCGGCAGAGAACGTCGGCGGCAGTGGTGCAGCGGCCGGCAGAAAACGGATCGCGCTCCACACCATGCACTTCTCTCCCTCCACTCTCCTCCTCCTCCCTCTCTTTGCGCGCACTGAATTCCCATTACTGCTTTTGGGACCGAAAGCTGCTTCCTCCACCCGAAAGTGGGAAGTTCTATTATTGCAGCGCGAGTGCGACGACCACGAACGTATCGCTGAAAGGGAGCGTCGTCGCTTCGGCGCGACGCGCCCGCTGATCCACACGCACGCGGACGGCTTATGACGCGCAGGTCTTCGTTAGCACGCCCTTCCTCGTTCATCCCTTTCTTCCCCTTTTTGTCCCCTCGTTGTACCTCTCTGCCTTCCTCCTTTCACCGGTACGTCTGCGCCACGACGTTTCCTTTTGTTTAGTACAGGTTCGTTAGTGCGATTAGTTGTCTCTGCTTCTGGCTCGTCGTCCTAAGTTTAGTTTTAAAGCATGAAGAGCTTGCTGGCTGTCGTCTGGCTGAATTCTCGGAGAGGGCGGGCTGCGAGTTTGTTGCATGGCGTGTGTATGAGATGCTAGTCGGGAATGTTTGCGCCGTGTATAACTACGACACTCGGTCCGCCGTGCGGAAGTGCGGAACAAAGTTGCGGTGCGCCTCACTGGAACGAGCATTGGCGTGCACCAAGAACGCAGGATTCCAACGCTAGACACTCAGATTGCGTGCGCTGTACCTGCAAGAGATGTGGGGCATTGTGGAACGAGGCACGCGTTGGTTTCCTGACAGCGGAGCGCGCCTTTGGGCGCGTGTATGGTGAGTTTCTTTGTGGAAGCAGAGGGACGATACCAAGCGTTTGTGTGCTCGTACGGCGTATGCAGGAGAATCGCTTCCTACGCAACACTGAGGAGGCCACGAATCCAGACTCTATGCCGTGCATTGGACCTACTCTGCAAAGCATTTGGGCGTGCCGGCCATACATTATTCTTTTTTTTTAAAGAATTACTGAGCTGTGTTGTTAAAGGGCGGGCGCTGTGTTGTACTGGAGACGCAGCCCTCAAGGTGTGCAGGTCTCTACTGTGGCGGCCTGTGACTTTAAGCGCGGGGATTTCAGCTTGGTGTGCTTGATCGCATTTCTCTCTTCTCTCCTTCACTTTTGCGCACCCCTTCGCTTCGCCTCCGTGCAGGGTAGCCAACCGGAATGCCCTTCTGGTTAACCTCCCTCCCTTTCCTCTACACAGCTCTCTCTTGCGGTCCCTGCAGCTTGCACCTGACGGGGTTAATTGGAGGAGTGTGAGAGAGGCATTTGACCTGCCATTGACGCAGTTATTGTGACGACGCGATACGGGCACCTTTTGAACGCAGTGTCACTCAGTCCAACCATTAGAGAGTTTTAGTTTCTCGTACGTAGAGCTCTTACGGGTGACCAGTGCGCATGCGCAGAACGCAAAGGGTATGAGCGAGTCTCACGTACGTACGTGAGATTCGGATTTTTACGTTGCGGTCTGCGTTGCTTGCGTACGTAGCGTTGACAAACATGGCGGCACCCTGCCCGCCGCTTCACGGCGATAACAGCATCGTCGCTAATCCCTCGAGGCGATATCGTGTTCTAAACTGTTGTAGTCGCCTTCGATTTGCCAATTCTTACCCTCGCATAAGGTTTCAAGCGACAAATGGCTTTTGTTTTTCAGACAGAAAGGCGATTTTTCAGCAGTTAAGCCTGACGAAGTAGCGTTGGTCGCCGTCATAGCAACTGTCTCGCTATGAATGGCTTGGCTTAAAGACTTGTCTTGGATGATTTAGGCTACAACCAGTGTCTGTGTTTTTTAGTAGATGGCGCTAGGCGTAAAGCGCGGCGTGTTTCGCGTACGTGTAACTATAAGGGTTTCAAACGACCTGCGTGCAGGCTACGTAGACTTCTCACGTTTGCGTGCGCGAACCCTCTACGTACGTGAAACTAAAACTCTCTATTTTTACGTTGCGGTCTCTGCGTTGCTTGCGTACGTAGCGTTGACAAACATGGCGGCGCCCTGCCCGCCGCTTCACAGCGAGAACAGCTTCGTCGCTAATCCCTCGAGGCGATATGGTGTTCTAAACTGCTGTATTCGCCTTCGATTTGCCCATTCTTACCCTCGCGTAAGGTTTCAAGTGACAAATAGCTTTTGTTTTTCAGACAGAAGGGCGATTTTTCAGCAGTTAAGCCTGACGAAGTAGCGTTGGTCGTCGTCATAGCAACGGTCTCGCTATGAATGGCTTGGCGTAAAGACTTGTCTTGGATGATTTAGGCTACAACCAGTGTCTGTGTTTCTTAGTAGATGGCGCTAGGCGTAAAGCGCGGCGTGTTTCGCGTACGTGTAACTATAAGGGTTTCAAACCACCTGCGTGCAGGCTACGTAGACTTCTCACGTTGCGTACGTGAACCCTCTACGTACGTGAAACCAAAACTCTCTATTCTTTTAAATAGCGCAGAATCTAAAGCCACTGTACCGCACTCGTCTGCAGTCATCGTTTGTTCCTTATCGAATAGCTAATAAGCCACTTTGTGGCGCGGTACATCGGTTTTGTGTGACAATAAGCATCCCGAAAAATCGTGTCGTCTATCCATTGTGCCGTTATTTCACGCACTTCGTGCTCAGACCGTCGTGGCGAACTTCTCTCTGTTCGTAAACATAGGATTCGTATTTCGAAGGACCTGCAGTAGTATGAGCCGTATCTTCGATCGACACGGAAACACAACACATCTCTGTTCTTTCACCTTTTCTTTTCTGTTTTTTTTTTGTGGTCTACCTCCTCCTCTCTTTTTGTTGTCTTTTCTCGTTTACTGTTTCGAGCTTGTCAGTGACTGCGGATTCGCGTTGCTCCAACATGGCCGTCTTCCATTGCTCGTCATTCGGAGAAGGATTCTAGCAGCGAGATACTTTGTTGAATTGCCTACGCGGAATGCGCAACACTCACTGGCTATGCGGCGTTTGCAATACGCGAAAGAATGCGCTTCAAACATTGCCCTCTGGGGCTTCGTGACCTCAGATTTCAGGCGCAGGTAAGAGTCTTCGTCTCGGCGTAATGCTGACAGAGTGCCATGTAGCAGCGGAGCGTAGCGTCACCGAATTTTGGATGCTGCTAAGCCGGAAAAAAAATGCATTTTTTTTTTGGGGGGGGGGGGTAATAATGCAGTGTCTGTCTCATATATCATTGGACACCTGAGCCGCGCCCTAAAGGAAGGGGAAAGGAGGGACTAAGAGAAGAAAGGAAGAAAGAGGTGCCGTAGTGGAGGTCCCGGGAATAACTTCAACCACCTGGGGATCTTTTACATGCACTGACATCGCACAACACACGGGCGCCTTTTGCGTTTCGCTTCCATCGAAGTGCAGCCGCCGTGGTCGGGTTCGAACCCGGGTACTCTGACTCAGTAGCCGAGCGCCCTAACCACTGAGCCACCGCGGAGGGTTGGTAAGCCTTACAGAAAAGTAAAAAATCATCAACCCCCCCCTCTCTTTAACCATTTTGTTTTTTATTTGTGTTGCATCCTTCTTTTTTCTTCGTTATTTCGTTCCTTTGTTTCTTTTTTTGTGTTACGCTCTTAGTCATATTCAAGGCCTGTTATCCAACAAGAATTATTTTCAACAGCTCTAGGCAACAGGACCAGACATTGGGAGAAACTGCTTCCAACGCCTGGTCCTGTTGTCTAGCGCTGGAAAATAATTCTTGTCATGGAGCATCAACTCGCCCAGTCGGCCGTCCTTCTACTCTTATCCGACTCTGGAAGCTTCGTGAAGATAAAAAAAAATCTGGATTTTTTTGCGTCAGTGCCTTCCCGGCCGTTGTCTGTTCTTTTGATTCTGCCGTTTCTTTTTTATCTCAGTTCTTTTGGCATCCCTCGCTATGTGCACAATGAAAACAAACCACTCATAAATGTGCTGTGTTCTTCGTGTCCACGGCAGAAGAAGCAGTACAAGGAAGAAGAGAAAAAGAAGGCTCGGACCGAAGCACCTCTCTGTGCCCCCAACTCTAGGCCAATCCCCCTATGTGGGCATGTGCCATAGTATGATGATAACAACAGCAACACCTCGTTCGCGGCGCGCCATAGCGTTGAGGGAAACAGGCTCGCAGCGTGCGAAGAAAATCTGCTCGCTGGCGCTCATGCGATTAAAACAAAGAACAGCTAATAGTTAGTGAGCAGGAACGATCAAAAAAAAGAACAGCTAATAGTTAGTGAACAGGAGCAGCGTGGCCTTGTTCCCCCTCGCGCTTTTGTTCATCTCCTCGTTGTTGTTTTTTTAGATACTTTGGTCAGATGTCGTTATCGCAGTCTTCTTTTGTTTCCATCTTTTTTTATGACAAGTTCAACATAAGTTCAAAAGCACCACGGCTAGCGTGGGTCTTCGACCAATTTTGCCAACTATTTCAACTCCGGGAACCCGAGCATCAGTCGAGAGGAAAGCCTTTCTCTGCCCCCCCCCCCCCCCCCCCCCTAGTTTGTCTCCACAGAAACTGTTGATGTCCTCCGCACTGAACAGAGGGAGAATAATAATAATAATAATTGTTTTTTTTTTTGCAAATGAAATGGCGCAGTATCTGTCTTATGTTTCGTTGTACACCTGAACCGCGCCGTAAGGGAAGGGATGAAAGAGTGAGTGAAAGAAGAAAGGTAGAAAGAGGGGCTGTAGGGGAAGGCTCCGGAATAATTTCGACCACCTGGGCATCCTTAACATGCACTGACATCGCACAGCACACGGGCGCCTTTTTGCGTTTTGCCTCCATAAAAACGCGGTCGGGTTCGAACCCGGGAACTCCGGATCAGTAGCCGAGCGCCCTAACCACTGTGCCACCGCGGCAGGTGAGGGAGAGAGACAGATTTTGTTTTAATCTTATGCCATATATTCGAGGAGAATTATTTCATTCCGCCAAATGCTTATTTGGTAGCTCCGCCACTCTAACTGAAAAGCTATTGGGATTTCTCAGCCAATTTCTTGCCACTTGTTCTAATCCCAAACGTATTGTGATATGGTTCAGCTGTCGTGGTTATAATAATAATAGTAATTGGTTTTTGGAGAAAGGAAATGGCGCAGTATCTGTCTCATATATCCTTGGACACCTGAACCGCGCCTTAAGGGAAGGAATAAAGGAGGAAGTGAAAGAGGAAAGGAGAAATAGATGCCGTAGTGGAGGGCTTCGGAATAATTTCGACCACCTGGGGATCTTTAACGTGCACTGACATCGCACAGCACACGTTAAAGTCATTCTTGTTTATTACCGCACTATGTATTCCTCGTTTTGATTTCTTCCTGGTCGTGCGAGGTTCATTCATCCGTAAGGTTTGGAGAGGATTGAAAATGAAAACTGGTTTTCGGGTAAAGGAAACGGCGTAGTATATGTGTCTCATCTCGGCGGACACCTGAACCGCGTCATAAGGGAAGGGATAAAGGAGGTACTGAGAGAAGAAAGGAAGAAAGTTGCCGTAGTGGAGGGCTCCGGAATAATTTTGACCACTAACGTGCACCGACATCGCACAGCACACGCGGGCCTTTTGCGTTTCGCCTCCATCGAAACTCGACCGCCGCGGTCGGGTTCGAACCCGGGTATGCTCTGGATCAGTAGCCGAGCGTCCTAACCATTGAGCCAACGCGGCGGGGGGCGAGGCTTTCCTGTTTCCTTTTATTGCACTCTGTGTGTTCTTTTCTTCCATTCATTTTTATCGAACGTGTTTTTGTTTGTTTGGTTTTTGCTCCTGTCTTCGAGTATGTCGTTCCACCCCATGCTGGTTTCGCTTCAAAATTGGATTAGGATTTGACCAACCGCGGATTAAACGATGCGAATAAAGGAAGCGGCTAAAGTGAGCCGTTCTTCAGGCGCGGCAACAAGAGGAGTGTTTAAGACGCTACTGGGAACTTCGCTCCATTTAAGAGATGACAGGGTTCTGCAGCTTCAAATCCAAAGTTAGAAAAGAAAACATTAATGTGGATTACCTCAGCTAATCCAGGATATGCAAAGCGAAAGATGTCGACGTTCTTTGTGTTCATTGGCGTTGGCGTTGACTATGTTCTAGACGGCGATGGCTTCGAGGAAAGGAAGGGCGCATGACTGGATCCCTGGATATGCGGACGCCTCATTCGTGTTTGGATACATGTGGCGGTGGTGAGAGAGAGATGTGGCCTGAATGCATTAGCGCTGACAGCGTTGTGGCTGACATGCGGCACTGCACCAATAGCTAAGCCGCAGCGTTCATTTGGTGATCAATCTCTAGCGATCAACCATTAACTGCATGCCACCTCCCAGGGTGGCAAGGAGGGCGCGCTGCCTATCCAGTGTGCGGAACGCAATCAAAGCACGCTTTTGCAGTTGGACACCAACGCCACGTATACATGAAAGCGAGATTGAGGTCTCCACTGACCCAGGGAGCCGGTTGTGCGCCTTTCCTTTGGTGAAAATGAATGGCCTTTGCAAAGTTGTCAACGCCAATGAACTCTATGAACGCCGTCGGCTCGCTTGTTTTGTTTGGTTTTTGAGGAAAGGAAATGGCACAGTAACCGTCTTACATATCTCGGTGGACACCCGAACTGTGCCGTAAAGGAAGGGATAAAGGAGGGATGGAAAGAAGAAAGAGGAAACTGAAAATTGAAAGTTGGATTTTGAGGAAAGGCACGGCGAGGCGGGCGTTGTGACGTCATGTGCCTCCTCGAAGCACCGCCACAGCGAAATCTCAAGTTCGCGGCCAGTAAATCTTTCGCTTTAAAAGTCGGCAAGGCGCGCTAAGAACGCTTGGTGTGCATGTACGTCTCACTTTCTTAACCCCTTAGTTTGCTCTTGCCCTTGGCGCCACGTAGATGTTTCCTTTTGTCTGTCTCCTATGTGCAAGCGTGTCACATTACCCGTTTCCACGGCCGCTTGCTCGAAGCGCTTGCATTTGTTGTTTGTCGTTTGTAATGTTGGGGAAGGCTTATTTCCATGCACTCACACGGCCAAGAATTTTAAGGGAGAAGTGGTTAGTGTGAAACAATTGATGTCTTTTTACAAGTAATGGCATCGGTGCTTGCGGTGACCAAGGGGCAGAAATGGTTCGAGTCGTTATTTGCGCGACGAAATAAATGAATCTAAGTAAATATCTTTGTGCCATCTTGTGACGCCAACATTGAAACGATTACAAGTAGTACGTGACGTCAAGTACGATGGCAGGAAAACGAATATCCAGCTGCGTCTTGATTGTAGTAAAGCTTATGAAACATAAACGGAAGTACAGTACGTTGTAATGCAAGATCGTCAGCAAACCAGCTTTTAGTCTGAGTTAGTTTTGGTATAGGAGGCCACATTATCTGCAGAACAGCCACGCAGTGCTGTTATGCGCACTGGAGGCTTGGTTAAGCCATTGCTAATGCAAATCCGGCAAGTGCTTTAGTGGTTCTGTCGAACACTATTCGTTCCTTCCGCGCAGGCGTTAGTAGTTAACGATGGTGCATAGGCCTAAGCTTTAGTTATTCGCTGAGTGACTCGCCTAACAACATTGGCCTGACGTTCAGAATTACAACAGCAGCAGAATTAAGGTAAACACACGCATGCACGCTAACACACGCTCGCGCGCCCGCGCGCAGCTCCAAACGTCTCCCACTCCCATGCATTCTTGCACACACCTGGCGATGCTTTTTTTTCCCTGTCGTCTTCACTAATGATCGCTGCTGCTGCTCCTGCTAGCTTTTTGCTGTTCGGCGCCGGCGCCAGGCTGAAGAAACGCCATTTCGAGAAGAGGCCGCCGCCTCCATCAGGTCTTAACTCCGACCGTAATCTTATTTATTGATAGCCGCATTATTTCGCCTGGCCTCGGCGTCGCTCCCGACCGTTTGCCGCTGAGCGTTCTTCATCAAGCGTCGCCCACGCGGAGAGAGGAAATTACCTTCTCGCGGCTGCTCCTGCTGTTTTCTTTGTTCAAAGCACTCCGCGCAACCTTTTCTGCCAGCTTCCAACCTCTCCTACGCTTTCTCAAGCGCTCATTCTACCACAAACGCGCCACTCTGTCTGGGTTCTCCACATTGAGGGGAGCAACAAAGGAATAAAGGGAAAAAGAGAGAAGACATAACTGGAAGAAACATTCTCACGTATACGTCGCTCCTCTGCGCGCGTTTTCGTTAAACAACCACTTGCGCGCACGATTGGCCCTATTTGTTTCTGCCGTCCCTGTGTGTATAAAACTGCGTGCGCGCGCGCAGTCCTTATTTGTGAGCTTCGTGCTCCGTCGAACTCTTCCTTTCCTTCGACCTCTGGGTTCTTTTTTTTTTAATTTTCTCTTTACCTTTCCTTCCTCGCTGTTCTTAATTTATGCGTCCTTCTTACTCCCCTCCCGTTGTTTGCTTTCCCGCTATTCGCTTTACTCGCATTCTGAGCGCCAGCCCCTTCTCCCTTTATTTCTTTCCCTCTTCCGATCTCCTTTACTTGCATCCCCTCTCCTTCCTCCGTTTCTTTCTTTCTTTCTTTCCGCTGTGCGATGTCAGTGCACGTTAAAGATACCCATGTGGGCGAAATTAATCCGGAGTCCTCCATTACGGCACCTCTTCTCTCTTTCTTCTTTCACTCCCACCTTCCTTCCTTCCCTTACGGCGCTTGAGCTGTCCACCAAGAAGTGAAACATTCAGTGCGCCATTTTCGTTCCTCGCAAAAAAACTAATGTCCCTATTCCTGCTTTTAGTTCCCTCTTCCTTGGGAGGGGGAGGGGAGGTAGGGGGGACATCCTGTACCTCATAAATGAGGCCCTGCAATCACTCAATTATATACTTTTTTTTGTCATTCGTTCTTTCTCAATAACCCGTCCTTTCAGCGTGTGCTATTAGACGGCGCACAAAACCACTCAGTGAAGCCGCAGTGGTGTGTTTTAGCTAGTCATTACTCATGCTGTCGTCGTCCGCCCTCTTCGTTAACCACTCGGTAACTATTCGATTAGACTCCGTTCCATTCTGTGCCTGCCGCTATCCGATTAGCGTGTGGTTCGAGTTCGGAACCCACTTTTCAGTTCTCTCGCTGCCCGTAAGTTGGTTAGGCTCCTACTTTCTTCGCTCCTCACGTGCCGCCTTGGTTGCTGTGTCGTTACTTTTTTTATATCATTCATTTTTCTAAGAGCCGCCTTGCCGGTCATGGCTACCGCGCTTCGAAATGCGCCTGTTTGCTCGCCGTTCTTGCGTTTTTCTTTCACAGAATAAAAGCAAACGAAATGCTAGAACCGGGTGCCTGCGCTGTGTAGGAAAGCTTCTAACGAGGATATTCTGGCGTGCGTTGCAGCCGCCCGAGCAAGCTGCTAGGCAGGATTGTTCTCGAACTTTGCTCGAGACTCACTGCCACTCCACTAGAAGACACATGCTTTGAGCAGTTTGAGGATTTCGTTTGGTGGTGTGTTGGTTTTAACGTCCTGAAGCTGACCGTTAGATGCGAGGAACGCCGTAATAGAGATCTCCTGGGTAATTTCGACCGGCGTAGTAAGGGGGCCTGACATTGGAGTACTCTGTTCAATAGGATTATATGAATGCAGTGTGTTTAGCAGCGGCAGCGTTGTGGAGGGGCCCTCAGTGTTTTGCGTGTCTTCCAATGGTGTCTTGCGTACCCGCCGCGGTGGCTCAGTGGTTAGGGCGCTCGACTACTGATCCGGAGTTCCCGGGTTCGAACCCGACCGCGGCGGCTGCGTTTTTATGGAGGTGAAACGCTAAGGCGCCCGTGTGCTGTGCGATGTCAGTGCACGTTAATGATCCCCAGGTGGTCGAAATTATTCCGGAGCCCTCCACTACGGCACCTAATTCTTCCTTTCTTCTTTCACTCCCTCCTTTATCCCTTCCCTTACGGCGCGGTTCAGGTGTCCAACGATATATGAGACAGATACTGCGCCATTTCCTTTCCCCAAAAACCAATTATTATTATTATTAATGGTGTCTTGCACAATGACGCCATCACTCTGGCGCCCGTACATCGTGCTTTCGTCCTTTCCACTGTCGCGCTATTACTGACACCCGTATGTGGTCGCTCTTGCATACCGAGGGACCGTGCGGAGTTTTAACTCTCGGCTACGCCTCTT
Source organism: Amblyomma americanum (assembly GCF_052857255.1). Classification (NCBI taxonomy): domain Eukaryota; kingdom Metazoa; phylum Arthropoda; class Arachnida; order Ixodida; family Ixodidae; genus Amblyomma; species Amblyomma americanum. Next base: position 207,337,384 of record NC_135501.1, read on the forward strand.
TCGCCCCTTCTATACTGAACTGCGGCGACTGTTACCAAGGGCTTGGCCACCATTTCCGCCATCAGTGAAGAGCGCAAGCGCAAGCGATAGTAGGTGCTCAAACGTCAGCAACGGCTACCGCAGAAAATGGGGAAGGGTGCGCACGAAAAAAAACCTGAGTGCTGTGCGATGTCAGCGTCTTTTAATGAATATCCCCAGGGGGTCGAAATTATCTCGGAAGGTTTCACCATAATGGTCACATTCCATGAGATTACACCGCATTATAAATTAGCCCGCAGAACGTACCGACCGGGACATGAATCCCTGACAAAAGCGCAAGAAAGCATGTGGAGACATCTACAGACGGAAGTCCACCCTCACCCAACGTTATTGAAAAGTTGAAAATTGATTTTTGGGGAAAGGAAATGACGCAGTATCTGTCTCACATCTCGGTGGGCACCTGAACCTCGCCTTAAGAGAAGGGACAAAGGAGGGACTGAGACAAAAAAGGAAGGCAGGCGCCGTAGTGCAGGGCTCCGGAATAATTTCGACCACCCGGGGATCTTTAACGTGCACTGACATCGCATGGCACACGGACACCTTTTGCATTTCGCCTCCATCGAAACGCGGCCGCCGCGGTCGGGTTCGAACCAGCGTACTCCGGATCAGTAGCCGAGCGCCCTAACCACTGAGCCACCGTGGCGCGTGGTGGGTCCTCTCGAACGCGTTTAGGATGTGAAGGCGATGTAAGCCGTTTATCTCTAATAAAGCATGTAATCATCATAAAAAGCATAGTGCTCCCTTTAAATGGAAGCGCGCTTCGTTATAATCGATCGAGTAAAGAGTATATTTTCCAGTACTTCTAAGAACTTTGCGGCCAGTGCGCTTCCGGGAGTGCATTAGGGACCACGTATGCGGACGATTTTGCACTAACCAAATTAGCGATCGCGACGTCCCGGCGCATGCTTGCATTTGCTGCCTGCCTTCAGTTACGCTTTATGCTTGTGTTTCGTTTCAACCGCGGAAAGACGAATACTTTCCTCCGAATAATCTTGTCGGGGTTCTTCCCTCCCTTCCCACTGCGCTTATTGTTTTCTTCGACCTCTCACGCCGCCGTCGTTAAAATTCAGAGTCGTGCAAACAAGTGTTCGTGTGCAGAATAAGCCTCGCTGATTCCATCCTTTTTTTTCTCATCGCCACAGCTACAGCATCGAGACGCTAACCTTGTTTAAGAATTCCCGACATGCATAATGATTCTGATTATGGTTCCACCTTCGTCGCTGTTCTTTGTTCAGTTTTCTGTGTTTCATGTCGGGCGAATATCCCTTTGGCAGGAATTGGGCTTCACCTAACGAAGCTTTTATTTGTTATCGCACCTTTTTTTTTTTGCAATTCTGTTGTAGAAGTTGTCCGGCTCTTCCGTGTAAAGTTTTTTTTTCTTGCTTGCGTTATGTGCCCGTTGTTAAGCGAGGGCACTACGTTACGTTGGATGAGGTTATTTTGGTGTGCGTTAGGCCTTTTCTCTTTCTTTTTTACTTTCGAAGCATAAGACCGCAGATGGTGCATGTATAAGTAATGAAGTGGCTTTTGCTGCTATGGCTGTTGGAGTTAGGAGAACAAAGCTGCACATAACCGTTTTTATTCAGAACACAGTTAATTATTGTCTTCCGTATGCAACTCGTGATATTGTGAAGGACATCAGAGAAAGCTCCGTAAATCTGGGTGTAATGTCTGATGCTTCCTCCGACTGGCAGCATTAGTTTATAGTCAGATTACCTGGTATGAATTTTGAGGAGAACATTTTTATACCTTTTAAAAGCACAACTTTCAGATCTGAGCATGTCAATACAATGTTAAATTCTCATGTTGTGTTACACCTGCGGTCGGGCACTCTTGGCAAATCAGAAGACAAACGTCAGCTGTTGACACCCTAACTGATATTAACCCTCTATGTCCCGGGCAGTAAAATTCCTGGATGAGCACAGGGGTCTCTAATGCCTCTATTGGACGATCGGGCCGTGCCTGGATTTGTTATTGGGTGGCGTTGCCATCGCTGACCGAGCTTCACTGTTTGTGAAGCATTCAGCGCAATCGAACACATTCGAGAACAGTAGTAAACATAGCAGCTGGACAGATCTGAAACGCTTTAGGAGTTAAAAACAGCCGAAGTGTAGCCAATTTTAAAGAAAGCAGAAATGAGTGAAAGGAGGTTAGCGGGTTGATCGAGCGGAGCCAGGAGTGGGTTAGCCCTTAATGGAAGCCAATCAGCATAATGGATTCGAGGACACGTTAATCGTCGTACTCAGTAAGGCGGAGGACAATTTTAACTACCCTGATGTCAAATGTAACCGCTAATTTTCTTGCATATGCTGGCTGTACTTGTCAAGCAAGCGATCCGCCTGATAGCGATAACGCCGATACTTTAAGCAAAAAAAAATGGATTTCATGAAATTAAATTTGCCCTCGCCCGATGACCTCTTCCTTCATTTCTACTCCCTTAGCTATCGCAGTTTCTGAAGGTGCAAGCATTGTTACCTTCATTGGCTGGTAGCAACCATTGCTCCCTTATTCCGGTCAGGCGGGCCTGGGTAGTCGCTGCAGCCTCTGAAGCTTTAAACTAAGGGGCTCATCCTCGAGCAAGACAGCACCTTTCTGACCAAATAAAACTCCTGCCCCCTATCTCTATCTCCCTTACAGACAGCAATGTGTAGTCCCTCGGTTACTTTATTTGTAGTATCCAAGTCTATATAGTCCATTTCACACTAGAGCCTATAGTCCCTTGGCCACTATGGCCTCTGTAAGCTCTCAGGAACTGTAGTTCCTTAGTCCTTAGGTCCTTGGAGATTGTTCATTACTCCCTAAGAGAGGATAATCTCTTGAGAAATTATATTCTTAAGGGAGTAATTGTTGGCTTTCTTTAGGAACCAATACTTGTGGCAGCGCAGTTAGCCCTAAAGGCACTAACCCTTGTGCCGCCTGCGGAGTGCGAGGCACGGAGACCGCCACAATTACTGTCCACCTGACCGGGACGTAACGGCTACAAGGGTTCGCTCGCCATGGCGTCTCGCGCGACGTGCCTCCTCGTCGCGTCGCGGTCGTCAGGCGGTCGCTTTTGCGAGCACCCCCGCCTCTCGCGCGCCGATTGATTGCCCGCTCCGCTGGGCCCCGCGATGCTCTTTGCGGTGGTGGTACGTGACCCGATTTGCGGCCATCCCGGGAGCGCTGCCGCCTGCCCAGCTCCGTCGCGACCGGCCAGGGGACGTGAATGCTTTCGATTCACAGGCCGCGCCGAAATACGCTCGCAGGGAAAGTGCACGGTACGTGACGTAAACAGAGTTATTAGATTTGGCCGAACGGTGGAAATGAATGCGCTGCGCGGGGGTGGCGCTGGATTGAGAGGCGTCGCCGGTAAAGTGCGGCTGGTGTGGGTGTACAGGCGACCGATTGTGCGGGAAGGAGCGAGCAAACGTCTGAAAGAAAGGCGAAGCACACAGTGCGGTGAAGCGTTTGCTAGGGCTCACGTGTTGCTTGGAACAAAACGCTGTGGCAAATGGAAAGGCACGCAATGGCTGCTGTAAAGTGAAGGCGTTGTAGGAGGCGGAAAACCCGGTGATGCACGCTACACGTAACGTCGAACGGAACGGCATCGGAAATGGCCATGGCCCAATAGTAAATCGTCTAAATGATAGAGTCGCTTAGGAGCGGGCAAGGTTTTTTTTTTTCTTATTATGCTTAGCCCGGCACAGCTTGTCTCGTGGTATCGCTTGTTTTAAAAACTAGAACTGAGCGAAAATGTTGCATCAGTATTACAGCTGATTCTGAATCCCCGACACTATACGTTTTGTTACTTACGTGCGAATGCTACGAGGTAGCACACAGTAACCTAATTGTTAGTCGTACGTTGATGTATGTCCATGGAAACTGCGCTACGCTGGCAGCGCACGACCCATCGTGTGGGCTTAACTAACCAGAGCTGTGTTCACGCACAGTCTGTCTACTTCGCCTTCAGGGAGGCTGTGTGTTGTAGCTCTGCTGTGAACATGTGCTGCTGTGGCCAGCCATCTAGTCCTGCTCAGAGCGCAGTCAGCCGATTGGAATCGGCAGCTGTTCAGTGTCATTACCGGGAATTTGGGACATCGTCCAGCCGGCATCGCTAAGTCTAGCGGCTTATCGTGTTCTGTTCTTCAGCTATTCGCTCATTCTCTTTCTTACGTCACGCATGTTGTCAGCATTCAATATTTTAATGTTCCTAGCCATGTGCCACATGGTGGCAACCAAGGGAACTAGAAGCACTTGTATCGAATTCCTGGTAATGGGAATGTGTGTTATGGTGTATCTAATTACGTACGCGTGGTGTCGCTACTAGTGCACGTTCGTTTTCGACATCGCTTAGCTTCCTGTGCTCTTTCATAACGCTGTGGTTGCCAGAAGTAGGCTCTATAGGTTGTTCCCGCACTGTAATGTTTCGTCTCACAACCTATATTCAGCTCGCAGAAGAACTGCACGTTTGTAGGGCAAGCTTCTGGTAGATATATGTCGATGGCTTTCTTTTTTTCCTGACTTGCGGCCCATTATTCTGCGTTTTTTTTAATTGTTTACAGTTGAACATTTATTTCAACGCGCAGTCAACGAAATAATATCTAGAAGCAGACGTTCTGCTCGTGTCATTTGCTAAACGAACTCCGCTTGCGTATAGTGCACATTGAAAGCGCCGAAGTTGGACGTTAAAATCTCGATATTTGTGTTTGTTGAACCTGTACCTCGTCAAGTTCCAGATGTGCCTCGTCAGTATCCATGAACCAGAAAAAGACAGCACATTACTTGCGATTTCTTGGTTCGCAAACGCCTGCTTTCATTTGTCATTCTGTTGCGATTTTTCAGACACACGGAAGATTCTGCTGACTTAAGAAGTTGAACGGGCAGTGTCGGCAATGTTGGAACGGGCAATCTGTATTATAATGTTTTCATCTCGTGTGCTTGTATGCGTGCAGTCTCAGTTGTTTAAATTATACTACCATGTTTTAACTAGCCTGTTCAATTGCATTGTACGTGCCCTCGAAAGAAGGCCTTTATGGCTACCTTGTATGAATAAATAAATAATAAATAAATAAATATAGCACTTCATTCTTGACGTCTTAAACTGCTCGCCTCCACAGACTGAGTTTTCCTTAATCGTATTACAGCGATTCGTTACGACACGCCCTGTGTAAAACCTTGGGCGAATCCATGACCTTTCTGACTCTGAACTCAATTGTTACTTTCCGCACGCGATAGCATTATAAGAAGTAAGGGTGTAACTCCTTGGGCAGCCTTCTGCCCACTTACTTTCCGGCATTCTCCACCATGCTTACTGGGGAAACAGTGGGAAAAGGGGCGCCTTTTACTCGCGGTGATATTTTCCCAATGTTTCATTTGTCCCTCTCTACCCGCAGTCTTGTTTCCTACGGCTCTGTTTCCCCACCCGTTTTCAGAGCGTGCTTTGCGAGCGTGTCGTTCTTATTCGATTTGGCGAGTCCGTTTGGCCCGGGTGGAAAGTCGGGAAGAAGGTGAGGAGAGAATTTTATGCAAGAGAGGGAAAGAAAAGCGAAGAGAAAAAAGACTTGGTCGGCTCAGCAGTTGTCTGCGGTGGAAAATATACGCCGCGAAATTAGGGGGAGCCTCAGCGCTACTCCCCCGCCTTTCGACCTACCCAGATGTATGTATTTATATACGCCCTCACCAACCCCCTCCCGAATATAGGGATGGCCGCGCAGAATGTAGGCGGGCTTCGCACTCAGAAGCCGTCACGAAGGCGGGCTTCGTACTCACGCACAGACGTTGTGGAGTGTTCTTCCCAAGGGAGGTTTTGGCGGTCGGCGTGGGTGGGTTGGGGGATAGGGAAGAAGAGAAAATGCTGTGGAAGCCGGTGGGCAGGGAATCAGGGAAAGGAAGAAAAAGGCAGAGAAAGTAGAGGCTTTCTTTTCTCTCAGCTTGGGCGCTTCAAGGGAGACAAAGCACTCGGTTAAAGAAAGCGTTGCCCGATGTCAACTGAAAGCCCACATGGGGAAACGGGCAGGTAAATAATTTGTGCGCTGCAGTAGCTAGAGAAGGAAAGGGCAAACGGGGAAAATGCGCCAGGAGCATGGCAGAGTGCGCCAAGGACGGCGTCGCGTAGTCGCCAACTTAACGGGTGAGCCTCCTCTCCTCTCCCCACCCCTCCCTTTCCTTTTTGCTTAGGAGCTGCGGGAAGAACGGTAGCTTTCCAACGTCTCGGTTTGGTCGTTTATTGTGTTTTCCTCTAATTTCTTTGCGTGTATGCTATTCGCCTACTCTCTACCGGACTTAACTGGTGGCCCCTTTATCCCGTAGTTCTCTTTCCCGCATCCCTTGTTTTTTTTTGTCTCTCGTCTCGCATTCCTTCTGCCGCACAGGACAGGTTTAATGCTGTGTCGTTTGTTTCGTTTTCCAGCCCAGTGGGCGAGATTAGGGAGCAAGATGGCTGCGGCGCGCCTCGGTGTTTGGCTCGTTATTTGGGGCCCGTTCTCCACCCGGGTTCCCAGTTTCTCCACTTGTCGTTCCTTTAAGGCATCTGTTTCCCCTGTCTTTCTTTCTCCCCTGAATCATCGTGTAGCAGTAGGAGGAGGAGAATAAGTAGCCTTATCGGTGGCGCCTCGTGGAAATCCTTTCGATGCCGGCCTGCCGCGGTGCGATAGGCGGCTCGCTCTTTCTAGCCAGCTGCGCCTGGACTCCTTCACTTCCCTCCCTTTTTTCCCGCCGCGACATCGCTTCTTGGGAGTGGTTTGAAGGCTGTGAAAAACAAATCGAGGATTGTAGTTCCCCCGGCTCAAGGTTTCGTTCTCGATCAATGGGCTCATCATTTCAAGGCGAGGCGCACTGCCTTCAAAGTGCCCAGCGTTCCTATTGTAGTGTCTTTTCACCATGTGCCTGAACTCTGGGTTGGCTCTTAAGACCTTGTGCGGCTGGAAATTAACAGTACACGCGCACACAAAATAAAAAAAAAGACAGTCGTGCTCCATGAAGTCATTGATAAAACCTGCGGGTTGCAACCTGGTTACGAAGTGCGACGCGATGATATTGGCGTGCGATTGGTTAGCGCCGTGAAAGCATTGTATCTATTTGCAAAAGTGTTACTGTGGTTCCTGCTTTTACGTAAATGTTGCGTAACGTTGTATGGGCGGTTCTGCCTGATTGCGTTGTCTGATATTTACTCGCACAATATCTTACCCGTATATCGCTTTTTTTTGCGTTTAGTACTAAAGGCGGCTAATCGTCCCCTTCACACACACAAAAAAATAAAACTATTTGGCCAAGCCTAGCGTTGGGGCGCATTGGAGTGACCAAATGTTCTTCCCCTTCGCCACTTATTGACACAACAGTAAAATGTTCTTGGATCCTGCTCCTATATCTTTGAAGCACAAGCTGATTTCAGCAACTGTAATCATACTTCTAATACCACAGCTGACAGCTAAATATTACGGATTGCGGTGCCTGTATGGATCGCTGCACATTTTCTTTTTGTATCTGTGGAAATAAACTATAAAATGGCTTAGGACAGTTCAAAGCGGTTGCCGTTTGATTTGCACTTTGCCTGCTGCCGGTTTATTGCCAAAGTGTCTGCGTAGTATGCATGTGCGAGATGGGTGACGTCACCACCAGATACGTGGGCATTTGTTTCCATCCTCGGCGCGTCTTAAAATGTTGTTGCTGATAAGACATGTATCTACTCTGCCGAATCCAAATTTCTTTTATCAAACTTTGTTATCAAACATTTTTTTTTCACTTTAAACAATCACCTGGTTCTTACGACGCGTGATGACGGCCATTCGCTATGAAACCGGATGCACGGCATTATGGAGCCTTTACACCCAAGAGTCTCGTTAACATGTTTGTTCAAATTTGCATTATTCCAATCGTGATTTATTTCAGCAGAGCGGGAAGTTGCGCTAGTTGGTTCGTAGCGTATGAAATTAGCGCAACACCTGGCTGAGAGAGATGCAGGCAATACGAGCTCTGTGAGATTTGCGTGGTTCGGGATTCCCTTGCCGTGTAAGTACGAATGCATTGGGGACAAACGCATGCACTGAAACCCACCACATCCCTGCTTTCAGGGTGCTTCTCCGCACGACGACTACGTTTGCGGCAGAGCACGCTTGTCGGCGTTACTGTGAATGCGTAGTTGCATATTTCTGGGAGGAAAATACAAGTAAGGATCGGTACTTACAAGACACGGGTGTTTCTTTACACTGCAATCACCCGGCTAAATTACTGTTCTAAGTTCAATACGTTTATGCGCTTGACTGCACTCGTTTCAGCGCTACTTTCTAGCCATTTGCTTAAATAGCTTATTTTCATAATCAGGACCGCCCGATTACTGCAGTGAAATCATATCGTCGATAACCTTCACTACATTCATTTCAGCGTGCTTCTATCAGCATTAATTCATATGCGTAATCGCTCTCACTTATTGCGCAGCCACGAAGTAATCATTATAGCGATCGTGGCAAACTTGTCCTTTCTGACACTTCCAGCAGACTGTGCTTAAGCAAAGAGAATTGCTCCAGCATTATCTTCTTTAATCTAGTATGCAAACTCTTCTTCTTTTCGTGCAACTAGCTAATGAAACCAGCGCATAATTTCAGTTAATGACTTTGGCACCGCAAAACACCCGCTCTGACCATTTCTAGATTGTTTATTGGCTTAGGAAGTTCTCGGGATTATATTTTCTTCGGTGTTCACTGATTACACGCCACTGCGCACTTAATTTTGTTTTAAATTTGACGAGGAAAAGTGTTGCGTTACCACGAAGCGCCGGCTGAAAAAAGAAAAAGAAATCTCTGTCGTTTGAACGATCTGTTGCGTACGTCAAATTCGCGACATTAACTTTAGTTTCTTTTTTCAGTATTTTCGCGTTTTTCTTCCCTCTCTGCCCTCCTTTCGCTCTGCCATCCACTGAGAGATGTAACCACCATAATGTTGCGCGCGTTATTGGTTTCGAAAGTGGCCTGTCTTTTGCGCACTTAACGATTGGCCGCGCTACACAATACTCCCGCCAATGTCGACGTCGTTGAACGGTCTCGCAAATACACGGCGCGCTATTGTATCCTCGACTTTCTGTCTTCATTTTGTTTGGCGCAGTTCCTAAGCTTCGCCCCATTCGTGTCTCATGAAACCCCTATGGCTACAAAGGAATACTGTGCTGCGCAATTTCCTCACGGTTTGGCGGCTACGCCTTTCGTCATCGTCCATGCGCAGTTTTGTTGTATCTTTCGTCTCCGCGCTTTTCAAGAGACAGCAGAAGCAGACTAAAAACGGTGACCGTCTTTATTCTTCTCTCGCCCCGCGCCCCAGCCTCGCCCTCCTTTTTCTTTTTTCCCCTCGGCGGCAGCGTGCAAAATGAGCCATAGACTGTAGCCAGCCGTATGAATGCCACCGTCGTCGCAGTTGCGACATTCCAGCCTTTTGTGGCGTCCTCGCCAGGGCGTCCAAGCGCACAAAGACGGCTCGGGGCATTGCGCGAGCGTCACACCTCTAAATGTCTTCTCGCCTCGGGCGGCTCTGGGAAATCTCATTTCTGAGATCTTCCCTTCTTCGCTTTTCTTCGTCTTCCTGCTCTCCTCGTCTGAAGGTACATCGTCGCCTTTTTTCCCTCTTTCTTTTATTTTTATTTTTTCATCTCTCCACTCGTCCTTAGCGCGGCAACAAATCCAGCTTACTCTTTAGTGAAGAACTTGCGCTAATAGAAGAGGTATCTCTGCGCTCTTCCAGGCGCCTTTGTTCAGTAAACAGAACTTTTTTGTTTCGTTATCTTTACTTCTAGCTAACTCTGCTCGCCTGGACGGGACTCACCGAAGGAAGCTGGGGGCGCTCTTGTTTCGGAGAAGAAGCGGGGCCCCAAGGCTTGTCTGCGTTCGAAAAGCCGGGGCGTTCGACGCGGCGAATAAGCAGCTGTTTTCCTGGTAATGCGTCTCCTCGTTGTCGTCGTCGCGACAGCAACCGGGCGAAGTAGCGCGGAAGGCACTTCGTTGCTCGTTTTCTGCTTCGTCGCATTCCTCAGCAGGCCCGGGGTAGTAAAAAAAAAGCTGCAAGAAAGGCGATTGTTGCTACGGCGAAGTGTTGCCAGATGGATTGTTTAGCGAGAACAAATTGAGACCTTAACTGCGTACCACGCTGCCTCACATGACAGAGGGTTTTATTGCGATTGCATTATAAGCCTCATCCCCGGCGTTGTGGTCTGTCATGACGTTCGCTGATCTGTCGAGACAGTTATGACGGCATCAGGTCACGCGTCGTGCCGCTTGCAGCCTGTGTCCGCCTGCATCGCCGCAGGCAATAGGCCTCGTCACGGGAAAAAAGCGCGGCGTTGTGGTCTATCATAAAATTAGGTTAAGTTAATGGGGGTTTAACGTCCCAAAGCGACTCAGGCTATGAGGGACGCCGTAGTAAAGGGCTCCGGAAATTTCGACCACCTGGAGTTCTTTTACGTGCACTGACATCGCACAGCACACGCGTCTCTAGAATTTCGCCTCCATCAAAATTCGACCGCCACGGCCGGGATCGAACCCGCGTCTTTCGGGCCGGCAGCCGAGCGCCATAACCACTCAGCCACCGCGGCGGCGTTCTATCATAAAATTCGCTGATTCTAATGCTACCGCCTTCCACACACGTATTGTAATTAGGTGTATTCATAGTTTTGGTGTATGACTGCTACTGATGTGAAAGAGCATTTCTTTTGTATATATTATCGCCGCGTACAATTAGCTACTTTTCTAGACATTATTTTCTTGTGTCATTTGGTCATTGCTCTTTTTTTTTTCGCTTTAGGCAGGCGCGGAGAATTTCAATTTTTGTTTCCCTCGGACTAGGGGACCTCCACCGGAAGGAGGAAAAAGGCATCAGCCAGAAAAAGAGAAATGGAATAATGTTAAAAGAACGAAGGTCCTAGTGTATTTGAGTCGATCTAGTCACGTGCAAAAGTATTGACATATACAGTAGAACCTCTTTATAACGACACTGTTTCTAACGAAATAATGCATACAACAAAGGAACGAGAATTCCCATTGGAAGCTTGGTCGACACGGGCTGAAACGAAGCTACGGCTATAATGAAGTAAACCTCGAGGCCCTTCAACTTCGTTATAACGAGGTTCAACTGCCTATACGCAGCCGCTGTCCATCCCTGTTTAGGCGTGATCCGCTTCTGTTTAACTGTGACTCAGCGATGCTTCTCTATTGTTCAGCTTTGGCATACATGTGCTTTAATCTCGTTTCAGTGTGACACAGCCGTGTTTGCTCCCATTTAAGCGTGACGCAACTAGTCTTCAATCCCGTTTAACTGTCATTGAGCCGTACTTGCCTGCTGTTTAACTTCGGCACATATGTGTTTTACTCTTAAGTGAGACATGCCGTGTTTCACTTTCATTTGATTGTGTCACATTTGTGTTTCACTCCCGTTTAACTCTGGCTGAGTTGTGCTTCGTTCCTGTTCGACAGATATAGGCTTTACTCCAGTTTAAGTGGAAAACAGCCGTGCTTCACTTCTATTTAAGGGTTACGTAGGCGTGATTTACTCCTCTTTAAGTGTGACGCCTCGAAATTCGAACTTGCTACATCACGCACACAAGCAGAGTGGTAGACCACTGCGCCGTGGCAGGCGCTACCTGCCAGCATCTACGCACTTTATTTTCACCCGTATTGCCGAAGCGGGGTGTCCCTTTGGTTTCCTGGCACTCTGTTAGCTTTCCTCGAATATGCGCTGACCGTGAAAGGTTTCGAAACCTTTGACGGTGAAACCTTCGCGCGAGAGTTGGTGGTTAAGCCGGCTTGCATTTTCGCTGCGGAGCGATGTACGTAATTTCTAGGGAAAACGGTGCATCTACGGCCCCGCCGCCTCCGCCGTTTTCTGCCGACTACGACAAGGCTTAGGGCGCTCCCCCCTCAGAGAAAAACCGGCGCCACTGAAAATGACGGCCGCGCTGCGCGCGCGTGCTTCTTTGCTTCCAGGCGCGAGCGGCTTTGAGTACCTGAAGGCTTCCTTTGTGTATGCGTTCCCTCCTTAGAAAGAACGCATTGTTGTCGGCGGCGGCGGTAATCCTCTGATGCGCACCTTCGTTCTCCTCTTCGTCGTCGATGCGAGAAGCACCATCGGGCTGTTTTCGCAGCCGCGAGGCCGGTTTCTGGGCTGCCTGAATAAGGAGGTGGGGAGCGAGGCTTTGACGTTACTGCGTTCGCTTACTTCACTACGACGAGGGCCTTCGGCGTCTGTAATCTGTTTGTGTGGCTTCGTCATTGCGTTCTAAGTCTTTTTTTTCCTCCTGTGATTTTTTTTTTTGCGGGGGAGGGGGGGGGGGGGAGGTACTAATAAATATTGCGAACAGCGCCCCTCTGAGGGGATGAATAGAAGGGAGCCTAAATAGGGTGGAAAAAAGCTTGTGATGTGGCGGTCGCTCGCGCTTCTTAAAGACGGTAGTATCTCCTTGTATGGAAGGTCATCAGTCTGAAATTTACTGCATTTGACTGCTTCTTTCCTGCGCCACATTGATTTTTCAAAACTATAACTGCATGTGCTTAGCGAAGTGCTTCCCTTCCTTCTTATTAGTACCTTCATATGTACAGGTGCGGACAAAAGTAAAGTGAGCACGCTATTTCCCTCTAACAGTTTTCACACATTTCGTAATTGAAAGTGGGGACTGTGGTATGTGCAGGCTGGTAGTGGACGCTAGTGCCTTTTCTCATAAACAGTGTTTCTTCATGTCCAATAGGTAAGGCGTGATTGCAGTTATAATGGGACACTACGCCCCGTTTGCTTATGTCTGCGCCTGTAACTACAGACTTGGCGAGGTTTTTAACCTCCTCCACACTGTCAGCTTGTGTGTGCGTTCGTTCATGCGTGCGTGCTGTTGATGGATAGATGACAGTAACGAACTCACTCATTTTAGGCAACGAAGCTTACTTTGCCGAGATTTAGGCACTGTTTAAAAAAACGAACGTAATTGAAATCTACCCGAAGCTCTCCACTTCTGTGTGACTCATGAACCAGTGTTTTTTTTTTTTTGCATGAAAAAAATACGTTAATTATTGATCATGTTCAGTGTACACTAACAAAAATGTTCTATTGACAGTTTATAGATTTCTTATAAACTCTATTGCCTTCGTATAGGTATTTTTGTCTAATCATAGGCTATAGACTGCCTATAGGCAAAAGTCAACTAAAAGTGTATGGCCATAAATCTATAGATTGCCTATAGACATTCTGTAGGATTTGTATTGCCTATAGACTGTTCTCTAGGGTTTGTCTATAGACAGCCTGTATACTTTATAGACAGAAACCTATGGACAATCTGTAGACTGTCTAAAAAATTTTTGTAAGGGGAGAGGCCCGAAAAAATTTTTCTTGAGTGCGGACCGAGTGGTACCCAGCGGAGCTGTAGTAGGATACAACTTAAAAAGACAGCAGTTGCTAACACTGGGCCACGGTCCGCGGCGTACTGTATTACTCCGCAGGCCCATCGTAATAGTAAACAAAATCAACTTTTTAATGTTTGAGTATATTAAACAAGCCATGTATCGAAATTCTAGCTCCTATCTTTTTTTTCTTGTGATTAGTTTTTTGTTTAGGCAACAAGAAAAGTTTTAACAATGGTCTACTTTTTTGTCGTGGAGGAAATCTGTGAGGCGGTCATAAATGTGGGCGGAGCTCCACTGCAGACTTAAGTTGTATCCGACTATAGTCGAAACGGAGGCCAACAAAGTGGAGAACCTGGTAGAGCTAAGTGTAACACGATGAATGTGGAATCCACCGAGTGCTTTTAAAATTTCGCTCTCTTCGCTTCTGAACTAGTCGAATATAGTACGTTATTTACTACCCCAGCGTCAACCGTGTCAACTCGCAGTGGCGTTGTTCAGCGACAGCTCGCTTTGTGCGGCTCGTCTGAAACAGGCACAAAATGAGAAAGAGGGGAGACGGGGGCGCTCAGCTGAGCGCAGCCGGTCGTTCGATGTCTCCGCGCATGTCTGCAAACAAGCGTGTAACTAACACAGCTTCTCAGAAGACTTGTTTCCAGCGGGAGTGGGTCGGGTGCGTCCTATACTATATTCATGCATGCAGTTGCTAAGGGCGTCCTGTTTTGTGCCTGTTGGCGCGAAAATGGCGTCCGTGTTGAGCCGCCCTGTACTGCACCCTCCGCTCCCCCTTCCCCTTTCTGCCACTTCAGCGTCTCCCCTCGCTTTACGCAATTTATCACTGAAACTGCGAGCGTCAGCTGTTCGGCCCTGCCCCCCCTTCTTCCCCTTCCTTCGTCTTCATGATCCTCGCCCCTTTTTTCCTCCTCGCTCGGGGCGCTCCCAAAGGGCGCTACTTACGCAAGCACTGTCGCACGCCGCCTCCTCCGTTAACTGGAGAGACGTGAGCGTCTGAGACGTCGAACTTGCTTTCTGCGATACTCGTGTTTTAGCTTTCTTCCCAGTCGCGTATTGAGAGACGGCGCTAATGTCTCGGCCCATGTAGTATCTCGGGGAAAACATGTTTCCTTAGCTCGCGCTGCGCGCGGCTTTCTCGGTACTTCGCTCCGGTTTTGTGTTGTTTTGTTTTTCCATCTTTTTTTCGCGTCAATTAGCGAATGAGGCGCCCGCCGGTTGTTTACAGGGACGGAGTGATTTGTTCTGGCCGCGCGCAACTCATCTTGCATCCATGTATTTTTTTTTATTTTTCTTCATCTCCATCCTGTTTATCACCGGCTCGCCCTGTGTGTGCTCTGTTAATGGAGATTACTGTTCGGGTTCCGACGCTGCGCCTTCTGCGTGCGACTATGCCTAACAGAAGATGAATGGACGGGCGAAATCGGGACGTCGTCCTTTCTACGTCGGACTCAATCGCCCCGCTTTCGGATTGGCCCTTGGGTGCGCAACGCTCCGGCGGTAACCCCGCCTCGTGTTGTTGCTGAAAGGGCTGAATGGATTAGCCCCTGTCGCGACGCGTGTATAACGTACGATACACACTGTACTAAGGTCAGTAGTTGACGTTTCTACGCTTCAAATGATATGAAATGTGTCGACTTTGCATAAACCGCATTCACTAGCATACTTTTCAGAAGGCATGCTGTAGGAGATGCAGGAGCCATGCTGTGCCATCACTCTGCAAAAGTCCCGTTTCTGTGTCGCGCCATTTTGTTCTGGCTCTTAAGCCTGCTTTTCCATGAGCTAGTTTCGTGCCTCTCTTTGCTCAAGCTGTCCCCTGACCTGCGCGCGTCTTTATACTAGGGTTCGCCGTCGACGTCTCTGGCCCGCCGAGACCGATGCATCCGACGAATCGTGGAGGGCGTCAGTATAGTTAGGGGAAACTCCTCTTTGCCGGCACTTCTCCCTTTGCGTAGTCGTTTGCTCTCCCTGCGGACCTAAGTTCATCCCTCGCATCCGCTGCATATGCCATTCCCTTGGGGGGAAAAAAATCTAAGATGGCGGTAGTTTCCTCTAAGCTCTTCTCCCCGAAGAGCACCGCGCTTCTAAGAGTTTTCTCTTGAAAGTTACGTCGCCCTTGAAGGTTCCGAGGGAGTTCGTCCAACAGCGAACCCGCTAAAAGAAGGTGCCCTCTCCTTTGGTCCCCTACAACCTTCGCTTAACGCGAGAGTCGGGGGATAGAGACTGGCGTCTGGGAACCCCCTTTGCTATCCCTGCGTCGCCTGATCCCGCCGTCTATCGGCTGTCAACACCCACCCAGTAGGATTCTCTTTTCACCACTATTCTTTCTTCGTTTCCTTCGCCTGCCCTCTCCTTCATCATCCTTGAACAAGGCCAACTTTCCCTATTCTCCCCGCATCCTATTTTCATTCTGCTCACACCGCTGCTTCGTTTCTTGCGCGTACGTACGAGTCTGCATGCGTGCATTTCTCCCTGCCTCTGTTTCTCCCTCTTTTCCCTATGCCTACCATTTCTCTAACCGCTGCTACCAGACGGCGTTCATTGAGCGATGGGGAACAGCCCCGAGGCCGTTTCTTCTTGCCGAGCTCCAGCAGTATAGCAGGGTTCGGACTGGCACAGTGAGCGAGCAGCGTCAAGCGAGAGCAAGGGAGAGCTCTTGTTTTTAATTGGATGAGCGAGTAATCCTGTTAGGTCGCCGCTCTAAGGGCCCCTGACACCACGACGTCTTTCCTTACCTCCCCTTTTTTCCTTCCCTCTTTCGGGCCCCTATCGCCGGGACCCCCCACCACCGGACAGGAAAGAAAAGCGCGCTGAATTCGCGTTCTTTTGCTCCGCCCGGTCACCGTTTCTCCCGCGGCAGCATCCTCCGTTCCTTCTTCTCTTTTCCTCTCCGAACGCTTGAGGAGTCCCCTCGCGTCCTTTCGCTTATTCCTGCCTTAGCTTACTGCTTGGTTCGCTTTCCCCTTTTTCTTGCTCTGCTGCGCGGCTTTAGCTAAATGAATTCTCGTCTCCGAACTAAAACCTTGTCCGCTTGTTTCCTTGCTGCCTTTTCTCGAATACCGTTATTCGTTCGGAGCTCCGCGTGCCTTTGTGGGCGCGCGAGTGCGTTCGTGAAGCTGTGACTCTCCCATTTCTTTTTTATCGGTTCTTTTTCTACTCATTCATCGGCGACTTGCTTGTCTTTGTGCTGCCTTCGCGACGTGTCGATTCTTCGTTGTACACTGCGTCAAGCCGCTTTCGTTGAGTCGACTCCCAGCTTGAACAACTTTTATTTCGCGATTTTCTTTTTTTTTTCTGGGCATTACAGTATAAATTGCCGCCTGCAATGACTACCCTCATTCACCCGAATTCTCCTCCGCTAACTCCAATGAACTCTTTGCTGACAGGGGCGTGTCCAAACTCACTATGGCGTTTTAGGAATGGGGCTAGTGCTCGAAGTGGATGGCGTGCACGAAGTCCCGAGAAATGTCGCATAAAGTATGGCAGGCGTTTGCGCCATGTCGTGCGTGGCGTTCTGGGAGAGAGTGGTCCCTTAAGGTAGGAGCGAGAAAACGGTGCTGGGGAGTGAATCTCTACGAGTGCAGCCTTATTGACCGAAACCGGAGGTCATAGCCTGGACGGACACGGTGGTCTAGTCTCTCAAGAAGTTCTTGGGGGAGCGGATATACAGAAGTTTTCTCTATCCGCACCTCTCTTATTATTCACTGCTATTCCTGCGTATTTATGTAGCCCTGTCTTTGGTATACTTACCCCGCTCCTACTGTAACTGTCACTGGTTAATGACTTTTGACTGCTAGTAATAAACATTATCATCATCACACCAGCAGATCACATATCATCTCGTACCGACCATGCGCATAAAATTCAAACAATTTTCGCTCGCACAAAAAAAAATATCAATTACCCGTTCGTCTTGGCTATAAGGGAGTGGAATGCTTGACCTGCTAGCATTGTGGCTATTAACGAATCATCGTCTTTCCGTTCATCGTTACTAACATTTCTTGAATCAGGCGCAGCATTGTCATCTGTTTGAACTTGCCGCCTTGTACCTTTGTTTTGCCTTGCACGTGTACATATTATTTTCGTTTATTGCACACAGCACCATACCCACGATGTATAAGACCGACCCAATTTCATAATTAACGCTTTGTTCTTTCATTCTTTTTCTCACTTTATATTATGTACGAAGTGAACACTTGAGTATTTTATTTTCTGCCCCCCCCCCCCCCCCCCATGTAATGCCCAGTCGGGCCCTTAGGGTGCTTAAATAAATAAAATAAATAAATAAATAAATAAATAAATAAATTTCTCCGGAAATGGCCAGTTTGTCTCTTCGTAGGTGCATCGTACGCATCTCTGGTGCCCCGCTGGCGCTGCGTAAACATTACTTGGTTCGACCTGACCAGACTCCCTTTTGGATGCATTGTGCGTCCATGTTCAACGGTGCCGCCTGGTCGATCAATGCGTTCGAGCAGGGACGATGTCAATTCCTGTCAAAACGTAGTCACTCGTTCCAAGCCATTTTTTTTTAATACGCGTGGTGCGCAACGAGTCATTTACATATCCGCGTCGTGATTGATTGATTGATTGATTGATTGATTGATTGATTGATTGATTGATTGATTGATTTCAAATCAAAACTTAGGACTACGGGACAGGCTGTTGTGATGGGCTCTGAATTGATTTTTGGCCGTCCCATAATTCTTTGATGTGTCCACTCCAGTTAATGTCCACTTAGTACAGGGTCGATATTTCATTCCGCTCCATTGAAACTCGGTCGCCGCGGCCAGGTTCATGCCCGTCAGCTAGCTAGCACTCAACAGCCTATCGCCATTAACCATTAATTGAGCCTCTGCGGCGAGTCTCATCTAATCGTCGCTTATGTCCCCGCAGCAACTGGGCTTCAACCCGAACCTGAAGGTGAACCTGCAGGACCTGACGGCTCAGCTGGAAGAAGAGATGGTGTCCGGCAACAACTCCAGTTCGTACGCCTTCGCGCTGGCCTCGTACCAGCACGAACTCAAGCACCTCAAGTGAGTGGCTCTGCGGGAATGTCTTGGGGCGTGGCAGGGGCCAGCAGGCTCGTTGCTAACGCTGCTCACGACTCGTCTCTGCAGGACCAACTTTGAGCAGGCGCGCGAGGAGCGCGACCGGCTGCGTGTGAACGTGGCCGAGGCCAACGCCCGGTCGGCCCTCATCGCTCAGGAGGTGGACGAGCACCACGCCAAGATGGAGAAGGCCTCCGAGAACAGGCTGCTGTGCGTGCACTCCTTGAAATCATCGCGCAGATTTTTGAGATGTTTAAGAAAGGAAGGAAGGGTTCCCAGATGCGCACAAATATACGTGTGCGAGGCTCTTTCGCACATCTTTGTGTGCGTGCCCGCAAGTCCAGCGGTAGTATGCGTCCCCTTTATTCTATACCATGCGCCGTGTTTTTCCTCCTCTCCTCTTTTGGACAGCGCGCTTTGTTGGTCGAGTCAGGCGAGGATGTGATTGTTATTATCTACAGGTTCCTTGTTTCCAGCCTTAGCGTTCCTGCCTGGCGAAGGGGCCTCCCAAGAGCACCGAGCCGCGTGACGGCGCGTGCTATAGACCAGGTTTGCTCTCGGCAGCACTGGCTGCCTCATCGGCATACTTCTCTCGCTGCCTAACCAACGTGTCAGAAGGTTTAGTTTGTTTCCAGGTTTAGCATTTTTTCTACGCGTGCAGTTATCTCGCTTTGGTTCCTCAAAGGCCGCACACGGGGCTCGCAGGACGCTGGAGAAGCGCCACTCGGAGCAGCTGCGCGAGGTGACCGAGGAGCTGCAGCGCGAGCGGGAGACCACCACGCTGCAGCTGACGCGGCTGCGGCAGCGAAGCGAAGACGAGCTGTCCGCCATGCGCGCCGACGAGCTGCGGCTACGCGCCCAGGTCGCCACCCTCGAGCAGGTGGGCGCCTGACGTCACAGTGTGCGGGTCTCTATGTCGGGATTGTATCCCTCATTTTCCGGCACCTTTCGAGAGTTGCGGACCTGGAACGTGGCGAGAATAGCATCGTATGCCACGCACGAAATAGGTTGAAGTTTCAGCGTACCTTTGCCGTGTACGGTTCCCGTTACGATCACCGCCGCCCGCTAGCTACGCATATGTAGCGCGTGCGTGACAGCTTGCCGTTAACGTTACCGATACTAACGTTAACAGTAGCGGTACACGTAGCAGCCAGATCCATCAATAGACACATTTAGCATACCGTGCATCGTGTTACCGTTACCAGTACCGGAGTGTCGGGAGCCCTCGCGCAGCCAATAACCATGCGCAAATCGCCTTGGTTATTGGCGCCTGCAGCATCCTGACCATTTAGAGCATCGCGCGGGCTCCCGGTACTCCGGTACCGGTAACACTGTACGCGGTATGCTAAAGGTGTCTATTATCACCCTGAAACTGTCGGTGCTTATTGCGGGCAGCGTGTGCGTAGGCCTTTCGTAAACCCGCAAGAGAAAACGCCATGCGTGCTGGGGTTGAGTGTGACGGTCGCAGTTAGCTGCCGTTTCATCTTGTGAGCTGTCGTGCCATCTTCCTTCCTCAGGAGAACCGTCGGCTGGAGCTGGAGCTGCAGGAGTACTCGGAGCGGTACCGCGAACTCCACCGCCTGGGCGAGTCGCAGCAGAAGGAGCTCGAGAGCGTCGTCCAGCTCAAGCAGAAGGTCGGTGGGCACAGCGCATGCGTCCATGACCACGCGTTGGGGTACAGTCTGATGGGAGCGGGCTACAATCATTCGTTCCGGAAAATGCACATGGTATCTACTAAGCGATGTTAACGCGGCGAACGTCGTAGGCGCTTGAGGCTTGCTGAGAAAAAAAAAAAACTCTGTGTTCATTGCCCCAAAGCCCATATATCTGTATGTACAAGGATGTCGAAATTGAAAACTGGTTTTGGAGGAAAGGAAATGGCGCAGTATCTGTCTCACATAACTCGGCCGCCACCGGAACCGCGCCGTAAGGGAAGGGATAAAGGAGGGACTGAGCGAACAAAGAGGTGCCGTAGTGGAGGGCTCCGGAATAATTTCGACCACCTGGGGATCTTGAACGTGCACTGACATCGCACAGCACACGGGTGCCTTAGTGTTGCGCCTCCATCGAAACGCAGCCGCCGCGGTCGGGTTCGAACCCGGGAACTCCAGATCAGTAGCCTCCGCGGCGGGTAATGTCAAGGCATTTCCTGGAAAATGGGAAAGATGCTTAGTCAAGATGGCTGGCTCGTGATTTGAGAGCAAGCAGGTTCACCTGTACATCTGGCGACTTCGTCGACGACCAAAGTAATGTGGTCAGCGCTGACGTCTTTCTAGCGACTATAATCTACGTAATCTTTCTGTTTCTCCTCACATCGATCATCTCCTCACTGGAACAGGCAGGTGTTGTGCCCCTTCCTATGGCAGTGTCCAACCTGTTCTTTTATTTCAACTGGGATTCATGTTTGCGCGTCAAATAAATAAAAACCGTCCCTTAGAGGGCAGAAGTCGGTCTCTGGAGACACGTGTCCTGGCTGTCTCTGCTCGAACGAGACCGGTCCGCACCCGTTTCAGATTGCCGACTTGGAATCGGGCCAAACATTCCTGAACGACGAACACTGCCAGAAGATCTTACAAGATCTCGACGTCCTGCGCAAGCAAAACAAGGCAAGCCAGCTTCATGTTCTCGATTTCTGCCAGTGCGCGTCGCGCTCTCGCTTTTGCCCTCTCATTTGGCACTTTGTTTTGAGGTCACGAGACCCTGGCGGCGACCTTCTTTCCCTCTTTTATGTTATCTGAGGTTTAAGTTTGATGCCGTTGTAGGTCCCTACAGTTGGCACATGAACTCTTTGTGAGGAGTTCACGGCTCGAGATTTATTCCGTCCACCTCGGGTTTCTTAACATGCGCCGAAAGCTCAGCGCAGAAGGTTTTTTTTTTTTTTTTGGTGCTGAAGCACCATTGGCCTCCTAACCTGGAAAATGCGGGTGTATGTTGAAGCCTCTGAAGTTAGTCACGTGATGCGAGAAATTGCGAGAAATAAGCGAGACTTTGCGTGAGTTTCAAGTGGGGAAGTGGGGAACTTTGCTGGGACAGGGTGGCCGGGCAGCCGGCACAGGACAGGGCTCATTGGAGATTGATGGAAGAGGCCTCACCTGGCATACGATGATGATTATGGTTCAGGTGGGAGTGGCTCTGATGGTGACCGAAAGCACACTGAGTGCAACCTTGTCGAGCTACATTAGTTCACACGGGCACCGGGTGCTGCTTCTCCCGATGGTCGCGGCGAAACGCAGGAGCTGAAGGACAGCAACGACGAGCTGACGCTCGAGCTGGAGACGCTGCGCCAACAGCAGAGCGCCTCTTCGGGCTCCCGTTCGTCGGGGCACGGCAAGCGTCACCGGCGCTCGGGCTCCTGGGTGTCCGACTACTCGCGACAGGGCGGACTCAAGCGGAGGGGCAGCGAGGCCTCCTCTTCGGGTGAGCTGCAACCGCCTCGTTTGCAACAGCGCGAGCATCTCTGTTCCCTTGCTAAAATGATCTATAGACAGTCTATTGACTTCTTGTAGACTCTATTGCCTTCCTGTAGATATTTAGTTTTGGCTATTCGTAGTCTATAGGCTGTCTATAGACAAAAGTCTACTAAAAGTGTATGGCCATAAATCTATAGATTGCCTTTAGACTGCCTATATGATTTGTATTGCCTATAGACCGTTCTCTAGGGTTTGTCTATAAAGAGCCTATAGACTTTATGGACAGAAGTCTGTGGACAGTCTATAGACTATCTAAAGAAATTTTTGTAAGGGTTGCGCAGTCATTGGCCAAAGTTTTCCGGCCACTTAGCGCGCTTCCGGAGCATTCGCGCATTGTCGTGCGCTGAAGTGCTAACAACATGGACAAGAACGCCAAAACGGGACACGCGAAAGACGGTAAATCGTGGACTAACGACTGGGTTTATTATGGAGCGTTGAAAAAAAAAACGCTTATGCTTTAAGGTGAGGTGAGACTTTGTTTTGTCAAAAAATCGGCTTTGTAATTTTGCCACCATCTGATCAAGAGTATTTCTACCTTTCAGAATATGTATTGCACTTGGGTACTCGCGATTTCAAAAATAATTTTTGCCTTTCTTCGGTGTCACGTAGAACGGAAAATTTGGTGTTTTCAGGGACGTTATTGGCGTTCTCAGAACATTTTCTGGAGGTTTGCGTATTTTTTTCTCGGGAACTAAACGCATAAGCAAACACATTTTTTCACAGATTTTAATCAATGTCATATACATGCCTGGTACCAGAATCAATGGCCTTAGCTTATTTGTATTCTTCTGATCGTAAATTATGTCATTTATTATTTTTTGGTAGGCCTCCGTATTCGTAACTGACGTTGACCATATTCACAAAGGAGCACGACCGGCGCGCCTTCTCACTCGGTGTTTGCAGTTACAATTGAAGAAAGAACCGTGTATCGTTAATTAATAGGTGACTGGCTCTGAAAAAGTCGTTTTCATTAGAGACTTCTAGATTGGAGACAAAAAAACAACCAGGGATATTACCAAAAAAAAAGGAGGGTAAAAAGTAAAAAAAAATAGACGCCAGCTAGTGGTGCTATCAGTGAAAACAAAAAAAATAGCGAAGTCGGAAACATAGACCACCGGCCTCGTTTTCTAGCACTTAGCGAGTGACCTGCAGCACCGGGGACGCAAATGTTGTCGGGTGCAAGAAGAAGCGAACGACAACGAGCCAAAGCAAAAATGAGGAAACACCCGGGGCGCGCTTTCCGTCCCGGATGGCGTCCCCTCTTCCGGTCCTGGCTCCTGTGTGCGTGAGTGCGGTTTTCATTGAGCCGCCATTCGAGCGCGAAATGAAGACGAAGAACGTCTTATATACCATTGCTGTTCTCGGGCCTACTTTAATACCCGTCCCTCATCCCGTTTTCCTTTTTCTTTCTTTGCAGGGTCCTTTGTCCTAAGCTTTTTTTTTTTTTCGGGTGTCGCTACATCCATTTTTTTTTCGTTTCTTGCCCTTGGTAATACCTTCTGGAAGGGAACACTGCGAAGGAAAACGGAAATGTATTGCCGCTGTCTTTCCCGGTTCCCTGTGTGGTAATTTTGCTTTTCTAAACTCGCTGCTGGTGAGAAACTCGCACCTGAGCGCCCTGCGGGGCGCATTCATCATTTGCGGACGACAGGAAACATAGCGTCGCGGCCCTGTTTCCCGATTTCGATGGGGGAATCCGCATCCCCTTTCCTCCGTTCCCTTATGGCGCTCATTTTTGCCGCCTCGCCAGGCGCCGGTCCTCCTCTGCCCTCCTTATTTATTGCTCCCATCTATCTAGTTAGGCTTCAGAGTTTCTTTGTACATGCTTCCTAATGCTGCATGAGCGCTTGTTCTTTCATGCGTTTGTTTTGTTTACTTGTTGTTTGTTTATTTGTTTTTGTTTGTGTCTTTGTTGCGTGCTGAAATGCTCATTAACATCAATTAGTTCTCCTCCTTTGATCTTTCTAATGCTAAATTTCGGTTTGCACCAAATGTTCTCTTGAAAGAGAGTGTCGTGGTTCTGTCAACTTTTCGTGGTTTTAGGTAAGTCTTATTAGAAGGTGTATCGAATTTTTCTTACAATTTTGGCTGGCTGCTGTTTGTATTTTGTTTATTTTTGCTCGTTCCCACAGTGGCGACCACTTTATTTTACGTCACCTTTTCCGTCTTCCTCTCTTGACTGTGCTTAATCGAGTTGTACTTTATTTCTTAAGAATGAACTCTCTATCCTGGCCCGTTTAACGCGACGCTTTGATGAATGGAGGTGGGAAACCAATGCCGAGAAGAAACAAGAAAAGTGCAGTGTGTTTAGCTCTTTTCTTTTTCCTTGTGTTTAGGGATATGCATGTCTCATTTAGCGCCTTATTCGGCTCTTGCCCATCCCCTTTTTCTCCCCGTATTTCCCCGTTATTTCCCCACCTTTTTTCCTCCTCACCCACACCGCAGAGGAGTCGGACGACGACATCCCGATAGCCGGCAAGATTCGCAAGCGAGCTGGCTTCTCCGTGAGCACCGGCCCCGAGGGTAAGGTTACGAGTTCCTAGACTTGCTTTTCTCTCTTCCTTATCTTGTATTTTTTTTCGGTTAGTACTATTTCTTGATCTTTATTTCCTTCACGTTAGTCATATCCTGATTTATAATCTCGCTCGTCTCAGCTCAGTCCTTTACCTTCTTTTGTCTTCAGGTTCCCAATGATATTAAGGAAAAGGGGATGGGGAAGGAAGGGGTGTTCCTTAACATCTTTCTTTTTTCTGCCAACGCGCGCTCGGCTTACTGCTTCACCAATTCCGTGGTCCCATTTATTTCACTCGGTTATGCTCTTTTATCCTTTCTTGCATTCCTCTCGCCTCACGTCGTCGTTATCCAGTATTTCCTCTCTTTTCTTCCTTTCTAGGGACTTTTTTCCTTTTTATTCCCTTTTTTTATTTCGTCTGCTTCGAGCGTCGTCTGCTGCTTCCGCCGCCGTCTGCATCGTCTGCATTCCTCTTCTGTCTTCCATAACTGCTAAGAGCTCGCTCCGTTATGCTTTTGGTACTCGCTCCTCCTCACCATTTCCGTCCTTCCACCGACTCCCCCCCAAAGCTGCCTTATAATACGCGTTGACTTATGCGCCCACTTCCCTGCTGCTCTGCGCTCTGTACACTCCGTGCGGTGGGCCCAAATTTCTTTTTCGCGGGGTCGCTTCTCCGGCTAGTATTCCCCGCTTCGTATGTTCGCGACGGTGCGTCTCTGTTTTATTCGCCCAATTTTCTGGGGCCGCGTCATCTTTCACTTCGTCTTAGCCGTGTCTCCGTTTCACCTGCTCTGGTCAGCTCATCGCTTCTCGTTCATCGAGCTTATTACGTTGCATTGCTGTTTTTTCCCTTTCCCTCGCATTCATTCTGTGCAAGGAGATGGGTGTGGCTGGAGTTGGGTTTCTGGTTCACTCTTTCATTTCTCCTTGCCTGTTTATCTCTTCTTTTCTTTCTCTCTTCTCCCAAGTTCTGTACGCCTTCTTGGTGAACGCCCTCTTCCGAGTCTGTCCGTGCTTGTGTTCCGCTTCGTCGCTCATAACCCGGCGGTTTTCGCTTTGTATTCTCATTTTTCTGTCCTAGATGTTATAAGTGGCCGAGTTATCTCTGCGTTCTGGAGTGCTTATACGCTGAAATCTAATCGCCTGAGTGGACTTCACCGGGGCCCTCATTCTTGTGAAGCGATCCTGCAGTCACTGTTTTTTGTTCTTCCTAAAAGCTGGTCCGCTCGCAATGGCTGGTTCTTGTCTGTCGTCTTCACTTTGTCCGTGACTTCAGGCCTGTGTCATTTTGTTGGCAATTCGTTACGTGGAGTACGCTGCCTTTAATATTCTCTTTCCTTATCATTTATTTTTTCTCGCACATATGCCGCGCTTTTTCACCGGTAATATGCTCCGAAGTATTTTTTTTATTTTATTCTTCCCTACGTTTCGGTTTGTTTTTTATGCACATGTGTCACCTCATGTTTGCCTTTCAATGTTATGCCGTATATATGCGGTAAGGCTGCACTTTTTTTCTCAGTTTTGGCGGTCTTCGGCCGTTACCCGAAAGCGGATTTTGACAGTTCAATTTTCAAGCTATAATCTGAAGAAACTACTTCATTTTCCCATACGGTCATACCAGCCGCAGCGGTGGCTCAGTGGTTATGGCGCTCGGCTGCTGACCCGAAAGACGCGGGCTCGATGCCGGCCGCGGTGGTCGAATTTCGATGGCGGCGAAATTCTAGAGGCCCGTGTACTGTGCGATGTCAGTGCACGTTAAAGATCCCCAGGTGGTCGAAATTACCGGAACCCTCCACTAGCTGAAGGGGCCCGGCGATAACTTCGTTATAGGCGTAGCTTCGTTGCAGCCCGTGTTGGCCGAGCTTCCAAGGGGAATCGTCATTCCTTCGTTATACCCAATATTTCGTTATAAACCGCTTCGCTATAACGAGGTTCGACAGTACACCTTTTTTTTTCCCTTTTTGTTTCCATCTTGTTTTCCTGCCTGTCTGCTTAACTCTCATCTAACGCTGTGGTGTCAAATACACAGACTTTGCTGCTGGTACCAGAAAATGGCGATGTGTGGCTGATACTAACAATCAAGCTAATTCTTTATATTGCGATGCACATTTTTAACACATAACAGCTGGAGTGTCTGCCCGCTTTTCGCATGTCGTTACTCACTTTCTCTTTCTCTTCTTTTCCGGCTCAACTTTTGCAGGTTTGTGGCATGAACTCACACTCGCTCACTCGGCTCATAGTAAGTGTTTCGAACGTAGACGTGCTGTGCTTTTTTTTTTTTAGATGCAAGCTACTGAGTGCGTAGAGGAAGCTATTTGGTGTTTCGCAAGATAAATGTGGTTTGCTCTGTTTGTGAATCATAACGGATTTTTTTTCTTTAATGGCTTGATAAATCTGGCAACGCGTGCACCAACATGGGCGTTCTTGGTATGCCGACATGGAACGCAAGCCTAGGCTGCGAGGATATCAATGCGATAGTAAAAACGAGGAACTACCTCGCACCAGCCTGCTCATTCAATCAACATGCTTTCCAGTGGAAAAGAGGCACGCTGGGCAGTACATGAAATTTGTGCTAAAAAGAGCAGCTAGCCTTTGTTTTATTTTCTAGGAGCTCGAACGTGGGGTGAACACTGAAAGACTGTGTCAAACCCATTGCCAAATAGTTGCACGAAAAAAGTGCAACTTCGTCATTGTCCTTTTATTAGAGGAGAAAAAAAAATCGTATCTATTAGAAATAGACAATTTGTTGAGGAAGTGTAGGTGCCAAGCATGAAATGTTTTCGAGAGCTCACGCACGTTTAGACACGTCACGTGGTGCTCGCAGTGCTTCCCGTAACTCCCGGTGGGCCCGTTGCCTCGTAAGGGAAAGCCACCCTTTAGCAGGAGATCCTGTGGGTGCGAAGCCGGCGTGACCCCACTTGTCAGGACAGCTGTAAAGGGGATTCTCTTGGGGCAGTTGTCGTTGGCATAGCATGTCGTAATAAAAAAAAACTCCTTCCATCGCCTGTGATTATATAATGTGATGATCCAGACGGACCACGGAGTGGCCGTGCTCGACAACGCCCCTATGTCAACCGGTGGTTCATACTGGCCCAGACCATGTGCATCGCACAGCTAGCGCTTTCATGCGGGAGCTGGAGGTAAAGCTCCTACCCAGTGGGGACACGGAGTTGCACCTTCTTCGGGTCTGTGGAAAGCAAAGGCTGTGGGAGTGTTTTTTTACACCCTTTTTGCACATTTTACCTTGAGTGCTTGCGAACTGTGCGGTACTGCGTGTATTCACGGCTTCCAAGCGATTTACGGTATCTGTGAACAATTTTCGCTTCATTTGCGATTCATTTTCGGGATTTGAGAATCTTGACGAAAGAACCGCAGCTGTTGGCGGTTGTGCTTTATAAGGCAAAAACTTGGAGTAGCAGCGACGGCAAATACTTTTTTTTGTTTTTAAATGACACCTATTCACGTAGTAATTAGGTATGACATTTGACCCAAATTCCTCCAGCGCGCGACTAATCATTCTTATTTAACGGAAGCATTCACTGTTTTGATCTTGAGCAGCGTCGAGTGAGCTATGACGTCACTGAAAACTCCCGAGCTGTAGCAAATGTTGATCACGTTTCTTTCCAAACACTGCCATGCCACGAATGCGCCTCATCTAAAACCACTCGCCAAGAGCAACTCTTTCTCCGACATCACCCTCCCGCTCTGAATTAATTATTAATTATTAATTAGAACTCTTTATTAATAATTTGTCGACACCGAAGCGGTGGCCTTGTATTTTGAGCATCCGCCTCGCATGTGCGCGGTTCGATCCTCAGTGCCGCCGGGTACCCACCGGTGATACGATGGGTACAGGCTTTTTCCTGCCCGGTGCTCGGCTTCTGTGGCGTGAAATGCTTGGGAAACGGGTCTTTGACTCCAACCTTGAGAAGAAGGAACAACCTTTTGTCATGGCGCTCTTTGGCCACGGATGCCCTTGCGCCATAAAAATGCATAATCATTCAATATTTTGTCGAAAAGTGTCGCTGTATACATAGCAACAGAACCGTGCAGTTATCTGCTGGAGGCGTTGTGTCGGCACTACATTAAAAAGCGGAAAGCAATAACGGTGCCTACGCAGGTTTCCTGACAACCGCGTCGCGATCCTTTGTCGAAAGCATGCTTTCACTTTGCCGTAGCTCGACATACCGTGGCATGAAGTGAACGTGTAAGCTGTGGAAACGTTGGGGCCACTAAGCAGTAACGCACCGCCGTATCCCCAGTAATGTGTAACATTCTAATTAGTGCGAGAGACTATTCCGATGGGTGAACCCCGAGCAAGATTTTTGCGATGTTTGTCGGTTTGTGCCATCGCTGCCGACTCGCTCCCATGCCGCGGCTCCGGCGCGTTCCGCTGAATAATAATAATAATAATTGGTTTTGGGGGAAAGGAAATGGCGCAGTATCTGTCTCATATATCGTTAGACCCCTGAACCGCTGGCTCAGTGGTTAGGGCGCTCGACTACTGATCCGGAGTTCCCGGGTTCGAACCCGACCGCGGCGGCTGCGTTTTTATGGAGGAAAAACGCTAAGGCGCCCGTGTGCTGTGCGATGTCAGTGCACGTTAAAGATCCCCAGGTGGTCGAAATTATTCCGGAGCCCTCCACTACGGCAACTCTCTCTTCCTTTCTTCTTTCACTCCCTCCTTTATCCCTTCCCTTACGGCACGGCTCAGGTGTCCAAAGATATATGAGACAGATACTGCGCCATTTCCTTTCCCCCAAAAACCAATTATTATTATTATTATTAACCGCGCCGTAAGGGAAGGGATAAAGGAGGGAGTGAAAGAAGAAAGGAAGAATGAGGTGCCGTAGTGGAGGGCTCCGGAATAATTTCGACAACCTGGGGATCTTTAACGTGCACTGACATCGCACAGCACACGGGCGCCTTAGCGTTTTTCCTCCATAAAAACGCAGCCGCCGCGGTCGGGTTCGAACCCGGGAACTCCGGATCAGTAGTCGAGCGCCCTAACCACTGAGCCACCGCGGCGGATCTGCCATCGCTGCCGACTCGCTCCCACGCCGCGGCGCCGGCGCGTTCCGCCGTCCCCGCTCCCGGTGTGCGAGAGCCGTGGGCGTGGGAATCACGCGAGCAAACGCGCGGCAGCGATGGACACGCACTGCTCGTGCCGTGTCTTTTGATGCGGTTGCCTCAGTTGCTTTCGCTGGTCCTACTCGGTTGAGGTGCGATAAAACCGTACCATTTACGACATGAAGAACAGCATAATAAGCCAACATTACAAAGTTAGCAGTAAAGTAAAAAGCCAAGCCAATGCCCGTGCATTTCTGCTTTCGCGGGTTTATAGAATATAGGCAAAAATTCTGTCATCTTTTTTGCATCGCTTTTTCCTACCTTCGTAGAATTTGTGGCACTTCCCTTGTGTCTTTTTTTTTTTTTTTTGCCTTGGATGAAATATTTACAGACTCGCGAGACCACGTGAGGGTCTGTAAATATTTAATTCAAGGTGCTATAAACTGCGCAAGCAAAATGCGTTTTAGAACGATGCTTCTTCTCATCTGATGCTTCTCTCTTTTGCCGCATCCCATTGCCTAAAGGTTGCACCAATTGAATTCGCTTTACTTAGGGTTGATTTTCGACTCTGTAATGGTTTTGTGGTTTACCCTTGCTGGTTTGTTTGCGTAGTTGTAAAAAAACGAAATAAACTTCATTTCATTTCATTTACACCTCGCTCAGTATTGTCTGGCTTTATTTCTCGCTCATTGTGTTTTGTTTTTACATTTTTTGCATTAATGATTTCGCCTTACATGACGCGGCGCATTGGATCAGGCGATGAAGCGTGCTCGCTTTCGGCCCTACAGTCGGATACAATCAAGAGCAAAGCAGCAAACACCTCTTATAGGATATCCCTCCAGTCAGTGGAGTCCACCGATTCTCCCCTTCTCCTCCTTGACCAATCCCCTTGGTGCTCCTAATTCAAATCGCGTCTGGAGGCAGATGAATTGGGAATCGCCACAGCTTAATCGGATTAACCACTGTGTCATAAAAATGGGTCGACCCCATTGGCTGGAGGGCCTCCTTTGATGGGAACCTGCACCTTAGTTTTGGAGTTGTATCCCACTATCACCACTTTCACTGAGCAGTGCTTGTGGGCGCAATGACAAGGAAGGCTCGGAAACAGAATCGCATTTGTGTCTTGATTTTATCACATCAACCGCTAGCACTATTCTTTCAAAAGAATATGTACTGCCGCAGGGCCATATACGAGCCAGAAAAATCTGCTATGCATTTTTCCATATGTGGGCAGCGCCACGACGCTGTGGAAGCGTTTCGTAAATATAAACTTTGACCCTTTGTGAAACACCAATCGCCCTAATTTCTCAGTAAAGCACCAAGTAAAAAAAAACGGTAAAGATGTTGCGTTGTTCACAGGCGGTGTTTTCGCTTGATTTTGAGCTGATGGGATCACCTAGCCGAGCAGTGTACGGTATAAAGTAGTTGATGCACTATACACAGAACTTTTCACTGGTTTAGTTCTTTTTGTTCAGTACTTGCGCGGTACAGTATATGTACCGTGCAGTGAATGTACACTACATGTACAATACAGTGCATGTACAGAGCATGTACAGTATATGTACTAAATTTTACAGGCGGGATAACATTGATGCGGTACTTTAGAGGGGGGGAGGGGGGCTCATTTTTTTTTTGCGAAAACAGCGAGGTACTTATATAAACCATGAGTAATAAAGATTGTTTGATTTATTGACTGATTGATTTTTCAAACACACGAGTGAATAATTCACGAAAAACTGCTTGCAGGCACTTTGCGCAGCGGTTCATGACTGCGCTCCTCTCGATACTTTTCCGTGCCGAATAACGCATCCTAGCTAACGGCAAGTATGGTCGTCAGCGTAGCATGTTTTATTCATGGACGGAACAGTGTCGAGCTCTTGTGCAACCAACTCGCAAGAGCAGTTTATGAATTAATCATTCGGTTGTCAGCGTTCATAGAATGGACGAGGGAGAGGATACGACGAAAGCGATTTCGTCGACGGTGCCTGCAAAGCGTCAGCTTTTCCCCGCCTCTAAGAAAACGGCGTCGTGAATGTTCCGAACACATAACGTGGAAGCTGCAGTGCGGCCGTGTTTTCTGTGGATAGAGCACCGAAATGCGCGTTTCTTCTTATGAATGCTGATTACTTGTGTTTTTATTGTTTTTTTAATAATAGAGGCTCCATGGCTTAGGTGCTGAGGTACCGTACTTGAAGGCCAACTGTTACAAAAAATTTCGCCCCGTGAAAAAGGCTTTTTAATGATATAGCATTAAAGCCTCATAGAGAAAAAGATTTGTTGGTCATAAAAATCGCCCATTGGAGAGAAGTGACATCACCAGATCAGAAGCGACTGCACTTGTGAAGGCATTAAGAGTTTTTATTGTCATCGCATTGCGAACACATAAGGTAACTAGATGTCCCTGTGACTTTTTCTATTAGTATGCCATGAGAGAGCCCTAAGGAGAAGAAACAGCTTTCGTATAGGGTGAGTGCGTCAGGAGTCGCTCACGTCGTTTTTTCAACGCAACTTGAAAAAGGGGCGGCCATTTCCAAATGCCGGAAATGACCTGGTTATATTAGCAGAGAAAGTTCCCGCGAACACAGCACTGCGGAGGCGTGCTGCGAAGTGATGCGCTGCCGCTCGTAAGCATGGCGTCCGCCGAGTCGGCTTATTCAGCTGCGCGCAGCAGTTGGCCACTGGTGCGCTTTCCTTCCCAGAGATGGAGCCACCAGTCGCGCAGTGAGGGGAACGGAGGAACACGTCTTGTAGTCCACGCCGTTCTGATCAGCTCAGATCGCCGCATCCTTGACAGAGCTGCAAACGACTTGTGAGATGGAAAGTATGTGGCCGCGATTAGGGCGCTAACAAAAAAAGTTCACGGTCAGACTAAGGACAGCGCAATGAACGGTGGAACGCAAATGATAGCGTACCATTTAAGGATAGACTGCGAGCAGCGTGAACTGGAGAACAAGTGGGGAGTTCGTTATATTTGGTAGTAATGAAGAGGAGGCAGTGAACTTGAGGTGTGCACATAATGCGCACGACAGGCAACCGATGTTGGTATGTAGTAAAGCTGCGGGCCGGTACGGAGACAAGGGAGACCTAATCGAGGCTGGCGAAGACTCAGGTGTTGCGTTCAAGTGGGGAAATTGCTGGGATAGGCTGCCTGCGGCTGGGGCAGAACAGGACTAATCGGAAGTCAGCGTTTTGTGGGACATGACGTGGGTGATGATCACGGTGATGATGCGGATTTTTGCGTACCTCAGCTACTCTCGCTTCGCATGAGACAAGCCGTAGTTCTTGTCTCTAGACTCTTCGACCCGCCGAGGTTCTTAGCGGGCACCGAAGTTTAACTGCGCGGGCGTTTTTGCTTTCAATCGAACCCGCGACCTTGTCCTCGGCAGGCGAACGCCAAATCATCTGAGCCACCGCGGCGGGTGGCGGGATCAGGCTTAAGCACCTAGCTCTTATAAGTTACAGAGGAAGTAATACGAGCAAGAAAGATAATGGGATTAATTTAGTTATTTCTATGCATTTAATTCTAGAATCCTTCTGACCTTTTTCATCTCGGTTCCTTTGCTTCATGCTCGCTTTCATGGATCTGTCCTTATGTAAGACTGTTGGCAACCTCTTCTCTAAGCTGGCAGTAAAAAAGAAAACTATGACACTCTTCGAATACAGTTGGTTACGTTAGGAGTTTGTTAATTAGCATTTTTGTGTACACACTTTTATGTATTAGACTCACTATTTATTATGCATCTGTCCAAGCCAATAATGAAGTTACTCCGTCCGTTCGCATTGCTGCCGCTAACATGTACAAAATTCTCGTAATTGCATAGAATTTTCTCGTTTTATATAACGCATATTTCACATGCAAGTATATTTTTATATAACACGTGTAGCGAATGATATTCATTTTAGTCAGGTTTCCAGGTTTTGGGCTGCGAAGCGGAAGTAGGTTCCTCGTAATGACATTTTCGTCGTCAGTTTAAAATTCTGAATCCTCGCGACAGTTGGACGCTTCATTTCAATACTGATTGTGCTTTTTTCTTGTCTCTTTTTATTTGAGCGAAAAATATAGCGCCGTCACTTCTGAATAGGTCAATCCTATTTCGCATCGGTAACCTTCTCACTGCTCATATAAAATCTGTGAGAGCGAAAGCAGCTAATGCAAAGTTCTTTTTTTCTTCTTCTCTTCGTATTGGCAGTTTTCTGTTTTTAAGGGACCGTTTTCGACCACTATTGACGAGCTTTAGCTGGCCGTATATCGTCTTGAGTGTCCCGCCTGACTCACGAGCACGGAAACGAACCAGAACCGAATGCGTCAGCTGACAGTTAATGTAGGCAGAGAGCTAATTAGAGAGGTTTATTTTAACGGAAACGTTCTCACGGAGACATATGCCAGACGAGCCGGGTGCCTGCTGTGCATACGCAGTAGCTTAGTGGAGACGCGCAGTACGCACCAGGATGCTCCGCTAGAGGCCCACACTATAGTGCGCTTTCGTGTACTAAGACACGCTCGCACATCGGCACGGAAGTGATGCATGCAGATGGCCGGATCCTGTGGCATTGGGTTAGACCATTTCCAATGATTAGACGCGGGCGTTCATCTTGCGGGGAGGTATATATTTTTTGTCCCTTTCACGCGGATATAGCGCCCTTATCATCGCATCGTATGTCCGGCGCAGGCATCCCGTGCGTGGCGGACCAGCTGCTGACGCTGGAGGCGGCCGACGAGCTGGGCGAGGCGCAGCGGGAGCCCCTGGAGCGTCTGCGGGCGCGCTTCGAGCAGGCGCTACGAGACATCGAGGAGCGGTGGCGGCAGCGGGTGGCCGACCTCGAGGCCCAGCTCAGCGGCCAGCCCGAGGTGGACAAGGACTCCATCGACTGCGCCCAGTCCACCATCGCCAAGCTGCAGGACGAGCTGAGCATGCGCAACGTGCTCGCCGAGCGCCTCCGGGCCGACGTCACCGCGCTCCAGAACCAGCTCGCGCAGCAGAGGGAGCAGCTGGCCGCGGAGCTGAGCCTGAGGGAGCAGGAGCTGGCGCAGCTCAGCGAGCAGAGGAGGGCCGCGGACGCCAAGGGCCACAGTCTGCAGGCGAGTGTCTCCGCCGCGTCCCAGTTAAAGGACCCCCTCTGGTCGGAAATTTGCCATACTACGGCGCTTGCCACGCTTCTCTCTGCCGTGCCCTCTGCCAGTCAGTTTATCTCACCCATCCGGGCGACAAGCCTTCGGAATCGAAATTTCCCTCCTCTTCGCCAGATAGTTTTTTCTTGCTTTTCGCTTGCCGGCATATTTACAGCGGCGCTACCGTGCGCTTGCCGTTGTGAACCCGTCGCTTCGAGACAGCGCCTCATGATGCGTCGCGGTATGTGTGAAACGCGGCGAGACGTCGTCTGTCATTCGCCCGGGAATCATAATGATGGACATATTCCACTCGCTGTGTCATCACAGCGAAGCCTTCTTGAGTGCTATATCGGAGTGGATGGGGAGACTGCATTCGTCGAAGAGCGTGAGCGGGCTTTGATTTGCGCGGAGTTGTTTACTTGAAGTGTCGTAACCTCCTCAGGTTCCTCTTGATAGCTGGTCTTGTGGGTTGCACTATTGCACTCAGTACCACTTGCAACATGCATCTGGCAGTAGGAGCTCACTTCCTAAAACAGTGCAAGTCTGGTACTTCGCAAAAGTTATGCTCTTAATATACCTGGAGTATGCCAGCATGCCTGGAGCTGTGCATTGTGTAGCATCTGTTTGCTTTCAAGCACAAACCATGGCAAGGTCACTGTGAGTGTGTTGCAAGTAAGCAGTGTGTGGCGTGATGGCGGCGAAAGGACAGAACAATGGAGATGGATTCAGGCTGGAGAGTCTGCCTACTGTCCAGTGGTTTTCCTGTCTGAATCTGTGCCTTTTACAGCGACAGCCATTTATGGCGCATTAGGTGAAATCGTCGTGTCGTCTTCTCCTCCTCGTTCCTTTCATTCTCGTCCATGCGAAATGCATTCATAACCTGCACCCCTGCCCCCATACCCCATGACTGGTTACCTCACCCGGCTACTCGAACTACCGTCAGCAAAAGAAATTCGCTAGAGCTTATCGTGGCGCCAGTACAAGTTGCGCAACGTAAACGCGACAGACATCCCGCATCTCCAACCAGAGCTACTAAACGCTTCAACTGGCATCAGCATTTCCTTTTTCCTCCACTCTAGCTGAAGTTAAAATTTGAAATACTACGAGGATAAACGTCTGGTGATTTTTTTTCTTTTCGCTGGCTGTTTGTCTAGCAATTGTTCCATCTGGATTTGTTTCCTCTCTCCTGCCCTTGCTTTCGCTTCCCTCATGCATCATACTGCAAAGCTTAGGGAGCCCTGTTACTTGTCAGGGCAATTCGGCTTTATTCCGTTAAGAGGAGCAGCCTCTTGACCGGTGACACCTAGGCAATTCATGCTGACTGACACTAGTAGTTTACCATATCACATTAATGCTCCTGTAGCTTGTTTTAAATCCGCACCATGATTCAGCTGGCAGCTGTTGTGGTTGGTGAACCTTCGACTGGTGGAAGGCCAGGCGAAGCAAACTAAAAGAAATTTATTACACTATTTACATGGCAGTACAAAGGTGCGGAACTAGGGTCGACAGTATAATAGCTCCTCGAGATGGGCTCGTTCGGATGACGGTGACCCGACTTCGTCTCGCTCTCTCCTCTCTCTTCCACCTCCGGGCTCGCTTTTTGTACCCTCGGCGGTTGACGACGGCTTCGTCATCCGCTCCGCCAGGAGGCTGACTTGTCAGAGGTGGTCTGCTCTGGCCCGGGCAAGCGTGGGAACGTTTGGACAAGCAGCCGCCGGGTAGCCGATGAGCTTGACGCCTGGCTTCAACGTGATGCCAGCAAAACGAACTTGTGCCGAAAATGCTCTGGCACAACAGTGCTCAACTGCCACCGCTGCTCTTGTGTGAACCGCAGGCCAAGCTGGACGAAGTCGAGCGGAAGGCGGCGGAAGAGTTGGCCGGAAATCGCGACGCGTGGAACGCCGAGCGCGAAGCTCTGCTCGCGGAGGCGGAGTTGAAGACGCAGGAGCTCGAAGAGCTGCGGCGCTCGGTGGCCGAGGCGACCGCGTCTTCCGAGGCAGTCGGTCGCCTACAGACGGACGGTGACGCGTCCTCGGCGGCGGGCGTCGAAGGCGGCGAGTCGCCAAGCCTGCAGGCCGTCTACGAGTCCAAGCTCGCCGAGGTGCGCAGCCAGGTGGAGCAGGACCTCGTGCGAAAGGTGAGCCGCCCTCCGCAGCTACTGTGTTGTGAAGCTTGATGAGCGATATAGTTTACGATGAGCATTTGTACCACCACCAGGTGCGCACCGACGTCGAACGAGAGCTGCGCATGAGTCTCGAGCAGAACCTGAAGCTGCAGCCGAGCCGGCGAGACAGCGAACCCCAAGCCCAGCTGAGGCCGCAGGACCTGACGGCACAGCTGACGGAGGACATCTGCCTCCTGCTGAGGCAGTGCCTCCGCTGCGGCGGCAGTCCAGCCGGGGGCGACGGAGCCGCGACGCTGGGAGCTCCAGACCAGGGCGGGGCTGGAGACAGCGACAGGACAGCGAGGTCAGCACAGGCGACGTGAAACAGTTGAACTGCAGTTGGTCCACATGATATACGAAACCATAAAACGAATTCTCCTGGTCGTGGTTCTTTTCCGCGGTATTTGTGGCACATTTGGATAGTGGCGTTGTGGCAGTGACCGATGGCGACAAAGCGAAACAAATAAGATTGCTAGGATGATAGCGACGATAACCCACGCAAAACTTGGGAAAAATCAACAGAGATATTAACAACTGATGTACAGGCGAGACGCGAACAGAACAGTGCCGTCTTTGTTCTATCTTTCCTCATCTCAGCTGGTGCTCCCCGATTTCAACGTGTATGATCTGGCTGCATTTCAGTCAGCGCTTCAGTAACCTACGCGTCTCTCTCTTCGTTAATCAACCCATCCATAGCGAAGGCGGCGATCCTGGCGCAAGTCCGCATGGTGTCACATCGGGAGCGTCTCTCCAGGAGCAGCTAGCCAGTCTCATCGGCAGGGCCATCAACGTCGTCGAGAATCACCTGGAAACGCTACACCTGCAGGAGCACCAGCGCCTACGCAAGAACTGCGAGGAACAGCTCCAACGCCTCAGTGAGTCCACTGTTAACTTCTGTAGTAAACAATTTGCAGTTACTTGTGCAAGGGGGATACTTGTAAGGTGTCACTGAAGAACTGTACACTTTGTGCTATCCTCTGAAGCAAAGGTTTGATTGTAGATTGTGGAAATATGGGGGGACAGCCTTCCGCTCGCTAACCGCGGAGGAGTTAGTGCTCGAGGGAACAGAGGGAGGGACGACAAAGCGTGAACACTCATATGCTATTTATTACACTTGCAAATAATAAACAGGGCGGGTCAGCTAGCCACAAAACGTCAACGAGGCATTCCTCAGAAGTAGAAGGCTAGAAGGAAGTAAGAAGGGCTTCCGACTTGCCGGCTGGGGCACGGGCACGACTTCGGAGGTATCGGCGGTGAACGTTTGTATGCGCCGACAATGGCGGCCGGGTTTTCCCGTGCGCGCCGCATTCTTGGGGCAAAGCCGTCCCCGAGCATTTGCTGTGGAAGGTGCCGAGAGTGCGCGTTTGCGCCGCTCACTTCGCAGCCTGTAACCGTAAGTCCAGCGGCAAGGCCCGACGGATTTCCGTGCGCCTGGCGCGACGCACGGAAATCCCGGAAGGTGACGAGAGCGTGCGGCCGCAACCGCTCGTGACGGTGGCCAGATCCCGAAGAGGCTCTCTACGGCTTCGCGGAGTTCCGCGTAACCTTCGAGGTGGCGCTCCCGTCGCTGCTTCCGCTTCCCCCATAAGGGAGACTTCCCTCCTCGCCCAGCTGGTGCTCTCCTAACGCACGATGATGGAGATGATCGGCCGTGTCGAAACGGAGGGGGCCGGAAACTGGTTTTCCAAAAGATGTACCAGTCTTGGTTTGAAATATAGTCTTCTGAGTTTGCTATTGGGCCATTAGGCAAAGCTTGTTGTACGTAATGTGCATAGCAAATCTTTTGAAGATCAGAAAACATTTGTCCTCACCTTTCTGGAGCGTGGCTATTCTAGGCGTGCTGGGATGCTCCACTGCACGGCTTAGAAATTAACCTTCTTGGGCTGTATACTTCTGACAAAGGTTTGCATCAGCCTCACCCTCCCGCCCTAACTGGTCTTCTGAGGCAGGTCCACTTGTATCACGTGGTCATAGAAGGCACATTCTCTAAAGCACCTGCTCACCGAGCTGCCTTAGCATTTAGTTGAAACTATTTTACTCGTGGAGTAAAATGGGGATAAGGTGCGAGATTCGTCCCTAGGTGCCACCAGGCTGCCCATTTGGCGACGGGGAATCTGGCGGCTCTTGCCAAAGCGAGAATGCAACGAATTCGCCTTCGTCAGCTCGCCGCGCATTGCGCTAATAAATAGCAAGCCGTACGTCCGTTCTTTTCCATGTCTCATGCCCTCACTTCGACGATTTGCTCCTTCGCGGAGAAGACCGTTCCAAAAAACGAGCCCTTGATACCATTATCCTTGGCTGCGGAGTAATAATAATAATAATAATAATTGGTTTTTTGGGGAAAGGAAATGGCGCAGTATCTGTCTCATATATCGTTGGACACCTGAACCGCGCCGTAAGGGAAGGGATAAGGGAGGGAGTGAAAGAGGAAAGGAAGAAGAAGGTGATTTCGACCACCTGGGGATCTTTAACGTGCACTGACATCGCACAGCACACGGGCGCCTTAGCGTTTTTCCTCCATAAAAACGCAGCCGCCGCGGTCGGGTTCGAACCCGGGGACTCCGGATCAGTAGTCGAGCGCCCTAACCACTGAGCCACCGCGGCGGGTTAGGCTGCGGAGTAATTGCAGCAGTTTTCGTGGGTATACCTTATGCGTATCTACACAGTTTACCCTGGTGAAGCTGTCTTTATAATTGTGCCTCTCAAAAAGGAAAATGAAAAAGAAACTTGTATTTGTAGTTTTTTTTAGTCTTACAAGCCGAATTCACCACACTTAGTTCTAAGTGCTCCACTTGCGAAACCTTCCTTATGGAGACTGCGAAACCAGCTGCCTTAGTGGACTGACAGTTAAGCGTTAAAATAGAGGTCTCGGCTGACGCGAGTGCTTACTGTTGCCAGATTGCTAAGGACCTGAGTGGTGGTGTCATGCGCTCCGACAGTTTAGCAACAGCCTCCCCGGCCTTCGTCTAGATGGAGCACGTTAGATATGAGGTGGTTTCGCAACGATGACTGAAAAGCTTTGCCGCCCTAGAGAGACTTACGCCAATCTTTTCTCCTTTTATGTCTCACATGCTACTCGCAGGACAAGGTTATTTTTAGCGACTGAAGTATAGCTCTTTGCTAATTCTGGAATGGAGCAAAGAAGGGAGGATGCAAAAAGAAAGGGTAAGGGTTGCCGCAGTGGGAGTAATTCCGTCCATTTTTAGCTTGTTTAACACGCACAGCACACCGGCGTTCTTCATTTCGCCTCCATCGAAATGCGACTGCCGCGACCGCGATTCGGTCTCGCGTTCTCATCCATTGAGCCACCGCAGCGTCGTAGTGCCATAGTGGGAGTAATTTCGTCAATTGGAGCTTGTTTAACACGCACAGCACACCGGCGTTCTTCATTTCGCCTCCATCTAAATGCGACTGCCGCGACCGCGATTCGGTCTCGCGTTCTCATCCATTGAGCCACCGCAGCGTCGTAGTGCCATAGTGGGAGTAATTTCGTCCATTGGAGCTTGTTTAACACGCACAGCACACCGGCGTTCTTCATTTCGCCTCCATCTAAATGCGACTGCCGCTACCGCGGTTCGGTCTCGCGTTCTCATCCATTGAGCCACCGCAGCGTCGTAGTGCCATAGTGGGAGTAATTTCGTCCATTGGAGCTTGTTTAACACGCACAGCACACCGGCGTTCTTCATTTCGCCTCCATCTAAATGCGACTGCCGCGACCGCGATTCGGTCTCGCGTTCTCATCCATTGAGCCACCGCAGCGTCGTAGTGCCATAGTGGGAGTAATTTCGTCCATTGGAGCTTGTTTAACACGCACAGCACACCGGCGTTCTTCATTTCGCCTCCATCTAAATGCGACTGCCGCGACCGCGATTCGGTCTCGCGTTCTCATCCATTGAGCCACCGCAGCGTCGTAGTGCCATAGTGGGAGTAATTTCG
The DNA here is from genome assembly GCF_052857255.1 of Amblyomma americanum. Lineage (NCBI taxonomy): Eukaryota > Metazoa > Arthropoda > Arachnida > Ixodida > Ixodidae > Amblyomma > Amblyomma americanum. Next base: position 207,378,085 of record NC_135501.1, read on the forward strand.
TCCATTGGAGCTTGTTTAACACGCACAGCACACCGGCGTTCTTCATTTCGCCTCCATCTAAATGCGACTGCCGCTACCGCGGTTCGGTCTCGCGTTCTCATCCATTGAGCCACCGCAGCGTCGTAGTGCCATAGTGGGAGTAATTTCGTCCATTGGAGCTTGTTTAACACGCACAGCACACCGGCGTTCTTCATTTCGCCTCCATCGAAATGCGACTGCCGCGACCGCGATTCGGTCTCGCGTTCTCGCCCATTTAGCCACCGCAGCGTCGTTTTGCTGGATGGACTGCTGTTTGCACGGGAAGCAAGCGCCGATCAAGCGGTCGCGCGAACCTTCAGCACGTGTTCGCAACAGTCATCAGAGTTCACCTGTTATGACTTCTTTGTATAAACATAGTGAAGGCCTTTGTTCGCAGTAGTGTTGTAATTGAATCGCCTCTCTCAATCAAGGCATTTGTAACAAATGCGGATTGGTGATTTGCTGTTACGCTGACGCCTTCGGTTGAAGTAGTTGTAACATTAGCGGCGGCTGCGTAGGCCTGCTAAAGCCCCTCAATAGCCTAAATGTAACATCTCCTCCCTCCCTCCTCCTCCTATGCCGGCTCTCCTTCTCTCGGCTCCTCCCGGGCGCCGACGGTAGCGGCACCTAGGCCGGGGGATGCTAGCAGACGCTCCCAACATCCGCCCTTTGGCGCGTAGACCGTGCAAGCGTTTTCTGCTTTGGCTGCGGTCGAAATGGGATCGTGGCATGGGAGATTAAAAAATGAGGTATTAAAATAACTGCCGTCAGCACCGTTGCACTGCTTTATCGAATTTTTTTGTACTGCGATCGCTTTGACTGCGGTGCACACGGCGGAAGTGGCATGCGCGATCGAGCTCGCGGCGCAGAAGTGAACATCCTCGGAGTGTTGTTTTTCAACCGGCGTCTTTTGCCCAATCTTGTTCAAAGTTTAACTGCGTCAAGAGGAAGCGGACTGACGTACGACTAGACCTGCGGCTTTATTTGAACGGAAGGCGGTGTAATGCTGCCATAATATATTCTCTCTGAGGTGCGCTTGCTCGTGCAGTCGTCTGTGCATAGGCGCCTGCTCATCTTAATTTTTTTTTTCTCAGTGCAGGAAAGCTAAGTGGTTGTTTCGAAGTTACCATACCTCGAACACCTCGCAAGCTAACGTGAAATGGATCCGACTGACGGTAGCCCCTTATTTTTTATTTGTAAATAGGCGAATACGGTTCCCTATAAGCGCACTGTAACATGGTTGTGAGCACAAATTTGGTGTTGGGTTAATTGCTTGGGTTGAGTACCAGCAATCAAAAAAGGCTTTTAACCGCTGCTTCGCGCGCAGCTACAGCTCTGCGTGACTCACTAGAATGTTGTTTGTCTAGTTGATTGTCGTCTTCGGTCAGCATATGCAATAATGACTGAAAAGAGAACATTGTCTTCCCTGGTGTAATTTCCATGCATAACGCGCAGCAGCCTGGACTGTCGCAGTTAATTAATCGCTTTCGGTCGAAGCAGCGTGAAGAAAAAAAATCAAGCGGTGAAACCCCAAAACCCAAATCTACTCAGCCGTGTTTGAAGCAAAACCTTGCTCATTTAGGAAGTTGTTGGACGCAAAACCCCGAGACCGCGACGGCTGCATCGAAACGCAGCCGCCGCGGTCTCGGGTTCGAACCCGACCGCGACGGCTGCGTTTCGATGGAGGTGAAACGCTGAGGCGCCCGTGTGCTATGCGATGTCAGTGCACGTTAAAGATCCCAGGGTTACTGTGCCTAGGCACAGTAACGACCGATTTTGGTATGAACCCTACCAGAACAAATACAGTCAGCATTGTGCGCAACATGAAAGCTAGACCTGCACCACGAGCAGCATGAACAGCATCGCTCAAACAGTAAGAACCCGTCTTTAGTGTCGAGTTCGTGAGGGAAGGAGTCAAACTGCAACAAAAATCAGTCCAGCGATGCGCGATGTGGGTAGAATGAAAGCTTGACCTGCAACGCGAGCAGCATAAACGGCGGAGCTCAAACAGCATGAAGCGCAAGTTTTGATTTTTGCCCGCGAACTAGTCCGGCTAGAACCAAACCAACAAGCCACATAATGCCCGCGACATCAAACCTACACTTGCAGAGCTGAGCAGAGCCAGCAGCATGAACGGCGGTGCTAAGACAATGAGAAGCACGGCTTTCGTAGCCCGCGAACGAACGAATTCATCTACAAATATGCCAAACGGCATTAAGACTGCAGTCGCTCGCGCTTCACAAAAATCCTCAAAAAAAACGCGACAACTGAAGAACGGCCACTCACATCGTAAAGACGCGTATCCAGCACATTATCAATGTTTTCCTGACGGATCTTACGAAGCCAAACCTTTCGGCGAGCCGCATTGCTTTTTCCGGACGGCATGACGAAAAATTTTTTCCCACTGCCTCCTCGGTTGTTGCGCCCGTAAGCGTAACAGAAGCTCGGCGTCGCGGCAGCGCGTAAACGCCGACAAAGCTCGAGAAACGCTTCCCGCCAAAACTCTGTCGCACAAAAAGAAAACGAAGCGAGATTTCTGCCCCCGGCAATGGCGCCGGCGTCTGCTGCGGAGCCAAAAAGCGCGCGCTAACACGTGACCACGGCGCCTCGGCCAATGGGAGGCTCGGTTATCCGGCGGCGCGCCAGGAGAGGAGGGAAGCCGGAAAGTTCAAAGCTTTGCGTTGCTTTTTCTTCATTGAGGGGTTTTAGGCGCAGCTACCAATTGGAGCGCTTTTCATGTTTCTTTGTTTCTTTTATTTATATTTATTTATAGCAGGAATAACTGTATAGGGAACTTTTTCTGAGGCGTATGGCGTTGCTGCCGTGCTACATCGTAACCGAAAACTTCCGGTTTCTCCTGAGTTTCAGTGTCACGGAGCAGCTTCGGACAGACAGCAAGTGACAGTGTTAATCAGGAGGCCGCAATTGAGCGCTGCTGTGATCGCGTATTGTGTGCTCATGCGGGCCTTGAGTGGCCACTTTATAGAGTGCCGAACAGGTGCTAGAATGTGCTTGTATGTGTGTGTGTTGGGGGGGAGGGGGGGGGGGGGGGGGGGGCGTGCGTGCGTGCGTGCGTGCGCGTGCGCAAAGTCCGCAAGTAATTTTTAAGAATAAGCTTTTTGACATATAAAGATAGCTTTGAGGCATAGTGATACCAGTGGTGCTGGACTTCAAAGCCAGTGAATCATGTTAACTAAATTCAAATACTTAACTGATTAACCAATACTTTTATGTACCTGGTCGCAATTTGTAGCTGCCTGTTAGTAAAATAAAAGTCGAGAAATACACCATCCAAAAATTCAGTCACCCCTCCTTCAGGGCTGACTGAAATGCGAGCCAGCAGCTGCAGGGCGCGGCCTTTGCTTTCTCAGAAGATATGAGATTTTATAGTTGAGAATACGTTATTACCTATATCCAGTGGTGTGGCGTAGCGAATTTTCGCCAATGCGCGCGCGCGTAATTCGACAGCCGCGCAACTAGTGAGCGCATACAGGAACACCCGCCCACACACTCAATCGACAACCCTTGACGACACCTTTCCGCCGGAAAGTGAGCCGTAATGACGAATTTCGTTCGTCGTTCACGCCGAACGCCATAGTGCGAACGTACCGTGACAGGTGCGGGCCTTTTAACGCGATAGCGTTAAAGGCCCCTTTACCTAGAAAATCCGGCATCGGTGTTGTGAGCGAAAAGTAGGATGGTGTAGGGTGGCCCAGGCGGCCACCCGCCGGAGAAGCGGCCACCTAGGTCACGTGACCTTGTGGCGTTATCGCAACCTGCCCACCGGATAGTGAGCAAACTGACCGCCATGGCAGCTGGTGGCTGTTAAATCAAAGACTGATTGCGACAGGTTGCTTGGAAAGAGCAACTTGGGTCGCACAAGCCCCACCGGTGGCAGTGCCTGCCATCGCAGGGCAGTGGTACACGATTGCAGAAGGAGTGGTGTGGGGACTCCCAGGGACATATGACCGATGAACAATTCCACAGAATGACCAATTCCACATGTAAGGGCATTAACTGATTAACGCTGTCGCGTCATATCCTTAAGGCAGAGCTTAAGTGTCCCCTCTAATTTTTTTACCTGTCTGGCTTCTCCATTTCGCTACAATACTCTTTTCGATTCTAAGCAATAATTTGCGAACCTCGCCCATGCAAAGTTTGCTTGAGTCACTCGTTCATGCCAGCGTGTACCATTTAACTCGCGCTTAAGTGTCGACGCCTAGTACTATAACTCCTCAGCTAAAAAGCACAAAAAATCAAAACAAGAAAGTGAAAGTGACGAGACACACACTGTACAATCTGGGGCTGAAGTGTACACCTTGGACCTGTGTAAGAAGCCTCAGGACCCTTGTAGCTTGCTCTTTCTTGTCTTGCGTTTCTTGCCGTTTCCTAGGACGAATGCATCCCAACTTGCTGCTCTACTGAACGTATTTGTGCTTTAGTCCTAACACTCATAACCCAGTCACTAACCGTAGTGTTTAACACTTCGCTTTTTTCCTCTCCCATCCCTTTTCCCAACCCTCTTCTCTACCCTGCAATCGCGTCCCGCCGAAACTGCTACTGCCGCCGCGGCCAGAGCAAAAGCACATGATGGAGCGCTTGGAGTGCGAGCTTCAGCACAACGAGGAGCTGGAGCGGTTCCGCAAGCAACAGCAGCAGCAGTCGGGGCCGTCAGCGAGCCAGCGGCAGGGCGAGGTTTGTACCCGAAACATTTCCGCCTCAGGCGGCCCGGTGGCTGCTTTCCTCTGGCGCTGGTGGCTTCGACCTCTGTTCTGCGTCTTCTGGCTCGTGCTTGGATTGGCTTCGCACGCTGTTTCCGTGGCGCGGTGCTTCTTCGAGTCCTCGCTACCCGGCGAATAGTCTCAGAGACAGGAAGCAGAAGCTCTTCTTGTTTAGGGCTTGTAGATTGTCCCTAGTAGTGTGCCTGTACTGTCACATTCTAGGCTAAAGTGCAGTATTGGGGGACAGTAGACCGTCTGTCTGCACCCCCCACCCTTCACCCAATCCTGTGCTTTGGTCTGCAATCGAACAAGTTTTGAGCAACATGGCCCAGCGCCGTACCGTTAATAAATTTCACGGCGCAGGTTTCCTGCGAAAGTTCGGGCACCTCTTTTTTTCTTTCAGCCAAGAACAGTGCTACGCTTGGTGCTGCATTATTGCGCTTTGTGACAGCAGTGTCGCCAGTGCAATACCATCGTTGCCGTCGGTGGTGCAGTGGATCTCAGATCCGCTGCACCAGTCGGCACTAGTGACGCTCACCATGAATTTTTGGGTACATTTCGCAGTTGCTTTAATTCTTGGGAATCCATGCTGTATTTATTTGTTGTATCGTAGAATAAGACTGGAATTTCATTTTGATATTTTTTCTATACTGTGGATACCAGCAGCTGCACATTACAATATGCAGTTGACCAGGTGGCAAGGAGCATATCTTTATTGTTAAGGCTAGCTTTTGGACAGAATTTTGCGCAGCCTATATTGAGGCATGTTTATACTGTTTGCTTTCTACAGCCTGCTATGAATTTCTTTTAGTTGTTTTTATGCATCTTTGTCTGTGGTACAGTTTCCTGACTGTGGTCTGAATGCATGAATCAGTTTTAACTTCAAGCTGGAAATGAAGTTTTAACGTGGTGCATGCAGTTTGAGAACCAAGGACAGCTTATTTGCGGCACAGGCAACCAGGTTGGCCTTAGACTGCAAGCTGTACTTGTCGCAGTCTTCATACACGGACTAAAGACATGTTGCTTTTTTTACTGCTACACACTTCAATAATGTCAGTGTATTCAAAAAGCATGGTGCTTTGAATTCATAGTTAAAATTGTTGCAGTTCGCTATTGCACCAAGTTTAGCTGACTAGACAGTGCCCATTCTGTTCATGGGAAGTTCACTTAATGGGAGCACTCTGAGCAGTTATTGATCAGTCTTTGTATTTATGGTTCATCTGATGTTTTTTTTTTTCCTTGAATCAAAGCTCTTTTGTGTAACACACTTCACAAACATAGTCTTGCAGCAATCCAGCTATCTTATGTTGTTTTGCCATTATGATGACAGCTCACTGCTGACGCATCCTCCCAGAAGACATGCCCAGCCCATCTTATGACTGTACTATTTAGTCAACCTGTTGTGTACTTGCCTAGGATGCCGAAACATACATTCATCCCTTATTTTAATGGTGCTTATGCTCCCATTACATATGTATGCATAACACTGCATCTTTACACAATAAATATTTTAGGCGGTAAACAAGTCTAGGACTCTAACTTAAACATGTTTTTGTCAAAGCTTATAACTGCATTCTTTATATCTAGCAAAGCTCTAAATGTTTCTTTTCCTGTGTTCCTTGTCTGTCATACCATTGTATTTGTTCTAACTTTGTTTTTTTTTTCCTTTTCTTTCTTTTCCTTCCTTCTGTCTCTCCTTCTTCATCGACCACCTGCTGGTTCATTGGGTCCCTGTCAACTCTACGGCTTTCTTATGTGGAATCCTGTGTGCAATAACACCCTCCACGGTCTCCCTCTATTTCTTCATACAAAACTTGGCCTTTTTCTGCGTGACGTTCGCAATCCTAACTGACCTGCATGGGGCACTACACTGCCGGTATGATGCCCTGCTGCCACACTGCCCTACGGTTTCACCACAATCAAATACTGTCTACCGGTATGTAAACTAACCATATTGTGCTCTTTGGTTCTCCTTGCTTGCCCTACTCGTGCACCGAATGGTGTCCTTTGATTACTCTGTGCCCAATATGCGCATTTACTGTTCGCTGTTCCTGCACTTCCGCTGCATCCTGTTCGAACGTCCTCTGAACATGTTCCAACACCATAAACCTTCCTTGTGCATTTCTTGAACCTTCTGTAATTTCTGTTGGGTTGGGCTGTACTGTCTGGCACTGCTCATCACCGCTTTCCAAACTTGCTCCGAACTTGTCCCAAATGTCCTCCTCTCTTCTCATACACTCGACTAACTCCAAACCTGTGGAAAAATGGAAATCGAACCACCACAGCAGCAGCAGCCCACTGTGGTCGGCCCGAGTAAGATCGACACCCTGCTCCGGGACCTGTACGTGGAGAACGCCCGCCTCCTGCGTGCCCTCCAGCGGGCTGAGGATGGCCGCCGGCGCGCCGAGCACAACAGCACGCGCCTGCAGTACAAGTGCCGCGTGCTCAGCAAGCTCCTCACTGACGTGACGCGGGCTGCGGTGGACGGCAGCTCCAGGGTGGCCTGTGCCTAAAAAGAAAAAAGGAGACTGCTATGCGTCCATCGCGTGTAACGTGCCTGCCGTCTGGACGGTGGTGTTGACAGCTGTCCATCAAGATGGTGTTCGCGACCGTGTCATATGTTCTGGTATACAGAGCCATAAGTTCGTCCTTGTTCACTCTTTCATTTTTGTTAACTCCGAATTGCTGCCTTGACACCAATAGCATCATAGACTACCTAATGGAGACTTCGAGCTTCTCTTTTCAGCCTCGTTGTTGAACTCATTCATTCATGCGCCTACACTATGTGAACAGACGTTGACAGCTACTGAAGGAGTGCTTTTTCTCTTTATGCTGTAATAGTGGCAAACACAGTATGTTTTGTGGTAGCTGCTTTTTGTTATTCTTTCACAAGAGGCACTATTCCTTGATGTAATACATGGGCTGCATTTGTGGTCAGCCCAATCCCAGGGTCAGTTTTTTCAATGTAGCTTAACTCTTTTCACAGTGGCTGTGCAAAGATAGATCCTTGAAAGCAATTGACTCAATTTGTGGGCTTAGGCTCACCTTGAAAAAACAGTGATGTAGAGAGGTGTTAATTAAGTGGAGAGACATTTGCTGTTGATAGTGAGCTGCTCTTTTACACTTCTTATTCAGAAAGCCCCCACAGAGTTTTATTCAAGCAAGAACTTTGGTTGATGTGTTATCAGTGCGTCCAGCCTGTGACTTTTTGCCCTTATGCAGAGTGCTCAATCGAAAGCCCTTTCATCGTGTCGTATGGCTTTCGCCTGCTTACTGCGAACTTGTTCACCTCATTTACCGCGTTGTGCTCCCAGTGTGTGCTGCACCTTCAAATTTTTGTCAGCAAAAATGAATCGGCTCTGAAGTACACTATTTGAAGTGGCAGTTTGCTTACTGGCTGGACCACTTTTTTGTGTGCACATCATACAATGTGCATGTCTCATGAAAAACTGCAAAATCAAGCAGGCACTCAAAAGGTGGCTCCATGGCCTCTTCAGTGTATTAAAAAACATCATCTGCAGGCATTTGAGCTCACGCTCAACGAGAAAGTTGTCTGGAGTTTTTCTGGCACAAGTTAACAGGTATGGTCGAAGGAGAGCCAGTTTTATGAACTCTACACAGCCTTTGCCCTGTCACGTCAGATGTTGCGAGTATGCCATATAGTGGTTGAGATTTATACCCTGTATAATGCCCTTTTGCTCATCAAAGTACACTGAATGATAAGCATTGAAAAGCAACATTCAAAATACTTGATGAGAACCCAGGTGCTGCCAAGCCATCTAGATCACAGGTGACTAAATACTATTCAGTGCTGCACTCGCTTTGTATGCTATAAAATTTCTTTGAGCTCACTGTGTGCTTATCTATTAGGTAAACCATGGTAGTGCAAGGGATGTTTATTTTCTTCATTCACAGGATGTTCTCATATATGTGCATGTTAACATCTGTGAAAGTGTAGCTGTGAATTACCCTTTTTCTATTTTTTTGTTTAATTTAACACTTTCTAAATCGGCTCGCTTTATATTCTCAGTAGCTCTGAGCAAACTGAACTGCTTTTTATGCATTAGGTTTCTTTTAAATAATTTCGCAGCAATTTGTCAGCTGTTTTGTCTGCACCATGTGCTATGCCACATACCAAAAGTGCACCTTCTGTTTTGCTTGGCTGGTGCTTGACTGTATGAGGGCAGACCATCGTAAAGCAGTATCATCAATGTCAGATTTCAAAGCTCAAGCAGGTGCAATTTACAACGTTGGGGCAATAATGCACCTCAGAGTTCTATTAATACTTGAGAGCTTCTGTAGTGACGAGGAAATAGCTTTCTGTTGACTGGCAAATATTTGGGGCTCAGTTGTCTATAGCCACCCGCCAGTCCTCAATGAACATGTTTTTCTGCTGTTCGAAGTTGTTCATCATCCTTTCCCGACGAGTGCCATGTTATCAACAGCCCAGTATGCTCCTTCGCTGCCCATTACATCAAACTATGCAACCCACTTGTTTTAAAGATAGGGGCACCAGAGATTTTGTTGCTCTTTTTTTTCCTTGCATACGGCTTCATTAAACATGGATTGCCATATGCATTTCTAATATATCCAGCAAATTATTTACAAAATTTTTTCCAGTGTTTTTTGGGTTTCGGTTTGATCAGCTGAACGGTAGCTGCGACTTTGCAAATGGGGTTGATGCCACGAGATATAAGCTAAAACTGTGGTATAATAGTTGTTTGTTCAATTGGTTTCATTCCGTTTCCTAGGCAAGCTGGCATAAGGGAACAAATTAGAATGGCAAAACAGCGATTATACTGCAATTTTTGTATTCCTCACATGACCTTATTCCTCTTGTGACATTGTTGCCACCAGTCGGCAGCTGAAACTGATACCGAAACTACATGGAAGAAGGAACTCAATTGTAAATTATTTGCCAGGCACAGGCAAATTCCACATTGCAGTGATCCATGTTTAATAATGTAATGCACTTCATTCCAAAGAAACAACACAAAACGGAAATTTGATTTTCGTGATCCTCTTTATCGAAGCCCTAAATATTTGCAATGTTGCCCGGTGATATATACCCCAATAGTTTTTTTGCTGTCTGCTGTACTATGGCCAAACTTCGGTGCAAGTATTCGAGAGAAGGCTAAAATCATTTCATGTATTACACAGAGCACGATAGATGTGACAGTAGTGCGCTTGCCTGGCCCATCTAGTGGGTTTGCCTTCTTTCTTACTTTTCTGTGCCTGCTCATACAACGCATCAAAGCTTTTCCCCTAGAAAAGATATCTCAAACATTCACATGGTCACCACTTGAGCATGCCCAATTGGTGCAGTTTGTTGTTCGAAGGCACTTTGTGTATCCGCCTCTTGTTGGAAAGTCTGTCTCTGGGAACCTCTAATTACCGATAATAGTGAGAATTTCCTTGCCGTCTCTGAAGTTGTTCTATTCGTATACTTTGCTTATCGTAAGGCTGAAAAACATTTATCGAAGTGCGCTAATGCCTTTTTCTTTATGTGAAACAAGTGTCAGCGTTGATCGCCACTCATTCGCATACAGGTATAACCATGCATTGGCTACCTGCAGGAGGTAGAAATTGGGTCAATTGATGCATCTGGCTTTTTTTTTTTCATTTTTGTCCCATTTCACTTCATAGGACATCTAGTTCCTATCGGTTTTAGTTCAGTCTGTATTTTCCCTTTGCTGAAGCTGTAAAAAGTGCATAGTTAGTCAGACTGCCAAAATCACGTTCACTTGTACAAAATTCATCTAGCTGGGTGCGTTGTTGACTGAAACTGAGCCGTTGTACTGGCTACTGTTCACAGCCCTCTGCACGGCCCATATCGTCGCGAATAAATAGTTCCCTTCACTGAAGCTCTCGCGCTGCACCAGCGTCGCGGCTCGGTTGGTCTGCGAACCATCTTTTCCACGTTCACGGCCGCTCTAGACGCGGCGGTGGCTCTCCTCCAGTCCTGCCGTGACACGTTCGCTGGCCTTCGAACATTTGCGCGGGACTTCACGAACCAATCGGCGCCCTCTGCTTGCTGCCTTCTGTCTGTCGTCAATGTCATTGTCGTTTGACCACCTAGCTTTTGTAGCCGCACGGTAGCAGTGAGAAAGCATATATATCCGCCCGATTTGTGCATCTTTATTGTTCGTTGTAACACGACAAACTATGGACCCTTTATGCCTGTTGAGGGTGGTGGCCATGTTTGTTTGTGGAGCGGCCATTTTGGTTTGGAAAGGCTTTTTTTATTTCAAATGGTGCATTAGACAGACATGGACAACCCCGTGATATTCGCCTACGACCGCTAAATAACTTATAATCGAATTTCTTCTTGACGCTGTTTCGATTTCGTTTTCTGTGAACGAAAAAAAAAACGGAAATATAAATGCTGATACATCGTTTGTTTTCATTCTAGCTCTTAAAGGTGGCCGATTTTAGTGTGGTTTTGGATTAAAATTACGTATCAGCGTTTATATGGCAGTTTTTTCATGCCTCACGTGACGAAAATGTAAACTACACGTCACATCCATCGTTCGGTTGATGAAACCGAAACTGAAAAGAGAAGAAAATCAGTTATAAATCATTCAGCGGTCGTCAGCGAATAACTCGCGGTGATCCATGTATTCCAATGTCTAATGCATAGTTTGAAGAAAGAAAGCACGCAGCTAAAATTATGTGTTCATAGCCCTTTAATCATGCACCGTGGCAGTGCAGGGCTACGTTGTGGTCAAGAAGTTTAGAGTGTCCGGGGCAACGAGTGAACGCCTGGCAGTACTCTTTTGCTTATTTTTTCAGTATACTGCTAAATTGCAATCATACGGAAGAAGATTGTCTGCGTTATCCCCACCAAAATGACGGCAGTCGGCCGTGAACGACGGCTATTCAGGCGGTCGAATATCTGCGCTTGGTGTGCATGTTAACCAGTTGGCGCTCTCGCAATTGTTCGTTGACCAACGGGTGCTTAAAGCGTTACAAAACTGACAGGTGTACAGTGCAGCCGTGTTCCTCTAGCCCTGTCTGCAGGCCCGCAAAGTGCGATTTTTGTGTGAACCAGGATAGAGTCCTGAGGTGGCAATATTTCCGGGAAAAGTTGTTTTGCTGTTATTTTTATCACGTTGCTTCTTCAAGCAGGAAATTGAATGAAAGATTAGTTGCATCTGAGAACAATTATTTTTCCAGTCTAGTTTTGTGTGTTTAGGGCACAACAGATAACCATGCCATGACACCTAGTGTTTGTTGGCAGCATCCTGGATGTGCTCAAAAATGAAATTTTGTATCGGGACTTCATCTTTCGCTACATTTAATATTTATTTTCACGGCGTTGGATTTGGAAGCCTGTGAGAAATCCGTTTGCAGAATTGGTGCCACTAGATAACATGGAAAAGTCGCTTGCGATTTGTGACTATTGAAGCGCCATACAAGTAAGTAGAAAGCTTTAAGGTCTTCAATCAAAGCGACGCCTGTACGAACGTGAATAAAGTTTTGTCTGTTGCATACTGACAGCTTTTGTTCTATGACGTCCAAAGTCCGCGCTTTGCACATATATGCCGCCACAACTTCCACAGCAATGGCAGTGTGTCTGAGAAAAGGAAAGGCACACTGTCTGATCAAAGTATGAGGTGGACACGAACTAAGCTGTGAGGAGAAGGATGAAGAAGGGGCACGTATACAGATGATAAGGGAAGTAAACTGAAAAATGAAATGAAAATTGGTTTTGGGGGAAAGGAAATGGCGCATTACCTCTGTCACAGCTCGGCGGACACCTGAACCGCTCCATAAGGGAAGGGATAAAGGATGGACTCGGAGAAGAAAGATGTGCCGTATAGTGGAGGGCTCCGGAATAACTTCGAAAAGCCTTTGTGCTCCTTCGATGTACCAGTGTGTGAGGGTAACAACAACTTCGACCACCTGGGGATCTTTAACGTGCACTGACATCGCACAGCACACGGGCGCCTTTGCGTTTCGCCTCCATCGAAAGTAAGTAAACTGAGCAAGTTATATTAGTGCACGCCTGTTAAAGAAATTAAGAGAGATCGTCCTTCAAAGGACAGTGACAATGATCCCTAAAAGCAGTCGGCACATTGTGGAAATATGGGGGGACAAAGCCTTTCGCCCCGCCCGCACTCCCACTCCGCGGATGCAGCGTTCCCGCTCGCTAACCGCGGAGGGGTTCGTGCTCGAGGGACAAAGGGAAGGGACGATACAGCGTTAACACTCATATGCTATTTATTACACTTGCAATCAATACACAAAGCGGCCCAGCTTGCTACAAAACATCAACGAGGCATTCCTCGGAAATAGAAGGCTACGTAAGAAGGACTTACCGGCTGGGGCAGGGGCGCGACTTCGGAGGTATCGGCGGCGAACGTTTGGCGCCGATAATGGCGGCCGGGTTTTCCCGTGCGCGCCGCATTCTTCGGGCAAAGCCATTCCCTAGCATTTGCTGGGGAAGGCGGTCAGAGCGCGCGTTTGCTGCGCTCGCTTCGCTGCCTGGAACCAGAAGTCCAGCGGCAAGGCACAACGGATCCCCGTGCGCCTGCCGCGGAAGGTGGCGGGAGCGTGCGGCTCCAACCGCTCACGACGCTGGCCGGATCCCGAAGAGACTCTGTCCGGTTCTGCAGAATTCCGCGTAACTTACGAGGTGGCGCTCCTGTCGCCGTTCCCTTTTGTTGAAGAGCGCAATTTGGTAGTGATAGCGGCGGGGCTAAATGATGTCTTGAATGGGGAAGCCGCAAAAGTAGTGGAAAGATTAGCGGAGGGAGTTGACGATTTAAGGGCAATAGCACAGCAAGTCCAGATCGTGGTGTGCACAGTGCCGGAAGTGCAAGGACGGAACGGAGAAATTGCCAAGGACGTTGTGGCTGTTAATCGGGAGATATAGAAGTTAAGCCAGGAGAAAAGATTTGAAGTGGCAGACATAAACAGGGAAGTGCATAGAGCTGGCTTTGTCGGAGGCTTTACACGAGATTGCATCCACTTTAATAGAAGGCTAGGAGCCGAGATCGGGTGGCGCCTGGCAGGCCGGGCAGTAGCTTTTTTAGGGGGTCCACTGCGGCTCAGGGCATAGGGGTAGGTAGAAGCAAAGTAGAAAGTGTAGCAATGAAGGCTGACGCCAATAAAATGGCCACTAAGAGGTCCAGGAAGAAAGCTACAAAAAAATTTAACACTAGGATCAGGTACATAAACATGCAAGGCGGTAGAAAGAGAGCGAAGTGGTTAGAGATAGAACAGCAGTTGGAGGACGAAGAAGTAGGTGTATACGCGCTATGCGAGACACATCTCAGGGATCTAGAAGACCCACCATTTATTTATGGCTACGTCTGGGAAGGGAGCAACAGAACAACTACGGAGAGGAAGGGAGGTGGAGTAGGTATGCTGATACATCAAGGAACAAATTGGCAAAGAATAAAATCAACTTGCAAAGAAGATGTCTGGGTATCGGGTACAATTGCCGGTAAAAGGACATGGCTAGGAGCAGTTTATTTAGGGACAGGGGACAAATGCAGGCAAGAGAACACGGATCTAGTTAAGTGTCTCAATGACGATATAAAGCAGTTTGGAGAAGGCGCCAATATTATTCTATTGGGGGACATGAATGGCCACATCGAGGATCTGGGTGGATACACAGATTATAACGGGAAGTTGATGCTAGGCTTCTGTGAGCGACACAACCTAGTTATTGTAAATAGAGAAACTAAGTGTGAGGGACAAATCACGTGGGAATCCCGTAACAGGCAAACGACCATTGACTACTGCTTAATCTCGCAGAGGATGTATAGCAAGCTCGCAATGATGGAAATAGACGAAGAGGGGAAGTACAGCCTCGGTAGTGATCATAAGCGTATTAGTCTACAGTTTGGAGCCCTGCTCAAAAGGGAAATGAACTGGAGTCAAAAAGAGTGCGGAAAATTAAATGACGAACAAATAGCGCAAATAGCGGCGTGCATAGTGGAAGCAATAGAGACACGTCCCATGGAAAAGTGGGATTGTAATAAATTAGAACTCCTCATTAGTACAAAAATAAAACAAGTAAAAGGAGTAAACCGCTGGAGAGGAAAGAGGAAGCCACGAAGTTGGTGGAATAAGGAAACTAGGGAGGCCATCGAACAACGACGGTTGGCATCACGGGAACACAGAGAAGCAAAGAGGGCGCAGTTATCTGAAGAGGAAATAGGCCGAAAATGGGAATCTTATCGACAAAAAAAAACAGCAAGTGCAGGTCTTCGTCCAGGCTAAAATAAAGCAGTCCTCTGATCGCTGGCTGGCTGAAGTTCGCGATGCAACTAAAGGGGGGCCAAGAAAATTCTGGAACCATATAAGCTGGCTGGGCAAAGCGAATCACAGAAAGCAGGAACAGATTCACGATGCCGAAGGAAAATGTTTAGAGGGAGATGACGCTGTGAACTACATTTCATCTGTTATAGCTGAGTCATTTAAGAAAGACGATAGAGTAATCACCCCAAATGAGGGAGCAACACAGGAACGCACAATAGAAAACAGCGTGGAACTGACGAATCTTAACTCGAAAAAGGCGGAAGCAAATATTCCAAGATGTACGTCAGCAGGGATCGACGAAATTCCAATCAAGCTAATTAATGAACTTGGCCCAAGAGGCAAGGAAACGCTGATAAAAATATTGGAGGCAGTCATAACGAATCAGCAAATTCCGCACAGCTGGAAACAGAGTAAAATGAATTTGATTTATAAAGGAAAAGGCAATAAGACGAACATAAAATCCTTCCGACCGATTACGATAACATCAGTTACATACAGGCTGGCGATGCAGGCAGTGGAAATAAAAATTAAGTCATGGGTAGAAAGTAATAGAATACTCGGAGAACTTCAGAACGGGTTCAGAAGTGGTAGGCGCTTAGATGATTGCCTGTTCGTGCTTACCCAATGCATAAAAATAGCTAAGGCGGAAAACAGACCTCTGTATTTAGCCTTCTTGGACATAAGCGGTGCATATGACAACGTGAACAGGGAACTCCTGTGGAACATATTAAAAGGTGTCAGTCATGAGGTAATTAATTTTCTACAGGAAATATATCGAGAAAATGAAGTTGAAATAACATCGGAAGGAATTAAGAGTACAACAACTATCCAGATACACAAAGGATTAAGGCAAGGTTGTCCTCTATCAGCGCTGCTGTTCATGTTTTATATGATAAGTATGGAAAGAAGGCTACAACAAAGCAATCTAGGTTATGCTCTGTCATACACATTAGGCGGAAATGTTGTTGAGCAACTACTACCGGGTTTAATGTATGCGGACGATATTGTACTGTTAACGTATAGCCAGGAAGATTTGCAAACTTTGGTGAATTGCTGTGGAGACGAAGGAGACAGTCTAGGTTTCAGTTTTAGCGCAACTAAGTCAGGTGTGATGGTTTTCAACGGCACAACTGATCAGAAGCTTACAATACAAGGCCACGAAATACCCCGAGTGGCCGAATACAAATATCTCGGGGTATGGGTAAACAACGGGCATATGTACACGGAAAAGCACGAACAGTCTCTCATAGCAAAAGGGCGAAGAGATGCCGGGATAATGAAACATAGGGCATTGTGGGGGTACAACAGGTATGAAGTCCTCAGAGGTATTTGGAAAGGAATAATGGTGCCGGGGCTTACTTTCGGGAATGCGGTTCTATGCTTAAGGGCTGCAGTTCAGTCGCGATTAGAAGTAAATCAGAGAACTGTCAGAAAATTAGCACTAGGTGCCCACAGGAAAACCACAAACGAGGCAGTACAGAGAGATATGGGCTGGGCAACGTTCGAAGTACGGGAAGCTCAGAGTAAATACTATACGAAGAACGCCTGAGGAAATTGGATGATAACAGGTGGGCAGCTAAGGTATTTAAATACCTGTACAGAAAGAGCGTTGACACACAGTGGCGGAAACGAACTAGAAAGCTTGCCAGTAAGTTTGCCAGAGACGAGGAAGGAGAAAGAAAGAAAGAAAGAAAGAAAGAGCATTAAACGACAGTTTAAAAACGTCGAAGGTAAAAATTGGATAGATTCAATGGAAAAGAAGCATAGTGTAGAACTATATCGATGCTGGAAAAGGCAGATCAGGAAGGAAACGTTTTATGATAATTCAAAAGGCAGTGCCCTCCTCTTTGAAGCTAGGTCAGGGTGTCTTAGAACGCGCAGCTACAGAAAAAAATTTAACGAAGAAGATCACACATGTGCTGTGTGCGGTACATCTTAAGAAACAATAGAACACCTCATCCTAAAATGCGATGGTATCCATCCCGATGTCGATGCAGGCACAGTCACTCTTCCTGAGGCCTTAGGGTTTAGAGATAACAATAGTCATGTAAATAAATCTGCGGTGGAAATTAGCAAAAAGCGATTGGAGGATTGGTGGCGCAAAAGCAGAGAGGTGACATAAGTTTTAAAGTGTAGGAAGACGTTTTTTTTTAAAAGGAAATGGCGAATTGTATTAACAACTTACAGCAGAGTAAACAAAAATAAATGAAAAAAACTGAGCATAGTGGCAACAACCACTGCCCCGTTTCAAAGGGGACGCTCCTACCTTCCATCCATCCATCCATCCATCCTTTCCCCCATGAGGGAGGCCACGGCCGGTCTCGAGAGGGGCACGCGCGCTCTTTCATACGGCCTTCGCATTCGCCGCGGAAGCAATGCGAGTTTTTCTCCGGGAGTTACGCCGCCCGCCGCCGCTAGAAGCGCGACGACCCCACCGCTCGCTCCCCGCCTGCATCTGCGACGGCGAGTGGCTTTTGCCTGGTTTCGCGTAGTAGCCCGCTGGTTCATGGTGAGCGCAACACCGAAATAAAACAAAATGCAGATGTTTAAGCTGCATATCGGCAACAAAGTCCACATGTGCACAGATTCTTCGTCACAAACTTTGCTCGATGAAAACATTTAAAAAAGGTAAAACTGTCCCATTCCTCAGAACTATTACGAGCATTGGTGGTTTTAAACCCAGAAGGAAATACTCTCATCATTTCCTCTCGTATATATCATGGTCCGTGATTAAATGACAAGTTAATGCTAAGGGGAAGATAATGAAAACTTGGAGAACGAAAGTTTTGTGCTCATCCCATAAAAATGTACTATATCGCAGAAAAAATTCTCTACGACGCTTGAGCCGTAAATCCGATAGCGCCGTAGCTGGTGGCTTGAGACCATACTTGAGTCATTGAACTGTCAAATAAATTGCAAGATTGCTGGGAGGTGTATATAGTACTTAATTACGCCGATATCGCTTTTCGCACGTCCTGAATGAGATTTTCACCCTCATATATGTCACAACTTCCTTAAACGAGTTGCCTGTATCGACATCTCAAAAGAATGTTAATTACTAATGTGCGAGCAAGTGTCAAGAAGCATTGTAATGAATTGTTCTCTGCTCGACCCAATGGCCCGCGGGTTTTCCGCTTTTGTTGTCAAACAAGAGGCCACCAGATTTCTCTGGAATGACTGTAGCCGCGTGCAAGTCTCTCTTCATGTTCAAAATTGTCCTAAGCGCATTAGACGTCTAATGATTTAAGTTCCTGGTCACCTTTAAATTTTGCAAGGCCGAGAGCGACCGTCATTCTGACTTTCGTTGACCGAGCACTTGTTTTATAGCTGCGCCGCCGAACTGCATGCTTTCTGCTTGAGGACGCGAGTTAGTCCAATAAACAATTTTCGAGTTGGACGCAAGCTTCCTTGTCGTCATTCTGGCCTGACTAGCGTTAACAGAACGTAACGGAAGGAACCAGTACGAGTTGCGTATGCTGCCACAGATATTGACGCGTACTGAGTATTGCAATTTCACAAAGTATGTATGTCCAGTGAGTGACTTCAGCTACCGTAAAGAGCTGCCCAAAATATTTGGTTTAAATATCTTTGTAAAAGACCTCAGATTATGCACTTAAATGCCCAATGCCCTGTATTTTCTTAAATTCAGGGATATTTACTAACATGCAAGCATTGGAAATGTCCATTTTAGTTCCTTACATTGTGAGCTAAACCAGCTGGTATAACGCGCATTGCTGTGAGGTTTAGTGGAGCTCCGTTAAGTTGCGGAAAACTGTATGACGTGAGGAAAGTTCATGCTCACGGGAGGTTTATTGAAAGCGATGACGAGGATACTGATATGCAGGAGAATAATGCAAAGCTGGTAGTCATCGCCTCTCAGATAAGTCTGCTCGCTCGTAAAGGCCGATTTTATTAAGACAGAGCGCAGTTCCAAACTAACTTTGCTTTGCTGGCAGTTAGCTCATGCTTGCAGTTACTGTAAACAAGTGACTTAATTTTCGCGTTGTCATTGGGTGGGACGGGCGGTCGTGAGACGTCGCCAAACATCAAAATGCCTTTCCATGAGGAAATCTTGGACGTCGCGTGCTTGCAACGTGCTTTGCTCCTGAAGCCATGGCTTGGTTCCTTCTATAACCCTTCCTTTCGCGAATGACATAACGTGTTTTCTTGAGTAGGACCATGCATCCTTGCTAGTGACGCTGTTGTGGAAACTTAAAGCAGCTGCGCTTGAAATTTCAGTAGCTATAATTGCTCTGCAAAATCCTTTACTCTTTTGAAACTTGTTGTCCAAGTATTACATGCCGCATATCATTCTACACACTCATAAAGAACCTGCATTCACAAAGAAGACGAACTATAGAAGTTGAAAGCCTTGCTTTTTAGCCAAATATGAGAGTAGAACGTGTTGACGTCTCTGCTCGAAGCATACGATCTCAAGGAGAGAGCGCGCAAACGTTAATCCGTTGTTTCAGATTTCTCCCATAGCAAAGGCGCTCACTGCGCGGTCTTTGCGTAAAGCGTAAGGGGCACAATATAAAGGCTTGGCGGTTACCACTGACGCGGGCCGAACTGGGAGCGAGCGCGCGTTTTACTTCGGAGTGAACGGCGGTCGCAGCGGCGGAGCGTTTAGGAGCGGTGGGGCAGTGGCGACCCCACCGAGGTACGGCGGGAGGCGGAAACAGACCTCATTGCGAAGGCCGTAATAAGAAAAGCACGCGCTCCCCTGGAGACCGGCCGTGCCACAACATGTCGTAACTTTTGGTAGGCACTTGGGGTAAGAAAGCCATTGTGTGCCCCGTTGATTTCTGCCCGCTCCTGTACACACACTATTTAGCATGCGTGTGGGTATGTTCGCTACAAATGCAAACGCGGGGCCTCAGTGTGCCAAATGACTGAAGTGGGGAACATATATGTGTAGGGAGCTTGCACCCAAGCCGCAGTGGCATACAGCGCGCCGAAAAGTGCCGCGCGCGAATATAATGGGGTATCGGCACCTGCATAGTCGGACCTGCACAGTTGAAGCTGCACGCCAAAATAGCGGCCGTCACTTCTCGTGCAGGCCTTCTTGACCCGAGTATACAATGTGTACAAAGGTACTTGAGAAAACAGTAAACTTGAAGTACTTTCGGCGACACTAAGTTACATGAAAACCGGCTGTCGTTGTTAGGACATTGTGCGGACCTGTTATTTACAAATAAATGCAATAAAAAAATTGCTGTAGATGAGTGGTATAATGTACGGTGCCACCCAAGCTTCTCTTGCGGTTCGTTTACAGCTGGGAGCGCCCGGAAAGTTTTTACAGCGTCAGCTGTTAGATTTATAGCGCGGACGTCACGTTGTGCACACGGAATGATGATTGCATCACGTGATTAGCATCAGTGAAACCATCATCGATCATGCGACCCAGTGGTAGCATTAATAGGTCCTCCTTGTGATCTGACGCATTCATTGTCGATGTGCGTTGTGCACCCATTAAGGTCTCGCACCGTTACACATGAACGTGACCCTCTTCTCAGTAACAATAATGAATGCCCCTTCAATTTTTTATATACGAATAGATTTGTGACTGAAATTTCGGCGTCGCCTCCAGCGTTCGTTTCAGCGTCGTCGTGATATCTGGAGGGTGTTCGACTGAATTTCTCAAAAATGGGACTGAAATCATTGTGTGATCAAAAACATCTGCAACATTTCTGGTGACGTCATTTGCGGCCACTACAGTCCCTCGAACTGTACATGAACTATCGTGTCGACACATTCGGCCTCGTCGACCTGTGGGGCATTGCGATTGAATGAAATTAAAAGAAGTAATGCATTTTCCGTTAAAATAATACGATCTCTTTCGTTTTATGGCGTTTGAGAGCGCGTAATGGGAAGTTATGTTCACACTTTCAGCAGAACCAACCCTCCGCGGTGCGGTACGAGAAATGGCTAAGTTGTATTCTCTCTGAAATCCTGAAATCATCTTCAGCGAACATATACCTGTATCAGGACTGCATTACGCAGGTGATCAGTGGCAGAATCATTACACGTGGCTCAAACTGTTATTATGAATTCTTTTATTTTTACGTGCCTAGTAGGACAATGGCCTATAGACCAGATTCTTTTACCCTCGCACGCAAGCTGCCGGAACGCTCCTACTCTCGACACCAGTCGCCATCTGTCGGCGCGCGCGGCACGTTGGACTGCGGACAGGTCGCGCCGGCGGCGCGTATACTGCGTGTTTACGTGTTCTTCGTTTCCGTCGCGGATGCGCTCTATTGTGGAAGGTGATACACATTAATTGGATGTCCTGGTAGCCGCGGCTGGTGAGCCGGCGGAGCGGGCTGTCGACGTTGCTGGCCAGGCCGGTTGCCGAAAGCGTTGTTCTCCGCGAGCAAGGTCGCGTTCCCAGCTTCATTTTCGTCAGCCGCGGCTACCCTATAACCTAACGTATGTGGGTGTGTGCTGTCATCACTACTAAGATTTCCCCAGGCCGTTCTGTGGTTATCTGACACACATTTTTACACACATATGCGAGGGTAGTCGACCAGGTATGGTGCGGATTGGAAACAGATACTTGCAAGTACATTTCTGCGCTGGCGTGTCGTTTGTTGCAGTCTTTTACGTACGCTACCATCTATGATAATTTTATGCATCAGAATGTCTATTTATTGATTTGACTCGATGGTGCAGTGATGATTGGTGTGCAAGCGGTAACCGAATCGGCCAGCTGCAGACCGAATGTTGTCCAGGCGAAGCGCGTGTTTTCAATCACCAGTACGTCTTCGACATCCGTGCGCTGAGCTTGCTGTTGTTCCTGTTAAACACATTTCGTGCACGGGGATGTAAGCACGACCGCTACCAATTTAAGTTGCTATTTCCGCATGCATCTCAGAGGGATATCGGCGGGGTAAAGGGCTAACCATAGTATACCTCTCTGTTGTTAGTACCTGCATGAATCACAGCAATATATGCATGATTTTATTACATTCTATGACACTTGGCCAAGCGGCTACGCGACGCTGTCACACGCGCCGAGAGCTTCCGAATAAAATAAACGCGACTTCGGGCCGCAGAATTCGTGAAAGCTGGCCTCTGTGCTGATATTGATTCAATATTGGATGAATTAAGCGAGAATACGTTTTTGTGCACCAGATAGCATAAACCATGACAATAATTGTTTTCTGTTGGCCCTGCGACTCAGTTGAGCTCACAACGATAATTTGTTGATGTAACTTGCGCACCAACTAGCTGGCGACAAGAAAGCCCGATTTGTGGTGGGTACATTATGGCCGGCAGAAAGGATTGAAAGCGCATGGGAATTGAAAGTGCATGCTAGCTGTGCGCATAAAGCTCATACTGACCGAGCACCAAGAAGATAGCGATATAAGCGCGAGCGCGTGCTAAGCGCCGGCACAATTAACGTGAATGTCGAACTAAATGCCATGATTAACGCATCAATTTTATCCTTTTGATAACGCAAAGACTTCCTGCAATACAACCACGCTACGGAAATATGCTGGACAACGTTTTTTTTTTTTTCTTAGCGCCCGCAGGGCAGTAATTCAAGGCTATATGCAGGCGCGGCCGCGGAGCTCCCGCAGTCCCCAGTGAAACGCCCGCACAGCGGCGCGTCAGTCGGCGGGAAATGGCCGCGCCCGAGAGCGGCTCTGGATTCTGGTCTATAAAGATCTCCACGGTGGAGGGCTACGGATAAATCGCACGTTTTAGTCCTAAAAGAGGTCCCAGCAAGCACGTGCCATGTGGAGGGCTCCGGGATAGGCACAGAGCAACGAATAACTTTTAGACCAATTAAAAGGCAAATATTTTAACACTAGGCCACATATTCTTCTCCCGTCCTGCACGATCGAGACCAGAAAGCTCCTCACTACACTCCGGAATAACCATGGCCGAAGTCCGCTTCGCAATGAACAATATACGCACAGCAGCGTGATTGCTGCGCGCGCGCGAGGCAGTTAGCGCTCCCTTTTTGGCTCGGGAACTCTTCGCGCGCGGGTGTTTCGGCGTGGCGCTCCGCTCTCCGCCAGCGGGGCGGAACGTTCCCCGCATCTCGTCCCGTCCGACCTCGGAGCTTTTCCCCTGCCCTATAGCGTGGAAGAACATTCGCTCTTGACCATGCTGGTGAGCCGGACGGCATCCATTCCTAAGCATATTTTGTTGCTAGCTGGCGTTAGTGTTGTTGTAGCGCTGTATTGTTGCTCTTTGTCAGCAAATGTAGTTCATTTGCTTCCCTCAGAGCAAAGCCCGCTGTGGTCGGCATGCGCTTGTGAGCGCACGCGATCACGGCGTGGGGTCGGCGGCTTTGAACTGTCTCAGGCGTGGTTAAGCTGGGGGAGAGCATTTATCACCCCATTTCAACCCTCTGTAAAGCAAATTCCACCTGTTCTTACAAAAACACTGCTGCCGCTGCATCTCCGTGACGGCACATCCTGACGCTCTTCGACCCACATGGTACATTCACATTGGCCAGCTGGTAAGCGCAGCATTACTTCACTCTGACTGGTCAGCAGAAGATCACATGACCCCGGAGTCGTGATCTCACTCACCCTTCCGGTAGCTGCCACGATACCGTGGGACCTTGAATATATTTCTAAAAGAGCTGTCCTGCATAAAAAATCACTAGCAGCAAAGCCGCTTGAGGGGCATCAGGTCATCTCCGGACAGTGTGCGTAGCAGACTTTCCTTAGCTTCTGCGCATTACGATATCCGCGGCTCGACGAGCACAACCTTTAAAGCCAGAAGTGTTAAACTTTTAAAGCCAGATCTCCAATTTGGCGTCGTGCACGCACACACGGCTTGAAGTCCTTTCTCAAGAGGCGCGTATAATAGCCTTTCTCCATAGCGACAAAAATTAAATAATAGAATAGGTACGTACGAAGAAAGAACGTAGACGAAAACAAAAGGACTGTGAGACGAATGGCGCGCGAAAAGCGCAGGAATAAGTTAGCGGAGGAGGCGTGGGCGAGTTAAAAGCGAGCGGTCGTGGCCAACTTCATTTCCATGCAAATGAAGCGCTTCCGGAGAGTTTGAAGCGGCGGGAGCCGCGGACGAAACTGAATCACGTGCTGTGCGGAGGTGGGAGGATGCGAAAGGGGAGAGAGGTTCTCTCGGACGAAGTCCTTTCTTTAAAGCGATCCGAATCAGTTGAGCCAGCCACGAGAGTCTATCGTTGCAATCGTTTCTTTTTATTTCCATCTTCGTCCCGCGACGTACCGACAAAAAATATCCCCTGCTGCACGTGGTCTGGCGCTTCATCGATTTCTCGTATTTCCGAGTCCCAGAGGCGTCTCGTAAGCCGAGTAGAAGGTATGAGCAAACCACGGAAAGCGGGTAAATGGGTAGGAAGTACCATATGTTGATAACATGTTGATAAAAGGAGATCTGTTAACAAAATTAAATGGATACTGAGGAAGGAAACGCGTACCGAGTTTTAGTTCTCGTCCAAATCCGACGGCTGTCCCTTTCAAGTTTGTTCGGTACAAAAGACGCTTTCATCGTTGAGGAAAGCGCAGTTACAGTTGAAACGTTTCTTTTTTTTTTTTTTGCCGGTGCTCCGATTCAAACTCATGACTTAGGTCATCACATTGAGCGGCATAGATTTACTTTTCTTCGTTTAATTTCCCTCATATATTTTTCTTTTCTTTATGTGGAATAAAACTGCACAAAAGCTACCATAATATTAAAACCCTTTGTTTTTTGTGTAAAGGTGATTATTCGAAGCGCAGGTCGGCTGGCGTTGGTCGAACGGCGACACGACGGGCACTTCGTCTACCTCTTCGCTGCGCTGCTTGAACTGCTGCCGGTCGGTCCCACTGCAGTTACTTCCCCTCCGAAAAGAGAGCCATCCTGGCGACTCACGGGTAGGAAAGCATGGACGGATCATAATAAGCTTGAGGCGCTCGACGTACACAGTTTCGCGCCCCCGGCGACGGTGGTCCGAAGAGGGAACGAGCGGCTCAACGATGTAGTAGTTCACAGGAGAAGTTTGTTCCACAACGCGGTAAGGTCCGTGATAGCGATAAAGCAGTTTCGTGGCGAGGCCGGGAGTGGAGGAAGGCACCAGAGCCAAACGAGGGCGCCAGATGGGTATGACGCGGGAGGGTCCGAGGAATCCCGACGGTGCTTCTGATGCCATTGGAGCTGTGTAGTGAAAGAGCGGGCAAGTTGCCGGCACTCTTCGGCATACAAGTGAGCTTCGGGAAGTGATGTGGTCTCGGAAGGCTCAGGGCAATAGGGAAGGATGGTGTACATGGTGGATGTAGGCTCCCGGCCATACAAGAGAAAGAAAGGAGAAAACCTATTCGTTGTCTGCGCAGCCGTATTATACGCGTACGTGACGAAAGGGAGCACTTGGTCCCAGTTGGAGTGAGCGGTGTCAACGTACATGGCGAGCATGTCACTGAGTATGCGGTTTAACCGCTCAGTCATGCCGTTGGTCTGGGGGTGATAGGCGCTGGTGCAGCGATGAACGATTTGGCATTGCTTTAGCAGGGCCTCGACGGCGTCCGAGAGAAAAACACGGCCGCGGTCACTTATTAGCTGTTTCGGGGCGCCGTGACGAAGAACAAGACTATGTAGAATGAAGCGAGCTACATCGTTTGCGGTAGTTGATTTGAGAGCCGACGTTTCGATGTAACGTGTGAGGTGGTCAACGGACGGACACGATGACCCAGCGATTGTTAGCCAAAGCAGTTAGAAGCGGGCCATAAAGTTCAATGCCGACGCGGTCAAAGGGTCTGCCAGGGCAAGGTAACGGCTGGAAAGGAGCGGCGGCGGGGCGGGGAGGTTTCTTGCGACGTTGGCAGGCGGTGCATGTCCGAATGTACTGACATATGTAGTGGTACATACCTCGCCCAGACGAAGGCGAGCATATGTTTTCAGTACACCGCCGTGGCCGCATTGTGTAGCGGCGTGGAAAGAGGCTCAGATGGCAGCGACATGGCCCAGAAGACCGCAAGATTATCATATTGGCCGACTGTCGTCGATACGCCAAGGGTTCGTAGGGTGTCGGCAGAGTCGACGATACGGGGCTGGCGGCGAAGCATAAAAGGCCGGGCTGCTACGGTAGGCGGCAGAGGTGGGCGAGCGCCATGTACTGGTGACTGCTTCACCATAGGTGAGCGCTGCTGCCACAGGGGGAGGTTGGGGGCTGGATGGCACAACTGCAGCGACCTGAATAGCACGGCGGATAGTGGGCACGAGGGATGGCGCCAAGTCGGGAGTAGGGCAGACAGGGTCGGGAATGTGATGCAGCAGGGAAAGCTGGCGAGGGACTTCTTCGCCAAAGTCTTTGACGCGCTGCACGAACAGGTACTGCTCAGAAGACGAACCACCAAGGGCCAAGCCAGCGAGACCCTCTGCAGGCGCGCCGGACTGCCGCGTAGATGAGCGTTGCTTTCGTAGTTCGTCGTAGCTTTGCCACAGCTGGATGACGGTAGCGACGGAGCTGGGGTTCTTCGCCAAGAGCATCTGAAAAGCGTCATCGGCGATCCCTTTAAAGATGTGATTGCCTTTATCAGTTTTTCTGTCATGGACGGGCTGACATCCTTGCACAAGTCAACGATATAACTAGTGAATGTCTCGGTAGGGAGCTGAGCTCGAGCACGAAGACGTTCTTCGGCGGCACGAAGTTTACGGACGGCGGGGCGGCCGAAAACGTTGGCGAAGCTCGTCTTAAAGGAGGACCAGGTGGGAAGATCGGCCTCATGGTTGCGAAACCAGAGGTTGGCAACGTCCGTGAGGTGGAAGAGGACGTTGCTCAGTTTAACGGAATCGTCCCACCGATTGTAAGTGCTGACGCGCTCGTAGGAGGCCAGCCAATCGTCGACGTCTTGGTCGTCGGTGGTAGGTATTGGCTGCGATGGTTCGCTCGGACCTCCCGGCATGGTTGCGGGGACGAGAAGCGTTCCGCTTCGAAGTTCCAGGATGAGGATCGGGACGGGACCGATACACCTCCACCGAGTGTGAAGGTGTTTATTCAAAGCGCAGGTCGGTTGGCGTTGGTCGAACACGACGGACGCAGGCACAGGCGTCACTCGAGAATCGCAGCTGCACTTCGTCTACCTCTTCGCTGCGCTGCTTTAACTCCTGCCTGTCGGTCCCATTGCATCTGTTTTATTCAACAAGAAATATCACATGGCATTGTCAGGGTGAATTTCATCATCATGATCAGCCTGACTACGCCCACTGCAGGACAAATGTTTCTCCCATATCTCTCCAACAAACCCTGTCCTGTGCCAGCTGCGGCCACCGTATCTCCGCAAACTTCTTGATCTCATCCGCCCACCTAAATTTATGCCGCCGCCTGCTACGCTTGCCTTCTCTTGGAAGCTAATCAAACAGTGGAGGCTTACGAAAATGGTTCAATTTAAGGGCAGCGCAGCGAGCTATGGAAAGAAAAATGATAGGTGTTACGTTAACAGACCGGAAGCGGGCAGAGTTGGTTAGGGAACAAACGCGGGTTAATGACATCATATTCCAAATCAAGAGGAAGAAATGGGTTTGGGCAGGGCATGGAATGCGAAGGCAAGATAACCGCTGGTCATGAAGGGTAACACAGTGGATTCCAAGAGAAGGCAAGCGTAGCAGGGGGCAGCAGAAAGTTAGGTGGGCGGATGAGATTAGGAAGTTTGCGGGCATATGATGACCGCACCTGGCAAAGGACAGGGTTAATTGGAGAGACATGGGAGAGGCCTTTGTCCTGCAGTGGGTGTAATCAGGCTGATGATGATGATGAAAATAAATGAGCGCTTAACAGAAATTACACAATGCATGTCAAGAGAGCGGCATCGCTAAACAGAATTTTGCACGCTATCACAAAAACGTCACTTCAATCCTTTATCGAAGCTAGCGTGATGCGAAAGAAAGAAAAAAAAGCCTGCCTCCGGGGGTAACTGCACAGGTAGAAAGTGCCTATCAAAGCTCTCAAAATCGAAACCCGCGTATTTGGTGATGGCTGGACTTTAAAGCGGTCTACTGAACGCAAAAGTCGCTCACCATTCCCTGCCCGATTTAACCTCGGTTTAAGCTTGAGAAGAACATCATAGCAACAGATTGACTTTTACAGATTGACATTTATTTATTTATTTATTTATTTATTTATTTATTTATTTATTTATTTATTTATTTATTTATTTATTTATTTATTTATTGCATACTGCAGGCCGTGAGGCCCAAACAGGAGTGAATTACAGAAATAGATCACAAGTTGAGCAATTTCGCCAAAATGAAAAGATTAGCAGCAGGAAATGACATGGAAAGGCAAAAAACAAGCTAACAAAAAAGCTAACAGTGGTCAATTATCAGTTCAAGAGACCGTACACACAAAGCTGCTAAGCTATTTCAATCACTGATGGTTTGCGGAAAGAGTGCTGAATTAATTTAGTCTTTGCAAAGTACGGGCTCAGAGAAAGGGGGTGAGAGTGTTGGGTTCATTTGCTATTCTGTAGTGTCAGATACGGTGAAGAATTTATTCCAAGTTTATGGTTATATAACAAAAATAAGAATTTCAACCGAAAAAAACTTGCGCCGGTACTGAATGCTTGGTATCAAATTCGACTGCATTAATGCAGAGACTGAAACAGTTCGATTGTACTGCGAAAACATGAATCGCACAGCTTTCCTTTGGATCCGCTCAAGTGCATTTATGTTAGTGACAGTATGCGGGTCCCATACAATGCACACATATTCCAATTTAGTTTCGTATGCTACTCTCTTAACCTGAAGTGGTGCATCTTTTAGTTTATGGCGCAACAAACAAAGTTCAAGTTCGTAAGGCTGACGAGCAAGTTTGGACCAAAATCGATGTTCAACCATAACTGACCGTGCCCGACACGATGGCGTCCTCCAAATTTGGCCCGGGCGATTGCCAAAAGGCTGTCCTTCTACCTTTGGGTATAACCCTGGTTAAGCCCTGCCTAACTTTTTTCTTACGCCTAGGGAAGAAGCAAAAGATAACGCCGGCCACAGTCTAAGCTAAGCGTCGAGGCTTGCTGGCCAGGGAAAACAGCACATGAATTTCATGATTGGCCGCCGTAGTCATTGTATCATGTCACCGGCGGACGTTGCGTTTGTACTAGACTTCCGGCGCCCCCCATGCGCTGTTTCAGTTTGGTTCGGAAGAAAACGCGAGATTTTCTCGCGTGGCAAGGCTTAAGAAAATCATTTTTCTTCGCATTAAAAACTGATACGGCATCCTCTTCTCCGTGGCTACAAGCTCGTCATTGGCAAAAACGCCAAACTGTGTTTATTAAAATGTTAAATGGTAAATTTTAGTTAATTTATGTATCTATTTATGTGCTCAGGGCAAAGCACTACAGAGGGGAGTGGGTAATACATAATAACACGGACAATACAAACAAGGGCAGAGAACAACAAACTACCAAATCATTACAAAACGTCCGCCGCAGATGAGAGTTTCCTCCGGCAGAATTTTTTTTTCCTAGAAAAATCTATTCATAACAATTTTTAAGTATTCGCTGCAACACATGGTGGTATAATGGCTATTCTGCTCTTTGGCTTAGGCTCCGTGGGCTTATGGCTATGTTGTTTATATTAGGTTTCTGTCTTATTGCCTACCGGTGACCACCAGTCCCTGCATATGTAGTCGGGAGCGCGCCGTCGTCCTAAGTTCCTGCTTCTGAGTACGGTCGGTGCCTGATCCCACTCACACTGATCTGCTCACGAG
This sequence comes from Amblyomma americanum, assembly GCF_052857255.1. Classification (NCBI taxonomy): domain Eukaryota; kingdom Metazoa; phylum Arthropoda; class Arachnida; order Ixodida; family Ixodidae; genus Amblyomma; species Amblyomma americanum. The sequence goes on from NC_135501.1 coordinate 207,407,782, forward strand.
CCCTGTGAGCTGTATAGGCGGTGACCGTTGAGCCGTGACCTGCGCCTTTCCCTTTTCTCCTTTTTATTTTTTTTTCCTTTTTTAACTTTGCATCTTCCGTCCCATTAATTCTTTCGGCGTGTCGCTAAATGCGGCCGATTGCTTCAACCCTTTCCAGCCACTCCCGGTCCCTCTCCTCATGTTTGGAGCCCTCATTTGCATAGAAGGGCTCACCGCCAGCGCCACTTATACGCCGACTTGGCCTTAAGACGAACTGGCCTTAGCTGCTCGGACGGCTGCTGGCTAAAACGCTACACGTTCCAGACTAAGGAAACGTGTACCACTAATTCTGTGGGTGTCTGTGTGTGTCTTTAAAGAAAGAGATGTGAAAGGGGGTTTTGATGGCGTTCTCGGCGGTTCGCTTTGTTGATATGGCTTCCAGACAACGTGGTCAGGTGGCGCATGTCTGTATCCGGAGTTCTTTAACCGTTCTAGTTACTAAGCTCCCATTTGTGATCCAGGCACATTGCGCGGTCAGTTTGCAGGGGCTAGTAAGGCATTTGAATAACAAATACAACGATATTTCCCTCTTAGGCTCCATCTTTTAGAGGAATTGCTCTAACTTTCTGTAAGTATACATGTGGGCCCCGAGAGGCAAGAAAGCAAGAGGATAGCACGTGCAATTAATCGTTAAGTATACGGCCCCAGAATTGTGAATGCATGAGCTGGAGACACGTAGGGGAGAGTGACATATGAATGCAATGCAAAGCAAGTTTCTGCCTCGAAAAACACGCAGAGCCATCGCGAATCCGCCGCGTTATGTACCCGAGCCAGCTACAACAAACACCTTTCCGGAGCCGTATTGTTCTTAACTACGATATTTCCGTTAGCTCCAAAGCCGTAGCGTACATTATCTGGTTACATTTGTGGTCCAGACTTTGGGGATAAGGTTGTCGCGATATCGGGGATATCATCGAGCGTAGGCACTAATTCTTTTCGACTGAATTGACAGTACTGGTGAGCTGAGATGTATCGGGTGGGGCAGACACCCCTAGACCTCGCCGGGCTTTGGAAGCGTTCAATTTTTCCTACAGGCACCCTGTATTTTCACGTCGCGTTAGCGACGATTTCGGTGTAGGGAGACAGATCTATATAACCGCGTCTCTTCGCACGAAACTGCGAAAATAAAAGATGCGTTCCTTTTTCCTGGCGGCCGATCTTTGTTCCTTCAACGAAGCCGGCACTACGGAAACCGCAAAGTTAGCACAACGACGCTACCACTAACAACGATAACAGTGTATCGGTGAGCAGCGTCAATGATGCGGAACCAGCACTTCCCCTCCCGCCTCCTCCGGCAGCGTCACGCACTGCCGCTTCCGGACGAAGTTGGACGGCCCGTTGGAAGAGGGCGCGCGAGGCGGCGGCGAAGAAACCGTCCGCGCGACGTGGCGTGACAGCCACTTGGCGCTTGATTTACGACGCTCGCGACGGCGTGGCGGACCCAGTCGTGGCGTGAAATAAACGGGGAGACGCGCACGCCACCCAGGGCCCCAACGAATGCCTCGTGCAGCCACGATTCATCATGCGTCTGCCGCGCCTCTGCCGCGCCTCCGCCGCTCTCTGCGTGTCTTCTCTTCTTTCTACTGTTGACGTGCTCTCTTGTCCCTCGCTCGCTCTCCTTTTCCCTCAGTGTGTGTCTGTGGCCACCAGACCTCCCACCTCCGACCCCAGACTCAAACCAAGGCCGGTGCGAAGAGCGCGAGCGCCCGCGTTACAGACCGGCCGGGCTCAAAAGCAGACGGTAGCAGCGTTATCTTTTTCTTAGATATGTGAGTGGGTGTGCACGCGCTCGCGCGTGACCCTAGTGAACGGTCTCAAGGTTAGGCCACCCGCAATACAAGAAATAGTAGAAAACAGCTGAGACAGGTTATGATGTGATCGTATGGTTATGATGTTCGGATTTATGCTAACGACTGTGCCGTATACCATGTTGTTGAAAGTTCTGATGAGTTAAACCCTCAGCGAGACATCAATTCTACTCAGGGCTGGTGTTCTAAATGGCTAATGTGTTTAAACACTACAAAATATCCATTCTATCTCGTTCAGTCAAAAGCGTCCAACCCTTTGCTAAATAAATAATGTTCCCCTGCAAAAAGTATCGGAATATAAGTATCTCCGCGTTTATTTCACACCTAACCTTACGTGGAAGAGTCAAGTTGAGTACACTACATCCAAAGCCTGCATAATGCTTACTTGCTTAAAACTAACGTAAAGGGTCCCTGAAGAGGGTATTTGAGGTTGTGTAAAAATGCTCGCAGTATGTGGAGCACAGGCCAACGAGCTTTCTTGCCACGTGCAAGACCTCAAATCCGAGCCAATAATTTACAATACAGTTTTAAAAATTCCCGCTTCCGCACCTAGCGGCGACCTGTGGTGCTGGGCTTAATAATAATAATAATTGGTTTTGGGGGGAAAGGAAATTGCGCAGTATCTGTCTCATATATCGTTGGACACCTGAACCGCGCCGTAAGGGAAGGGTAAAGGAGGGAGTGAAAGAAGAAAGGAAGAGAGAGGTGCCGTAGTGGAGGGCTCCGGAATAATTTCGACCACCTGGGGATCTTTAACGTGCACTGACATCGCACAGCACACGGGCGCCTTGGCGTTTTTCCTCCATAAAAACGCAGCCGCCGCGGTCGGGTTCGAACCCGGGAACTCCGGATCAGTAGTCGAGCGCCCTAACCACTGAGCCACCGCGGCGGGGGCTGGGCTTTCGCCCGAATCCGCGCTCGTTACGTCAGCATCCGCGCTCGTTACATCAGCAGCGGACTGCTAGCATTGGTTCACGCCCGTCGGCAGCCGGCGGAGGGGGCGAGTGCGAGGGGACGGCGGAGGAGCGACGATATTTCAGCGTGCAAAAAGTGACGAGAGAGGGAAAGGCGCGAAGACTCGGAAATTCAAAATTTGGCTACCGATAACTTAGCTTCCACAAAAACGCATCTAAAAAATTCTTACTGGAGGATATTAGTGAAGCGGCGTCCTTTAGCATCCTAGGCACATCGCATCTTTGTTGAGACCCCTTTTCACAGCCCCTTTAAGTAAAGCACAGCCTGAAGTCTAACTTAAACTCCATCATTTATTAAGGGACACTTAGTTTGCTTATTTATCTTACATGCTCGAACGCGTCCCTAATGATGCTGTGAGATTTGAATTCAGCAACTAAAGCATCTCAACTAGCGTCACATCTCTTAAAGACGAACCCGGCTGAGTATATTTAGATAAGCTTATAGGAAACATTGCAGGTTGCACTCAAGTGAAGGAAACAGCGCAAAATACAAGGACGTGATATGACAACACAGGTGCTGAACTAACAACTGAGGTTTATTGTCAGACAATAAGGGTTTACAGGTCACACAAAACATTGCAGGTTTTGTGTGGCCTATCTGCAGGTCGCAGCTTTCCAAATTAGATGCGACGCACAATCTGCATGGTGCAGGTCGTGCGTCACCTCTAATTTGGAAAGCTGAACATCAACAAAGACCGATACCGGCTAGAACCTTACTTTTTATCTAGACGGCTTGATCATAATTGGGAGATCTACGAGACAAAATGTCGGAAAAATGTATATAAAAATAATTGTTTCCGCTGACGATCAATTGACTGGAACAGGCTACCACCTGGCCTCACTGAAATCTGCACGGAAGGTGTTTCCGCGCATGATATCAGATATGTGACGTGACGTGCAGTTGTCCTCCCTCATTTTAGTGTATTTTTCAGTATTTTTGTCATTGCATTTGTGGCGCGCTGTTGCCCTCTTTTGGTGCATGTTTTTTTTATTATCACTTGTGTCATTATGTTTTCTTACATGTTCTCCTTCTGGCCTTACCAGCAAATGTCATTTGTCATTTCCGCCCCTGCAATAATGCCTTCGAGTGCTGCAAGACTCTGTAATAAATAGATAGTACAGCTGTTATTAGCTCATCTATCATCTGCCGTAACGTGCCGCTATGATCAGAGCTTCTTGATCACACTACTTGCGAAACTCCGCCTCGAAACATGGCTGTTCTCCGTAGCGCTTTGCGGAGGCTAGCCGATGGAGGCGCCAGCTAGAAGCGGCCAGTAAAATCTATCGCCGTTCGTCATCGTTAACTTCAGAAGCGCTGAAATACTTAGCTTGTTTTAGCTTCTATATACCTGTGTAGGACTGTAATGTCTGTTCATTTTTCAAGCGCTGGCTCTAAGGCGCAGGTTTCCGGCTTATGCGTAGTCGTGGCTGTCAACATTAAATGTTGGTTTTTGAAGAAAGGGGTCGCGCAGCACATGCTTCACTCCTAGGCAGACACCTCAGCTGCGCCGTGGAATTAAACATGGTTTTGATGAAAGAAAATGGCGCAGAAACTGCGTTGGCGCACACCTCAACCACGTCGTGAAGGAAGGAACGAAGGAGAGAGTGCAAGAAGAAAAAAAGATGTGCGGTTGCGGGGAATTTCGGAATATTTTCGACCACCTGGCTATCTTTAACCCTTTACACTGCAGCGGTGGCCAAAAAGTTACGCGAGTTTCTAAGTCTTGTATCTTACACGTAGCTCCGAAGCTACAAAAGATATTCTGGCGGCCACACGGACGCTTCACAAAATTCTCCCTATGTGGGTGCACGTGCTGCGACAGCAGCAGGGCATAGAAAATAGCTCTATCCAGAAGTCATCGCGCGGGGTACGTGCCCCCCTTTTCTGGCGATGTTTTCCTAATCTGCCATTCATTCGTTAATTTATTTGCTCTTCTCAACAGTATGTGTTTGTTCTCTGAATCACTGTGCTGTCTTTCTCCCTCTTAAGATGCCCCTAAAAATTTGCCTTTCCATAGCTCGCTATTGACCATTTCAAACCTTTTCGTTGGCCTCCAAATTTCTGGCCCGTAGGCGAGTACCGGCAAGGTACCACTATAATGGAAGATTATAGGTACCACATATATGCGTTAATGACTGATCGAATTAGTTTAGATCACTTGAGCAGCGTGCCCTGTTTGGATAGGTGGCGGGGCATATTACTTCAGGAACATACGTGATCGCAAACACGGTCAGAAAAACGAGGCCAGAAGGATCTGACAAGCGCTTGTCCCGCCTTTTTTTTTTCTTATAGGTAATCGGCGCGTGGTGTTTGCGCTCCCACATACGTCACGAGTATTTGGGATTAAGTAGAAGAGACTAAATTAATAGCAGATTAAATAGCAGAGACGCCCTGCAGTGGGCGTAGTCAGGCTGATGAGGATGATGATGAGCAGTCTTTTGTGTACGCGTTATCTCAAAACCTGATATGCAGTTCATTGTGTAGGAAGCTTACAGTTTGGGTATCTATAGTTGTCCCTTAATACGGTTAAGCTATAGGCATGCATGAGTTAACAGCTGCCTCCACTTGCGACAGCGTTTATGTGTGAGAGAGAGAATATACTCTATTGCAGGCAGCAAATTGAAGTTAACATGAGCGGAAACACGCGGGCCTGCGGTTTAGTAAAAATAATATTGAAAACCATCGGAGGCTGCGCAAGACGTACAACATGCGGGGCAACTTGATCACGGGGAATTGTATTTTAATTCTGTTCAAAGAACTTCAAAAATGAGGCAAACAAAACATATCTTGTAGAACAGCTTCGACCAAGAATACATGCATGTTTTTTAACCCTCTGTTTGGGCAGATAGTTTCCTCTGCTTTCCCGCCATAAAAACCAGCCTAGCTAGCCAGCTTTTTGATGATGATGATGATGATGAAGATGATGATGATGATGTCCTCATCATTCCGAGTGTTCCCCACTCCCCTCGATCCTTTTTCACTGGTTAGTGAAGCACATCACTTCCATTGTGGAATTCAAGGGTTACGGAGACAAGGCTTTTGGGTGTCCACTTTTTGCCTTGAAAGAGGCCTACGGGCATGATGATCATGAAAATGAGCTCGAAGAATCAGTGCGCGCCCTAACCACTGAGCCACCGCGTCAGTGCGCCCACCGCGGTGGGGAGTGGGGAACACTCAGAATGATGAGGACATCATCATCAACATCAAAAAGCGGGGTAGCTAAGCTGCTTCCCAGGTGGTCGAAATTATTCCGGAGCCCTCCACTACGGCACCTCTTTCTTCCTTTATTCTTTCACTCCCTCCTTTATCCCTTCCCTTAAGGCGCGGTTCAGGTGTCCGCCGATATATGAGACAAATACTGCGCAATTTCCTTTCTCCAAAAACCAATTATCATTAAGAATCAGTGCGCAGCGTTTATAATTACAAACGATATCGTACCAGCAATTTTGGCCTCTGTCGGCACCAGCGCTGAAGTGCACTTTGACGTCAGAGTCGACCGGCCAACCTGAACTACTGCAATACTGATGACGTCGGCACCTCCGGCAAGCACTGGTTTTGGTCACGTCGCAATAATTGAGGACAAGCTCATCTTGACGTCACTCGATACTGGCACAATCGCCGAGCGGCTCCTACAAAAACGGTCAAAATCATATTGTCTGATGTTCTACTCCGTGTCTGCCACTGAAACTTGCTAGAAGGAATCTCCTTACGCCCATTGAAAAAAACAAAATCATATCGTTTGTTTACGTTCGAAATTTTATGTCTGCAATCCTTCAAACTAAGCTACCGGGATATTTACAAGTGAGACCCATGGCCGCTACCTCTGTCCAAGCTAGGTTAAATCCGCAGTTAGGACATCAGTTACTTGAGTAAACTGTTCCCTGCTCTCTTTCTCTCCGCAGTATAAACAAATTGAATCGCTAACCATTACTTTCTGTGAGGTCCGATAAGATTAGGTTATGTTATATTACGAAGAAAGTAAAGCAGCTGTAATAAATTACTCTCTCACATGAACCGCGCTGTGAAAGAAACGGGGAAAGAGAGTGAAAACAGAATGGGGTAAAAGGTTGCATGTGCATATTTATCATTACGGTAAAATGCATCGCCACCACATGTTAACCTTAATTCGGCGTGGCAGGTATGCGCCACTGGAGCATCAAACAATAGCAAAGCTGTGTCCTCCAACACGCAGAGCGTTTCACCACATTTATTGCTCGGTCGGTCCAGTCTGCGAAGAACGTCTCTTGCGGCGTGTCTACACACTCGTGTATACATCGCAGCGTGCAAAGGCGGCGGCTTTCGAAATGCTCCGAGGAGCGCCCTGCGTATGCATACGCATAATTGGATTACTTGGAGTCCACGCCAGCGGCTTAATTGCAAAACCCTCAGCTCGTTTAGCCTGTCCTCCTTCTTTCCAGGCCAGACACGTGCGGGCCCGGTGTAGGAACCTGGGCTTCCTCTACACACAACCGCCTACAGGCTGAAGCAAGACGACCCCCACTGCTCCAAAAACGACAGAAAAAAAAAATCGTGCATATTTAGGTGGCGAACTTGGTATACATCAGTGGAGACGTCTGCAGAGGCTGGCCGTGCAACGCGATAAAAAGCGCTTGCTCGATCCTCCAGCTCGAACGAAATGCTGGGCACGAATTCGGCTCGACAAAGCCTCTGGGCCTCGCCAAGTGATGCAAATGAGGCGACGGACAAACTCGACGGTGTTGTTGCCTTCGTAGTCTGTATTCAGCGGCTTCAACTTCATTTTTACCGTTCCTTTTGTAAAAAACTGCTGTCACTACCACGCAGAGCGTAGTCTCGCGCCAAACCTTCGATTTATTTTCCCCCGTTATTATTTTTTTAAAGCTCGTGGCCCGAAGTGATAGGAAGGTCGTAAAGAACAAAGGTGCGGATGCGGAGAAAAAGTTAGACACCAAGTCGACGAACATGTGTCGAAAGGAGAGGTCCGCAGCAAATGGCGTCGTATATACGAGGCGAGAGCAGACGAACTTTGAAAATAAAAACGCGTTGGGCAGACGAACAAGAAATGCGGATGCAGACGAAAACCCGGACGCGAAGGGAAGAAAAGAAAGATGGCGACTTTGCAAGAAAACGGCGAAGAGAAATGGGGAGAATAAAAACAAAGCGCAAGAAAATTTAAAAAAATACAAACAAAGACCGATACGGCGACTTTTTTTCAAGTGCTGGAAGCGTGTATATGGTACGTATGACGACGTAAGCGAACACTGCCGACGGCTCTCTGGCTCTCTGTCTCTAAAAATCGTCGAACACGCTGGCCCGAGAAGGGGAAAAAAATCGAGAGGCCATAAATCGGAGGCGATAAAAATCGCGCCGTTTCCTTCGGAAAACGGGCCGAATTCTCCGCGCGTTTTTTGCACTTTCGCTGCTCTCGTGACTTGGTCTGTGTATAGTGCTAACTTTGTGATTTGCCCGCCCGGCGTTCGCTTCTACATTCTTTCCATCTTGGACTCGCACTCAGAAAAACAACTTGTCTTGTTGCCCCCCTTTTTCCTCCTGTCTACTTTCTTTTATCTTTCGTTTCTTCTGCATCACGTTCGAGAGCACTTGCAAAGGCTTTACTTCACCGGAGAAAAATGTAGTGAATTGCGCTGAAGTCGTCCTCAGAGGCAGAAAGAAGTTTCTCTCCCCGGTTCTTCGTATGATCATTCGTTGATATAATATGCGGGTATTTACTTTCTTTCAGTGCATTTGCGATGTCCTCGCAATATATAGTTCACGACAAGAAAAAAATCATTTTTATTGGATGCTGTGCTTCGCCAGAGCATGCACATTTAACTCCTTTTTTAGGAATTCAGCGTAGATATTCTTCAACGTAATTGATTAATAAATGCTGGTGAGATTGCTACGCGAACAGCTGATTGAGAGAATACTTCTTAGCTTTAGTGTTTAAGGCAGTCACCTATCTTGGGTACACGGACTCTTATCTGGCAAATAAACCTTGACAAGATCTGTGAGGAGTCAGTCCAAAGTCTGGTACGAAGCAGGCACCTTTGTTTGGAGACGAATTACGACATTCGTTTGCAGATGAGTTGCAGTCGCATCGAAGTTGACTCGCAGATAATTTGGCAAAGTCTCGTGTATGCTATCTGCAGTCGATTGGCAGGACACTCGCCAAAGACTCGCAGACGATTCGTCGAATTATAGCAGAGTATTCGATCACGATAGGAAGGGCATTTACAGAATACTTGAAGATGTCTTGAATAAATAAGCGAGTCAAAAGAAGAAGGGTGCAGAATAGCCGAGGCGCATACAGATGGTTTGCTGAATACTAGCCCCGGATTCGTAGAAGACTGGCAGACAATGTCAAGAGTGTTTGCTGGCGATTTGCAGACGACTCGCAGATAACTCGCAAACGGCTCACAGAAGCACTCATAGATGACTTGTAGACGATGCGCTTCTTTGTAGTTCAGCGAATTCACACAAAAACAACAAGTTTTTTCACGGGTTGCTTTGTTCACAACTGATGGAATGTATTCTTTTTCTCGTATCTTATTTTTTTTTTGTCTGGCAGAAAAAAAAACTACATGCCTGTCTAATTAAGCACGTCTTGGAGCTTAACACGCCCTAGGTATTGTCAGTCCAGTTTGTTCATTAAATCGGCCCTGGAAATCATAATCACTTTAAAACATCTGTACTTTGCTGCCGTCCAAATGAAGCCACTTTACCCGAAACAGCATTTGCAAGAAAGCCTTTACTGAAGAAAAAAAAAGAAGGAACTACAATCCTCCCAATCAACAGCTCTTCGCTAATCGCGTATCGTGACCGAAAATCCTTCCGACGAAATTAAGTTCTCGACCATTAAGAGTTCTTTCTCGTGATTCTGCGTCCGCCCGATAACACGCAGCTGCTAACGTGCGAGAGTGATCACGGATCTCTCTTGGGCTAGCTTGCAGGCAACGAACCTGTAGGAACAAAGCTTATAAGGTGCTTACACTCCGTCTCAAACAAATTGTGCGAACTGCTAACGATCTGGCTTAGGGCCTGCTTTCAGGAGCCACCGTATAATTACCGCTCTTTAACTTATTCAAAACTGTGTATATGAGGCTTCTTCGCAAGGAGTGTTCTGCTCAGAATTCAGCCTGCCCCTGACCATTCATTAAAAGTTCTGACCGCAAGCAGCCCTACATATATTTGTGCGTCCGGGCCTCTGGCGCCTAATACGCTTCGACTAGTGCAGGCCGCGCCGCAGCACGCCGTGGTCTCGTTAATTCACGCGAACGAGAATGACGCATCAACAGCGCATTGATCATTTCCTCCGGGGTAATTGATTGAGGCGCCGATCATGCATTCGAGACGGCAGAGCTCGCGCGCAGTCGATCATTATTTGGAGGTTCGTAAAAACACTCGAAACGCGGCTGACGTGTGTTTGTGGAATTAAACGCCAACTTTTCGGAATTTACGCCAGGTATTCCATGCGTTCGCAATACGAATTCTGTATATATTTCGAAGTGCGAATATAAGCATAACTGGATATATTTATAATGTTCAACAAGTTGGGGTTTTTTCCCGGCCGTGGCAGATGCAGTTCGATGAATGCGAAAAGCGAACATGTCCGTGTGATGTCAGCACACATTATAGGGACTGACGACTAAATTTTAAATTTCAAACACGATATTTTTTTTTTCACCACAACGAAAAGCTTACTATCTATGGTGTTCGATTCCAGGGCGGTGGACGCTGTAGATTTTTATCGAATTTTCGATCAGTGGATGCGCCCGGTTTTATTTATTTCGATGCTGGAAACTATGATTAGCGATAGCGATGGCGATCGAACCCAGGTTAAAATGGGTAATTAAAGGTTTGTATAATTGCAGCCGCCAGACATTAATTAGACATAGTATTGCGTAAAGGATCTATTTGAGTTTCTATTCCCAAAGTTAATGCGGCGCGGTGACGTACTCCTCGTTGACGGCAATTTAAATGGAGATTGCCGCTTCAACCAAGAAATGTAAAACAATGTGGCGGCATCTAGTAAAAAAACCACGACGCTCTTCATCGAGGATGCGAAGGAAGCGTTGCTTTTCATCGAAGTGCGCACTGGAGAGCGTAAACTATATTGAAATATAAAGAACACTCCTGAAAGAAAAAAAAGTTGCGGTCTAATCTGCGCTACCTCTGTATCAACCTTCTGCAGGAATGAATGCGTGCTGTGTCGTGCTTTGTCAGGTGTGCATAGGGAACACTGCGACCAAGATGGCAACTAAACAAACGTTTATGCAAGGCATCACAGCCGGCGCTCGCGTCAAAACAGACGGATGGCGGACGGCGTCGACAGCGGTGCAAAACTGAGAAACGAAATAGGAAGTGATCAAATACTAATCACTTAGCAACAAATAATGCCTACAATAGCGAGATGTGGTCACTTGGTGGGATGCATCGATAACGGCAACGTTTCAACGCAAGGTGCCGCTTAGTTGCTACTAGCAGTTTGGGATTTGCAGACTTTGGTTAGTTCTTGCGGAGGCACTAGGCTTCACATTTAGCGCAATTAAGTCAGGTCTAATGGTTTTCAACGAATCCGCTAATAAGGCGTGCTTACAATGCAAGGCTATGAAATACCGTGACTGGAAGAATACAAATATCTCGAGGTATGTGTAAATGAAAGAGGCATACATGGAAAAGCGCAGGCGGACTATCAAGGCGAAACGGCGAAGAGATGCCGCGATAGTGAAACTTCTATAGGGCATTATGAGGTTACAACAGGTATGAAGTAATAATAATAATAATTGGTTTTTGGGGAAAGGAAATGGCGCAGTATCTGTCTCATATATCTTTGGACACCTGAACCGCGCCGTAAGGAAAAGGATAAAGGAGGGAGTGAAAGAAAGGAAGAATAGGTGCCGTAGTGGAGGGCTCCGGAATAATTTCAACCACCTGGGGATCTTTAACGTGCACTGACATCGCACAGCACACGGGCGCCTTAGCGTTTTTCCTCCATAAAAACGCAGCCGCCGCGGTCGGGTTCGAACCCGGGAACTCCGGATCAGTAGTCGAGCGCCCTAACCACTGAGCCACCGCGGCGGGGTAGGTAGAAATGTGTTTAGAAAGGAATAATGATGAAAACTGATTTTTGGGGAAAGGAAATGACGCAGTATTTGTCTCACATATCGCAGACACCTGAACCGCGCCGTTACGGAAGGTATAAAGGAGGAACTACTGTCGAAGTCAGGGTTGCTCGCGGGCCTAGAAGACGCAGCGCAAACGGAGGCGAGGAGGGGCAGCACCCTTACTTTTCTTATATGTATGTCGAAGGAAGCTGCCAAAAGTCTCCTCCGCTACGCCATGGGATGGCGCTCATTAATCGGATTCTCCAGACAACGGAATTGTCTGACTTGTACATGTGGCCGCGACGCGATGCGACCGCCATCTTGTTGCGCGCCATGGTTGCTATTGAGCACTGTATTGTGCTCGTAGAACACGAAAGAGTTGAGGATTCAGCTCCCCCACGCGCTTTTTAGAATCCAAAAATGGCGGACAATTTAGCGTGATTCGGCCAAATGCGAATTAGGTGTGCCAGCACTTCGGTTTTCACTGCGGTTTCGGGTCGAGGCTCGTTTTTCAAGGTCAAGCAGGCGTCAGGCGAAAATCGGCGAAGTCGTAGAGTGCGGGACATTCGTGCCAGCGCACTAAAACTGGAGGAAACAATCAAGCTCCGCCTTAAGGGCGTGACGCGACAGTGCTAACCGCCATGCACGCGCAATTGGTCATCCTGAGCTTTGCATTCATATGTCCCAGGGAGTCCTCATATACCACTCCTGACGTAGTGGTGCAGCTGTTAAGCGATGCGCCACTGCGCTGCGATGGCAGGTGCTGCCACTGGTGGGACTTGTGAAACCCATTTTGTTCTTCCCGAGTAACCTCTGTTGACTAATCATAACTGAACCGCCCCCTGTCATGGTGCGCAGGTTGTGGCCCACCTGTCATTCAGGCGGGTGGCACCCGGGCACTTCAGGTCGCAGAGGGACCGCACAGACAACGGCTAAGCGGATGAGTGGAAGCCCTGCAGTGCTGGCACACTAAAAACAGATTTCTTCGAGCGTCTTATAAAGGTCTACAAAGGGGCACGCGTCCTACACCTCTTCTGCTCTTTCACCTTGCTAACCGTGCTCTGAACTCTGAAGGAAGCGGTCGCGATATTTTAATGTAGCAGCATTAAGAGGGTCATGAAGTAAAAAAAAAAATGACGGTGGTTTAGCTCTGGTTAAACCTGGAGTGACGCGATAGCTACAGCTGGCTGAGTGGAACTTGGTCACGTGACCAACCACGTGATCAGCCACGGCGCCGCCGGCAGCTGCTCCGCACCACGTGACAGCGTGGCGGCGCCGCCACGCTGAAGGCTGGAAATGCTACCGTAATGTATAGCTACGCTACAAAAATTGGCAATAGCTTAGCTCGGCTACGCCAGGATATACGTAGCGAAAGCTAAGGTATAGCTGGGTTAGCCTTGGTTAATCTTGATTGCAAGTCCAGGTTAGTCTGGTTGTCTGGCTAGTTGTCACGTGGTTGGTCACGTGGTGCGGTGCCACCACGGTGGGACTGCGAGCACGGCGAAACTGCGAGTTCGTGGCCAATGTAGCTTTCGCTACAAAACTGTCCGTCGGCGTCGGGGTCTGTGTGCAAGCCTCCACCTGCTGCCATGTAGTGTTTAGGAGGATTTGCCTCGCTCTACCTTCCACCTGTTAACCCTCCCGCCCCTCTTCACTTGTAGGGGAGAGGAGGGAGACGCCAAACGAAGAATGACTCAGCAAGAATGAAAGAACACCGGTGGCTGTGTTTGAAACAGCCACCTGCCAAAAGACAAACACAAGCGCTTGCGTCTGTCTTTCTTCTGTCGTCCATGCGTTTCTTGCACTGCATATTTTCCTCTTCTGTAATGAACCAACAGGCCCAAATTTTACCACCCTTCATCAGTGCGCATTTCTTAACCGCTGCGCCACGTACTGCGGCGGTAGTAGTATGACGACTAGCCATGACCTAGCTGCGTAGTCAGAATTGGAATAGGATCAGAATCGGAATAGAATGAGAACTGGAATAGATTTGCAAGTGAAGAATAATGTTGTCTAATTTCCACCGCGTCAATCCAATTGATAACCCCGAATTCTTTTTTAAGATGGCGACCGCCACGGCTGTCCTTGGCGCCTTCACTGCATAAGCGATGTAGAATTTACACCCCGACCCGATATAGAAAATACCCACAAGTACACTGTATCTATCATCTCAACATCTTCAGTGCGCAGCGTTCCCTGGTGTAGTTGTCCAAACGCTATAATTTTAGGAATGTAGACTCCTCGTAGCTGCAACCAATGCGTAAAATTAAATATACGAGAAATTATTCAGACATTGCTACAGCGCGCAGATTCGTGCGTTGCGGATACAACTTAAGTCTGCAGTGAAGCTCCGCCCACATTCAGGACCGGCGCACAGGATTCCTTCACGACAAAAAAGTAGTCAGTTGTTAAACCTTCTCACGTCATCTGAAAAAGAAGCTAATCAGGAGAAAAAATTTACAAGCTCTAGAATTTCGATACCTGGCTCGTTTAATAAAGTCAAACATTAAACAGGTGATTTCGTTTACTTTTGTGACTGGGTGGCGGAGTAATACAGTACACCGCGGATCATGGCCCAGTGTTAACAACTGCTGTTTTTTTTTTAGTTCTCTTGTGGCTGGGCTTTTTTTTTTTTTTTGAAGCGAAATTTATTGCCCCAGGGCATCAATGATGGGCGAAGGTGTGATGAATGATGTAGTAGACATTAAATGAATGGAAAAAGGTTAGCTGATTTGATGAAGTCCAGTAGCGAACGGTGGTACGGTCCCTGCGTCCAGGCAATGTATGAAGCAGGGTTGCTTGGTGAAAGACCTGCTACCATCAGGTGCCGGATCCTTGTAGGCTTGATAGCTGGGCAGTCCCACAGTAAGTGATGAATGTCGGCCTCAATGTCCTCGTGTTTACATATCGGACACACCCTGTCCGAGGAAACAATTCTCGGTACTGAGGCCACTTCCGAGTTATGGCTGGTGTGAGGGCAACCCCGACCCGGATCCTCCTAAGCGCAACCTCCTCTGCACGGGTAAGACCGCGGGGGAGGGTTACCGCACACGGAGGGATGAGAGCACGTGTGAGGTGCCGGAGGAGTTCCTTTCTTGATGAAAGGAGGGTAAAATTGTCCAAATGAAGGAGCCGAGGCGGTGATGAGTATGTATTCGCAATGCGGGTCGCTAAATCTGCCTGGCTTTGATAGGTCAGCAGATCCCGTGGGACCCACTCAATACGTACTGGCTGCGGGATGCGTGCCGCGAGTCGGTGGATGTCCTGACATATCGTTGCACAGCGCCGCTGAGGCGTATCGCAAATTTTCTGCCTTCCAAAAATGATTGGACAAAGCTACGCACTCTCAGAGGGAGATGAAGCATGTCAATGGAGTTCAGAATGGCTGCATGACTGATGTTGTCATATGCCTTTTCAACGTCCATTGCTAAAACAGTACGCACATTGCGGCTGCGGGTAGATGACAAAACTGCAGATGCTAAGACAGCCAACAGTGGCCGGACCTATATCGGTCAAACGGGCCGCTGCCTTAATGTGCGCTCTCAAGAGCATTTTTTGCCCTCTAAAAAGTCGCCTTCATCCAATCTCGCTAAGCACTGTTCGAAATGCAGCGGTTGCAAGCCTTTGCTTGATTAAACCAAAATCTTGTTTCGACACCCTAATCAGCTAACCAGAGAGGTTTCAGAAGCCTGTCACATCCGTAAGAATCAGCACACGTGTGCCCCATGATGGTTCTGCATGGAAAGGAGTTTTCTTATCTTGACGCGCCTGCATGAGCACGTATCCTGATGCGCCTTCGTGAAGGCCTGGTTTTGTTTTGTTTGTGGTTTTTCTCTCTTTTTGTGTGTTTCTTGAATAAACGCCCAGTTGCGAGTAAGCTCTTGTGTTGTTTCGTCTTCCTTGTCTGTTGTCCCGAGTGCGCTTTATATATTTTTACAAGATGCAATACCAACTAACTCAAATGTTGATCCTGGTTGTATCCTACTATAATACGTACATGTGAGCGCTTCAGCACACGCTGGTCAGAACTTCCTGATAAGCAGTAAGTTATACGTTACAAGACGCAGGTGACGTAATCCATGTGCTGTCCTGGTGAGCGTGATCTCTGAGCATGATAGCAGCCAGCCGCTGGCCAAGGCGCACTAATTTCGCACTTCGCCCCTCGGAAGTGCTGCAACCTGGCGTGTACGGATGTTTCTGTCTTCGAAAAAAAAACTGCAATATAAACGCTGACGCGTAGTTTAGTTCACTACAACACTTAAACCAAACTGCTTCAAGGGCTGGAATGCCACAAACGACGTGTCAGCAGTTATATTACCGTTTTTTTCCTGCCTCCCTTGACCTAAAGGTCAACCACACGTCACAACCATCGTTCGGTTGATGAAACTGAATCAAAAACAGCGTCTATAAAAACAACGTCTATATAGAAGAAAGTCAATTATAAATTGTTTATGGGTCGTAGGCGC
This sequence comes from Amblyomma americanum, assembly GCF_052857255.1. Classification (NCBI taxonomy): domain Eukaryota; kingdom Metazoa; phylum Arthropoda; class Arachnida; order Ixodida; family Ixodidae; genus Amblyomma; species Amblyomma americanum. The sequence continues at coordinate 207,424,153 of NC_135501.1, forward strand.
ATATCACGTCGTGATCCAAGTATATTTAATGTTTTACGCATCATTTGAAGCAAGAAAACAGGTAAAGAAAAATGTAGTACTTGTAATCCTTTAAACGGTGAGCAAAACAACTACTGTTATCCAATTAACGAAAGTTATAATTACAGCTGTGAATGTGTTTTACAGGAGCAGTTTGAGCCGATCTTAAAAACTCATTGGTGATGATCGAGCTCATAAAGGCAACGAACGTCCATTCTCCATCGATCGTCGGTTGTTATATAGCATATAATACGTACTCATTGTGGGTATATGATGAACTTGCTTTATAACAAACTACCTATCTATACAGTATTGTGCGTTTTTATCGTGAAGACTCAAAAGTTTCCCCTCCTCAACCGCTGGCTCATTTGCGATAAAACTGCACACAGAGCTTCCGTATTACGATAACTTTTGTATCGTAGCAAGTTTGACAACGGTACTTACTGAGTTGAGCCGTGCATAATGCGAAAACGTAATCGTCTACGTCGAAATCGGCGAACCAAAACCCACAGACGACGTTTTATCGCTGAAGGGTGGCAGTGGCGCCATCTGTTTTCGGCAGTCGAAAGCGTCATTACAAGGCCGCCGAGGCGAGCGTTGCAAGAAGCGCGGGCCCTTTGAATATGCCGTTCCGGCCGTTTCGTCTGCTTCAACTGAAGCGCTTACAACATTTTCGGCTAATTGAGCGGAAAAAATATCAGAACAACTGATTTAACGAGGCTTTACCTTTCAAAGAATATTGTTTTCAACGCTCGTCTCAGCGGCCTTGTCGTGACGCTTTCCACTGCCGAAAACAGATGGCGCCACTGCCGCCCTTCAGCGAAAAAACGTCGTCTGCGGGTTTTGGTTCGCCGATCTCTACGTAGACGATTACGTTTTCGCATTATTCACGGCTCAACTCAGTAATTACCGTTGTCAAACTTGCTACGGTACAAAAGTTACCATAATACGCAAGCTATGTGTGCAGCTTCACCGCAAATGAGCCAGCGGTTGAGGCGGGGAAATTTTTTAGACTCTTCACGATAAAAACGAACAATACTGTATGCACAGCCTTTTATGCTCGGCAAAATAAACTTACTCGAATATTGGCCGAGCTCTGCCGTCGCAGCGTATGGCTAAAGTAAAAAGTCGGCACGCACTTTGTTGCGGGCTCAGTATAAAAGTCTTTGAAAAAATCCTGCATGCCGTACAGCAACATGTCAACATGCATGTTTTCACGAACTCTCCCCTTCGAGACCTATAAAAATTCAGATCTCGGAGTTCAATTTTTGCCGCTCTTTCTCATATTTCACATTTGGTGATACCGAACAGATGGCGCTTTCTACTTGCTCAGGTGGCGACATCTTCGGGCCGCCATGAGAGGCATTCATTCCGCCGCGCTCGTGGTTCAAAATGGCGATCCTGACAGCGCCGTCGTTGCTGCTCGCTGTCGTGCTCGTAGCGTCAAACGCTCGCGTCAGTGCCAGCCAGCACCTTGTCGAGCTTGATGAGTACTCCTGGAGCCAGCTGCTCGAAGGAGAATGGATGGTCGAATTGTGAGTGTTCTGCATTCTCCTACTTTTACACCGCTGAACACTGCTAGTTCCCCCGGGGCGGGGTTGCCTACGCTGAATGGGTCTTTTTGAAAACTGCGTCTTGTGTACTACGTCGCTGATCCACGCTCTTTTGAGAGCACGGGTTTCATACCACCTGTACACCGTTTTCTCTCACTCCTCATTTAATGCTGCATTTCCAAAACGCCGACTTAAGGGCGATTGCAAGCAAGCAACGTGTTCCCATTTTGGCAAGGTTGGCTTTAAACTGCCAGTTCGCAAAACGCGTACCTCGTTCTTTATTTTCCAGCTTCGCGCCCTGGTGCCCTGCGTGCAAGGCACTTGGACCTATCTGGAAGGAGTTCTCGGCTTGGAGCAAAGATCTGGGCGTTAGAGTTGCCCACGTTGACGTCACTGCGAATCCAGGTGACGAGCGAGAAGTTTAAAGAAATTAAAAAAGAAGAGCCACCTGCGCGATTGTTACTAGCAGGATCGTATTTCTTTCGAAGATATTCTTCGGAAAGATCCGCTTACGGGAGGCTCATGTTTCATTTCCAGGGCTCAGTGGGAGGTTCATGGTGACAGCGCTGCCGACAATTTATCAGTAAGTCAGCTTATTTTTATCTTTCGTACCCTTGCTTAGCTAGAGGGCGAGACGTCGTCATGAAGGGGTGCATTAAACATTGTTGCAAGGTGACAGGTATTTCTTAAGGGTTGCTTTATACTGATTAGTTCATGTGCATATGCCCTGTAGGAATGTGAGCGACGAATGTTTTTTTCATTCTTACTGTAGGGGTAGTAACCAGACGTTCTTGTGCATCATTATTTACCTGTACTGTTCGGCCAATTCGGCGCACTTTCAATATGTCTGCTGTTTACTTTGTTCTGTGTGTAATCAGTTAGTCTGTTTTATGCCTTGTAACACTTACTAGGGCCTTGTCAACCAATCTGTGTAACTTTAGACACCCGTGCAAGACGTCCTGGGGAAAGAAAACGTAAAGATAGGTACGGCTTGTACAACAATGCAGTATGTTGCTAGGCTAAGTGTGCACGTGTTTGCCAAGCCATGTTACTTGTACTTTGCATGAGTTTTGACTTGTCTGCGTGTGTTTTTTTAATTCCTTTCTGTGCAGTGTTAAAGACGGCGTGTTCAGGCAGTACCGTGGTTCAAGGGACAAGGAGTCGTTCATTAACTTTGTTGAAGAAAAGAGGTGGCAGAGCATAGAGCCAGTGTCCTCCTGGAAGGCTCCTCAGTCGATACAGTGAGTCTCGTTTTTTCATCTTGCTTCTTGTAGAGTAGGCACTTGGCTTTAAGTTTATTGTTTGCGCTAAATGAAAGCTGGAGAAAACTTGCATGCTTGCGATGCACGATTCCACTGGCTGGTATTGTCATATGTTGCACAATGCCTCTGAAATAAGCAATTCGCTGCACAAATAAACAAGACAGTTCGTTTTTTTCTGACAACTTCTCATGTTTTGACTGCCCAGGCTGTGTACAGATGAAATCGTTATAAATAACGGCACAAATGCCCTGATACAAGTATAGCGCCTGTTTTCTTGAAGGACTTCCTTGGAAGGTAGGGTTAGTCAGTGAAATGTGTTGGTTCTAAGTGTGTGGAACAAGACAATGCATGCAAGGCAAATGATGAACATATGCAGCACATCAAGCATGTCCCTGTTTTTTTTTTTTTTTGCATCCATTGTCTTGCATATTGATTCAGGAAGCATTTTCTTGCAGGGTCACAGTGTCTCTTCATAGAGTGTTTTGTTCATCAGTGTGGATAACTGCAATAGCCCATTTTCATACCTCATGCTGGTGTTCTGTTAAAGCAACTTTTTTCATCACACTTTTTTTCTATTTCAGTATTCTAACTTCTCAGTCATAACAATAACAACCTAGCTTTTGCCAATTGCACTTCAAGAAAAATGCACATAAATGTCAAGAAGTGAGGTCAAGATGTGGCATTTGTATTGAGTGCGCAGTTTTTGTGAGCAGCAAAGCAAGTGCAGAAACAGCAAAGTTGTGCTCACAGCAGACAATCAAGATATTTGTGGAAACACTAAATATTCGGAAGCACGTTATACTTGCAGCTATTTTTTATAAGACAAGCATTTCACTTTGCTCTACATTTTTCTATAGATTATTTTACTACTATCCTATTCAAAGTGTTTGATTCTTCCAATCCATTTCCATTCAGCTGCCATGCCATTCAAACTGTTCCATGTCATCAACCCACCATGATGGCTGAATGGCTTTGACATTAGGCTGCTGTTACAAAGGTTGTGGGCTTGATTCCGACCATAGCGGTTGTATTTCAATGGAGTCAAAATACAAAAAACGCTCATGTGGTTTGCGGTGTGAGCGCACATTAAGGAGCCCTATACTTTATCGCACAAGTCATTTGCACCACTGTGAAAGGTAGAGCTCTCACGTCCAGTCAGGACCAAGGAAAACAACAGGTAGTCCCTCAAATATTTGCATAGTGTTGCGACCTGTTTTTAAGTAATTATTCCAGGAATTGAAAAGGTAGGTCAGGATTGTGTTTTGAAAGCACGAGTGTTTCATCACTGGTTAAGTTAACAGCGAAACTCCGCATGAACAAAGCACTTCGAAGGCCTGCTGCGAAGTAGTGCACCACCACTCGTAAACATGTCGTTCACTTAGTCTGCACAGTCTCCTACGCATGGCAGGTGGACTCTAACATGCACATATATTACGCTCCTTTGGTGTGCACACTGCTCATGTACCATCTCAAAAACTGAGGAGCCAACTTGTCAATGTCAAGGACAGGTTGAAGAAAGAAAAATTCCCAGGCGTTATGTATAAGGTTCCATGTGCCGACTGCCAATCAGTATACATTGGCGAAACAGGAGATTATGCACGCAGATTACGTGAGCATATGAATGATGTGAAGAATGGGCGTGCAGAACAAAGTGTACTTGCCGAGCATTCATTATCTGCCAGCCACAATATCAACTGGGCAGAGGCACCTGTGGTCGTCAGAGAGAAAGACAAGAAATCACGGCTCTATCTTGAGTCACTGATTATTCAAACCGCCGCAATGGCGGAAGTTTTCCACCTATCTACGTGAGATGCCTGGGATCATATATACACCATATATAAGAGGCACCGCCACAACGTTTTGCCTCATTATGAACAAGGCTCCTGTGTGGGAGCGGAAACGTCATTCAATCATTATTTTTGGTCGGTGCGATTTACTAATCTCATGAGCACCTGTTAGTTGCATCTGTCGTCTAATTTATAGTTGTTTCAGTGCGAGCTGTGTGCATACTTAGAAATCTTATTGCTCTTTTGGTGAGCTCATTGTGTTTTAACTTGTGTAGAGTATGTTGGGCCGTAGACCTTATCAAGCCGTTTGTGGCCCTCTCTATGAATGCGTTCTGTGTTTAAGGAAAGAAGCCTTTCTCTTTTATGAGTCTCATACCTCATCATCACGTCATTCTCACTTCCACCAGCTCACCTCCATTGCCTAGGCATCGTTGTTCTCATATTGGCTATCACATTCGACTCTACTGACATGGCTGGTTAAAATGAAGTTAACCCATATCGGGCATTGTCTCCTCTGCATGAAAAAAAACTTGAGGGACACTTAAGCTCCGCCTTTAGGAGTGCGATGCGACAGCGTTAATGGGTCCCATCAACAGTTCATCCTTCCCACGCAGACACAACCTTTTTCCCCTTTCACTGTCATCTGTGTGAAAGACCACGCGACATACATGTAAAGCCCTGCTTTAACCAAGCCGTATTAACATAACTGCATGGCCTAATCGTAGCATGTCCGAAGCCAACTGTCAGGGGTTCGATTCACGAGTAATTACCCCAATTTTCTTTTCAGTGCAATTCATTTACTTATGTACTTGCATGTCCTAATGACGTTTGAGTCATGTTGTGACCTTCTAATCGCCAATTTTCTAACGTTTTAGTCGCATTTAAAATATGCCACTCCACGTGTGACGTAGCCACCTTTTCTACCAATTCAGATCTTTTTCTCTGACAACTGCCACAATGCTGCCACTGGATTTTCTGCTGAATCCACTGCCTCGTAAAAAGTGAAACCACTTTCCCCATTATATTTCACCCATATGGGATCACTGCATTTTTTATTTTATTTTTCCCTTTTGTGTCGTTACGAATGTTCTGCCTGAATAAGTGTGTGGAGTTGTTTCCTCATTTCATTTTTTCTTGTGCGAGTATGCTGCCACACGTAGTGCTGTTTCCATTTCACCTTTTTCCCTTTTGTTGCATTTTTTTTCTTATTTTGTAATTGTTATCACTCTCTTACAGCCACTATCTCAACAATTAACTGTATATGAAACAGATTGAAGAGTAAGGTTTTCACAATGTGTTTTGCAGGATGTCCCTGGTGGCACAGTTCTTCAAGTTGTCCATGGCCGTGAGGGTACGTAATGCTGTCTAATTGTGTTGGCTCTTACTACCTCCCTGCCTCTTGTTCTGTTCCTGAAAGGCTGCCAACAAGGAAGTGAGATGGGAGGGTATGGAGATGGCTGTAGCATAGCATTTACATACATTTACCCCCCCCCCCCCCCCCTCTCTCTCTCTTTTTTTTTTTAATTTTTGGCTGAGATAAAGGTGAACAATGTGCTTGTGTTTTAGCATGTGCACTAACACAGGCACCTGAGGGCAAATTGATCGCCACTTCTAGTGAGTGCACTTCGCCTCATGAAGTGCCACTTTGGCAGCATGCTGCTACACAAGACAGTTCCTTGCCATTCGGAAAGGACCTTTTTGCAGCACCATACAGTGCATAGACCTGTCCTCCTTGTGCTAGGTGAACCCATTACCCCTGTTTGTCCGCGATAGGTGTTTTCTCAGCAGCGGCACAGCAGACTGTGGGTAGATAAATTAGATGCAGTGCTATTATCTTCTGAGCCCATACAGATGCGTGTAATACTACAAAGATATTGTTATATGTGTGAGGTACCAAGCAAATGGGCTTGATCAGGGTGGTAATAGTGGTGTATTGATCTTTAAAAGGAAGGAAAAATGGTGGCATTCACAGCAACTTCTACTTTCAAGCCAGGCATCAGAACAGCAGCCTGTGGAAAGTAAAGGAGAGGGTAGACTATTGTCTAGATAGGCAGGGTTACAGTCAAAAAAAGGTAGGGGGTGGAAAGAGAGAATGGAACACAAAAGTAGAAGCTGTTTGCAGGATACGTGAATTTAAAAAATGCACAAGCATGCAAGTGTAAAATGTAAACAGACGGATGCATAAAAGTGTCCTTTCACTGTCGTATACACGAGAGTTCGCCATGAAAAATTTCTCACGGTGATAGGCGGAGTTCATGCTACCCCGACTGCATGGACTTTTCCGTGGTTGTTGCAACTTAAGGTGCCTGGTTTCCAAGATGTGTTGCTGCTATCTTTTACAGTTCTGTTTCTTTTCCAGGCCCTTCATACAACACTGGTTGACTACTATGGTATTCCATACTGGGGCTCATACTTACTCTTTGCCATTGGAACAATCATTGTTGGCGCTGTGCTTGGTCTGGTAAGGAAGACTTACTCTTTGCCATTGGAACAACCATTGTTGGCGCTGTGCTTAGTCTGGTTAGGAAGATGCATGCAAATTAGTTAGAATAGGGTGCCCCCAAGGAAATAGCAGACCTAGACGATATGGACACGTACACCAGTGACTTTTAGAGTAGCGGTTTTCCCTGCCCCACCATTACTGGCAAGATGAAGGCTAAAAATAAAAATAAACCTGGAATTTTTTGTTTCATATATCTGGTTACTTTTTTGCAGCATGAAATTCACATATAATAACCGAAGCAAACTCAATATACAAGGAATACTTGTGACTTTTTTTTTTATTGCTTGCCACTTGCAGCACTGTCTTGGCTGAAATGTGCAATGGTAACTCACACAAATGTAATTACTTTGTTTTGTTCACATGCACATAAATAAAAATTGCTGCATAAATATGTGTTAACAAATGAAAATTCCTTTGTAACCCCTTCTTGGACCAAAATTGTTAACCTGTTTGAACCTCCCGCACTTTCTGGTGTCAAATGACGTGCACTCACTAAGCCAGCAGCTCTGAAAATCCTAGAGCAATCTGAAAGTTTCGCACATTTCATCGCTAAAATATTGTGATGCGGACATTTTCAGACCAAGCGAAAGCTTCGTGCGCCTCTCATTTTATTGAATGTGAGACTTGGTGTAGCAGGAACGACAAATCTGTGGTGAAGCGAGAAGCTGCACTTCGATAAGTGCCGCCATGTTGCCTGAACTTAAAAGCGGCGTTGAGGTGCATGCTATTTTTGCAAGAAGGCGTTCATCGCTAACGTTAACCCAAGGCACAAGGAATGCCTTGCGTTCTGCATGTGCGCATTCTGACGCCTAAAACTTATGAAGCTCTCTATTGTGTGATGTTATTGCCTCATGGTGATTGCCACATATCTAGTGTTTCTAGATAGTATTTAGGCAATGTAGGGCTGTTTTGTACATTAATCGGTGCGGCAGTTCACAAAAATTGTCATACCAGGTCCGTGAAACAGGACTCTTCCTTGGCTTCTGCTGAAACAACGAAGCTAAAATTTTTTTGTGCTTTTTTGAAGAGCACATGGCTGAAATTAGGATCAGTAATGGAGGTGAGGTTCGCTTTAGGTCCATAGGTATGTCTTTGAATTCGTTACAAGGAAATGCTAGACCGTAGAGATGGACTACTTCTTCATGGGAAGCTGCTGTAGCCTGCTCTAGCCTGGTTGATCAGCACGGCTGATAGCACAGCATATAGTTGAGATAGGATAGCAGATGCTGCCAGAGTCCTAGACTGAAAACCCGACCTGTGAGAATCGGATCGGATCGGTCTCCTTGTCACCCTTTATAAATAGTATTCCTCCTCCTCCTCCTAGGGGTGCATGGATACTTGAGATTTCAGATATGAATTTCGCATTCTTTGTTGTTTTATTCATTTTCAATTCAAAGAACTATTATGTACTACTATTTGTCACCTCTTTTAGTCTGAAACACCTAACGTCTTTGCTGGAGCTCAGCATAGTTCCAGTGTGGTGCATTTTCACTCTTCAATTAGTGCATAATCAAAATTAATATTTTCTTCGTGGACTAAATTTCATGCAGTTGTTGTCATGACCACAAAAATTGCAGTGACTTTTCCTGCATTCCTCACTTGCATATTTCTCAGTGTGGCACATTTTTATTTACCTGTACTTGGAAATGGCACTGTGGATTTCATGTTTAAGGTCTGTGAATAGAATTCACTTGCACACTTGCCCTTTTCATTCTTCGAGCAGCTTTTCATCGGTGGGAAATATTTTATATTCAATTCGATATTCACAGTGTGTTTGTACCAAGTCTTATTCAAGTCCATTTTTACTGCCCACATTTTCATAGCAGGCAATTGTGGAAGAGCAATTGTGCTATGTTGTTACTATCTTGCTCATCATGCTGGTAAATTATCGGTAGGTAAGAAATAGGAATCTCAAAAAGCCTCATTGTCTTCTCAAAATGTTCATAACCTCAGTGGAGTTGCTTCTCAGGAGTGGTGATCTTACTAAGTTTTCAAATGTTGCACTGGTGGCGGCAGGAAGTGAAGAAAACGTGCAGCATTCCTTATAAAGTTGGAAATGCAGCAGTGTTATGACTTGTCTGTGAAGGCCAGAGGAATGTGGAGTTCGTAGACCACAAGGTGTACAGGCATTTAAATACTGAAAACACATAAGCTGATATGTTGAACTGAGAACTGATTGCACTGCAAACTTTTCGCTGTTGTAAGTGCGATTCAAGCATCGCTTCTCACCAGACTAGCATTGCCTTTGCATCTCGCATCTGCCTAGGTAGTGGGTCATTTCGCAGTGCCTCCCTACACCTTCTTTCGATGTTTCTTTTTGCAGTTGATTGTGTTCATCATAGACGCAGTGTTCCCTCCCAAACTGCCCCCGTACAAACCTGTGAAGAAGTCATCCGAATCTGACAATGAACAGGAAGAAGAGGAAGAGGGTAACGAGTCTGAAGGCAGCAACAAGTCCGTGAGTAGAGACTTTTCCTTGTAGCTGCAGGTTGTCATACTTCTTATTTACGCTATGCTGTACGTTACTTATTCTAAGTATGCCAAAGGCATGCTAATGTCAACCCTAGTACTACGGAGAAGTGTTGTCATATGTAATCTCCTAATTTCACTGTATGGGCAGACGCAACAACTTAAAATGTAGTTGAAGACTTGCAGTGTGGGTCTTGTATATTCCTGTGCTGGCATCTAGCTGTTGTTGTATGGCTTATGCTACTGTATTTAGTTTAAACATCAGATTACTTTTGCGGGATGTTCACGGGGGGGACAAGAGCAGAGACTTGGCAAGAGCAAGGCAAAACGGCCTCAATGGAATCCATTGGCGAGCCAGCGGGTCCTCTTTTTCTTTGTTGCCAATTTGCCTCTGGCAGGTTTGCAGCAAGTTGAGTTAGCACACGGCATTGCTCCCCTTCCGGAAAGACTCATTGTACCAATGCATGGCAAGATACAACTGAAACATACGTACAATAGCCAACCGATTTTCTGGACTCTAATGATTTGGGCTTGCAGGATATTTCAGACCTCACTGAGGAACCTTTACACACCTCATAGGAATGTGTAGAGTTCTAGAGTCAAAGTTTGATTTTTTTTTTTTTAATGAAATAGACGCCAACAATACTGTGGAGATCTCGTCTTTCAACTGAAAAAATTAGTTTTTTTTTTTTGGCTTGATATAGACGCGAGTGGGCACCGCTGTTGTAACTAACAGATTCTCCTCTGCTTCTGAAAAGCACAATCTCGGATTTAAAAGGAGGCAGTTGGGCGGGCTGGCTTGGATAGACTTGGCTGTTTGTTCTTCATGGCTGCCACTTAAGATAATGGCACACTCTGTGTTGCCATTGAGATGGCCTACAAAGCGCGCAGTTGCGTTCAGAAGCCACAGCCTGGACTGTGCAACCGCCGGTGCAGGGGAGGGGGGGGGGGGGATGTGAATGCAGAGACTCTATTGCTCGCGCCTTCCCGTGGGTTACCTCTCGGTCTCCATGAGTATCGTTGCCCATGGTATCTGGCAGTTCTTGCTTCATGCGGCATGTGCATTTGTTTGCGACATGGCCTGCGGCTGCATCACACTGTCTGGTACCGCGACATGAGAGTGACTTGATCGTGACACCACAAGGCTTTGCAGATTTGAGGAAAGCATGACTGTGGCTGAGATAAAGTCAAATACTATCGCTTGAAAGCGGAACATGGTAAGCGGCGAATTTTGCGATTTTTAAAGCCTGTTTTTCGTAGAAAGATTTTTTTCAAGTTCACGGATTTATTGGACGGTTCGATTATTTCGACAATTTTCTGGATCCCACCAAGTCTGAAAAATAAAAAGTGAAAAAGAGTGTGTGGTACTATCGGTCACCGTATGCTTAAAGGTCAAACCGTGTGAATGACTTCACAGTGAAGGAGGCCGTCGTCATGATGGTTGAATTACAGTTGGGAGCACCTTGTAATTTACATCTTCTAAACAGCGATCCATCTCGTGCGGACCGCAGTAGCGTTTTAGGAGTGTCCCACTAGTACTGCAGCATCGGACTGGGTTCCAGACCCACACTCTGTCACTAGGGTGGAAGTGAGCATCACAATGCCGAAGGTTGTACTTCCCGGTTGAACGCTGTGAAGCGGCAAACTGGACCAGCGCAGTGGCAGCAAGCGAAATTTGTGATGCTGATACCACTCCAGTGATGCCAAATGATGCAGAAAGTCCACAATTTAGCTAGGCTGCTTGCCGTACATCGGGCAGAGATCACTCCACCAAAAGCCTCAAAGCCCCTGCTCACAGTGAGGGCATCGATGATAGACATGATCAGCTTCTCTGCAGTGTAAACGCAGAAGGCACTGTCGGTTGAAGGGCATGTAGCGGTGGTGCAGTCAGATATTGGCTGCCAGCCTAGGGCGACGAGCGGCCTACTGCGGAGGCGTACGTCATGGCGGGTTGTTCAAAACATTGGGGAAAGAGGGCGACTCACTCCTGGCAGACACCCAGTGATGTTCCATTCGGGGAACTTTCTCTTTTTCACGTACTTTTAGGGGTAACATTTGGCAAAAGGGGGATTTTTACAAAGCTTCAGAGTGTTTAAGAACCAAAATTGTCTTGCTTTTCCTAAATTGACAGCTTTCAAGCTGCTGCAGGAGCAGAGGGCCTGAAATTAGGAATTTTCATTTTAAGTGAATGAACTGTTGGTTACAGCATAAAATATCACTTTGGGCAACCTCCACGACCGAGACGGAAGCTAGACATTCAGCAGGCAGAAAGAGTTTAGTTCCTCACGCACAAAATTGAAACAAGTTTCAACCAAAGCCCAGTGAGGCAGATGGAATGAACAGGAATGCCAGTACTAGCTCAAGTACAGTTTGACCCACATAAACCTAACTGCAAGATAACGGTATTCAATACACGGATTCAAGGCTGGAAGGATTATCAGTATAAGATTATGGGAGCATGAGGGGTCTTTGGATACTGGTAGGGGTTCTAACTTGGCTGTACATTGCAAGGGATGTGAAGGTTCTTACCCATTCCTTTTGGCAAAGCGCATTTTAGCGGTACATTCAAAGCAGACTAACCAGGAGATTATCGAGGCTATACACACCTTGCGACTAGGTGACGAATGCATGAGTGTGCCATCCATCGCAGTAACATGCAGCGAGTTGGCTTGTCTAGATCTGGGAAATGTTCAGGGCGATTTTTAACTCGTTGTGCTCATGTTGGCGTTCGTATTGCTGAATCACCTTTGGAAGTGGCAGTCGTATGAAGAGCAGCGGGGAGATAAACCACAGAAGGAGCAGGGAAGGAATCATTCCGTTGGAACTGGGTCATGTCCGGATGTGTAATGGTTAATTCCTGCTTTGTGTGGGTTTAGCAAGAGTCCAGATTCCAGATTGTGTCCTTGAAGCCAGCAGCTGGCACATATTTCAGCCTCTAGAGCAAGGTGAAACAGTCGCAACGGTGTCCACTTTGTTGCCAATTCACTTCAAGTGGGCAGCTGCACGTCGAGTTAGCGCACATCGCAAGGAATAGAATGGGCTAACAAAAAGAACTAAAAACAACATTGCCCACTCGCCTGAGACGCGAAAACATTTTTCGTCAATAGAGCGGAAGCTACAAAGCCAGAACACGCCCCCTCTTCCTACGCAGCAGATTTTGGTCCCTGGTTTCAGTTGACTTAAAACATACCATATTGGCAATATTCATTATTTGATACATATTTCTAACATTACTACCTGCTTTCATAATTCGAAAGTTGTTGGGTTGAAATAGAGGTATAAATGTGTTTACCTTGTTTAGCCGCGACTGTCCGTTCAAATGCTGACCCCACCATATGATCGCAAGCGCTACTGAGCGGATGCCGACCACAGCGGGCCTTGCTGTGTGAAAAGAAAGGAACAACGACAATGGCTGACACAAAATGGCGTTTATTTCTACTACAGCAATAACGCCAGCTAACAACAAAATACGCTAAGGAATTGAGGTCGTCCTACTCACCAACAAGGTTATGAGTGAATGTTTACCCACTCTAGGGCAGAGGAGAAACTCTGAGGCCGCACGGGACGACCCCTTGAGAAACGTTTCCTCAAGGCCTTGCCTCGTCAGCATGCAACAAATTCCAGAGGCTGAGGCAGAAGAGGCAAAGAGCTGTCTCCCCACGCACCTGCAACAACCATGCACTAGCACTAGTGTCGCTGCAACGCAGGAGTCTTTTCATGTTATTTAAGGCAACTAGGGAGGACGCATCATGGGGAAACAAACCCGAGGGCACAGGGCAAGGCGAGTGCCCACAAAATCAACACATACAGTCTTTTTTATTACAACAAATTTGCTAGGCACATCTTGTTATAAGAAGCTTCCAAAGGCGGCGCTAGCTGCACCAGTGACGGAATGAAGCTACAATGCCGAGAGCAAATTTCCAGGCAGATAAGCGCACAGTTGTGCAGCCTAGCTATCTGGCGGAATGACACAGTTACAAACTTTCCACTCCTGTAGCCTTCTCTTCATTGCCAAAAAAAACCTGTCGCTGAGTGTAGTTGCTGCACAGTTGTCAAATTAATGCAAAAGACAAAACACAAGAACTCTGAAATTTTTGCCGGGACAACTTGTAAACTTCTCCGATTCTCTTTTGTTCCTTCTTTTTCACTGATTGAATTTTTCATGGAGTCCTGATCTTTCTATAACAGTATCTTGCGAGAACCGTCAGATGATTTTTTATGATTAAGTTTTTTCCGGTTTTTAAATTTATAAAAGCTCATTTAAAACAGGGCTTTATAAGCTAGAAAAAAATTAAATACAGTGGAATCTTGATGATATGGTGTCCTGAAAGATATTCGTGTCGCTCGAAATTCATGTCAGAAAACAAGCCAAAGCAGCATGTTGAATCATGAGAAATACATTTGCATAATCTGTTTATGGGTGGTGGGATTTACTTACAGCAGAGTGCCACCTCTCGGTGATCGCAGCACGTGTTGCGCACCTGGCAGTCATGGCGTCTGCAGTATGTGGATCACGCACCCCCGCTGTTTTTTGCTGCACGTACTGCATGACTGGCAAGGGCAGTGTTTAATGCTAGCTAGTGCAGTCACAGCTGCCACGTTTGTGTCATCTGTAGTGTTGCGGGAGGGTGTCTAGATCATCTGAATTTCTGAACATCGTACACAGTGTGCACCTCAGCCGGGGAAGCTTACAAATTCGTATCGTACTAAAATTACCGAAATCGTATCGTCCATGATCGTATCATTGAGATTCTACTGTGCAGATATTGTCACTGCCAGGTGTTTTTGCAGGAAAACTGTGGTGCTTAAAGAAAGCTTTTTGTGCAGATCTCTAAGTATAGGCTAAATGCCATTCACTTCCAAGTAGTGATCACGGAGTCATTTTCATTGTTGGGAGTTAAAATAGAGTGGTGTGAAAAAAATTTTCTCAGCAATATTTCCTGCCAGATGGACATCACAACTGCCATAAAGAGAGAGTCAGTCAGTTTTTAGTTAGAATACGAATTGGATTGGTTTGTCCTCAGTATCTAAGGGGGGTGCAGCTTTTAGCACCAACTTTCTTGTTTCTTGACAAATTCTGATGGAACATTTTTCGCACGTTATTAATGATTTCAAACTTCGGTGCACAAAATTTCAGCATTATATATGGAGAACTTTTCTTTACACAAATATTTATCTTCTGTATTCTGCAAAATGCCTGTGGTTTAGCCAAATTGTGATAGACGACTGATTCAAGATTCACTACATTTCTAAACGCATGTTATACGTGATGACATTCTTAATTGTTTTTTTCTTTCTGTCGACACTTTTTTTTTTATTTTTTACAAAGTAGCCACAGACATGTCTAAACTGTGAGCAAGATGTCACACAAAAGTCTATAATCTAGTAAAAGGAAGAAGCGAGAATGTCGCAACATAGTGTGGATTCCTGTGAGTGCAAAAAACAAACAGGGTTGAAATAGACAAAACAGTCGGGAAGAAATCTGCTGCACAAGGTAACGTCTAATCAGAAAAACCAGAACAAAGAAAAACTCCGTTTTCTTTAACATTTCCTCAATACACAGTGCAACTGTGGTTCACGAAGCAATTTTTCCCTTAGTACTTCTCTGTGTACTTCAGCTGTAAAACTTTGGGACAGTATAGAAAATCAGGCATGCGAGCAGATATAATTATTTTTAAAATTCCAATTTTTTGATCACTTTTTATGATTTGAAAGCCGCTTCACCCCTTAAAACTGCCAAGACAGCGGGAAACACTTGAAACTAATAAGGCAGCTTGCCCATATGTTGCTCTGTACAGCTTGCTTTTCCAACGGCACATTGTTCCTCTGGATTGCAGGATGATGACGTAATTCTGGACGACACTGAGCAGCAGCAAGGTGACAACGCGGAGCTGAGAAAACGCAAAGTTGAGCAGCAATGAGCGTTGTGAGCGGCATGAATCGAAGCTCTCTGCTGAGACTTAACCTTCTGAGAAGATGTTGCAACCTGTGAATCTACTATCGGCAACTCTCTTGGCTCGGCGTCTTCAGCACACAAGTTTCTTCTCAGCCCCACGGTTGAAGCACTTCGGCTGATACCGAACTCCGGTGGCAGTTTTGTGAACCAAGATTTTTTTATCTTCTTATGCCTTATATTGGAAATCTGCACTTTTGGGGGCCAGGAAGGAGGAGGCCAACTCACAATGGTTGGGCCAGTTGGAAAAACTTCCATGCTCCATGTGCTAAAGTTGTACAATTGAGGAACAAGAATAGTATGGATGATGATGCGTAACTTCAGGTGGTTATGTTGTGAAACTTGTAAATAAATGGTGAAGTAGTGGGCAGGAAAGGAGATTGCTAGATAAACTGTAAGCAACGATCATTTGTGGGCTTTACAGAGTGAGTGAGTGGGTGCCTTTGGTGCATGCTCACGATAAATGCAAAGGTATGAAATAATACAGAAAGCTACTGCTGCTCATTCGCTCCCACTTTTTCTTTTTTCTTTAAGACAGCATTGTTTGTGTGTTGAAAACAAGTTCGTAAAATTTCCACTGCACCCGTCTCAGTTGTGCAACTTTAGTACAATAATAATTGTTGGGCTTTGCTGTTGATTGAGCATTGTTCTATGGCAGCTAATGCAGCTGTCAGTCAGGGTCACTGTAGGACTGTTGTGAATGAACTCTTGAGTGATGCGGATGGCTTCATGTGCAGGTGTATACCTTTCCCGATGTTTTGACATGGAACCTGGAATCACTATGAAAGGATAGTCGTTTCATCACTGCCGATGGCATAATGTGTTAAAAATTGATCCTCGATGCAAGTTTGGAGCATTGAAGCAGGACATCGCTATTTGTCTTGTGATACGTGTCAGATATACTATTCGTTTAGAAATATAGTTGGATCATCCATTTCTGCGCAGCAGCACTTGATGAAACAGTGTCTAATGCAGAAAAAAATGTGTTAAAAGTTGTTAGGCATTTTATGCAGAACTGGAAGTCTACTGAAACTATCTGTTAGTTTGCAGGGGAAAAATTAGCTTGATGCTATATGTTTACTTAACATGGTCTCGATAAGAGTGCCTTAAGAAATGGTGCATTTGTTTTGTGAGATTTATGCTATAGAAAACTTGTGTCATATGCCTGTGCGTGTCTTTTCTGTGTCATTACAACCTTTAAAGTGAGTTCGGTAAATTGCTTAATGCTCTGCACGCTGTTCTACAGGGGTAAACTGTTTATCTTGCCTGTTAACAATTCATTGCTTCATTATACTTTTACCTTATAAGTTTGTGCTTTCCATACAGATATCCATGCACAATTCAACAGCTTTTGCATGTTGTCTGCTCATGATTGGCCTTCTTTTAAAAAGGAATCTATTGTAGTACTATTTTTTTTTGTTGTTGTTGCCAGGTCCTTGCCTGTTCAGGACTTGTTTTCTGCCATGCAAACGTTTATTGCCAATCTATAACTTGCTCGATTGACTTTCTCAAGAGAGTCTGTTTATGTTGCAAGTTTCTCTGAGTGCTATGTGTTTGAGCATGGTACTTCAGAAGGCAGGGGCCAATCAAGCATGCATCATGTATAATACAGGCATGGATCAGTTCCAGTGCTTGTACAAGATATATGATTGACTAAATAGCTCTCTCTCTCAAATATTACAAAAGTGGGGCTTATGTTTTACCTGACTTTACCTCTTTCAATCAGTCTCTAAAGCTGTTGTCGTCAGTCGTTTGAGTTTGAGCCAGTACAAGCTGATAAATGCATTGTGCTGTCTGCTCAAATGCTTAGGAGGCCTCTACAGTGTGTGCGTAGTCTGTGTCTCTGTGTCCTGCAGGTAACATAAGAGACAAGACTGGATTAGGCCTTGTTCTATTGGGCTTAAGGCAAATTAGGCTTAGGTGTGACATGCTGTTTGTTTATTTCCACGCATGCTTTCTTTGCTGCTTGGGCATTCCAGTCAAAATCTGCAGCAGCGGTTGTAGTGGCAGTGATCTCTACATGCAAGAGGCAACTGATGGGTTCTCATTGCATCAGAAAAGTTTGTCCGACATCTGCACAAAAAGAGGGACACGTGTCGGACCGTCTCCCTGGCTGTAAGATAATGTCTGTTTGTCTTTGCCTTCTCTTTTGCACTAGGAATATTGTAGTTTGTAGCATATTTATTGCTGTGCTATGTTTTTATTTTTTCTTACAAATGCGTTTTGTTTCCTTTCGAGACTGCCTCCTCTCGTGTGGAATAAAGTGTGGTTTCTACTTTTATAACCTGGGATGTCTTCCTCTAGAAATTTGTTACTTTGAGTGTGACTCTGCACATCTAAAGAATTTTTAATCCTCCAGGAATTTTTTTTTCTTTCAATGCCTCGTCGTGTAAACATCCAGGCACTGTATTTCCTACCACTGGCACCTAAGAAGCAGTTTATACTGATCAGCATAGATTTTTAAATGAAGCTGGCTGGAAATAAGGGGTCTAAATTTTATTGTTTATTGTTGTTGTTAAACTTTACTTCAAGAACAGAAACCAGTTACTGTGTTTTCTTAGCAGCCACTGCTTGTTCCTTTGTGCTTGTTGTATCTTGACTGGCAATATGGGAACTTATACCCTCAAAGTAGTTTCGGCACAATTTTACTGTGAGTTTGTTTGAATTGCTCCTCAAGGAGGAGGGAGGGGGTGGGGACAGCTTCCAACAAAGTTTTTATTTTGGTGGATTGTTATGAAAATTTTTTCAGATTAGTAATGCTTCCAAACTGAAGTGCACAAAATTTCAGCAGTATATCTGAACGTTTTTCTACCGATGAGAAGACCAGTGCCGATGTGGGCAGTTGCGATGTGGCAGAACTTGCTTTCTGTGTGTTTGCCTCTGTGCGTAGAATTGAGCTGAGACACTTGTTTAGAAGATCAAGAAGTAAGCTTCGGCCGAGCTAGTGATTGCGCCCCTCGATCATGAAGCCGCAAAGATATGTTTAAAAAAAAGCCTTCATTTCAAGCACCGCCCCGGTTGATAGAACAATTTTCTTGGAGCACTTCCCAGTAGATGTCAAGAATGAAACTTCGACACAGCAAGGAAAAACGAGTCATGCAAGCAGATACTTTGCTTTAGAACAATTTTTTAATTTTTCGTGATTTGAAAGCAGAGTACCCCCATTAGGACATTAGTAAATGTGGATCACCATATGGAGTTTGGGTAAATAATATTTTAAAATGTAGTTTGTCTTGGCTACTAAACGGTGGCTCACAAGGGGAGTTGAGGTCACTTGGGGCCCACGATATAATACTTAAATGGACAAGAGGAAGAAAAGGGACACTACCTCAAGTGCTGTTTTATTACACAGCTTTCGGTAAGCCATGATGGTGGCAAAAAAAAAATTGACAGAATTCAAGCAACCCAAGTTATCCATGGCACAACTCTCCCTGTAATCGTACATGTGGTCTGCAGTGTGCGAAAAAATAGGTTATTTTACAGCAGAGCAGTTAAGTGCCTTTTCCTTGGGCTGAACTTTGGTGTTGTTGACGTAGGTCATCGGCGTAACTGGCAGAGCGAGCTCAAGAAGGTGGTTGCCACCGTGTGAAGTGGAGTATATGACGAGTGGAGAGATGTGCTAATCAAAGAAAAGGCATGCATGGAAAATAAAAAGAGTGGTCTCTAACTGTACATATTTGCATTACCTCATTATATCGAAAAACAAAATACCCCGACAGGTGTGCTGAACATTTGCACTACAGAGTATTGTAATCGTCCAGTGAGTTTTTTTGCTTCTATGACTGGAAGGCAAAATTATACATTTATCTGAAAAGAGTGAAATTGCACATGCTGCCTCTACTATTTGACAGTTGTCTTGTCAAAGGCGGGAGCACCTTATTTAGAAGCTCTACAGTGAGCACTTGGTGCCCCAAGGCAACGTTCTGAACATTTCCGTGATGTTCCTGCAATCTGGTATTGAGACATACTCCAGTTTGGTTCACGGCTACCAACTGACAGGAATGGGCACCTACATGAGGTAATAGGCGCCCATCCCTGTCATTGTCTCGTCCTCGCGTTCAGCACCATGCTGTGAACATGAGCAATCAACACCTAGCCCAAACGAGACTTCTTTTCCAGTTTTGCTGGTTATCTTGTGCATAGCAGCATGTAGGTAAGGTGCAGCAGATACCTTCCTATGACAAGTGTTACGCCCAACATTGCTGCTGGGCCCAATGTTTGATTTTTTTAAAGCATACTTTTAGCGCAGAAACTAGAAGT
The DNA here is from genome assembly GCF_052857255.1 of Amblyomma americanum. Lineage (NCBI taxonomy): Eukaryota > Metazoa > Arthropoda > Arachnida > Ixodida > Ixodidae > Amblyomma > Amblyomma americanum. Next base: position 207,443,958 of record NC_135501.1, read on the forward strand.
TGTGCTGGATAGCCAGCTTCCTCGAGAAGGTGTGTCTTTGTCTGGAAAACTTCTTCCTGCCTTTGCTCACACGGCGTAGCAATAGCGCTAATGAAACAAGAACTTATAATGGCTCTCTTCACTAGCTTTGCGTGTACCGTTACGTAAGGAAGGACAGTGTTGTTGCCCCTTGGTTCGGGCATAGCATACTTGGCCGGAGTTGAAGTATAAGCCCAGATTCAAGAACCGCATGTGGGTGTCAACACGGTACCCTGAGTTGGTGAAAGGTCGAAGCCACTCTATGAACAAAGAGGCGACATTAGAACCACGTGCCTAAAAGCTATGTTTGCCATTGTTTAATGTTGTGAACAAATCGAAAGATACTGGCTGCCCTCAATGCAGTGCATAGCTCTTGTAGCTTAGTCATGGACAGCCAGGTATCACTCAACCAATATATCTGTTCACTGGCTGTCGTTTGGCTCCGAGGCTGGTTGGTATAAGAGTTGGAGTGAATTAATACGGTTAACAAACTATTATGTCTCAGTTTCTGTACAACCTCAGCCTGACTTCACATCTGAACCAGCATTCAGTTCCCGAAACAATGTGAAAAAGCAAATTCAATTGCAAATGGTTTGACGGGTGTACATAAATTTCATGTGGTGATCCACGTCAACTAATGTCTTGTGCATAATTAAAAAACATACAGCAAAAATTTTGATGTCCCTACTCCTTTAACTCTAATTAAGCAGATCGTGGCTGACAGTCATCAAAGGCAAAAAATGTGAAAGCATTAAAGAACTTGAAATCATTCTGTTGCTTCCAAACTTTTGTATGCCTGTGCACTCTGAATCCAACCCACAATCTTGGTGTAACAATTTCAACTGCATGCTTGTTGTATGCTTCCAAATATTGAACTGCATGCAATTGGTACAATATTTTTACTATACATCCTACCGCACCCGGACATGGCTATTTGGCATGTCTTTGTCTACTTTCCTGTCCTAAAAAGTTTGATTTGTGCAGTTCTCAACAAACGATTCATGAGGCAGCGTTGTTTCTATCTGAGTTGTTTATTTACATATAAAGAATATTTATACACGTTATAATTTATTCGAATAGCAAGTGCTGCACTCTTCAAGGGCCTCATCAGGCGCCGGTGTCTAAAACCTCTGGTTCTTCAGAATCAAAGTATCTTTCTTCCTCGTCATGTTGCCGTGTTTTGAGGGAGTCATACTCTGCATTGTTGTCGACTGATCTGGAATGCAACAAACAAACAAAAGTTCAATCAACGTGTGAGCAATTGCATTTCATACGCAGTGGATAATTTGAACTCGAAAACAAATGACAATTTTTTAAAATTATGTTGCTGCTCAGGGCAAGGGGAGCCTTGTTAATTCACTGATACTTGGAGGACCAGCGGGGATGATGCCAGGGTATTAGCAGTAGGGTGGCACAGGTGAGGGTGGGAGCACAGTATTGACGGCATAGTTAACACAAATTTACGTACCTATGAGGTTTTAGCGCAGATAATTATCTTTTAAAGGGACCCTAAAATGATTTCGATGGGCATATTCCAGTGCAACAGATCTGTAGAGGTGGTCTTTGTGGGTATTCGTGCCAAATTTGAAAGCTCTGCATGGGCCCTATAATTTAGAAATAATTTTTAAAAATTGCTGCTCGCAGTAGCTTGCAACCGGTGAGAGAGACGCACCCCACCACTTGTCCCCTTCCCCAATGACATCAGTGGGCAGACGGGGTGAGCACGTGATTGGGGTAGGGGTTGAGCGGTGAAGTGTGTTGCCCTCACCAGTTGCGAGGTACTGCGAGCAGTGATTTTTAAAAATTATTTCTAAATTATAGGGTCCGTGCAGAGCTTTCAAATCTGTAATACCCACAAACACCACCTCTACAGATCTGTTGCACTAGAATATGCCCATCGAAATCATTTCACGGTCCCTTTATTGCCTCGGAAAGCAGCCTTATTTTGTAGCAGTAACTTCTCTGCACCATATGAAGTGCACAGGCACTTGCTTAAACACCTTGCACTTGATAACACCATGGATACGAATACCAATAGATAACTATTTATGGGCATAAATTTTTCTCCTGGCTCACACAAGATGGCCGTAGTGGTGCTGCAGACACTAAAAAATTCTGAATGACTGCTGCCAGCATGGGAACCCTGCCTTCAATCCATCAGTCAATCAATCACCATTTATTTCCCCAAAAGAATACAGGTAGTGAAACGAGGCAGCAGAAAAACGGATGTTGTTTTGCAGCCTGACAAAGCTCCATCCATCCCTCGAGCAGTGGCAAGCCATATTTTAAATGAATTACATGTCAGGCAAAAAAAAACAATAACAGTTACTGAGAAATTATGCAATGAATACCCAAAGTTGCAGCAAAAAGAAAAACATTCTGATTTGTCATTCATGAGTGCATGATGAGTTGATAAAAACAAGACTACAGGTAAATGAATGCCACAAGGTTGTAAAACCGTAACCAATCAGGGAATGTAGTTTCATGAAGACTTAGTGCATAACACCCGGGAATAGTAAGTAGTGAAGCACTTACTCGTAATCGTATTCTCTGTCCTTCCCAGAAAGAAAGCTCTCGTACATGGTGTTCATGAATTCATTCCTCAGCATACGCTTCTCTGTAGCAGAAACGCATGGTGCATCCTCTTGACATTCTAGGCATGTTAAAACAAGGAACAATAAAAGGGATCAGATTCTGAGAATCATCAGCAAAAAATATTAGTGCTGCAACGGTGTTACGTCTTAAAAGAGCATCAGATGAAGACTTACAGATGCGAGTCATGGCAACGGCAGCTTCACAGGCTTAACAGTTTCTTTTTCCTTCATAGGCCCATGTGTGCTCATCTTGTTAAAATATACTGCGTTGTTCTTCTAAAGCTTGCTGTTGCAAAGCTCTGCACACTGCTAACTAGCTACGCAGTAAATTACACAGACAATAAACTTACAAAGATGGTGTGTCAACCGTTTTGAAAAACATTGAAGCTCCCATATTTCTTAAATTAAAACGCACCATACAGTGCAACAACAGAGTGCCCACAAGGCTAAATCGGACTATGCGTCACGTTAAAACTCACTCACTTACTCAGCCGTGACAAGTAACAGATGTCTAAAATGTGCAAAACACTAAACCAGCACAGCTCACTCGGCAGTTAGAACTTGTTGATGGGCTAGTTGGTGAGTGGATTTGTCCATGCATCGTCCTGTCCACCTCTTCTGTGTCCATTTTACGTTGCACTTTCTTATTACCAAAGCTCACTCTGCAGTTTTGCCTGTGACATGGCAACAAACTATGCAGTGCTCAAATTGTATGCACACACAACAGTTTAGTTTGTAATTACAAGACAAGAATGCAGCAGAAGCATTGCACACAAGCAGAGTGCAGCTTATGAATCCCTCCATGCCTCAAGCATACAGTTCCCTCTAAAGAACAGTTTTTTATACTTTAATGTTTTGTGGCTGCAATACCATATTTACACACACAATGAAAATCCCTTTCATACAAGAAACCTCTGAAAATTTGGAGGTGCATTCAGTACACGGGGCAAAATATTCAGAAAAAATTTTGAGTGCCAAAAACTGGTCTAACAGTCTGGTGGAATGTGTACTGTATACAGTACAACTCACCTTCTAAATAAAACAAAACACACACTTCAGCGCAGTTTCTGTCCTCGACAGCATAGGCACAACTTATATATTAAACCCACATGTATAACTTTGCAGTGGGCAGGTTGTGATGATGCCACAAGGTCATGTGACCTAGGCAGCCACCTTGGTTGCTTCTCCGGGGTTTTTTCACTCACAACACCGGCGCTGTATTTTCTGTAAAATGGGAGCCTTAACGCTCGCATTAATCGAGGAAAGCAATCGTATGCTATTATGCATGTGACACCTATCACAGTCCAACTGCAGGTGTGCTTAAAGCAAACTAAAATCCTTGCTCGATGGTGCCTCGCTTGCTATCATTCATAATCGTTTAAACTACAGCTAGCATGTAATAAAAAATTTAATTCCAAGATTTATTTCTAACTGCCTTTCTTTATAGTTAACTATATCCCATGCAGAGTTCAACTATATGCTTAGAAGGTTCAACAAAATTATTAAAACGAAACTTGACGGCATCAAAGCCACTAGAATGTGGCAAATGAATGCCAGAGCTCTAGAATTCCTTTCGAAATTATTTCTGAGCAGCATAGAATCCTGTTCAGTCCATACAAAAACCGCATGTAATTCAGCTCAAACATTGTGTCTGCAAGTTCCTGCAGCACGGGTATCACACAATGCTCACAGTTCAACTGTATCCAATACCTTCATCATCAGAATCTGAGTCATTTTCTTCAAACGTGGCCTCTTCAAGGTCTTGCTGCTGTCGCCGCCTGCTTGTCACTTCATTTCGGTCTATGTGCTCCATCAGCAAACCGGAGAATCTGCAGAAGTGGCCAAGGAAACATTTATCACTGACTCGATGCAGTTTTGGCAGCTAAGTGATGATCACATACAGCCCATGTACAGTACCTTGTCGCAGTGAGCATGCCTTGAGTATAAAACGCAAGAGGATGGCAAGCAGAGCTAGTTCCTTCTTTTCTTCACACTTCCTGCGGAATCTCACGAAAGCTAGCAGAATCGCAAGGCGTATTCATGTGGGACCACTGCTATTAGTCTACCATAATAAACATATATGCGGCAACTTGCAATCTGACTCAGATTTTTACACCATCGCCACAGCAAGTCTTGCCTGAAGCGCTGATTAAGTGCATACGCACAACCGTGAGCAGCCGTACTTACGTGAGAGTCGAGAAGTCCATCTTGTCCAAGTCTTGTTTCTCTTTCTCCGTCATATAACGTCCGATCATCTGTTCGAACAGCAACGGATTCCGCCGCCGCAACTCCTTGTCGCTGAAGTATTCGCCGCCAGTCTTCAGCCTTTCGAGAGCCTCGTACCTCCTGTTCTTGGTCTGAACGCTCAGCTCCTTGGAGCGATCCTTGCGCTTTTCGATCTGCTTCACGTGAAAGTCGACCTCGTAGTTGACCCTCCGCAATGCCTCGAAGTAGGGCGCGTCTTCTCTGTACAGGTATCTCGAGTAGCGCTGCAGGAACAAGGGAACGTTGCTGTCCAGCAAGTTTGCGGCTATCTCGCGCTTCTCTTCGTAGGTCAGATCCGGCTCTCCGCGTTGCTGATGCTTGAAGAAACCCTCCGAAGCGGCGACCGTGTCGAGAATCTGTCTTCGCTGGTCTGCCGCGACTTCAGCTTCCGCACTCAACCGCAACGCTCCGTCACCGTATGAGTCTCCGGCATCGCCGACATCATTAACTGACATCGCACAGTCAGAATCGTCGACGCTATCGGGAATCGGTCTCCGCTGTTCTGCCGAGATCTCGGTTTCTTCCATCGGCGACGTTACGCCAACGTTGATTCCCACGGAATCGCCGATTTGTTTGACTACCATCGCGCTGTCGGCGTCTTCGACGCACTCGTTATCGCAGTCCATAGTTGTTACATGCGCGTACGTCACTGCCTAATGGATTTATAACGGTACACCGTACAAAAACATCCACGAAACTGTTAAAACGACTTAATTCTTGAAGTGCAGATAACAAATTCTCGACCCACTGCGCGCCGCCATGTTGTTAGCCTTGCTGTTGGTGTCCGTGAAGCTTCCACTAGAGTTCACCCTACTTCCACGTTCCATTGCTTCCATGCAAGACGCATGCTCGAGAAAACGTTTTTAGTTCTCTTCTGTGGAGCATATTTATGTCTCAGTACTAGGTATTTTGAAGTCCTAGTTTTATAAACGTAAGCTTTTATTGTTTATAGTTAGCCTAAAGTGGGTGCCGCCGAAACTACTACTGAAACCGAAACTGGAGTAGCGGAGTAGCGGTGTTTACATGCTGCTAGAGCACGATGGTACACGGCGTGGTGCTCGGCGTGTTAGGTGTACCGTGTGTTTGACGTGATTTGAAGTCTGTTCACGCTAATAGTAGTTACGTGAACGCCTAATGCACATTTTCAAAATGCCACTGTGCCGGTTGTTGTATCGAAGGTCACCTAAAACATGGTTACGGCGGACTTTTTTGGTCAGGCGGACCGACGGCGAGTTAAACTTTGTTGGATCTGATGGTTCCAGGTATCTTTCGTCTCTACCGCCTGGACATCAGATGAATGTGTTCGACAGAAACGCCAAGACGCGTCACAGGACTCTGGCTGCTCAAGACAAGGAAGCGGACGTGTACGATTACCTGAAGAGTGAGGTGAAATCGCCCAGATTTCTAGCTCTCAAATAGTGCACGCAAACGATCCGCCGAAGGCCAATTTCATTTCACGATAAGATAATGAATTAGATGTTCGGTTGCTTAATGTGAACCTTCTACTCTTCAGTAAAGTTTTCAAAGGTCTTAAAACATAGTGACTGGCTAGTTGGTTCTGCATACTGGAAAAATTGCAGCGCAGCAGTAACAAATACGAGACGAGAAGGACGCAAACACAAGCGCTGTTTTTTCCAGTTTCAAAGGTCGTTTGGTTTCTTACAAACAGTTTACGAGGTCTCCAAGTTTGTTGCTAAGAGCTATCCGTTTTATGCGTCGCTACGCTGTACCAGCACGCGATCTTTGTGGACTATGTTTCAAAATCTTCAACTGTGTGCACATAAAAAGTGGCCGCTATACTTGCAGCAGTGTATTGCGCTCGTGCAAACGCCCACAGTGATTTCTGATTGCAACCTGAATGCTGTGTTGAGCCCCTATAATATTTGTCATTAATGTGTGCTTACCTGGCTTATTTCTTCAGGTTGGTTACAGGTTAGCTGACCGTGTCTATGACATTAAGAGGTATGCTCTTCATGTCTTGATGTGCGTTTATCAGGTAACACAAATCCAGTGTCCTTCTATATGTTATTAATAACTTTTCAGGAAGTTTACGAGAGCAGTGGAGCTTGGCTGTGGTCGAGGTTATGTGTCACATCATTTGGACTCTGTGAGTTTCACAATGAGGTTTTCTGCCTGCAATAATTTCTCTAACTGGCACTTGTTTATTTCTTTGCTTTCAGGAGGCTCTGGAGTCCCTTGTTCTTTGTGACTCATCGCTGGAGTGCCTCGTCAGTTTTATTTGTTTTGACTAGCCTGCTTGTTCTGTGCTCGATGAGGATAGTGGTGATGGTACAGCAAGTTCAGGAATAGTATAAGCAGTATTAGTCATTCGCTATAAGCAGTGAAGTCGACTCGCAAAGACAGTGTTTTAAAAACTCCACTTGCTGTATCAGGAAAATTTAACACTGAGTGAATAGGTTTACCTGCACCCATTTTGGTTTCTTGACTTAACAGTCAGTGCACACACAAAATGAAATGTGATCATTATCATGTGCTTTATATGGCATGGCTTTCATGTTGTCACGTCTTTGGGCTCTACAATGCTTGTCATTGCCCTATCTCTTTGTGGAGAATGCTTGTTGACACTTGGCGGACTTACAGTACTCTGCATATTGAGCTCAAAGTAATGCTTCACTGCAATAGGAGAACCAGCACTGCACCAAGTAGTGCATCGGATGAGCAGCAGCTTTTTTTTACAAGCAATATTTGTATATTTTCTTAAACCAGAATGACTGAGCTCATTAGGATTTCCAGTATAATAGTTTTATGTTAATTCTCATCGTCAGCCGCCATAACCCTTATTCTTCCCCTCTCACCCTCTCCATGTAGAGTAGCTGGCCAGAAAGTTATAGTTATAATGTAAGGAAATCACCTGTATGATTGGTAACCACAATTCCTCCGGCTGTACTTTTCTTTTTGGCAAATTAAGTATTTGTTTTACAGCTTTATACTGAAACTGACAGTTGCTGTATTTTTTTTATACAATTTTTATGTGTGCTTACTTCTTGCTACAGATGCAATGCAAAGTACCACAAGATGTACCCACCACAAAGCTTCTTGTCGATGAGGAGTTTCTTCCCTTTGCAGAAAATTCTGTGGAAATATTTCTAAGCAGTTTGAGGTAGGAAAGTGTTGGATGCTTTATTTGTCAGTTTCAACCAGGATTATGTTACTGCAGTCTGAAACTTCTCTTTTTGCTTTTTCAGCCTCCATTGGGTCAACAATCTTCCCAGCACATTCAAGCAGGTACGGACCATTTGATGTAACCACTGTAAAGTAATAACAGTGTTGATTGTTTTACAGTAGCCAGTCATCACTGCTGGTGACTTGTTACGAGAGTGGTAAAAATTCTTCATATTCATTGTTGCTTTTAACAGTATGCTGTCAATAACTAAGGCAGGTGATGGGAGTGTCAAAAATACTGAAGAGACTCTGAGAAGGGACAGTAGAGTGAATGCGACTGTATCGAAATTCTGGTGACTTTTTTTCCAGTATCTTAGCATAATAAGATGCCACACTATAAAATTGATGAAAACCCCTGTATTAAAGCAACACACCAGGAGGTTTCAGCCCAGGTCTTAACAGATATTAAACAGGCTTCTTGGCATTACAAAATGATTTGCTTCGGATTGTGGCCTCAGTTGTGGTGCATGTCGCAAAACAGATAAAATGTGTCCCTTACTAAGGTGGTAAACAAAAAATTCTATGTGTGAACTTTGCATCCATTGCAGTTAGCCTCATTATTCATGTAGAAGTTTACGGGTAGTATTGAGCATAGTACCCCTGTCCTGATTACTGCTCGTGCCGTGCAAAGAAAACGTGGTCTGTGAGTGCGGGAAACTAAAGCTTGGCAAGTGAAAAATGTATACAGTCATACCCACAAGCAAACTGCTCTTTTGCTAAGTGTCTCTTTGGGCTTCCCAATTCTCGTTTCACACTCCAATAGCACTGCTGTTGCATGTGTTACAATTTTCAAGGTAGTTATTCTCTGATACCTGCCATTGCTAAAGCTATTATCAGTAGCCTAACCCCCTCATCTAACAGGAAAAAAAAAGCACTTTTTACCTGAATAATGATAATTACTATAATACTTTATTACAGTGAGAGTATCATCACCACTAATACATTATAGGCTTGCCAAAGCTGCATTGGGCTTGAAGGGAACAGCCAACAGGCAGTGTTTACAATGTGAAATGTCACACCGCAGAATATGCAAAAACATTTTTAGCAGGAAACATACAAAACGAAATAGTACCAATAGCACTGGGAAGTAAAAGAAAAGAAAACAAACCACGTAACTTATACTGAAATGCATTATGAGGAAGCATTCCTTATACACAACAGAGCAGTGACCATGCTGTTATATAGTACCTTGAAACTGTGGAAATTTTTTTTTACCATGCTTAGAACCAACAGTTTGAAATGAACAAGAAAGTTGGGGCAGGAGTTTACATATGATATCAGCAAGTTACAGAACAGCAAAGCAAAACGAGAAAACTCTCTCGGTCACTAGCTGTTTAATCAAGTGGCCAAATTAATATATCGGGCCTTTAGGCTGTGATTTCATTCATTATCTATGAAACGTTATGTATGTATGTTTTCATATCTTGCAAAGCCTATTAAAAAAATGTTCTTGAAGCTTTCACTGAAACACTTATGCATACCCATTGAAACTCCATTGTTCTTACCATATGTAATGAAATGCAGATACATCACTGCTGCTATCATGTTTGGGCTTGCTTTGTTCCCCAAGCCCCCCGGTGAAATTTGTTTACAGGTATGGAACGTGCTCAAACAAGACGGTGCTTTTCTGGGTTGTGTCTTCGGAGGCGAGACATTGTACCAGCTGAGAGGCTCCCTGCAACTGGCCGAGACGGAGCGTGAAGGTGTAGGTCTTGTCCTCGTTTTCTTGCTCTACTTGTGCAGAGTGAAGAACTGCTTTCTCACTTGGGAACCAGAGCTCTTGGATCACACCAGTGGGCTGACTGACTGAATGAAAAACTTTATTTCGTTGTGGGTTGCCTAGCCCCCAGAGGGTGCCCTTAGTGCAGAGCACTTTTAGCTGTTGCAGTTTGTCTTGCCCGGTTGACCAGTCTGTGCTGGTCATCCATGCCTGAAGAGCGACTTCCCGTTAAGAAAGGGAACTTTGCTTTGCGTTGGCTATGAGAGGCTGGGTGGGGGATTCAGGGCATTCCCACGAGAAAAATGTTTTGGTGTTCTCCGGAGGAGGGGCATCGCTCTGGGTACCCTGGAATGGTTGAATAGAAGGTGTGCCTGAATGCAAGGCTTAGGTAGGCGTTAGTTAAAGCAAGCGCGGGTTAGTTTCGCCTGTGGTGGAGGTAGTGTTCCACAGGATCGCCTGTGATGTGGTATCTGTGCGTACATAAGTGGGATTCTTTCCGCCCAGTCTGGTTTGGGTTGGCCTTCCACTGGTGACCAGAGGGTGAGGGTGTCGGCTTATGCATTAATGCACTCATTACCAAAGAGAGGCGCATACTCAGGTGTCCAGAATAGGTGGACGGGCGGGATATGTTGGTTTCAGTGTAGGATTTTGAGAGTGTGATCGGTGAGATACGTTATTGTGCACTCTTCCACTTCCGTGCTGTAGTCTGTGCATACTGTAGCTGATGTTACCACTTTGCCCTCCAGTCAGTCACAGCTATTACCTTTGTCGTAGTCTAAAAGCTGTCGCGGTCGTTACCATATGTTCTATACAGGGCGTTGGCTCGTGCCTTGCGCCTACAGGTATGTTGTTCAGGGGCATGTTTTGGGGTATGGGTGCTACTGTAATGTGGGGGGCTCTCATTTTTGAGAAACTCCGGTTCAAAAAGTAACTAGCACCAGGGGCCATTTTGCAGAGGCTTACAGATGGTGGCACCATCTAAAAGCGGCCAATAAAAGCTGCCGTGATTATGTTTCGAAGACCGTTTCGAAGACCGCATCTCTCAGAATTTTTTCAGATCTCAGAACTCGGAACATTTTGGCAGAGATCTTCCTGGTCGGGAGGCGATGGAGAGAAAAGAATGTAACACTTCAACCAAAGTCTCACGAGAGAACCAATGTTTTGAGGCCAACTTGGCACCTTCTTCACGGTTGACTAGATGAGAGCAAGAGATATGCTTTTTTTTCAGGAACTGTGGTAAAACCAATAGAAAGTTTAAAAAGCACTCCTCTTGCCGCCATCCAGTCATCCATGAAGAAGGTGCCGAGTTGGCCTGGAAACATCGATCCTCTCATGAGACTTTGGTAGAAATGCCACATTCTTTTCTTTCTAATCCTCCAGGATGTACAGTGATAGGAACTATTGAGATGTGCGGTTATCAGATACTATATCTACGCATCGTATGCCACTGTGCAAAAGTCATGGCTGCATCTGATGTTGATGCAATAGGATTTGCTTCATGTGTCCAATGCAAACGATTCTTGCTTGCACCTGCCCCCTTCACGCATTGGCAGATCTTATCTTAGGTTACAGAGTGCATTGAAATTTCAGCTGTTTTTGTTTGCATTTGCACTTTTGTATATGCAGTCACATTGGGACATTGTTTTCCAGGGGTTTGGGGCACACATATCCCCATTTGTTCAGCCAACAGACCTGGCAGCACTTTTGAACCAGGCTGGCTTCGTTCTTCTGACAATAGTAAGACAATATTTTTCCTTTTATTCACTCAACTTTGACTGTACTTCAAAGCAGTGGGCATATCGTATTATTTTCCAGCGCTCAGTGAATACCTACTTTATTTTGCCTTGATGCTAGGTCTATTTAACTTTGTTGACCTTGGAAGCAATGTATTTATATATATTAGTGTGGGCATAGAAAAAAGAAAGAAAAAATTGGCGGTGGTTTAGCTCTGGTTAAACCTGGAGTGACGCGATAGCTACAGCTGGCTGAGTGGAACTTGGTCACGTGACCAACCACGCGACGAACCACGTGATCAGCCATGGCGCCGCGCAGCCGGCAGTTGCTCCGCACCATGTGACCAACCACGTGACAGTGTGGCGGCACAGCCACAGGGTGGCATGCAGCCACAGGGTGGCACGCAGCCACAAGGTAGCGGCGCCTCCATGCTGAAGGCTCGAAATGCTACCGTAATGTAGCTATCGCAACAAAATATTGTTGCCCTGCCGCAGTGAATACCTACTGTATTTTGCCTTGATGCTAGGCCTATTTAACCTTTTTGACCTTGGAAGCAGTGTATTTACAGTAGAAAGCGTTTCTGTAGGTCACGTCTGTCTTTGAAGTTTCTGCTTAACGATATGTGAGCAAAAAATGGCAGTCACATCCCCCGCCACCATACTTTTTGCAGATAATGCTAGAAAAGTTATTCATTTGTTGTACTTTTTAATGTGTGAGCACAAAGACCCTCACTCACCAATTTCGCCACTGTCTGTCTGGGTCCACCGGTTATCTAGGTGAGCCATCTAGGTCACGTGACTTTGTGACGTCATCGCAGTTTGCCCACTATGGCAGATGGCAGTTAATTACTGGTAACGAGGGGTTGCCCAGGAAGAACAACCTGGGTCTCACGAGCCCCATTGGTTGCAGCAGTTGTCATCGCAGGGCAATGGCGCATCGCTTAACCACTGCACCAGGAGTTTGTATGAGGACTCCTAGCAACCTCCAGTGACCGCTAGTGACCGCTCCAGTTTTAGTGCACTACTACCGATTTCACCACTCTTTGTCTGAAGCCTGCTTGACCTTGAAAACCAAGCCTTAAACTGAAATTGAAATGAAAACCGAAGTGCTAGCGCACCTATTTTACATAGGGCCTTACAGAGCTAAATTATTTTTTTTTCCCCCTCTTGACATTGTTTATTTGTGAAATTTTAACAAAGGTCTGCACAACTTTGTTTTAGCTTGCTATTGCTTAACCACAAATTCAAACCACAATCCCAGGCAGCATAATACAAGTTTGCAATTTGTCTGAATGCATAGTGCAATATATTTTAGTCAGTTTTGAGGCTCAGGTTTAGACCTGTTTTTTCTTTAACATAGTATGATGCTGAGTTGTTTTATTTGCTCTCAAGTCAAGCTCATTTTTGTGTAAACGCTTTGAGCAAATTTTGAGACATAGTGATGCAATTTGAATTGAAGCAGCCAGTTAGCTGTTGATGTATTTTTGATGTTTCGATCATTTTAATGCTCGAGATTGATTTTAATGTCTCTATAGAGCATTTCAGTTTGTGATTTTACCCCGATCTCCTGTCCGCATCAAGTGTTATAAATACATTGTCAGTCTTTCTAGGTGCTTATATGTACATGTTGCATGGATTTTCAAATATTTTCACACACATTTTGTTTCTGCATTGAAACATGTGGCTGTCTGCCTTGGTTACTAATGATAATTTTTTCTTCCTGGAAAGGACTCTGATGAGATGACCGTTAACTATCCAACAGCATTTCATCTCATGGCAGACCTCAAAGGTGAGCATATTCCTCAGCAGGTTAATTCAGTGCATTTTTGCACTCTGAACTTTTAAGCTTTTCTTGGGAGCCCTCATCCTCTGACTTCCCTCTAATTCCTCACAAATACTTCCATGCCTGTAGACTTAAATGGATGCATTCAAAGATCTTTCAGTTCGCTCAGGTCTCCAAATAAATTTTAATTTCCTGGTGTTGATTGACCGATTCTGGAAGAGGTCTAATTCTGGAAGCACTTAGTCTGGAAGTGCAATGCCGTCCTTAGCTATCACTGTTTGTGTGTGTCTAGTGATATTGTTTTAGGTGTTCCAGTGAAGCCCATCATTAATTTTTAAAACTAGCTTTTTGATGCAGAAATATGGCTTTTTCGCCAAAGTGTCGGCTGTCATCAAAAGATAGGTGAGACATGTTAACTAGTAAGCCGGTTAACTAAATTCTAATAGCCAACTTTTAAACTATTTCAGATAGGCCTCTGCTTGCATTTAGAGACTTGTAGCTGACCGTTAGTAATAGCCATATCTGCTTTTAGAATTTTGAACACGGGACTGCCCTTGGCACTGTTGCTCAACAAATTTTGGCTCCTTTTCGCACAATTTGAAAGTCGCGCGTCTATGTTCTCAAAGTGATGCCCACCAGTGAATGTCACTCCATAGCGCACGTGCCACGTGACCTTCTCGTCCATGCCTCGGCAGGAGCAGTGAGCAGCGGTGACCAGCGCAGCACGGGTAGCATGGTCACGTGCCACGTGCATCGCTGTTTGACGCAATTTTATGGACATTGCTGTGCGCACACAGGCGCGCGTGATTTTCGAATTTGGCAAGAACTGCCCAATAGTTGTTGAGCCACAGAGCCAATGGTAACCACGTTTTTGATATTAAAAAAACATACATGGCTATTACTAATGGTCAGCTACAAATCTCTGAATATAACCAGGTTCCTATCTGTAACAGTTACGAAAATTAACTGTTACAATGACCAGCTTACTAGTTAGCAAGATTCGCCTGCTTTCTGATGTGCGCATATACTGGTATTATTATGCTCAAAAAGCCATCTTATCCTAGGAAGCCTTTTTTTTTTTAATTTGTTGTGGGTGTTCCTGAAACTCTGCAGCCAATGCAATTGTGTTCATGTTTGACTCGATGTTGTTTATGGCTGCCAGTATCTTGTAGTTTTAGTGCTTTAGTGTTGAGGTGCATTGCTAAGGGTGCACACATACACAAAAAAAAGACCCAAAGCGTGTTTTTTTTATTTTTTGACACACTCGCTTTTGTTTGGACTCTTGATAAATGATAACCTGCTGGTTTTAAATTTATGACGCTTCCTTTTGCCAGCAGAGATGTAGGCATAGTGAAAGAAGTCTCAAAAAGTTTCTGTTGAAGCTGAAACCTTGACTCAAGACCCCAGATTTATGGACCACTAGAATATATTAGATTCTGTCATGGTTGTTTCTGTCTCCCTTCAGTAACCGTAGCAGTTGTTCAACAGGAGAAATTTAGACAGTTGTGTAAGCAAAGAGGAGTTTGGCAGTAATAGTTATATCCTTTAGGGTAGGCAAGAGACCTTGCCCTCTAGTGATATTTACACACTTTAAGTTGGATCGAGGGAAAAGTAAATAAATATAATGTCGGCCTGCAGCATGCTGAAATGTTAATTGTCTCGTACCTTTTTTGTCATTCTGTCCATGACCAGGAATGGCTGAAAACAATGCCACGTGGAAGCGCAAGCCACATCTGCACAGAGATTCCATGGTGGCCGCTGCAGCGATTTACCAACGTGAGCATACAGTTTATAATATTTACTCGCATAAAGACACCCCCCCTTTTCTATACAGAAAAGTTGACCTCAGTTTGGGGGTAGGGTTCATTACGCGGGGAAAAAATGTTTCCATGGATTTTTTTGCGAGTCGAAATTTCATATCATACGTCCGCCCTCCTGTCCAGCCTTCCGTCCTCCCGAGCCGCGTTCATGTCACCAACGTTTAGCATCGTTCGCTTCGAAAGGTGCTGTATCATGGCGCGATCTGACGATTTTGTGATAGTCGACAGCGCCGGCCAGTTGAGGTGAGATAATGCGAGCATGCTGAGCATCGGCCCTGAAGGTCAGGTGCGCATTTTTTACGTCAGCTTAAAAAACTCGTAGGACAGTTCCGAGTGTGTAATGAGCTGTGGCGTGAGAGGGGGTAGGTGTTTTCGCTTCCGATCTCAAGCTTGCCAAATTGCGTGCAGGTCTGATGGTCCTGCTTCCTTCATAGCATTTCAGTGTAGAGGATTGTGACGTTCCCACCTGTCGGGGGTCAGTCACAGAATCTACGGGTCCTGCTGAAGCGAGGAGAAATGAGCCAACAAGGCGGTAACCCGGCAAGACGATATTTATTCTTCTCTGCCTGAAGGTGAAACTGGAGGTCCGCTCACCACTGGCTTTTAGGAGAACTGGTTGTCTGTCCGGCAGGTCGGGGCTTCACTCCGCTCATCTTGCGTCGGCGGACCGCGGTTGCCTCGGCTCTCCCGTAGTCTGCCTCTCTTACCGGCGGTCGGCTCTCTTCTATCCTCTGTCTCTCTTCTCGGCGTGTCGGCTGGCGGTGCTGTGACGGGTCGAGGCCATAGGACTCTTGGGCGTTTCGGCTGGCGGTCAGTTTGCTACGGACGCTGAGGTCCGGCTTCTCTGACTATAGACCAGCACGATATCTTGCGTCCGTTCGCCTCGCCTGTCTCTGCTCGACTTCTTTCCTTTTTTTCCCTGCCCCCGCTGAGTCTCTCCGGAGATTCCCTTTCTCTCTCTCTCTCTCTCTGGGTAATCTTCGCCCAACGGTTTTCCGTCGTCGCTGCTCCCACAGCCGACCAAAGCCACCCGCCAAACTTCTAGGAATCCGCGGCTGTTATGACGGAAAGGCCGATGGCGCCGTTGGGGATGGGTCGAAGGGGATCAGGTGTCCCTCGGAGGGCGACGCTTCTCTGCAGTCAGTTCGTCTGGTGCCAGCCGCCGACCTCTTTCGCCACCCCGAGCCATTACGCAGCCCGTCGTGTCCGCTGCTAGTAAGGTAGCCTGTCGGCCTGCACACACAAACGCACAAATGAACCCGTCTTCGCATGCCGGTGGGGGGGGGGAGCACGGCGCAAACCACAGGGAAGACTGCGGTTGCGTAGGGCACCGCGCGCAGCCTCTCCTCTTTAGCCGTCTGGCGGTCTTTGCACATCTGTCTTCTGCATCGCCCGCCGCATTCCCCACCACCGTCTTCGCCGACATGTCTGGGTCGATAAATTTGAAGGCAGGGAAAATGTCTTGGGCACTGGTCGCTGGGTTAGTTCTTTTCAACAATGCCGGGGCCTCCCGTATGCACCCCTTCACAGGATGTTATATAGCATTCTGGCTTAAACTGCTACGCTCCCATCCTCCTATCCTACCCATGGCCAGGTTCCTAGGTTTGAACCCGACTGCGTCAGCCCCGTTTCGATGGAGGCGAAACGCAAAGGCGCCCATGTACCGTGCGATGTCAGTGCACATTGAAGATTTCCATGTGATCGAAATTATTCCATAGCCCTCTACTACAGCATCTTTTTCTCCCTTTCTTCTTTCACTCCAACCTATGTCCTCTACCTTACAGCACTGTGCGGGTTTGGGTGTCCACCAAGATGTGAGACTATCACTGCGCCATTTCCTTTCCTCAGAACCAATTCAATTCAGTTTTTGGGTGCAGGACACCAGGGAAAGGCAGTGCAAAAGAGTGACTGCCTGAGTGATAGCCTATATATTTTTATTGTGTGCTTTCATGCGTTACACTGCCAAGGTGGCCAGTCGACGCACATCACCATTTATCATATTGCATGAATGTCTGTAAAGAAAATGCTCTGTGGAGCTGGTGCTATGTTGAGAGAGGATTGAGTGCAGATTAGCACTGTATACTTGGGGACAGCTTTCTGTGGCTATGCAGTGGAAGCTATAAGTACATGTTGCCCCCTTCCACAAGCCGCTGTGTGCGCATGCTTGTAGCTGCTACTGCATAGCCACAGAAAGCTGTCCACAAGTATAGTGGTTCATGGGATGTGAAAAATCATATTAGGATATAAGTCTCACATCATGAGACGTCATTGCACCTCTCATGGATCACTAGGTGCTCCAGTCTGCACCACATTTTAAAGATGACGGCCACTAGGATAATGCACCTGGAGCTTACAAGAATTTGTCTAATTTCCAGTTCACTGCCGATCAGTACACCCAGAAGCACACCTTAATCATACTAAGCTTAACTTTTTTTGTTTTTCTTAACAATTTGTTATTTCGGACAGCTCTGTTTATGGACAGTTTTGCTTGGGAACCAAAATGTCCATACTAACGAGGCACAATACACATATTTTCTGATGGGAAAACCCAATAGGCCATAAACTTGGCCCAGATAAAGGCTCAGTTATATTTTTAATACCAAGCACATGCCTCGGTCTCCTCCTTTTTCAAGCAACGATGTTGTATAAAGGCTATTCACACTTTTCAGAAAGCAGGTGCTTTTACTATCAGTCGAGATTTGCTTCAAATCTGAGAACTGCTTTAACTTCCTGGATTGTTATATCAGATGTGGAAGAGAGGGATGCCTAAAGCGGACTGAATATGGTATTTCATCTTGCTAGGGAGTGCTTGATATAGGATAAGTTCATTGTCATTGGTGATTATCACTTTATCTAACATAACTATCCAACTAAGTAACTAAAAACAGTGCTGAGATGTAATTTTAACACTGAAATGTAATTCTGAATCAAGGGTGGATATGGGGGGGGGTCAATCTCTCCCCCTCCCTGCAAGTGAGAAATTTAACATAGGAAAGCCATGCTAAACTTTGTTTTTTGTTAAAATATGTCCAAGAAATGCATGGTCCTATTACGACTCCCCACCATTTTACCCTTCCAAGAGTGACCAATAAATGCACCCCTGTTCTGATTTATATGAATACTGACCCCAACATCACTTTTTTTTTGTCAGGAAATGCCTGGAAAAGAATGGTCAGCAATGAGGAAATGCAAAAAAATGTTTTTCATTGAAGAGTGCAGTAACGCTACTTTCTCTCCCCCAACCCAATCCATTTCAATGCAGAGCTCTACGGCAAAGAGGATGGAACCATCCCAGCCACATTTCACATCTTGTCGTTCATTGGCTGGAAGCCACATCCGTCACAGGTGAACCTTTCATCTTTAGGCACACACACTCAAGGGGTGAACCTAACAAAACAAAAGGAGACTTTACAGTGAAAGCCAGAGTCTGTCGCTGCAGCCATCACATTGCCACAGAAGAACATTCTAAGTGGCAGAGGGAAACTGATGGCATGTGTATTTATTTATTTGTTTGTTTATCCACAGTGCCACGTGTGGCATTACTGTAAGGGAGGAGTGGAGAGAGTGGGTGGGTAGAGATATACAAAACAAGCAAATTCAAAAAAACAATTGCAATGATGATAGAAACACTTTGTTGTCAGTAATATAACAGAAAATGAAGAGAGAGCATTCTATCATTGAACAGTGTGTGGAAAAACTGATTATTTAAACAAATCAGTTCTACCTATGAGTTCCCATACTTTATGGTCATGATCAACGCGCTCGGACCTGTAGTGTATGCGAGAAATGTACTTTTCTCTTGTGATGCCAGCTCTACTGGAATACCAACTCTGACCAAGCTGACGGGTCTGACCAAGCTTGTGTAGGAACATGCTGTTGGCACCAAATGTGGTGGGATTGAGCTTTTCTTCATACAGGTGGCACTAAGCAACCAAGTATCCAGAAACACAACCTTAATTCACACTTAAACCTCCTGCCAATGGCCACATGGAAGAGAATTCTCTAGCATGGGCACTCAGGCACTTAAGTTGGCTGTATATGCATGCAATGCTTGCACAAATGTGCAAGCATATAGTGATTAGTGTGCACAGTAGCTGATAGCCCTTGCACTGTGCCTAGGTTTGCATGTCTGTAGGTCTAGTTCGAGAAAGAATGTTGCTTTTTGTTTTAGAAAGATATACTTGCTATATAACGGCAAAAAGAACAAAAGGCCTGCTCAGTGCACATGAAGAGCTGTTGATTTCTTGTGGGGGATCCGCAGGAAAAGAAAAATAGCAAGGGAGGCAGAGAAATGCAGAAATTGGCCGCACTTTTCATATTTGAACCCATTCATCAGACCAAGTTTTGACTTCTAAATAATAACAAAAGCAGGAATAAAGCAGGCTTGGGGCTGTCTTTTGCTGAAGGAGGTGAAGTTGTCAGCACGCTTGTCTAGAACGCTGCAGAGCCAAAAAAAGTTCAATCTTGACTCAACTGCTGTATTACTGGTATAGTGCGGATACCAGGGCAACTTTATCTCTATTTGCTTTCACTCATGCGCTAGCATTCTGTGCAAAAACCAAGTACAGCTCAAAATTTTCACATCCTTTGTATGAAAGGGCAGCATTCAAGTGCTCTAGGCAAGCATGCTGTGCTGACTACTGTATGTCTATTCCATAGGCTATAGTGCATATGAGCACATTATTCTATAGTGGGATACAACTTTAGAACACGTTGGCTTTGGAGTGGTGCCAGCAGCTGCAGGGAGTGGTGCCACAATGGAGAGAATGGTCTATCCTGGACCATAGAGGGAAGGGATTATTATCCCCTTTCTTCTACCACTCCCTGCTTTGTCACACAAGCAGGGTCATGAGAATCAGCGGTGCCTTGGCTATATTTTTGGCATTCTTTTATTCGTTACCATGTGCATTTGGATGCCACAATCTAAGTAGTTCACGCATGTGTAATAGTAATTGTTAATATATGTGACCTGAAAATGTTAAGTTTTCTGTGTGTGCTCAGTCTGCCTTTGAATATTGCATTCTTTCATTTTGCTTCATGTCTTGATATCCTGCTAAATGGGAATATAAGAGTGTAGCATGAATTTATCATCTGGGGCCAGATTACGCAACTGTGATAAATTCAGTCAAAAGTTATTGACAGTGACGTCAAAATGGCGAAACGATGAGACGTCACCAAGTGACGCAACGAGGAATCAGCCAATTACAGCAGGGCGATGCCCCAAGAGCATTCGAGGGGCCGTCTGCTAATTTTTTTGTAAAAAGAAGGAAGAAACAAGCAACGATGAAAATTACTAATATTTTATTTTTCGAAAACATTGTGTTTAAAGTTCGAAAATATTAAGCAAAACAAAAAGCATTCGAAGTTGTGCTATTAAATTGGCTGGTGTGTAACTTTCGGTGCCGCGGGGGTGTGCTGATGGCAGTAAAAAGGCCGCTTTTCACGAAAGCAGCTGTTTCACGCCATGTTATTGTTTTTTGCGCGGCGTCTGGAATCGAGCTACTGTGCGGTTGACCTAAGTGCGCAGAAAAATTTCAACGAATGCAGTGAAGGCTACGTGACTACCGAGCGAACTTGCAAGAAGCGCTTGGTACGAAATCGTCGAAGACAACTTGTTGAAGGCGGTGTTGTTCGGCTCTTTCGATCGATCACAAAAATGCCAAAAGGTGACGTGTTGCAGTATGTGACGAGTGGTTGTTTGCATCTTTCCCCTTGGGAAACAGAAGACGACCACGAAGTACCATTTGCTGGGAAAATAACGTGCTTTGCCAGCATAAGCGTGTCTTATTTATATGTAGCTGTGTGTCACAGAGGTGACGATAGCACCTACTCCTTCTGGTGCACTAACTGTATAAATTGCCTCCAACACCCGCTGTGCATTTTCTCACCGCCGGTTGTGCGATGCAGACGTACTCCTCATAACCAACGGCAGCTTGAAAGCCGCCGGTAGCAAAGAATCGCAGTGCACATAGCACCTGCCGCCGCATCAACGACGCACTTGCTCATGCACCTCCCAGTTCATCGGCGACTTCGTCACACAGCCACTCCACAGTTTCTTTCTCCAATCGAAAAAGGCGTCGAAACAGCTCATCCAGCTAGTCAAATGTGTCTTCATGCGCCCTCCTTCCTCGTTGCTCGCGCCAGCACAGCTGCCTCACTCGTATCGCCGCGACACCGCCGCCATTTTCTGTCACAAACGCAACGGTCAAATTGATCGCCTCGAAACTGTCACAAAAAACTGTCAATTAGCGGCTGCATAATTAGGTGTGCAACGTCACCACTTCTGCCACATCCGTGACGTAATTTGCAGCCACCCATGATGCAAAAAAGCAAAATGGCCGCCGGCCACGACCGACCAATAGGATCGAGGCTTATTGACACCTTTTTGACAAGTTTTTGACAATTTTGCTAATTTACAGTTGTGTAATCTGGCCCCTGGGAGCAATTGACCATGAACCACCATTAATTGATATGTAACCACTGTGTTGGTGGTTACACGTCACCAACATTGTGGCATGTACTGCATTCATGAAAAGTCTGCAATTTAATGATTCATCTGCAGCCGCCACGGTGGCTCAGTGGTTATGGCTTTCAGCTGCCGACCCAAAAAATGCGGGTTTGATCCTGGCCACAGAGGCCACATTTCGATGGAGGCGAAATTCTAGAGGCCCATGTATGGATGTCAGTGCACGTTAAAGAACCCGAGGTGGTCAAAATTTCTGGGCCCCTTCACGACGCCATCCCTCGTAGCCTGAGTCGCTTTGGGACGTTAAACCCCCATAAACCATAAACCAAACCAAACATCTGCAATGCACGCCAGGATACTTAAGGATTGTTTGCAGCACGTGCTTCTTGTTAATTGTATGGTGATGATTTCTGCAAGGCTCCTGGATATGATCATGTAGGAGCTCAGTATTTTCAAATTGAATACTGTTTCCTTGCATACATGAACTTTTCAAGTTGCACAAAAAAAAAGGCATTTACATTGTCATTATTTAACCCCTTTTAGTTTTCGTCTATCAGACCTGCTTGTTGTGACAGGCACTTAAAAATGTACTTATAATGGCGAAAACAAGAAAATCGGCACCAAGACAGGGCAGTCAGAAGAAAAGACCGAGACCAATATATCCCCTGTGTGTTTTCTTCCAAGCATTGCGTCTTTGCATGCATGGAATTTCCCAACACTGTGAACACGTTCCACCTTTCCCAGCTGTCAGTTCTGCTACATTAATTTTATGGTTTAATGTAACAGTGATGGTTGAGTTCATATTTTACTGATAATGTGCACTTTATTTTCTGCCCTCTCCATCTCCTTCTACTTTTACGGCTTTCTACTATGCTTTATATCTTGCTGGTATAATGGATCTGCAATTTCCTTGCTCAGGCAAAGCCTGCCAAGAGGGGATCCCAGACTGTCTCCTTGAAGGACCTTGGGTAAGTAGAGTGGGATGCAAGCATTTTGATCATTATTTAGATGAACTTATGCCCAGTGCAATTCCCGAATGTGCTACGTCTTTATTTTTTCATCTTTGTTACAGGTCCCTTTTAGATCCAGCCAAGAAGACGTAGCATCATTCAAGCCTCTTCTGTTGTTTGTGGAGTATGCATGCAGTGTGTCCACGGAATAGAAAATTGCGAGTAAAGCCTGATACTTGGTTGGAACTGGAAGATATTATCTCATTATCTGTATCTGCTTGGCTCCTGAATAGTACCTGTATTCTCTGTGTGCTGCAAGACACCTGTAAGCACCTTTATCTCCCACTGTGCACAGCATATTGCTGTTAATTGTATGGCTAATGCTGCATGCATTAAGACACTCGAAAGTTTCCTTATGTTTTAAGTGAGTGCCCTTTTAATGTTTCTGTTTAGGTGATAAGGGTATGCTCCAAACTGAACAAGAAAATGTTTGTTCTAGTACAACACTAGATTGTAACTCATGGATCCATTATCAGCATTTCAACTATATGTGTAAAAAGTTATGTAGTATTTGTTGTGTGGGGATGTAGCTAGTGTGCAAAATTGAAGGTACAGGACACAACCGTACTTCTTTTCTCGTTTCTTGCTGTTGCGAGCAATGAATGATGAAATGCACGCAAAGAATACGGTCTTCAAGCTGGCTATGCGAGCTATTTCTCCCACCAATGGCGTTCGTTCGCGCCGTTTCGGTTCGTTTACTCAAGACCTTCGCAATGACGGATTGGAAAAACGCATTTTACTGCCACTTCGCCCATACTCGTTCGTCAAGAGTTCCTGTTGTGTATTTTTGCTCGGATGGCTTGGCGGACGTTGCAGGCGCTTCCGAACAAGACGCGCCTTCACGAAAATGTGGCTGCTTGCGCCATCTGTGCGCAGTGAGGCAAAGCGCACTGACCGAGTTTTCCGTTTGCGGATGCCGGAGGCGCTCGCGTGTCTGTAGGTGTTTATGTCGGACGGACGAGGGCAAGCCCCGCCGCCGTGGTCGGAGTGCGTGGGGGCGGGGAATCGACGCCGCTAGGGCTGTGTCGGAGAAAAAAAAAAATGGAAAGAGCGCCACCAACAAAACAAGAAGAAACGTGCCCGTGCTCCGATCCCGAAGGCTCGAAACCACCTGAAGTGGCGACGGCAACGACGAACCGGGGCGGCTCGAAACCGATGGCGACGTGCGAGGCGGTCAGCGCGGCGGGCCCGGCAACTGCACCAGAAACCTTGACCGTTACGCTCGAACTCAAAAACGGTGAGTCGCCGCCGCCGCTGCTGCTGCCAACTGCCCCCGCCGCCCAAAGATCGCCGGCGCCCGCGCGGCGGGCTCCGTGTCGCGTACTTACACTACGCGGGCGTGCAGTCTTCTCGGGCGCTCTACACCTATTGGCGCCGCCGATACTTGGGCGTGCAGCGAAGACGTTGCCTGGTGTGCACCCCGCTGGTCGCTTAACGCCCTCCAGCGCCGTGGCGTGCAAACAAGACTTCTTTCGTGGACGTCGCCGCCAGCCGCGGGCGAGCCCGTGTTTGTGTTTTGCGGCCGTGGTGCAATGCTGTCGTCTGCTATCACGGCGCCTTCCTCTTTTTTCCTTCATTTTCGTCTGCGTGGTCTTATCCTCGCGCTCAGCTGTTGGTATAGTTGTGGTGCAAGGACCGTCGTTACAGTTGATTCGCAGAGTTTCGCTGAAACTTCCGCCGCCGCTGCTCTTTGGTCTGCCGCTCGTCAGCGCGAGCAACTGTTGCACAGATGTGGCGTTTGCGTGCCGTGCGCGTGTGGAGGAGATCGTGGTTTTTGTTTTTCTTGCTTGTTGTGTGGTCTTCCTCTTTAGTTCTTTCTTCCGCCCCCGCCTCCTCCTCCTCGCTTTTGCCGATCTGGTTGTTATACGTTTCCTGCCGTAGCAGCTAGCGTGGACTCGCGACATCGCAGGGAAAGGTCCAAGGCTGCTGCTGTAGGAGAAACCGGCCTTGACACCGCGACTGATTTCGGGCGTGCGCTTTCATTTTATCTTCTTTCGTTGCTTCTTTTTCTCTCTCTCTCTCCTCTGTGCAAACAGACGGGCAAGAATCGCACTTACCAGTACAATTTTCGCGGCGGCGGTTATCTGTGATAAAGCTGTCTGAAGAAGAGCCTACACAAAAGGCCTTCGTGACTCCTTCGCCATTGTGAAGCTTGTGCCGAAAGCGTGTGCTTTTACTGCGTTCGTAACGGAAGCTACCGGGAAGTTTTCCGGTTGTACGTAGACGCCGTGCGCGAAGTTTTCAGTACTGGCAGTTGAGTAACCACGATGTGCGATTTGAAATTTGACTCGTTCGTTCCTTCTCTCGCTCGATCTTCAACCAGTCTGCCTGAATTCGCACCGCCTGAAATGGCATTTGAAGCTGATGAAACGTGATTTGAAGCTTAAACACGGCATTGCAGCGCGCCGTTGACCTCCTTTGCGTGCAGATACAATCAATGAAGGATGAATGACCACTTTGCTTCATGCAAAATGAAACGAGTTCTTTTTGTTTTTTTGTTTTTTTGACAGTTTTGTCCTAACCCGCTCTCTTAAGCCATGGGTACCCGGACAGATTTAAACCGGAATGCAGCGAATGCGACGGCAAAGCCCCCGTAGATTACATCTTATGGGCCTGTCCCCCACCCATATCACTTCAGAGGCTCGCGCACCCGGGCCCGCGGAATACCTTGCTGCTCAGCTCCGACTGGAAACCCAACTGCAGGCCGTGACTAAAGTCCAAGAGGTCGCCGCCACTCTCCACTGAGGGCCACATAGCAAGGTCAACTAATCTGCTTATTACTGAAGCCGATAATAAAAGTTTTTCAATCCAACTGAGAGTTTAGACGGCAGTCGGAACGCTTCGTCACCTGAGTCGTTCGCCCAGCCATCCTCGATGGCATGAAACTATTGGATCGGTTTATTTCAATATTCATTCTCACCTGGATGAATTGATTGATTGATTGATTCGGCTTTGTCCTGATGCCTGTTGCGGATGCAGTTGAAAATTTTGAAAAATAATAAGCTGCCAGCAGTCAAAAATGTCCAGCACGTCTAACCGGTTTTCATCCCCGAACACACTTAATTCGTACACTGATTCATGTCTATTGAAATTGACCAGTGCAATCGCGTTTCGTCAGCCTGGTGAAGTGATGTACCTCAAATGTCTACGCTTCCTGTTAGCTTATTTTACTGGGATACACCCGCGGTATGAACGATCACTGCTGATGGTGCACTCAGCAGGTCAACACCCTGCCTTTGAATGCGTCGAATCGGATTCGTTTAACTTGAACCCGGGCCTGGGCTCGTGGCCACCGTTCAAATTGCGCGCATAGTGAGGTGAAGGGGCTTTTCAGACCTGTGGGCCGCATCGTGTTCCGTTCGCGCCGGTCACCTGAGCGCACGTATGTGTGCTCATTTTCACGCGCCGCGTTGTAATTGTGAAACCACGACCGAGCTCGGCTATAAGCGCTGTCGACCCCGAACTGTTTCGTAACAAAAGGGTCCGTGCGCGTTGGGTGTCCGTCCTTCCCGAAGATTCGAGGAATGCGATGAGCGGTCGCTTTGTAGTTCACTTTTTCTTTGTATACTCTCTCGTCCAGTTGGTGATGATGATGCCCTCAGGCTTAATGGCGCACACCCACGGCCACGGTGCGTTGCTGATGCAAAGGCACTCGTGGGCAAGGAGTGGAGTAATTGGATATTTTTTTTTGCATGTTTTCTCTTTTTGTTTTCCGATGTGGAGAACTGCATAGTTTGATCCCGATCACGGTGAACACCTAGGCGCCGCCGGCCAGTACAACTGTGGGTTTGGTTCTTGTGTGTAATTGTCTAACAGCTGATTAATTCATAATTGGACACCGTCTCTCATGATGTTTCCGTTTGAACAGCCGAATGATGTCTGTGGCGTCAAAGTTCAGTATAGGTCACATCATCATCAGCCTGACTGCGCCGACTGCAGGACAAAGGCCTCTCCCATGTCTCTCTAATTAACCGTGTCATTTGCCAGCTGCGCCCACCGCATTCCCGCAAACTTCTTAATCTCAGCCGCCCACCGAACCTTCTGCCGCCCCCTGCTACTCGTGCCTTCTCTTGGAATCCGCTCTGTTATCCTTAAGGACCAGCGGTTATCTTGCCTGCGCATTACATGGCCTGCCCAAGCCCATTTCTTCCTCTTCATTTCGACTACGATGTCATTTACACGCGTTTGTTCCCTCACCCGCTTCCGGTGTCTTAACGTTACACCTATCATTTGTCTTTCCATGGCTCACTGCGTTGTCCTTAAGTTCTGTATAGGTCACGTGAGACATGAAATCGCTGCTGCTTTGAGAACTTTTTGCTGGGCTATAGTTGATGCGTTGACGGGAAGAAGCGCCAACACAGGCGAACACAAGAAAGAGACGCGTACAAGTGCTACTTAATTCGTTGTCATTCCGGCTCCTGAGGTATAGGCCGGCTTTAGCGTTGTGGTGAACCTATATGACGGAACATATTATATCGCATGCCTTGCACGACCTCTACTACTGAACTTCGACGCCACAGACAGTGATCGGCTGCTGAAATCAAAACCAAAATATCATGAGAAAATAAATTCAATTATAAATTATTTAGCGGTCGTAGGTGGACACCACGTGGTGACCCATGTGTTCTGTCTTACGCATCATTACAGAGAAAAACGTACGCAACTGGAAATTTGCTGTCTATATCCTTTAACATTACACAGCTCCGGGGCTGTATTGCTGGAGAGGCCGAATGCTACATAGCTGCGACTACATTTTACAACGGCTACGTCGGTCACAGCAGAGGTCACCTGCATGGAGTCCGTGTCGCATATTGCAGGCCATTTTTACCTCACCTGCTGCCGAGCGGGCGGAGAGATTGAGTGCATGCCCATGTCAATTTTAGCCTGCATGGCGTACGCTCTCGGTGCTTTGCACGTACCTTTCATGTACGCCTGCCCTCATAAACGAAGTTCCATTTGGCGTGTTTAAATTTCTTTTTTTTTCCGTTGTTCTGTAACAAATGCATTGCGTGTGGTCTGCGGTGCAGCGCCGCCAATGTGACCGTGGACACATTTTTTTTTTCAATTCCGGCCGTGGAATGCCATCACAGTGGAGCGGAGGATGCAAATAGAAAACAAGACATTTGAAAATTTCATAACAGAAGGAGTAAATGCAAATTAAAAATAATAGAATCGAAGATGTGCGCCACACCACTACTCTTCGCCTTCATTGTGAACAAGGCTTCCTTCCGTGTGGGAGTCCGAACGCTATTTCGTTTGCGTTTTGGTCGGCGCGGTTTTAATTTTCGTCTTGTAACATACCGGCCACGCGGGCTTCCGTCAGATTCTTCACTTCAAAAAATGAGAGAATTACTTGATTGTGCTGGTATGGCTCGATGCCGCACGGGGTCTGGAGAGATCTTCAAAGAACCAGTGAATAGGCGACAGAACAAAAGAAGAACGGTTCACGAAAAAGAAGTCTATACACCACGCAGTGGTGCGCATAAGTTACTGCAGTGCCGGTACAGCGAAACATCATAAACGATCTTCCAGTTTTATGGGGTGCCGTCTGTCGGGAGCTCTACTGTATTCATTAAGCCGTGCACACAGCCGCAGCAACAGCCACCGGCACAAGAAGAAAGGCACGCTA
The DNA here is from genome assembly GCF_052857255.1 of Amblyomma americanum. Classification (NCBI taxonomy): domain Eukaryota; kingdom Metazoa; phylum Arthropoda; class Arachnida; order Ixodida; family Ixodidae; genus Amblyomma; species Amblyomma americanum. The sequence continues at coordinate 207,472,179 of NC_135501.1, forward strand.
CTCCTGTTACATTCTGGGGCAACCTGTCGACAATATGGCGCCATCTAATCTAATGTAATCTAATCTAAGGAGGCCAACGGCATAAACAAAGGAAACTTACCGCTTCACGCTAGCAAGTGCCATCGATCTTACTCTCGTTACATTCTTTGCAGTTGAGTTGACGTTTCACGTTGTGCCTCAGTTTTGCCCTGATTTTGTGAAAGGAGTGACTGCGTACGTCCTACTAGCAACAGAGACGTTTACATAGCGGAGATGTATTAGCGTAGACGTGTACCCAGTTACCGGACTTTGACTGCGCACCCGCACTGACCCCACCTGTCTCCGCCCTGCCACTGCGCGTGCGCAGGCGTCCGTTCAGTGTGTGAAATCCCTCGAACAGAGACTTTTAGCATGGCGCAAACGTACTAGCGTAGACATATACCGCGTTAGCTGGCTACGCACACGCACTGGCAGGGCGCGGCCAGGCGGGCCCAATGCATGTAGGCGGCCGGCGGCCGGTTTCCACTACGCTAAAAGCCTCTAAGAAATTTGGAGATAATCGTCATCATCATCCTGTCTGCACCCACTCCAGGGAAAAGGCCTCTCCCATATCTCTCCAATTACTCCTATCATGTGCCAGCTGCAGCCACCCCATCCCCCGCAATCTTCTTAATCTCATCCGCCCACATAACTTTCTGCCGCCCTCTGCTACTCTTGCTTTCTATTGAAATCCACTCCGTTACTCTTAAACATCAGCGGCTATCTTTCCTTCGCATTACATGCCCTGCCCAAGCCCATTTCTTCCTTCTGATTTCGACTAGGATGTCATTAACACGCGTTTGTTCCCTCACCCACTCTGCCCGCTTCCGGTCTCTAAACGTTACACCTGTCATTTTTCTTTCCGTAGCACGCTGCGTTGTCCTTAAGCTGAACCATTTTCATTAGCCTCCACGTTTCTGCCTTATAGGTGAGTACCGGTAAGATAACAGCTGTTGTACACTTTTCTCTTGAGAGATATTGGTAACCTGCCATTCGTGATTGGAGAGAACCTGCCATACGTGCTCCACCCCATTCTTATCCTTCTAGTTATTTCCCTCTCATGTTCCGCATCAGCGGTCATTACCTGCCCTAAGTAGGCGTATTCCCTTGCCACTTCCGCCACCACGATACCAATTGTAAACTGCTGTTCCCTTGCGATACTGTTGAACATTACTTTGGTTTTCTGCATGTCAATTTTTAGACCCACCGTACTTCTCTGCCCGTCTAACTCATTGATCATGATTTGCAGTTTACCTCGTGAGTGACTCAGCAAGGCAACGTCAGCAGCGAATTTAAGATTATTTATGTTAACTTTTATCCCCAACTGTTCCCAGTCCAGGCCTCTGAATACCTCCTGTAAACAGGCGGTGAATAGCATTGGCGAAATCGTGTCTCCCTGTCTGACACCATTCTTTAGCAGAATTTTTATTGATGACTTTATGGAGGACTATGGTGGTCGTGCAGCCGTTGTAGATATCTTCCAGTATTTTGCATTGGGGCCATCTACACCCTGGTTCAGCAATGCCTGTATGACTGCTGAGGTTTCGACTGAGTCAAATATTTTCTCGTAATCTATGAATGCTATATGTAGGATATGGGTTGCTTATATTCTGCGCACTTCTCTCTCACCTGACTAATAGTGTGAGTGGGGTCTTTTGTAGAGTAGCCTTTACGAAAGCCTGTTGATCACTTGGTTGAATGAAGTATGACTCTTTTATTGATTAGCTTAGTAAATACCCTATAGGCAACGGACAGCAAGCCGATCGGTCTGTTATTTGGACATAGGACGGATCAACTGGCTTCTCGGCGTCCGTCGCGCACTGCGTTGAGTGCATTCGCGGCGCAGTCCTGCAAAACAATGCACCCCTCGAGTTAGCTGGTGGCCATTGTGTCTATAACAACACCGTCACCTGAAGCGCTTCGCAGCCGTGTTGTGTTCCCCGCTATCGTCGTGGCGCCGCGCTTTACAAGTGACTGGGCGAGAGCTCTTAATTCCGTCGGCTTCGCGCGCGCCGGGTGCGTAATGGTCCCTTAACGACCTTTTGCCGCCAAGGGCATTGTATATACGCTCGGCTTGCTCAGCGGCGTCGTGGCCGATCTTTGAGTTAAGACCTCTGTGCGTGTCGTCCTGTGCCAGCCGCCGGATAGCTGGGCGACCAACGAACTTATGCGCTGGGCGCCGTGCGGCTGAAATGCGGGATGAACCCAAATGCTGTGCGTCCTGACACCTCTTTTCGAAACCCTTGCCTGTTTCACATGCTAGCGAATCCTGCCGCCGCGGCGGAAAAACCTGTTTTTGATTCGTCGCTGCGATGAGCGGCGAGGTTCCAACAAGTTGGAAATTTTCGCTGTGACGCGCCGCTCAATCGCTTGCATGTGAACCAGCCTTTAGGCGTGCGCTGATGCGACTATGGGCATAAATGCAACGCGCATGCACCCCTTACTACATTCTTTGACGAGCATTAGCATTTGGCACCAACATGCGGTAAAGGTCCGGTGAATTTTCTTTCTTTTTTGGGAGCTGTGCCGACGCAAGGATGAACTGAAGTTTGCATCTCCCCCTTGAGGAAAGAGAATTCACGACTCCTCTGAACCAAAAACAGTCGCAGGCGTCATTAGCGGCGTTTCGTACTTGTGTTCCCACGCGATAAATCATCACACGGCTCACTGCAGCGTGCCGTACGTAACTCAACTGGGTTTACATTTGTTGCGGTGTCTTTTGCAATCACCCTCGTTCCTCTTCGGCCGCATAATACTCGCAGATTGACAACTTGTTGCCAGATCTTTTACTTATTCGCAGATATTGTCGGATCACTCGGAGCTACCCGTATGCCGATATCGGGCTCGGAAACCTGCGCTGTAACTTACACGAGAACGTAAGACAGACTAACAAAAACACACATCGATGGCAGGTATACGCAGGGTATTAATCATTTGGAGCACTTTCGATGATCAATCACCGAGCATAACGCCGCCGCCAAGCGGTAATGCAAACGAACCTCGCACAACACAAGTGATCTTTGTCACGGATACGGGAACGTGTGCCCAAAGCAAACCAGACAAATCATTTCAACACGCGTTTCCTGAATCCCTCGCAGCTGCATCGCAGCCTCTGACATTACCGCTAGCGAGCGAAATGCTGCATCCTTTTGCTAGGAAGGTCGTGCGGCATAATTTATCTTGGTTTCAGCGTATCGCCACTGTGCTTTTTTTTTTTTTTTTGAGCGCAGCTCTTAGGCGGCCGTTCGTGGATTCCGCGTCGTTGTCGTCGGCGTGAGACGCCACCTGACAGCCGTGGCAGGTAGCAGCAGGAGGGAGGAACGCCGCCTGCCACGGCGAGAGCGGAGGAATGGACAACCGGATAGCCGACTATCGTAATCGCCTGCCAGTTTTTTTTCTAGGCTGTCAGAGAACCCTCGTGATACTGCACGGTATTTCAACAGAATGTGTTGAGCACATTCATTTGGAGCGTCCGGAATAGACAGCCGAAAGAACTTGTATGTGCTACATAATTTGCCTTCGTTCTTGCAGTGCTATCCTGGCCTGTGAGGCGCGACGTTGGGAAGTATTTAGTTTTATACTAGGCAACGCAAGGCTGTTCAGTGGCCCCGACTTATTTCGGCTTTAGCAGTTCATAAGAAAAGTAAATCATCGTTTTGTTGTGTGTGTGTGCGGGGGGAGGGGGGGGGGGGGGGGGGGGGGGCTTCTGTCATTCCATTTGTTCGCAATTGCCATTACTTCGGTAAAACGAGATATTGAGTACGTGGCTTCCTGTCGTCCATCTTGAGAAAAAGTTACGTTTTCCTTGTTCTGGCACGTCATTTCGTTACGACGAAGTTTAAGTGCTTATCGTTTTCCGCCAGCGGTGTGTTCTTTGCCTTGGGTGAATCATTTTAATCAAGTTAGAATTCCAAGTCATGTCGGCCTACAACTGTTCGGAAAATTGTAATACTTCGTCTTGAATGATTCTTGCGTATACTATGACACGATTTAAACGTCCGCATATTTGAGTGTAATGCGTCTCTGGATGGCGACAGTGCTGCTGCACCCTTCGCCTGTCTCGATTACAGCGCCAGTCCCGTAGCTCGGCGTCTTCCCTGTTCCGTGTTTAGCAGTCCTCGTTTGTTCTCGTATGTGTACAGCTCGGATCCATAACTGAACAGTTGCCGTTGAGTTGCGCCTCGTGTACGCCTGTCTTAGTTTTGTATACTTCTTTTTAGCCTCTCGTTTCCTTTTTGTTTCCTCGTCCCCGCATCAACACCAGCCGGTGCATGTTTGTTGCTTGAAAGCTATGCACCCTAAAGGAATTTGCATGCATGCCGCCGGCACGCATAATTTCTCTTGAGAGTACCGAGTGGCACAGGCAGACTCGCTGTTGTAGCTGCACGTTTGTGAGTTTTGACCTTACAACTTCGGCGACCCTCGTAGCCTGAGTCGCTTTGGGACGTTGTTACCCTCACGCAGTGGGACGTTAGAACACCTCCTAAACCTAAACCTTTCAACTTCGTTCACTTCCTGCATCGCTGTGTCTCGTCCCTTCTATTTCTCTGGCCTCGTGCCGTTTGCGATGTTGCACAATACAAATCATGTCTGACCAACGTGCCCACCAGATCATGTTGCACAATATTCTTCTTGTCCATTTCGAAACAAGTCCGTTCTCTCGTGATCTTTTTGAAATCCTTGTTCACTTAATCCCCCCTCCCTTTTTTTTTCTCTCTTTTCCCATCCATGCGAGAAAGCCGGAGGCCTTGTTATTTCCACACGCGTGTGCATCTCCTTTCGCTGGTGCGGTTCCGTCATCGTTCACCGCTGTTCTCGGGCCTCCTCCGCTGCAACGTTGGCGGCGTCGCGTGGGGGGAGCCAGCCATTCGCTGCTCGTCAGTCACGCTTCCACGCGTTTTGTGCGGCAGAGTATCACACTTTAATCTCTCCCCGCAACGCCGGCTGTTATTCGCCCATTGAAAACGCCCGCACTGTGCTCACCGTAATAACGCCACTCTGGCCGCGCTGCCGCTTCCTTCTCGGCGACCGCATTTCCAAAGGGAAGGCGCTGCTCGACGCGTGGTGTTGGTGTTGTGTGGTTTGTGATGATGATAACGGCGGGTGAGAGTGGATGGTTCTGCAAACCTTTTCACGACCCTGGGAGCAGCCGGTTTTTTGGGGCTGTGTGGTGAGCGAGGGGAAGCTTATACCCCTGTCACACGGGACGTTGAATGTCATTCGCAGCGAATGACATTACGTTTGAATGGCGTTTTTTTCGCTGCTACACGGGCACAGTCAATGACATTCACAGCTAACGACATTCGCCCATTGAATGAGTTTCCCGAACTCATGCACGCGCGACCTGTGTAATCTCGACGACAGCGGCTTGGCGAAAAATTACAAAACTGATTAGCGAGAACAAAACGTATTCAAAGAAAACTTTATTTTAATTGCTGCAATTAACTTTTGAATCATTTTTGACGTAAAATAAGGTATTTGAAGCGATTTGCGCAACTACACTCTTGTTCCCGGTTGCCGCCAGTTACTGTAGAGACGGCCGCGTTTGTTTACAAGCCGTCCTCCATCTTGCCTGAGTAGCGTGGTCGTCACTCCATTTGCCTTCAGTGCTCGCAATGGAAAACAACTCTGCAGCTTCGCCAGCCCAGCAGAAGGCGTGTTGGACTGACGACGAAACGTCAAGAATTCAGGAGGAAGTGCGGGCGGCATGTACGGGAGGGATCGTGAGCGGCTTTGAGCCTGTCTTGCTTTGGATATTTCAGTGGATTGCTTGTTGACTATTGCTGCCGCAAGGCGTTGCAAAAAATTTTTGAAGAGTGTATTAATGTGTAACAGTGTGATACTAGCAATAAACATAAAATATGTGTATGAAAAACATGATTTGTAACGTTCTGCTGTCGTAGCAGTTAGCCGATGGACATCGCCATCATTTGCAAATGCCATTTTGTGTACCCGTGTAGAACGGGAACGCCAGCAGGCAATGACATTCGTTGTGAATGTCATTCGCTGCGAATGACATTAAACGTCCCGTGTGACAGGGGTATTAGTCCATATCTAGGGGGTGTTGGCACAGTCCAGTAAGACAGCGCCCTGCGACCTTTTTTTTTTAAGGTCTATAGGGACGGAAGATAGCTGTTTTTGTTGGAGGCATGCCTCGTTCATACCACACACTGCCTGTTGTTTTGAGTTGCGGGGTAGTTGATTTAGTGGTATACTGCGATAGTTGCTGCGGACCCTTCCCCCCACCGCATCAGTTTAGTCGGCAGCGATGCTCGTCTGGGCTAGTTCCTGAAGGTACCCACACCATTCGTGTGACATGCATTCGCCCATCTTCGCTTTCATATTTTCATTATCACTCCAACTTGCAGTGTTACTCCTGTTTCGCGGGTTATCGCATAAAAACACACGGAGAAAAGGAAAGAGGATGTGTATGTTCATTCTACCGCGTGCATGTCGATAGGTTCTCTCTGCTGCACCGCAGTCTTCCTCGACGCCCTTGTGCAAACTTCTTTATTTTCTACCCCTGTCAAGTGGCACGTTGGTTTACGAAAGAGGAGCGAGCCCTCCCAATGCACAGCCTCCGATATGCTATACAGGTAACAGGTCATGAAAACGGTTAAGAGTACCTCTTCACCGTCTGAGTGGTACAGTCGTGGTCAAAAGCTTTTAGCCTCAGCCGCATAGAAGAGCCATTACGGCACTATTAAAGACCGAATTACCTTGGAATGCTAGCAGAAAGTTTCTTCTTGCGGTATATAGAGAAGCTTCCTGCTTGACTTGTGTTTTGAATGATCCGCTTCACAGAGCATTCTAGGAACATTCATTTCGCTGCAGCTGAACGCTGCGGCCTTAAGACTTTTGACCAAGACTGTACATTAGCTTGCTCCGCGTATACGCTACTCCACAACGGCAAACATGTTCGGAACAATGATAAAGCTACGGAACAAGGTAGTGTTGCAAATGGGTTGCAAGCCCCAAGGGTAGCGTTGGCCTGGCGGCCTGGGGCACAGCTGGAAACATCCGAAGGTCCTGGCAAAGGATGAGTCGACTGCCAACAGAACAACTTGTTTATTCTAGCATCGCAAAAGAGCAGCCGGTCAGGGCGACCACGTTACTCGACTGAAGAAATCGAAGTCTCTCTTTGGCGTCCGGGGCAGCTGCCTTTATACCCTCGGAGTCGAGGGCAAGAAGGAACGGCTCGGGATGAGGCGCACGAGACGGCGACGCACGGACATGTTGAGACGTGACGCGACGCGTCCGCCGGGCCGGCGCCGGTCAGACCTCCTCGCCTCCCAGTTGGGGAGCTCCTCTCCCCGGCTGCCGCGCTTTGACAAGCGTGGGCACCAGCATGCACACACACACACACGAAGACACGTGGCATTGAAACCTGCCTGGACGCGCTTGGCGGGAGGCGTTGCGGCAGCACTGAACGGGCCAAAATGGCCGCCACTTTGAACGAAGCCCCGGCGTCCGTTGCATCCGCGCCGGCTATACCGCGCGTCGTAGGCGAAACGTAACAGTAGTAGTACTTGCGCAGCTGCTGCAACATGCTGTGTCATTTGTTCCGTGCAGCGCTCTGTAAGTGGCAGGCACTTGCGGAGATGTGCGGATATGCCGCGCACGTAGATCCCTGCTTCTTTGTTAAAGGATAGTTCGCTTCATCTCATTACTGCAGGAATTCGGAACAGCGCCCGGTCATTGTCGCTAAGACTAGCCGCCTATCACGTTCGGTGCTGCACTTTCTTTCCTACGTCACGAATGGCGTCTATGCGCTGTTTTCACTGTTCAGTGCCTCGCGTTATGTGGCGGCAGCCAAGGGAACTAAAAGCGCTTGTCCCGCGTTCGAGATTATCTGTGACATTTGGAGCACTGATGGTGCAAAACTCATCGCACTGTATGCCCCGGAAGCAAAGTTATAGCTGCCTGCACGCATATATTTGAAAGGTTCTTTATTTTCATGCGGGTAGCCTGCTGGCATACGAGCGTTTTTACTCTCGGTTAAAATTAAGTCACCTCTTCCAATGAATCGTGCGTGCTTATGCGAAAGAGCTGGGGAATGAATAATACTTAATATCCGCCTAAATCAGCTGCATGGTTGCATTCAGATAACGCTAAAAGGGCGTTCAGGAGGAAGCGCTGAAGTGTATCCCTAAAAGCATTGGATAACATAAACAACAATGCACTTTCCGGCGCGCTACTGAAAATCACTGTGCGAGTTCCCTGTACGTCCACAATTCCCTGGTTAGCTGATTCGACCCGAGTGGTTCTGGCTGCACCGCACGAACATTTCCAGATGGCGAAGCAGTGGCGTTCGCTCACATGCAGTATGTAGAATGGAATGCGTAGTTCTCACTCAACAACGAAATCCATTTCTGCTTCCCTGTTCACCCACCGCGGTCTCCTCGGTGGTTATGGCGCTCGGCTACTGATCCGGAGTACCCTCGGGTTCGAACCCGACCGCGGTGGCCGCGTTTCGATGGAGGCGAAACGCGAGAGGCGCCCGTGTGCTGTGCGATGTCGGTGCACGTTGAAGATCCCCAGGTGGCCGAAATTATTCCGGAGCCCTCCACTACGGCGCCTCTTTCTTCCTTTCTTCTCCCAGTCCCTCATCTATCTCTTCCCTTACGGCGCCGCTCGGATGTCCATCGACATATGTGAGTGTTACTGCGTCTTTTTGCGTTTTAACTTAAAAATTGAGTGTCATGAGGCTCATTCGTCCGTACCAAGAAGCCTGCTACTCGCTCATGTATGCGGAGGAGCAAACGTTTGCTCCCTTCCATATTGCGTGTACCTGTATACGTAACTCCTTCCAGAGAATCCGGCTTCGCTAAAAATAGCCATCGTCTCGGTTTCCCTTTTTGTCCTCTTGGTCGTGAAATCGCCTTTCGTCGGACTGGCTCGTCTCGTGCAGTAAACAAACAAAAAAGGAGCGCAATGCCAAATGGAAGTTCGGCTCCCGGGCTCGTCCGTCCTTGAGCGCGCAGTTGTTAGGTGCCGTCTCTTGCCTAGCTACGGCGAAGCGATGGCGGCGGTGGAGCTTTACTATTTAATGACGCAGCGCTCCCACGCGGGCCCTGACGACGGCCTCTTCCGCAGTGCGGCCCCTCGGGCGATCCACAAGTTGACGATAATCTGCCAACCGGTTCTCTTGGATGGGTTACGTCGGCTCTGGGTAACCGCGGGGTAGGTTTTGGGACATGCGACTCTTTTGTTTCTTCTATGTTATCACATATGCTGGCGCATTCCTTGCGACGCTGAGAGGTACAGTCCTCTCTTATATCTGTCTGCGTATCAAGACGTGTTGGTTGAACAGCGGAGCACTTCTGATACGTCTTCGAATTTGCAGTTTGAATGAATGAACGATCGAGTCAGTACCTAATATCGTTAGCTAACTGGCTGTCTATCTGCGATCCAATGAATTAAGCAACCCCGGGTGGTCGAAATTGATCCGGCGGCCTTCACGACGCCGTTCCTCATAGCCCATCTGCAGCTTTGGGACGTTAAACCCCATTCGTTCATTCATTTTGACTGAGAAAGATTGGCAGTGAATGTGGCCGGCGTCTCGAATGCATTGAATTTGTACGAGTTGTGAAGCGTGACGTAAACGGCGATGGCGCCCTTACAGCAGCCAGGAAACGCTTCACCTGCTTCAGCAGTTGGCTTAGTAACAGCGGTCCGATAAATTAGGCTTATCCGAGAAAGCTCAAAGTATACATGTCGTCTATACGCGCACCGTACATGTCGTATGTGTTTCTTCATTTTTGTCTTGTTTTTTTCGCATTGTACATACCTTGCCAGAGATGGACCACAGTAGAGTCAGTTCTTGGGCTAGTTGGTTCATCTCTTGAGTCACATCCATGGTATTCCAGCGCAACGGCACATAGCCAGAGAAAGGAAGATGGAAAAGAAGGACCAACACAGCGCTGTGTTCGTCCTTCTTCTTTTCCGTCTTCCTTTCTCTGGCTATGTGCCGTTGCGCTGGAATACCATGGATGTGACTCAAGAGATGAACCAACTAGCCCAACAAAGAATTTTAATAATATCTGGTTACGTCACTTGAAACGTACACTTAACGAGGATGCAAAAGTTAGGTAGCTGAAAAATAAAAAGAATGCCAAGAGATATCAATATAGTTTGTGTGTTGACAGGTGGAATGTGACTAATTTGTCGAAGCAATGAGAAGGTCGGGTCGTTTCATACATTTTCAGCGAGGTCAGTGTTCGACGAGAGAGCTTCGGTGCACTCCAATTTATCCCTACAATTTGACGGCTGTTCCTTCTTCGATCTTGTCAGTGCCTCCTCATTCTTATTCGGCGTGGGAGTGGGCGCCCGCGTCGTTCATTTTCCTCGACTCGTCCGAGACCTAACACTTTCGAATTCATCCTCAAATTCCTTAGCGTCAATCCCACATCGCCCAATCGCCGTGCGGGCTCGCCCTGCATAATCAAGAAGGCAGTTTCACTTCGAGGCATTCCGGCTCGCTTCGTGTGGGCAGGCTGCGTAACAGAAAGTTGAAACAAAATTCCTGTAGAAACGGTGAAACAATCTACGCGGATTCCATGAACCGGTGGCCCGTCTAGCTGCCGTGACCTTTCGCCGGAAACTTTTTCTCTTTGTCCCTGTTTCCCTTATCACTAGTTATTCGTGCTTCCTTCAGTGGCGGATAAAGGAGGAAAAAAGGGGGGTTTTAAAGCCTTCACGGTGGAATCTAGACGATTTGAGGCCGTACGTCGGAAGCGGAGATCAAGTCTGCGTGCCTTTATGATTGGTTCTTTTTTCGGGAACCTTTTCACTCGACGCCTTTTCTGCTGACTAATTGCCACCAAGGCCGCGCCGCGGCTTATGAAAAAGGTTCATGCATGGCGTGCCCACCTTCCGTCACTTGGTTGTTTTTCGGAGTTTGGAGCGAGCGTGCGCAGACGCGTGTGCGGAGGCAGTATACTCTGGAGGATTACGTTTTCTCTCAGGAGGCGCTTTAAAGTTTTATCGATTTTAGCCACGTGACGAGCTAATAGTCCAATGTTTGCGTTTCGACCGCGTCTATTCAAGCAGTGAGCCTAATGCCAAACTGTATTTAAACAGCGCCAATCCGCGGCGCTGACGTCACGAACTCTGGGTTATTACAAGATGATCGGCATTCACCAACTGGGCCGGCTCATCCTCTCTATTTAATTAATAAAGGTTTGCTCTCTCTCTCACACACACACACACACACTTTCAAATAAGAGCCGAACGTTTAAACCGTCAGATTGAGAGCGTGGATCATGTGGCGAGAAGGTTGTTAACCACACTACGAAGCCCATCTGCATCTCCCCTTCACGAAATGTCGGTGGTAGAAACGGTGCACGGCACCGCCTCTCCGGATCTCGGCCCGCCGCGGTGGCTCAGTGATTAGAGAGGCTGCTGAGCCCGAGGGCGCGGGTTCGAATCCCTGTCGCGGCGGCCGCCTTTCAGTGCAGACGATATGCAAAAGATGTCCCCGTGTGCTGTGCGATGCCAGTGCACTATGAAAAGCCTCTGATCTATATTAATTCGGAGCCCTCCGGTACGTCGCCTCTTTCTCTCCCTTTTCCTTCATCGCTTCCCTCACGGCGCGGTTGAGCCGTCTATCCAGAGCGAGACAGTCAGTGCGCCGCTCTTTTTCAAAACCATTTTATGTATATACCTGAAAAACCTAAGCCGAATGCTATTCGAAGGGTTTAGTTGCTCAAAGAGCGCCATAATAATGAAATAACAAGCGATGAAGCAATTACAATTGAACACTGAAATGAATAACTGAACGGCAAATAAATTCATTCACCTAGTGAATAAAAACTGCGGCAAGCAGTGGCGGGTCGGTAAAGCTTGCTTTCTTTATTTTTCCCTATCTTTTCCCTTGTTTCCTTTTTCTTCCCTCCTCAAAGAACCGTCCCCCGAGAGAGTTCTGCAGCGGCTTCACGGACTTGGTGGCAGCGGCGAACAAAGCAGCAATTCAAACTTCTGCCTCATAGCTAGCTGCATGCCTTCGTGCTTGAACGCCGTTGAAAGCAGCTCAGATATCGTCCCTTATAACTGTGTGCGTCGCACAGTGAAAGCATCGCATCCTGCGTCGCTTTTCGGGAACACTCTTGTCTTTTATATTTTTTGCCTCATAGCCCAGAGCTCCAGCTCGATGCTTTTACTGAATGCTACTCATGAATAGCTGTGCGCATCGCCCGAACATGTTGCGGCGATGTAGTGGGGTCTTCTATATTACAGACTCTAGAGAATGCCTTCAAAGTCCCTGGCTTTCAAGCAACAAAATTTGCAGTGCCGTCTTCGCTCAAATTTTTTTGTTTCTCTTATTTCGTTTTCTTTTCGGTTTTGTTTGTTTGTCTGTCTTTTACTTTCCTTCCTTGCTCTTCGGCTGCCTTCCTTTTGCTCTAGTTTTATTTTGTAGCGATAGCTACATTACGGTAGCATTTCGAGCCTTCAGCGTGGCGGCGCCGCCACGCTGCCACGTGGTTGGTCACGTGGTCCGGATCAGCTGCCGGCGGCGCGGTGCCGTGGCTGATCACGTGGTTGGTCACGTAACCAAGTTCCACTCGGCCAGCTGTAGCTATCGCGTCACTCCTGGTTTAACCAGAGCTAAACCACCGCCAATTTTTTGTATCGTTGCTATGCTTGTTTGTTTGTTTGTATTCGCGGACGAAAAAGTAGTGCGTCAGCTGTCTAGAGGGCGCCGCTGACGTATCCGTTACGTAAACTCAAGTGAACTGCTTGGGATCGTGAAAAATTAAGCTACAGTAGTTAGAATATGTTCGTTGACCAAGCCAAGCTTGGACTCTTCAGTACCCGTCCTATCGACTCTAAGTACCGTACAGTGGAGTCTACAGTACCGTACAGTACCAGCACCCGTCTTCTCACCTCGAATAACATTCAGCACGTAATATTCGTTATTTCGTCGCAGACCTTTTCGTTGCGGCGCAGTTTAACTGCAATTACACCTGTGGCCGTTCGTTCCAAACGCAGCGCAGACTGTATTGAAGTTTATCAAGGTCGCTGTTTGAGCCCTCCTAGATTATTCTTCACAACTGGGCGAGTTGTCCACTCCGCCCCCCAGCCGCGGCCTAGCGCAGTCCGACACGACTCGATGCGCCTCGCATGTTGGTTGGCTTCACACCGCCGCTGGGCATTTAGTGGTCAGCGGTTCCGCGCAGGGGGATGTATAGTACGTACTGCCGACGCACACGCCAAATGCGGGTGAGCGAACTCTCCTGTTTTCCGGGAAAAGCTGCGGCGCAGAGCGTTGCCGACCAAAGGATGTGCAATCCAGTCGTACTGTTTTTTTTTTTTTAATGCTGAAGTGAATTTTAGGGCTTGTGTCCCAGATTTTACCGGACCCATTTTTTTTTCGTTCGCACTACAGACCGCACCTGTAAACAATAAGAAAAAACGTATTCGTAAGCGAACCGTATATTATTCCCTTCAGGCGCTAACTTTTATTCAGTGAGGACAAACGAGTGTGCATTTTTTGTAAGGAACAAGCTAAGAGTCCACACACAAATTATCATATTCTCCAATGATTAATTATGCAACTTCTACCCACTCCTCTTCAAGATGACCGCATTGTGCTTGAAAACCGCTTTCAAGGTCTCGGTTATATCAGGTTATACTTGTTTGTCTCATTCCTGTCGTCGTTATGAAACAAATCAGGACATTTTAGGCATTTGAATTATTCGTGCTTGCAAAGAAATGAGCAAACGTTTGTCCGTACTACCTATAATTCTGTACCTACCCATTTATTTCTACGGAATTATTTCTGCTGATATATTTCGTGTCCTCCTTCCTTCGCGCTGGATTAATCTGCTGTAGCAGTGAACAAACTAGCCCAAACCGAAGTCCTGATGCAAGTCAGGTGATTGGGGTAAGTGCAGCAAGATCTACTATCGTTGCCCATCTTCTCTCATTTCGTTGTGTTTCTTAGCGATAGCTACATCACGGTAGCATTTCGAGCCTTCAGCGTGGTGCGGAGCAACTGCCGGCGGCGCGGCGCCGTGGCTGATCACGTGGTTCGTCACGTGGTTGGTCACGTGACCAAGTTCCACTCGGCCAGCTGTAACTATCGCGTCACTCCAGGTTTAACCGAAGGTAAACCACCGCCAATTTTTTTTTTGTTCAGTAAACCACAACATCGGAACACACGCTCACTGGAGCTGTATATCGCAGGGGCCGTAAACCACGGAGATGTCCATTTAAAAAAATTGTTACTGCGTTAATTACTTCCACATGCCTGGCTTGATGTCTTTCTACAGGGTTTTTCACTGCATCCACATTAAACGACATTGCTCGTTAATAAGGGAGCAGTTACTCACTGGCATCCACCCAAGCGCAGCCATACTTTTTATTTTTTATTTATACACAATAAAAAAAGCGCAGCCATACGGCTACAGAGGAAAGCTATACATCTTTCTCAGAACGCTTTCTCTTTGTGGCCGTATGGCTGCGCTTGGTCGGATGCCAGTGAGTAACTGCTCCCTTATTACAAATCTACTCCACCTTGGGGGAATCCCTTAAAAAAACATTTGACATTGCTCGTTTTGTACGAGGAATAAGTTTTCAGGTCGCGTCCGCATTAGTGGCAAGACGATTGTTTGCCTACGTCATTCGGGTGAGTGTGGAAGAAATGAACAAGAGGAGGAAGCGGTAGACGACGACGTACACATGACCCGATATTCGTTCTGCGTTCTGCGTCATGCGTTCTGCGCATGCGCAACGGTGCAGTGCACCAACTTCCGGTTTCTCCTTCCGGTTCGTTTCGCAGATTTTTGCGAATTTTGCTCCTAAACGTGTCAGATTGCAACATAAAAGGCAGCGTACTACGTGATGAGGCGAATGGAAAACTATTTTCGCTCAGGTGGTTGTTGGTTAAGGCCTTAAGGGGGGAGGCGTGGAAAATTGATTTTAAGTGAGCGGTTTAAACGGCTATTTTAGCTCGGGAGCTTCCCAGAATGCAACCTAAAAGGGAGCGCATCCCCACGGTATAATGATAATTTACGTGGTGAATTTACGCTTCTTGGAAATGAAGGAAAAGTGCGAGTAAAAAGCTGATCCTATCCGCTGTCGGACGTGTTCAAAACTGGAACACTAATTCATTGCGCCACAAGAGTAACATGAATGGCAAATTTTTATTTTGCTCTTGTTCATTCTCAGAGATGTTCTCGTATTTTCGTGCATGCGCAGAACAAGAACGCGCGCCGGAGAATTAATGCCTGCTGCATAACACGTCCTCTATAGTAGCTCGCGTAAGAAGGTGAATTAGAGCAATTAAATTTAGCTGTACAGCGGGCATTGGAGAGGAAAATGATACGGGAAATATGGGGTTGATATAGTGACAGGAGTATCAGACAAGGATAGAGCATAAAGCGAGAAGAACCGACTACCACGTGCCGTGCACCGCGGTGCAACAACGACCGGCCCCGTTTTCCCCTCGCGCCCTCACTTTGTGCGTTCAGCATCCTGCGCGGCCGTGTGTCCGTTTGTCGCGCTGCCAACCGGCAGCCGCGCTACCCGTTATCTCCGTCGCCGAGTTTGTCGCACCTGCTTAGGGTGCAAAGGTTTCCGCTCGTCGGCGTCTGACATTTCCTTTCTGTCGTCTTTTATTCTTTAGCTTGCAACTTACCGATGTTTGGGCACGCAGATTGCGCGTGTTTTATATACATGTAAAGAACAGTGCTGCAGCTGAATTTGTATTGCGAGTATCGCCCAAAGGAACGGCTTACATCCGCGTGTGTAGTACTGCTGTAGAGTTTTCCCTCATAAAAAATGGTCTATGGACAGTCTGTAGACTTCATGCCAACTCTATTGCCTCTCTATAGATATTTATTTTTCTCCATTCACAGTCTGTAGACTGTATATAGACAAAAGTCTACTAAAAGTGTATGGCCATAAATGTATAGATTGTCTATAGAGTGTCTATGGGATTTGCATTGCCTATAGACTATTCTCTAGGATTTGTCTATAGACCTCATAAACAGGTATCTATGGACAGTCAATAGACTAACTATTTTTTTTTTTTTGTGACGGTTGCCGCACGCGTGGCACGAAGCACTCGAACGTTAAACTCCGTCCGTTGCGCCTCGCTTGCGGCGGCTTTGTATAGATAAACAAAGGAGTCGGAATTCAGTGATCGAGAACGCTGTCTTGGTTCCCCTCAAGTAACCGCATCGTCGTACAATGCCCGCTGTCCAAGTGGCGTGCTCGAGGACTCCTCCGGATATACATACAGAAACGCCAGTGTGTCCACGCACAGGGCACAGCGGTGTTTTGTCGTTGTTGTTGTTGTTGCCTCAAATACGATGGAACATACCCGCGGTGGGGGATTGGCCAGGGTTTGGTGCAGGGTTTTGTTCCTTTTCTAATTTTCTTTCTTTCTTCTTCTTTCTCCTTGTTTTTCTTTCGTTCTTTGTTTTTACTTCGTTCAGTAAACGCACATTTCTTAGTTCATTTTTTTAGTCGTTTTTCTTGCGTTCTTTGTTGTTACATCGTTCAGTAAACGCACATTTTAGAGGTGAATGCGATACAGTGCGCTTGAGTGCAATTGAGCGCGGGAAAGCGGCACGAGGAAGCTGTATAGATCGCAAACCTGTGCGCCGCATAGAGGGTGTTTCACTTAAGACTTTACACAATTTTTAAAAATAGGCTTAGAAGAGCGCTTTTTCGGCATAACATTATCATTGGTATAGTACATCAAAATACAGCTAAGGCGTGCTAACCAGCAGGGCGATTAACTAATATTAAATAGTTAACTTTTTAACTATTTCTCTTAGGCTCCATAATTACTGAGAGGCGTGTAGCCCACCGTTAGGAACACCGAATTAATTTTTGGAATTTCGAAAACGCTGTTGTCATCGGCGCTGTGACCTAACAAATTTTGTCTATATCGCGCCAAAATACACGAGCTTTCGAGAAGCTTGCAGGCAACGCAACCTCTCCAGTGCACGTAACTCGTCGGAACAGCCAAAATTTGTTGGGCCCCAGCGCCGAGGGTAACCGCGTTTTCGAAATTCTAAAAAACTGATATGGATATTACTAACGGGAGCTGCACACCTCTCAATAATTATGTAGCCTAACAGTAATACCTAAAAAGTTAACTATTCAATATTAGTTCACCACCGTGCTATAGTTGGCACAATTTAGCTGTATTTTTATGTAATACACCGCTGACAATGCTACATGCCGAAAAAAGTGCCCTTGTAACTCAAAAAGCCTATTTTTTTTAAATTGTGTACTGTCTTAGATGAAGCACCTTGTATGTGGTGCATTTGTGCAGGTTTTGGTGTTTCTTTTCGCGTGTGCTTCGAAGTTGTGCGTTGCATTCTACTAACCCAACTAAATGGCCTAACCAAGCTGAAGAAACCCTGTCCCCCCCCCTCCTCCCCCCACATACACACTTACGAAACGTTGAAAGCTTATGCAACAGTTTCATATCCAACCGCCCCCCGCCCTCTTGATTCCTATCAGAAATCACTGATTAACCACGCCGTTGCCTGATTCACTGGTTAAGGGAACTATGCATGCGACTGTCTGATTCACTGGTTAACTGACTCACCGGCCAGCCGACGTGCCTTCTGCGAGCTGTAGCTGAAATGCGTGTTGCAGTAATGTTAGTAGCGCAGAGCTTGAGATAGGCGTTGCGATACGACGTGAAAGTTAAATGCGTACGCACCGTACGTGCTGAAAGGTGAAAGGCATACCACTTGTCTCATTTATTCCAATGCATGCTGTATGCATTACGTGTTCACGAGACGTAATGAGGGCTATGTGAATTTCGCCCAGTGTCCAATTCCGTCGAAAAGAAAGGTAGAAATCAGAGGGACACCTAATTTCATTATGTGTTGTCAATGTGGCGGTCCAATTAATGTTTACGGGAACCCTCCAAAACGGAGTAGAATTTGTAATAAGGACTCCATTATTACACCCTCATTGGCAAGGCGCAGCTACAAAGGAAAGCTATAGAGCTTCCTCAGAAACTCGATCAACCCGCTCTCGCCCTACCATATGCTAGCCGTCCCGGTTAGCTCAGTTGGTAGAGCGACTGTTCCGGTGGAGCGGTGGTCCCGGGTTCGGACCCCGGACCAGGACGAATTTTTCCTCAACTGAGAAGTTTCTGAGAAAGCTGTACAGCTTTCCTTTGTAGCTGTATGGCTGCGCTTGGGTGGATGTCAATGAGTGTTACTGAGTACCCTTATAAGGCAGTGCGATACTCCAGTGAAATACAGTGTTACTCCCTTAAGGCAGTCCAAGAGATAGGAAAGCAGTCGCATTATTTAACAGACATATGTGCATTCGTGAGAAATGTGAAGGGGAACAAAGCTTGAGCATTCATTTATTGATTACTCCGTATAATTATGCTTGACGACCATTTTTTTTTAGTTTTCTAACTAGTTTTCCTCTTGGAATATAATTATGAAATGTCAGCCTCAAATTTAGGGAAGAAATAACCAAAAAATTTGCAAATTTTGCGCCAGAAAGTTCGTTCCCTCATATTTCTCATGCATGCCCGATGTACTACACCCATAATTTCTACACAAGTGAGTTGTAGACAGTGCCGTCATCGCCTTCAGAGGCAAACCCGGCCTGATTGCCTACGTGCGCATCATCTCTTAAGCGCTCCGCAAATGCTTCATTCTCTGTCTGTTGCCGGATCGTAGATTCCCGGCGTCCTCTTTAACCCACTGACTCACTACTACTAGCACATGAACTATAGTCACGAACGACCTCGTGCATCATTCCCGTTAGCAACTAAATACAACTGAAATAAGTGTCGTATGTCACGAAGTGCGTACGTCACGCAAGTGTATAGAAGAAAAAATGAACACAAACCGCGCAGTACAGTGCGGTAGGTACTTCAAATGCATTTTCGTTGCTTGGTTGAAATGTCTTCCGAACGCTTTGAAATGTCTTCCTAACGTTTTCCATTTTGTCGCAGTGTTTCGTCTTGTTTCTGTTTTTAGAAGGAGCGGCATATTTTGTTCGGATGGAGTGCTGTCGCGCATAACCGCTGCATCAGCTGAAAGCGCGGCGTGTCCCGACTCGAGCACTCTTGGGAGGCGCGCCCAAGGGATCAAGGAATAAAAAGAGCATAGTAGAGGACAAATGACGGAAAAGAAATAAAATGGACAAGACCTTGCGCGCGCCCAGCGGCAGCGCGCGACAGAGGCACAGGTGCGAGCAGCGGCGCGAGAGGCTTCTGCTCCTGCTGCCGTCAGGGTCCGCGCGCTTTTTATCGGGAATAGAAAGCGCGCGAAGACGCCGCCGCCGCTGCTGCTGCTGCTGCTGCTGCCCGCGCGACTTGGAACAAGGCCAAGCCGGGCCTTTTCGTTGTGCCCTGTGTGCCGTCTCCGCAGCGATACGAACTGGCGCTGAGCGGTGAGCAGCCTGTGCATACCCGAGTGGAGGAAGCGTTCGCTTCTTTCGGCTGCTGCCGCATCGTCGAGCCGGCTGACGGAAAAGCCGACTGCCGCCTGAGAAGGATGTTTCTTTTTCTTATGTAGTTGCGAGATGGAAAACGAAGGCTGGAGCCCATACGCGCGCTGACCGCCGCTTCGCTTACGTAACGCCAAGAGGATAAGATGACCGCGGCAATATGGCGCCGCCTGCGTACACTAGCGTCATCTGGAGTCGAGCGGCGCAACTAGTATGCGTCGTCTGATGTTATCGCAAACTGCGTGCATCGCTTTGTCGAAGGCACGGTGGTGTCCCGTCTCTGGTCTGGAAAAGGAACTCGCTAAGCCTGTCCTCTCGGTAGCGACGACTGCTGGGAGGTTTGCATTTACTGAGTTTGAATTCTCCCTTTCTCGCTCTTGGCAGCGCTTTTCCTCACTCCTGTTCCAAATCCAAGATGCCCGTGGGCTGTGCGATGTCTTTGCACGGGTAAGTACACCGGGTGGTTGAAATTAATCCGGAGCCCTCCACTGCTGTTACTATTTATCTCTTCCTTCTTTCACTCCTTCCTCCATCCCTCCCCCCGCAACGTGGATCTGGTGTCCACCGAGAAATAGTTACTGCGCTCTATCCTTTCCCATTACAAATCCTACTCGCCTACCTCGATGCAAGGCTATTTTCTGTGTGCATTAAATATCCCCAAGTGGTAGAAAAGGGACCTCGGACAAAGGTCATTTCTTGCTCATGTGGATTTTTTTTTTTTTTACACGGTAAGTGATGGCAGTTGAAACGAAAAGAGGGGAATGGGGAGGGGATATCTGCGATAAAATTTACTGTGTTCATTTGCTGTTTAGTGCACCAAATCCCTCTGTCATGCTCAGGAAATATTAGTGTGGAATAAGGTTTCTTGTAAACAGTCGTTGCTCGCATTCATAGAACGGCAAGGAGACAGGCCAGAAACTTCGCCTGCTGTTCAGTTCAGTTCAGAAGAACTGCATTGTTTCAAGAAAACTGGACCACTTCGCCTGCTGTTGACCTTTAAATCTAGATTGCCATTATAAGAACGCACGAATTCTTTTGTAGTCAACAAAATAGCGACAATTGTTCTACCGAGTAAGAATCTGCAATACAGGGTTGGCACGAAGGCTTAGTTCAGGGAGTGGATGGAATAGTCACCATTTTTCATACTAGCTACCACGTTTCAATCACTTGTCAACAAATTTTCATCAAATTTTCGACATTACGTTTTGGGTGTATGTGTGGATTGACGAAAGGCAATAAAACGAGCGGGGACACAAACACCGTTTTCCTGTGAGTCGCTTACTGAGCTCAGCCTCTGCTCGTGACTCTGGCGTCGTAAAAACTCCTGCTGAGTCCTTAGAATCCCACTTTTGTTTCCTCTGGGAGACATGCAACCACCATCATCATCAGCCTAACTACGCCCACTGCAGAACAAATTCCTCTCCCATATCCCTTCAATTAACCCTGTACTATGCCAGCTGCGGCCAGCTTATCCTTGCAGACTTCCTAATCCCCTCAGCCCAGCTGACTATGCCGCCCCGTATTACGATTGCCTCCTCTTGGAATTCACTCTGTTACCATTTAAGTCGGTCGATTATCTAGCCTTCGCCATTACGTGCCGGACTATGCGCATGTCTTCTTTTGATTTCGACTAAATTATGCTAGAAGGAGCCACCATGGCGTAAACTGTTCGCTCTTTTATGCCTGCACTGACTGCTTTAAGTGCAGTCTTTTTCTTCGCACCATTGAAGATTGGAATTATTTAGGAGGAAACTTCCGTTCACTGTTGTTAGAAGAAATATTGCGACCCTGTTCCTTGCAGTTTTCGCTTATTCGCTTTCTTTGTTTGTATTATGCATCACTCCCGCAATAGCTCTTTATTCCAGTCTGAAGTATGTATAACAATAAAAAAAGGTCGCGTTTGTTCCCTGGCGCATTCTGCGCTCTTCCTGTCTCTTAGCGTTACACATATACCATTTTCCTTTTCATAGCGAGCTGTGCTGCCCTCAACATCACGTCAATCCTTTCCGTTCTCCTGCAAGTTTCCTTCCCATGGATGAGTACTGGCAAGATACAGCTGCATGCTCGTAAGCCACCATTCATGACCTGGGAGCACCTGCCAAACGCACTCCACCCCATTCTGGTTCTTATTTCCCTGTCGTGGTTCGGGGCAGTCACGCCTGAGACTCGCTAAGCAATCAGCGGGTGCAGTCCGTTTAGTTGGCGTGCAGCCACGCTCGCATACCACTTCTCCGTGCAGTGGTGCTCGTGTATTTGTCAATAGGAAGACCAACAGGAGCACTCCTCGCTTGTATGGCGGCCTTGCGCAAGCCGACTTTACATGCCGCCGCGCAATGAAAATGGGCTCGATACCCGATAGGGCGGCGGCGCGGACTTCGGTACGCTTGCCGCATGTGATTTGTCATCACACGCGACCGACCTCTCCTCCAGGTTCAGGCACTTTAGATTCGTTTTATACAGTTGGAGTGAGGCTTGCTGCACTCGAAGCTCATTAGGCGGTCTGGAAGTGTGGCGTCCGGGTATTTAAGCCACGGCGTAGCGATCAAAGGCTTGTGGGCTCTACTACCATGCGGGATTTTTAACTATAGGCTCTTTAATTTCTACTATGTGGGCTCCTTAATGGGCACCGAAATCGCCGTGCTTCGGCATTTCTTCAGTCTTTACTTTCGCACTTCGCATTCATATCGAAATGCTGACACCGCAACCGGGACTCGAACACGCAACCTCGCGCATAACATAAAACTCGAAAGCCGCGACCAAGCCGCTACAACGTCGGGTTCGTGGAGCGAATCGTTGGGAGCAAAGTTGCCTCTCGTGTTTCTGCGGCGACGCAGTACGCTCTAAAGGCGCCATCTTTCGAAGGTGCCCGCCCCAAGGAAGAGAGAAGGTTAGAAGAAATAAACGAAAGGAAATAAAGGAAGAAAAGGCAGAGCAGGGCTCCTATTCATTCCAAGAGCGGGGGCGTTGTCTTCAAGTTTCCTTCCACAAACATTGTCGTGTGTGGGGGAACCGGCGTGGGGTACGCTGAAAGACCAAAAATCTGAGCTCGTTTTGTTTACTCTGCTTCGCTTCTCGTAGCGTGCGCTGGCTCAGGAGAAGAGGCAGCGCGCGGTGATTGGACGAGCAGTGAAGTGTGTGCCAAGCGCAGTAGTGAGTCACTGGAAGGCCTTCTGGTGATTCCTCAGCGGTGGCATTAAAAGCGCCATCTGCAAAGACACCCCGCTTTTTTCCTGCATGCTTCACATTGCGCGCAGAGCGCACGCGAATCTCTGTTTAATGCGATAGCCTTAGAAGAGCCGTGTAGGCGGAAACCGTCCGGCGTCTGTGTGAAGCCTCCACCTGCGAGGCGCGGCAGGTGATAGCTAGGAATACTTTCTCTCTCCACCTGCCAACTACTAACCGACCCGCTCACCCCCTCCGTGTGTAAGGAAGAGGAGGGGGACGCCGGGCTAAAAATGACGCAGCAAAAATGACCCGGAGAAGAGCAGGACTGCGTGCAAAATAGCCTTCTGAAGAACTATCTGTTCACAAATGAGGCTTGCGGGAGTATTCCTTCTACGCATTGAGCAACCTGAGTCTCACAAGCCCCTCCGGTGTGGCTGTGTTTGAAACGAGCACCTGCCATTGATTGCAGTGGCCCATCGCTGAACATTTCCATCCCATAAACATTCGACCATCGCAGAACCGCTGCATGCGTCGGTACACGTACTATAGGACTCGCCGCGGTTTCACAACATGTGGCAAATGTTGAGCAGTTATACGTAGTCGGAAGTGGAATAGAACGAGAAGTGGGGTAGAGTGGGTAGTGAAAAAAAAAAAAATGGACTCGGAACTTAAATAGAATCCTAATTGGCGAATTAAAGTAGAACGACATCGCATTTAACCCGCGTCAGTCCAATTGATCGCCCTAAACTTCATTCTCTTTATTTGTATTGACGCGCCTTTTACGTGCGGATAGCCGTCGCTTGGCGGTAGAGAGTTACAGCATATCGTTACCGTGTTTACGTTACCGTTTACCGAGCCCGGCTAGCGGCATCTGCGCATGTGCCGCCACTTAACGGTCCGCTAGCACTTTACGGAATCTCTTTTAGCGTTGGGGAGAGTTAACGTTCGCTCGTAAACAAACATGGCGGCGTCCTGCACGTCCGCTTCGGACCAAATGCAGCACCGCTGCCGCGTTCTTCGGCGCCATTTCTCGCTATAAATGAAGGCGTTCGCTTTTAATTTGCAAACTCTCACTCATACATTCAGGTTTGAGTAACAGCTAGAGCATGTTTTTGAGATTATTTGCTGATTTTTGAGCAGTTAAGCCTAGCTATATGTCGTGTACATAGCCAAATAGCAACGACTACACTGTAGCTTTTCAGTTTCGTGCCCTATTTAACATTTTTCTATATTTTCATAATTTTTTCCTAAAAAAAAAACACTGGTAATTCTTTTACTATATTCATCAGTAATTGCGGAAAATAAACAAAATTTTCTCCGGCCCGGAGTTGGCGCGCTTTAACTTACTGCCACTAGATGGCGCCACTGTGTTTACATCCAAACACATAAGGAAGCGACGATGCGGCACGGCAAACAGGTGTCGTAGTTCTGCTTTTTTACAACACTCGCAACGCAACGTGCGCTGTGTATGCAAGCTTACTGAGGTCTACGTAGTGAAATTATCTACTGGCCAGGGTAGGCAAAGGTGTCTAGCTTCACGGGCACATTTGAAAAGCCACTGAGTCGGCTGTTAGCTGAAGTGCAGTCGGTACGTCTTTATACGCAGAGACAAAGATTATTAAAGTGTAGTAGCTCACTTCATAGAAATGATTGCAATGCATCTGTTTTTTTTTTCATTAAAAGCTGGGCATCTGTCACCATCATCACTCGTTCTAGCCTTACGATAACTTGTTACGGGAGGGACGGTACGCTAAAACGTCTTCTGGCGTACGCCGCGCTAACCGGAAAGTCCGGTAACACGGTAAACGGTAACGTAAACACGGTAACGATATGCTAACGAGCGGTCGCAGCAAACGAACCCTGTTCATTTTAGCGTGGTCAGCGTTTAAGTTTGCGATGCGTGCGGAGAAGGCTTAGTGTTCTTTGATAAGCAGGAATGCATTAAAAGTTACATTCTGGCCTCGCCCCGTATCCGCTATTTTTGTCCGTGCTTCCGCCCACGCCACTAGAAAGCTCCCGAAAAAAAAAAATAGAACTGATTTTAGGTTCCAGCCACGCTCCTTGAGTGTGCAACCGGAAGTGTGTGGGGCAGTTCAGGTAGCCGAAGTGCACCGGTTCTTGTTTCGTGGGCCCGTTTATCCATTTGAAATAAAACTCATTTGTCCACGGTGAGCTAGCAAGCGACTGCATCATGACACAAAAGCAGAACGCAGAAACAAGAAACTAGGCTAAGAGACAAAGGCAGGATGGACAGTGCATAAAACAATTAAAAGAGATGTTGATGACGGCACTTTTTAATTGGACCTAACATTAGTGGTCGGCCCCCGATCGATCCCCCTTTCACTGTCCATAAAACCAACAATCTCGCAATCTCCTCCTTGATACCTGAATGTATAGTACACTCTGCCAGAAAACGTGCAATGTTTTCTAGATTGCTTCCACATGCTACACCAATGTCATCTCCCTGTTCATACTTCTACACTGCCTGGTTCTAAGCCAACCTGACTAGTCTCAAATAATAAGGTACTGCCTCTGGAATTATCGTAGAGCGTTTACTTCAGGACTGTGCTCTTTCCAGTTCTGCATTCATGTATTTCGTTTTATTTCATTTTCATTTTCATCTTTATTTCCTTTCCGTTCGCAAAGCCGTCTCGGACTTTCTTTTTGCATTGCACCAGGAATTCGGGTCAGTCAGTGCCTCTAAGCCTAGCGGCACGTTCTGTCCCTCAGCCACTCGGTCTTTTTCTTTCGGTCTTACGTCACGGATGACGTCAACGCGCATTTTTTGAAAGTTCAAAGCCATGCGCCACATGGTGACAGCCGAGGGAACCAGAAGCGCTTGTCCTGGTGATGACAATTTTTTATTACTTTATTTACACGACACTGCAGACCTTATACGGCCCAAGCAGAAATTCAAGATTACAGTGAATGGTCACAAACAGCAGATTGGCGGAATATGGAGACAGACGCAACGTTCTTTTTCCCTGTTGTTGCCTGCGTAGCCTTTCGTAAGCGTCCGAGTCAATTCCTCGCATCTCGTGTCCGCGTATGCACTGTACAAATACCTCAACACTCTGCCTGTCCATCTCTTCTCATCCATTGTTTTTAGTGTCTCCTCAAATGATATTTTTCCCCATACCTCAAAGGACTACCAACCCACATCCCCCTGTTGTTGTCTTTCCATGTTCCCGCCACTATTCTTTCTGTCATCTCTATAGTGTTTGTGCGCATCCGATTTTAAGCACAGTGCCGGGTTTGCAGAAATCATACCCGCAGCCTTTACAACCTTTCCGCAGTCCTTGTATTACTTCATATCTATTGTATCCCGACACTGCTGTCTGCTTCAGTGTGGCCAGCCCAAGAGGCGACACATGTCGAGCACCTTTCGTTACACTGACCACTACCGTTTTCCGTCCAATCACGTCTTACTCTTCTTCTATTTTTCCCGTATTGTATTTCTTATCTTTCTTGTTTTTTAACATCGGCTTTGTTTTTCGGTCCACCTGTGCTGCGGGTTGACCATGTGTAGTGCGCAGTTGTCAATTAAATAATGACGTCATTAACAGATTTCCTTGACCTTATCATTACTGGCATATTTTCGTGCCAACGGCTGTGCTCCAGTGAGCGCTCAATGTGCGTCCTGTGCATTCAAGCTCCCGGTATGCATATATGTGCCGACGTTTTTCCCGCCCTAGAATAAAGCGATCGCGTGCAGCCGTGCTTTGCACTACCGCGTAGACGCGCGTTCCTGTCAAGAACGGGTCCGCTGGGTGCTTTTCACGTGTATACCTCACTGTCTGGAATCGGGCCAGCCACTTTTATGAGGGTTGCTGCTGCTGTTGTTATCCTCCGAAGAAAAAAAAAATGCTCGCAAGAAAAGGCATATTTGTGAGAACGGCCGTCCGCTATTCGTCTTCGGGCCGGCAGAAAAACAAGATGCGCATTGCGGTGCGCCCTAGACACTGCGTGTCCTTGGCATTGCTGAGCGTAAGTGCTCGCTGCCACCGTCTGCGCTTGGTTTCTTGGCATTGCTGCGGAGTACGTAAATAACGGGAACGTCATGGAATTGTGCTCGTGAAACCCCCCGCCGCGGTGGCTCAGTGGTTAGGGCGCTCGACTACTGAGCCGGAGTTCCCGGGTTCGAACCCGACCGCGGCGGCTGCGTTTTTATGGAGGAAAAACGCTAAGGCGCCCGTGTGCTGTGCGATGTCAGTGCACGTTAAAGATCCCCAGGTGGTCGAAATTATTCCGGAGCCCTCCACTACGGCACCTCTTCTTCCTTTCTTCTTTCACTCCCTCCTTTATCCCTTCCCTTACGGCGCGGTTCAGGTGTCCAGCGATATATGAGACAGATACTGCGCCATTTCCTTTCCCCCAAAACCAATTATTATTATTATTAAAACGCCCCAGCAAATTTGAGAACGCGTGTAGGATTGCGTCCGCGTGCATTTCCAGGTTTTCATTCAAACTCCTGTGCCGTGTCTCGAGCATGCAGGCTACAAACTTGTGTGAAATTTAAATACAGTTCAGTTTTTATTCGCATTGCGGTGTATGCGGCGGTGTTGTTGACGTCCAGCTTGAGTTCGAACGCAAGTTGATGCCGAGTTAATCATTCTGATGTTTTGTTTTGGTTTTGCTAGTAGCCAAAGCCCTTCCTTGTACGTACTGCAATATACGCATCTTTCTTGACATGAGCCTTGAGATGTCTTAACGCCGCGTGCTCTGCAATCACTTATATCGTAATTAAAGTTTATCGCTTTGTTAAATATGTCCAATGAAAATTGCAACACGTACCTCACAGAATACGTTGTAGAACAACGCCTCGACACTGCCTCACAATTTTCCGTATGAGGCAGAATCCAAGTGAAACTCGGTGAGGTTCGTAGTGAGTGCATGAATCGAACATGACGTCAAGCCGCCGCGGTGGCTCAGTGGCTATAGTGCTCGGCTGGTGACCCCAAAGACGCGGGTTCGATCCCGGCCACGCGGCGGTCGCATTTCGTTGGCACGGCAAAAAGAAAGAATAACCCGTGGCCATGACGTTAAATATGGGCAGTCTTCGCATGCGTCACTGAGCCGCTGCTTATACAAGCGCGCGCAAGTGTCAGGAGCCAGCTTGCTTTCTGTGTGCTGCTTTCGTAACTCACCATCCAGGAACGGCAAGACACTCCCTTGACAGGCGCTGCATACGCGTGTAATACCGCTGCTCAAAGCGCATCTCGCTAGCGCCGATCGGTGGCGACGCAAAGGAAAGCCGATCGCCCCTCTCCCTCTTTTCCCTTTCTTTCTCTCTCTCCTCTTGGGAATGCGTGCGCTCGTAGCTGCAGAGGCTTGGTTATTAGCTGGGCTATTTAAAGCCGATCGGTATTGATTTTGTGCGACCCCCTCCCCCCCCCCCCCCCTCTCACACACACACTCCCGTCACCTCCCCTGTATTCCGTTGTTTGTTGTGTTGCTGCCAACATTGCCGACGTAGTACGTACGCGTCTGGGCCTTTGAATAGACAGGGTTCGCTGTCTTTATCGTCGCACATGTAGTGGATCCTTTCCTACTGCTGCCGCTGTACTGCCGCTATGCAAGTGCTGTATAGTGGCGTTAATCATTTCACAAGCAGCTTCTACTATTATAGCTATTCATCTCGGCGGTCCTTACAGCCACGGCTTATATATAGACAGCTTATATATAGACGAGAGGACATGTTTCGGGTTCAAATTGGGGACGCTTACACAAATGGCGCAGGCAGTAAAATGCATTTCAGGGACCCTCACCTCTTTCTTTTCATTTCTCTATTCTGCCTGCTATCTTTTACTTCCGCTGCCTCAGCGCAGGTGCTTCAGTATCGATGGCAGATGCCGATGCTAGCAAAAATCTTTTCCTTTCTTGTTTATTATTATTTTTAGCAAAACCACTTACTACTACCATCCCTTCACCCTTCCCTTCCCAGCAGCGACCTGCGTTGAACGTTTTCTTTTTTTCACCTCCGGGGCGTTAAACTTCTGCGGAAACTTCTTGTATCCTTGGCTGAACTGTCTACACTCTTATCTTTATGATGCAATTTTTTGTTCACATTTCATGTTTACCATTTTCTGCAGTACGGCTTTAATCTCCCTAAATCGCATCCCCCGGGCGATCCCCAGGTGGTCGAAATTGTTCCCGAGCCCTCCACTATACAGCACCTCTTTCCTCCTTTCTTCTCTTAGTTCCTCCTTTATCCCTTCCCTTACGGCGTGGTTAACGTGTCCGCCGAGATGTGAGACAGATACTGCGCCATTTATTTTCCCCAAATAACCTATTATTATTATCACTTTCATTTTCCACAGGTGGAACAAATACTGCGCCCTTCATTTCCTCAAAACGAATTTTCAGTTTTTTTGCTCGCTATACCCAAGGCATAGCGAGCAAAAAAACTATACCGCTATACCGAAGCCGAAGGTTCGCTACTGACACACCGCCACAAAGCAGTGGGCTGCGTCAGTCGCGCCACCTGAAATACCCATACATATCCACACCAGTTCGGTCCGTGATCCGAAACTTGAGTGAGTCGTTCGGTGCACTACATCGAGGCAAATGCGAGCACTCGTAATGCATACGGGCATGCTCCCCGACTGCCGAAAGCAGTGCGCTGGAATTAATAAGGCCGGTAATTGAGCAAGCCTCACAAAAGCCGGTCTCAATGCCACTGGACCCGTGATTGCCCGCGGGCCAGTTATTGGCCGCAGCCGACGACGACCTCACGTGTAATAAAGCCAGCCTACGCCCGCCCGGAATTCCGCGGAAATGCGCGTGCTTCTTTGGCCTGCGCAGAGAGGAGGTTTGAGGCCGTGTTGCGAATACCAAGTGGGGAGGGGAGGAAGGGTAAATTAGGCTCGCGCCTTCCAAAACAGGCCACGCTTCTCTTTCTGCAGGGCAGCACGTTCAGTGATGTTGGGCGGAGGAAGCAATATAAGCACATCTGGAGGAATTGCATGCACGACATCAAGCTGTGCCCACGCAAACGACAGCGTTTACTTAGCCTTGTGAGGTATGGCACGATTGACATTTGCTTGATACAGATTGGTAGGGTTTATGTATAGTTGGCTGACCGTAGCAGGGCTTCGTGGTTGAGACTGTGCGTGGTTAAATAGGCCGACGACAATTAGTACTGCCTTATCCCCACCCCTTACAAGGTCATCCATATTGGCCATAACAAAGCGTAAGCGAGCTGGCGAGTGCGCGAAGATTCCAAAGGCTGAACGAAAAAAAAAAAAAAAACAAGTACAGCACAGCAGACACTGCTGGTTGCTTCACGTTGCTACTACTTACTTCGTCGATTAACCCTGCAGTGCCCTGGTGTTCATTGGGAAGAAAAGTACTACGAATATGACGCAATTAAAATTAGTGAATTACGCTAATATCTGAAGGCCTGGAAACGATAAAATTGAACCCATACTTACAGTAACATTCAAAGCCATTCAGTTGCCTGATGATGCGACAGTGCGGCCGGTGAAATTATTAAAGTGGTACAAACACCAAGTTTTTGGGCGTCCGCCGTTTTGCCTTGGAAGAGGCCTACGTGCTTAGTAATGATGAAAATAAGCTCCAAATGCTAGTGCGCAGTGCTAATAAGTGCAAATGATTTTGCGCCAGCAGTTTCGGTCTCGGCATCAGCGCTGAAGTGCACCTTGACGTCATAGTCAACTGGCCGGCCCCAGCCTGGGCTACCGCATCGCTGATAACGTCGGCGTCGCTGGCAAGCGCTGGTTGTTCCAGTGAACAGCCACTGCGTTCGGTGACGTCGCAACAAGTGGGGCAAGTGCACCTTGACGTCACTCGATGTCGGCGGAAATGCCGAGCGGCTCGTCTGCTGATCCGGAGCACCCGGGTTCGAACCCGACCGCGGAGGCCGCGTTTCGATGGAGGCGGAACGCAAAGGCGCCCGCGTGCTGTGCGATGTCAGTGCACGTTAAAGATCCCCAGGTGGTCGAAATTATTACGGCCCCTCTTTCCTCAGTAAGGCATGTTTCTGGGCAAGTTGGTTAAGCATCTTTGAAACTTGGAAAGTGGGCGTATCCTGAGACTATTTATCTGTGTGGTTTTCTTGAGTAATAAACAGTTGGAAGTTGGCGCCTGCCCGTTGTCCCCTTGTCTTTCCTTTGTGTGTGTGTGGTTTTACTTGCGCCAAGGTGGATTCTTTCCAAGTTGCAAAGATGCCCTCTTTCTTCTTTTCTTCTCTTAGTTCCTCCTTTATCCCTTCCCTTAGGGCGTGGTCCGGGTGTCCAACGATATATGAGACAGATGCTGCGCCATTTCCAACCAACCATACTTACGTAAACTCCGAGCACACGCCTGTAAGGGAGCAAGAAAGTAAGCTGTACTCCAGCACACTTCCTTCTACGAAAAGGAGTACTGCGCTAGAGGAGAGCTTACGCCCTTTTTTACTCCTTTCGTGTTTAGAGTGGTACACGGTGCGCACAGAAGTAAACGGGGCACGGTCTTGCCTTCTAACATTTTCCATGGTTTCCTTAATTGAAATTTTCAGCTGCGGTTCGTGCATACTGCAGCCAGTGCGCTTTCTCGTGGACAAACGATGTTTCTTCATTTCCGGTAAGAGAGGCGGGGCTGCACTTAAAACGAAATCGCGTGCTCCGTTTACTTATGGCGGCACCTGTACGTACTACGTAAAGTCGTCCACACACTTGAGCGCTCGAAAGGCGGGCTGACACACACGATTCGACCTGCCCCTTCTGTGGAGCAGTTGGCACACTCTCTCACACGGTTTGGGAATGTCAAGAAAACCAAGACTTTGACAGCACTCCCGATCCGATTCATGAGCGCTGGGAGGCAACCCTTCATAGCCACAGTACCATCGGCCAGAAATCGTTGGTTGAGAGGGGCCCGATTATGATGGCGACCAATGGGTTCTCCTACTGAACCCACCCAGTTGTTACGCTCTTAATGAATGTTTTCCTCCTCCTCCTGAGCGGAGTCTGAAGCTGCAAAATCGACACTTTGCAGCGATGTCGTAGGAACTGAGTAACAGTATAGCTGCCTCGTTACCTCATTCAACCGTTACGATGTGTCATTCAACTCCAATGACGTCTCATTTAACCTGCGGGACATCTGGTACAAGCAATCTTGCTGACGCGCATGAGATTTCGTGCAAATGTCATAAAGTTCGCACATAATATAGGTGGCGAAATTGCCATGATCATTATTTCAGCTGGGTTGTTATCTTTTCAGTGCGTAACTATCCAATCAGAATAATAAGTGAGAAATTTCCGGACAGCTAAATTCGTAAACAGTCGCATGGTTTCCACTCTGCCCTGTAAACAAGCCTCGTTGCAGCCGTCTGCGTGCTAGCTATCTGAGCCGCCTGTTTGTACGGAATGCGCGCTTTGATTCCTCATCTTTTTTGGCCGGCGGTACTCGCATATGTATGCCTCAAGATACACTGAGCTAAACCTTGTCTTTCGCTCTGCCAAACGACCAATAAACCGCAAACGCCTCCCTGGTCGTATTACCAAATGTGTATGCAGCGTTCCTATGTACGCATCGGGCGTCGCCTGTCGCCGTGAAGCAGAAATCCGAATGCGCTATATTATTTATGCAACTGTGTCATCTCGGGGCAGCTATTGCGGCAGTAAGTGCCTTTACATTTACCGTTTGTAATAATCCCGACATTTAACAGCTCGGAAAAGCTGGAGAAAGAATGGGCGAGGGTGGGTTTTACATTTCGCTTTGTTTCTTCCGCAATCATGCCGCTCTATTCCTTCCGTAATGGCCACTTTTTCTACCCATATCCATTTTAGCTGCTACGGTTTTAGTTTCTCGTCTCTCTCGATGGTTCTACTTCGCCCGTCTCAAAAGCTTAATTCGAATTCGGGTCGCCATTTATAGGCGCTGTTTTCATTGCAAGTACGCGGTTTGAAATCCGACCCGGAGTCGAAAGGTAGGGTTTCCTTTCTGTAGTTGTTATTCTCCATCGATATCGGTCAAAGCACGCTGAAGGCTGTTTTATATAATACGCATTCTCTGCGAATGCAAGTTTCATGTCGTCTCCGAGGTAACGTCGTGTCATTTGTTAAAATGCGCAGTTTCTGTATATTCACACCCATGTCTGTTACTGCCCCGTGATTATACTGTTTTACTAAACATCTGTGTACACGTGTTTTGTTTTTTTTTCAGTCCCCAGCGCATGGTGTGCGAATGTAGTGTCGGAAAGACCATACCCGTTCTGAACAAGAGCCCATTTGTTTTATGACATGTAAACCGCACTAAACGTTTGTCCAGATCGGGACTTGACGGCAACCCTTAGTTGTGACGCCTGTCACTTTTTTTTTCATTAGAAAGTGAAAAATCAAATAAAGTTCATTTTTTCATGCACCGGTTATAGCTCAATAATGTTGGGGGTCCCTCTGGCTATCGTTGCCAGCATTTCCGAATACATGCTCTGATCCCTGACCCCCGTCAAGCTGTTCGTACAACTTTTTTTCAGGTGAAGGTCAATATTGTAGCACATGGTTAGAATAAGCCTAGATTTTATTTGATTTAAATACATTAATTCATTCGATACGCTCACTAAGGCAGCTTGCTCTGCATGTGAACACCCTGATGTGAAATGTTTCATCATGTGATCCAGTGCACAAAAGCTCGGCGAGGTGAAAGCAAACATCCTCAAAAATTAGAAACCACTACGCGACTCCGGAAATCGGTTTGGCTCCTGATCAGTTTTCGTTCCATGCCACCGCAGTCGAGCCATATCTTGTGTGGCGGCGTTGTGCACTTCGGTGAACGGAACTGAAAGTCGTAATTTTATTTAATCATTTGAGTTTTCTGGGTGTTCTTGAAGATTTTTGGACTGTATAGTCTGGTTTTTAGCGGTGACTATAGACCGACATAAGCGATATTCTTATATACTACGAAGCAGCTGGCACGGTGCTTTTTTCGGTGGTATATATTAGCTCCGCTAGGTTCTTGCAGGTACAAGCGAGGTCGCTTCGGTATGCAAGCCGTCTTTGCAAGCACGACATTCACCATGTCACGTGGAAGTTGCTCAAGACAAGCTTCTCCTTTTCAAGTAGCCGATTTCCCATTTGAATTATTGGTAAAACATTTCGCACTTACCATTCCTTCCCCACTTATCGGTGACCCTATCTTATAACGCCCACTTCACTCGCCGCAATCTTCCTGCCTTTTCAGAGGAGGAGATGACAGTCTCCCCGGCGGTGGTTTCGCGTGCAGCTCTTCCATTTGTAATTTCTTTTTTGAAGTGAAAAGCATCACTCCGCTAGATAAAGCAGTAGTCGCGCTGGGCGGAGAATGGCCTTGAACGACCTTCCGCCCAACCACGATAGCCTTGTATGACCATATGTGGTACAGCTATGGTGTCGAATCCTTGACCCATGACCTCTTTAGTCGACCCTTGACCTTGATATGACCTTTGACATTGGGTGACCTTTGGTTTAATGTTTGACCTTAAGAACATCCGAAGAACATCATGTGCAGCCACGTTATGACATCCGATGGGGGTGTCGTAAGACCCTGTGATACCACGTCGTAGCCACGTGGTCGCCTGGGTATATATAGAATGGCTGTCGCGAGCGTGTAGCGGAGCTGCCATGGACGAGCCTCAGAGGCTTAGCAAACGTCCTTGCTTTTCGCTGAATTCCAGGGTTGGCCAAGTTAAGCCACCGCCAATTTTTTTCTCCTTCAGGTGTCCAGGATTTTATTATCATCCCCCTGAAGACCTTTCATATTTAAATAAATTGGTATAAAGTGTGTGATACGTCAGTGGTACGCACTGGCAGCCTGCTGTATTGTATTTCTTTTACCTGAGACTATGCAAAGGCTTCTTACAGCACAAGATCAGCCCGCTCCCTGCTCTCGCTAACAAGCGTCGCTGAAGGCTTTCTAATTATGACCTCGATTAGTATATAGGGTCGGTTCTTCAGACTAATCATACATTTCGACTAAGATGAAAGCCAAGCAAGCAACTTTTCTTGTCCAAGCTGGAAAGGGATTACGATGCGCCAATCCAGTACTAAGAACAACCTATAACATGGACAGAAGCGGAAACAAGGACGCAGTACTATAAAATTGAAGCCGTGTAAAGAATCCCAATTCGAAGGAACTCTTGCAAAAGCGAAAAAGTGCTAGACTAGCCTGAGTGTTGAGCCAGACTATTTCGAAAGCATGTTTAAAAAGAAAGCAAGCTGCGCTTGCAGCTTTCTGAATTAGAAGAGAGCTGGGATATAAAAAAGCGAGTCTGTAACACCGAATGAAGCAGCTCATAAAGTGTACGGCTAAAAGTATCAACAGAATTTTTTGCTCTAATCGGAGGCCACCAAAGCTGCTCAGCTTCGGGACTCTTACGCAAGATTCCGGGAGCCGGCTAACGTCGTTTCTTTCAGTTCTTTTAGTAGCTTTCGTTGCGCCTCCGTCAGCTTTGAGGCGCGCTTTGTTAGGGAAGCGAAACGGGACATGGGGAGGGAGGGAAGGGAAGCGGCTGGAGGGAGCTCACGTGCGCCTCTTTCGAAACAGGCGGGCATGCGAAGCGATTTCGTGGAACTAGGTACAGGGGGACAGAGGTTGGGGAATAAAGGGAAATGAGTACTCTCTCTCTTCTCATGGCCTTTCCCTTCGAGATCCTTTTTCCAACGGTGAAAAGGTTTTCACGTCAAAGCCAGGAGGCGTCCTTCCCATGCGCCATCGCTTGGGAGAGGTGATGTAGAACGCACAGGAGGCCATGCAACACGGGTTGAAGGTTAGGGAACAGCGGCATTAGGCAGTGTACAGATTTGAGGGGAAGGCTGTTAAGTTCCAACTCTATTGCTTGCATTTTTTTTAATGTTCTCCACAGGATTACCGCTAGCGAAACATTCATGTCAGCTGTTCTCGTCTATTATAAAACGCGGTAAGCAGATAAACAGAAAAGAAAGTGATTGCTGGAAAATTGGATGTGCGTCAAGAAAATATCGCGTGCATATGAGGGGCACTGCATAACTTCCATCCCCCCCCCCCCCTCTCTCTCTTACACTGAAGAGCTGTACGTGACATGGCTAGTGAAAGTTGCGCGACACCCGTGTTCAAGGTTCTCACCTGCGGCGAAAACTTTTGCTCCTTCGTTCCTTCCTTCCTCGCCTTTTTTTCCCCTCCTTGATTTATTTCCTTCTTCCCTCCTCCACTCTCTCTTTTTCTGCCAGCTTTCAACCACTTATTCCTCATGACAGCCGAAGAAGTGCAGTAAGCGAACGGTGTGATCTATGGAGAATGTGAACTCGTAATCTCTATCACGCAGTACAACGGTACGAAAAAGCTTTTCACTGCCGAGATCGACCGTTGCCTTTTGCGTTGTTTTTCTCTTTTGCTTGGTGTACCTCTTCCGGGCCGTCTGCGAGAGTTGTCCGAGTCGGTAGATCGTCGGGACTAAATATAGACGGTTGCATTTGAAGCGCTCAGTGTGTCCTGTGTCTGAACACGTAACCTACCGCTTGCGAAGGTGCGGCCAGCCAGGTCTTGATTAGTGTGCGATAGCTCGTTACGCTGTTACCACGTCTCTTTTGCCTTCTGTATCTGATCTTGCGATCCGCTTTTGTACTCTCTATCTGCGCGGAGCAGCTATCAAGATAGTTTTTTTGACCTCCAATGCAGATTACATCGACTTATACTGGTTTATCATATTTATGTATTGATAGTTTTGTTATGTTTGATTTTTGCCATTTTGTCTAATTATTTTATTCTCTCACTCGGAAATATTTCGAATTTGTAATGCTGATTTGAAATCTTGGAGTCAAACGCGACTTAACAACTTAACAACAACAAAATGCCGTTACTTTGAATTTTAGTCTTCAAATCTTAGCGTTTTGTGTATTTTATGTTTTCTGACCTGTTGTTATTTTGAACTGTCCCAAACTATTCTGTTACAGTTCGTTTCATTTGCGATGCCTGTCCTATCCACATGCAATACCTTTTTTTTCGAAAGCCTTTGAAGGTATTTTGTTAGATAATATTCTTTTGGCTTAGCTACGAAGCGTCTAAACTGCTCCTGTCGATGGAATGGAAGTGCAGTAGGTGTTGACAGGGAAGCTAGAAAGCACTAAAAGAACGGAAAGAATGGGTAGCGATCAAAATTTCTCGCGCACTGTTGACCACGAAATTTCTACCGGAAACCGGTAGCATGGCGCCCATCTACATAAGCACATAGTGCTGTAAAAAGCGGCAAACAGGCGAAAGGACAACCGCCGCAATATATATATATATATATATATATATATATATATATATATATATATATATGCGGCGCATGTACAGTGTGCAGTAAGCTTCGGGTATTCAATTTCGCGTGCACAAGTGCTGCACGCGTCATTAAAGGAAACGCTTGGATCGTGCACACGAACAACAATTATTTTTACGTCTGCATTGAAATTTGAAAACGCATTTAGGGAATCAGCTCGCGAGAGGGAAAGTGCACTTTGAAAACAAAACAAAGCAAAAATACGCTTCTCACTCATGCTTTGGGAGCTATCGCTGACTGCGTGCTTACATGTGAAGCGAAGCGTTTGGCACTGCTTTTACCTGTGCGTGGAACGAGCTCGCTCACAATCGAGAGAGCATAATTTCTACTCATACGCTTCTCTAACTGCGAGCACTGGCGCGCACACTGACGGTGAAAATTGCCGCGGGGGCGGGAGCAGAAGAAAGCGCTCGTAATAGCAGAGGGCGGGGAACCGTCTGAAACGTGCGTGTCGAATTCGCCTCGTGCACGCGCGGGGCTTGCACGAGCACTGCATATCGGCGCCATAATGTGGGTCCTCGCGGAAAGGTCGTTCCTCCGTGGCAGAGAAGTAGTTAACGGAAGAAAGGAGTGCGCAGTCGCCGCCAATCTTGCCTCATATTTCCGCTTCCAAGGTTACGTCGTTGTCTTTTTTCTCCTTTATTTTGTTTATGTTCTTTTATACGTTTCGGTGCTTGCGTAAATGTCTTCTCTATAGGGACATCGAGCTGTGAAGCCCGTTGCTGCGACGCGCCTGCACGGTATGGTATAGCGAGCTATATAGCTGCATATAGCACGGCCGCATCGCGAATGTCCAGTCGTTTGCCGCCGCTATTAATGGCCATTCGACTAGCGGCTTCGTTATGGTAATCGGTGCCGCCTGCAATATTGAGCGGCTCTCCTCTCCCTCGTTCTCTCTCTCTCCATCGATGCGATCGCTCGGCGGCGGCGTCTTGCCACATCGACTGTACGCAGCATCCTTTTCTTTTTTTTCCAGCATGCCTGCGTTTCCAGTCTTTCGAAACGCGACTCCTGTCGTGGAAAACGCAAGTACGATACTGCGCCATCCTAATTTGCCACTTCACGTCGTGAACTAAACCTAATGGCGCGAAGTCAACAGTGGAACGATAGGGCTTCCTGCCTGCGTGTTATAAGGGCGTGGGAAAGGCACTACTGTCGGTTTAACATGATTTTTTTTTCTTGATTCTGTGTACTGCCGTTTTGTTCGCAGCCCCCGATTGGAAGATCCCGGCGATAACAGAGGTGTAATTGCGCCGGTTTATTGGCCGATGGAGACAGGGGATAGGGATGAAAACGGAATAGAAGTTGAATCGAATTCTCGTATTACCCCTGCCTAGTGCCTGCTGCTTGCCACAAGATGATCGGACTGTCGAAGAATGCTGAATCCTTTGCTGAAGCAGCATTTAATCGGCGCGTGGGCTCACATTCCGCAAGTGCAGCAAGTATTTCGCCCATTCGCTCGGTGACGTATTTCATTCGAGCATGTTCTGTGCGCCTTCCTTTCCTCCCTTCTTTCTGTCCCCGATGAGACCGATACTCTGGAAGCCGGCGCTGTCCAGGATGTGTCCAGTGCAGTTCAGATGACTCACGTAAGCGTGACAGCCGAGGTGATCTTATCGGCGGTGGGAGGGGCTGCATTTACCTATCTTCATCACTGCTTCGCACCACAGTGGAGCGACATGTATGGGAGCCGTTTATATTTTGGACGGGAGCTCTTAGGTGCCCGTTTGTGGACTCCGCGTGGTAGCCGTCGGCGTGAGACGCCACCTGACAGCCGTGGCAGATGGCAGTTGTGAAGAGTTGCGCTCAAATTTCGCATTACCGGCTATCATAATAGTCTGTCAATTTTTTCTGCTTTCCATTCGTTTTCTTCCTTCCTTCTTTCATCGCGTTCCTTTTGTCATTATTTCTCTATATCTGTTCTTTCTGTTTTAAAATGTTGGTTTCTTCATTTTTTCTTAATTTCCTTTTATTATTAATTTCTTCGATAATGCGTGGTTGTATTAATTCTTCCTTCTTTTCACTTTTCATTAATTTCGTTCCTTCTATTTGTTCTTCAGTTCATTATCTTTCTCTGTTTTCTTCATGTTCTTCCTTCCTTCCTTTTCTTTCCTCCGGCTATTTTTCGCAGTTCTCTCATCCCCGAATTCCTTTCCCTTTTCTTCCCTCCTCCTCCCTGCCCTTCGCTGAGCGGACGTTTCCACACGCGCGCGACCCCGAAGCGTGTGGTCATGCAGCGTGCTTTCGTAAGGCGCGGAACCCAGCCGGCTGAGCGCACTGCACGTGGACACGTGGTCGGCCAGCCACGCGCTTGGATGGCAACAGCATAAGCTGCCGCAGAGCGCGCTCGCTCGAAAAAGCAAAACTCCGGCACAGGAACGCGCGTGGGTGTGCAACGTCGCCGGAACGGCAACACAACACAGCGCCTTTCTCTGCGAGCCTCACCTGTCAAACGAAAACAACCGGTGGGGCGGGCTGTCGGTTTTACTCCTGCTGGCGGCCACTACAGCAGGTCCTTCCTGCAGCTGCGTTCGGGAATTTTTCCTTTTCTTTTCTCCTCTGTGCCTCTCAGCGTCACCGTAGCTGGGCGATGTTGCTCGCCCAGGGAACCCGTTGTAGCCGAGTCGGTGCTTGTCACTCAACGGAAATGACATGCAAAGAGAGAGCGAAGAAGAGAAGTGGGGAGGAAGATGTGGGGGTGGAAGCAGTGCGATGGGAGCAACGCGTGAAATCCACGTTTCCATCATTCACTGCCCCTGCATGCATGCGAGGAAAGCAGCCTTTTTAACACTATAGCGTGAATTTAAGGTCCCGTTCGGCGGAAACCCATGGCGTCGGGGGCAGGGTTAATTGGGGATCGTTGGAAAAGAGTGGATATGTAGTTGGGCTGATGGTGATGGGGATGTCTGCCCCCCACCCCTAGTTTTTAAATGTCGCTGTTTAAAACGCCTCATAGAGTTTAC
The DNA here is from genome assembly GCF_052857255.1 of Amblyomma americanum. Lineage (NCBI taxonomy): Eukaryota > Metazoa > Arthropoda > Arachnida > Ixodida > Ixodidae > Amblyomma > Amblyomma americanum. The sequence continues at coordinate 207,512,043 of NC_135501.1, forward strand.
CTCATGTTTCATCACATTGTTATTATCGTGGCAGCTTTACCACTGGAGACTCCAGTTGCTTCTTGGCCCTCGGTCTATTGTTGGCAGTGCAGTTGCAGGCTTGGCAAACGTGGTGTTAAGATAGCGCGAAATCTAGGGAAGGCGTTTGAAATAGGCCGTGGAAAGAGGAATGCGTAAGCGTGCGGGCGGCATCTCGTTCTAAAAAAGAACGCGGACTTTTTCAGAGCGGCAGTCGGCTGCACTTGCAAGGAATTGAAATCGCTTGCGTTTTAGCATTGCTGAGCACGAAATATTGCGCGAAAGCACGGTGGGCCAGCCAAATTTCGGCGGCGGGCCACGCTTATTTTGGTGGTGTCAAGGTCGGTTCCTAACGTGGGTCAACTCAGTTTTCAAATTTTCGCGGGTGGGCCAACCCATCTGTGGAAGTGGGCCAATTCTGTTTGGACGGTAAATCAAGCCTGTCTTACACCCGAGCACACCCAGATTCACCGGCCATGCCATGTGCTGCCATCGTTACCCTGCAGGGCCATCCCCAAAATTGAGCTTAAATTTGCTTGGATCGCTGCCATGCAGACCCATTCCCTGACTGAGGCTTAATTTGTTTTGTTGTCGTTCCCGTGCCACTTGCATAAAAGGCAGCGATTAATTAAATGTACTTGGCGCTTTCCCTTAGAAAAATTTCTTTAGACAGTCTATAGACTATAGACAAACTCAAGAAACCCTTTAGACAGTCTATAGAAATCTATAGATTTATGGCCATACAATTTTAGTAGACGTTTGTATTAGACAACCTGTAGGCTATGAATAGAGAACAAGAAATATCTTTAGGAAGGAAATAGACTCTATAAGAAGTCTATAGGCTGCCTTTAGGCCATTTTTGTAATGGGATCGTTAGTGTTCCTCCCATTTCTTTTTCTTTATTTCTTACTTTCTTTTCTGACAGTGGCGTAAGGACGCTTCCCTGCATGGTTTATTTGTCGAAAAAACTGCCCTTCAGGCTGCAGTTCGGCTTTTGGAGGTGCGGCGCTCCTCTCCGAAACCTTGTTCGCAGAGGCGCTCTGGTCTAAAATATAAAAACTGAGGGGGGGGGGGGGGGGACACTTAAGCTCTGCCTTAAGGGCATGACGCGATAGCCTAATGAGTTATAGTTCCCGTATGTGCAGACGGTCATTCTCTACATTCATAGATGTCTGGGAACCCTCCCGGCGCCGTGGCGCAGCGGTAAAGCGATGCGCCCGCCTCTGCCTTGCGATGGCAGGTGCTGCCGCCGGAGGGGCTTGTGCGGACCAGGTTGCTCCTCCCCAGCAACCTCTGGCGACCAATCATTAATTGAAATGCCACCTGCCACGGCGTGCAGTTTGCTCACAATCCGGTGGGCGGCTTGTGATGACGCCCTGAGACCACGTGACCTAGGTGGCCCACCTAGGTGCTTGTCCGGTAATTTTTCGCTCTCAACTTCAACGACGACGGACTTTCTGCAGAATAGAAGCCTTAACGGTGTCGCTCTAAATGCAGACTATAGATGTATTTCTCACAGTACTTTCTGGCGAGCTAGTTGGTGCATGTCGTTCATTTTAAAAAAAACTGCGCGAAAAGTCGTGGACCGAATGACATGAAAACACGCACGTTCAGAACGTGAGCAACTATTCGTATAAAGTTTTGGTTTATGGTTTATGGGGGTTTAACGTCCCAAAGCAACTCAGGCTACGAGGGACGCGGTAGTGAAGGGCTCCGGAATTTTCGACCACCTGGGGTTCTCTGACGTGCAGTTACATCGCACGGTACACGGTCCTTAGCATTTCGCCTCCATGGAAATTCGACCGCCGCGGCTGGGATCGAACCCCCGTCTCTCGGGTCAGCACCCAAGCGCCACAACCACTAAGCCACCGCGACGGCTTGTATTCGTAAAAGTATGCTACATTGAGAAAGTGTACGTAAAAGCGTGTTTGGCTGCACCGGTGTTGCGTTCTCTTTGCGCATTTCTTTTTCTGTCACCGTACCTGTCTCAGAAAAGAATGGCGCCACTACGGATTCCTTATCGTCGTTATCGCGGTTCGGCCACACCCAGGTACTGTACTTGATACGATACGCGTCCGCATGCGTTTCGATAGGTCGCAGAGAGACTCCGCTCTTGGTGCAATCTAAAGGAAGAAGAGGAGGTATTCACACGTACGCGCGGTTTCCGCCTCGCTCATTCAGTTGCGTTCGCGAGGCTGCCATTCGGCCCCCACCCTCACTGCCGTGTGCTTTCGAGCGTGTGTATGAAGGCCTGGGGAGTGTCGCGCGCATTGCTCCTCGCGCGCTGTTGCGACAGCGGACATAACGGATCTCTGGTTGAGCAAGACCCGTGTTGTACACGAGGTGCACCGCCGGGGTCGTTGGCGGCCGGACAGCATAGTGTCAAACAACGTAGTACAACGCAGGGACAACGTCGTGCGCTTCGAGACGAAAACGTTCTGAATTAAAAGACAGCGCCACTGTGCAGACTGTATACCCTGCACCGTGCTCTGTTTTAGCTTGCTGTGTTGTAGCCATCGGACGGCGTTCTGGAAGAAATGGCGCTGTGCTATCCTGAGACAATACGAAAAGGCAGAAGCTATTTCGACGTCCGTAAATATTGTGACGTCGAAGTGTAATTTTCGCGTTTAATTGCGCCTCATCGACCAAATTTTTCCCACAGTGAGATCTCAGCACACATTATCTAACACAGCCAAACTTTTGCACATTTATCTTAACACAACGACGTAATCGTGCGGTGAAACTCTTGTTTAGCATCAGTGGTTTTGGTCACTGCAAGTTCGGAAACTAGCCTTTCATTTGTTCTCTACATTTTATGCACGAATAAGGCTATATGAGAGTAGGAAGGGAGTAAGCTGGCCTCTAGCGCACTACTTTTCAGGGGACGTCAGAAGGTTAGGTGGGCGGATGAGATTGCGAAATTTACAGGCATAGGGTGGGCGCAGCTGGCAAAGGACAGGGTTGAAGTTGAGAGTTTAATAATGAATGCAAACATTGTTACAAGCGTACACAGCGAGAGGTCCCATGGTACAAGACCGCGGGTGGGACCTCTCATGGCAATAAATTTCAATAAGCAACAAAATAGAAAATATGCAACACATTAATTAGCAACGCAGAGAATGAATAGGTAGATACATAGTGTAATATGAGTACCGAGATATTTAAGTACAAACAATATAATGCAGGATAATTTACAGTAAAACACTCACAGATGCCGCGATACATGGGATCAATAAGAAGAAGAAAAAAATCATACATTAAGAAGGGAAAGCTTTAATTTAACCTAGAACAAATAAAGCGTATTAACTTGTTTTATATCTAAGTTCAAATAATTCCAAAATGATATGGATGAAAAATGAAGGCATTGTTTCCCGTAGTTCTGAACTAAGGTAGTAAAAAGTTACCACGCAGGGCAAAACGTGTGACGATGTTGCTTATGATCGTGCCGGGAGAAAATGTGCTTAGCGGGAACGCATGATCAAGAATCTTAAAGAATAGGATACCAATGTTGTAAAAATAAAGGGCCGAGATAGGTAGAACGTTTAACTCTATGAACAACTCTATGAATTGGAGAGACATGGGAGAGGCCTTATCCCTGCAGTGGGCGCAGTCAGGCTGGCGATGATGATGATGATGATGATGATGATGATGATGCCCGAGTTCCGGAGCAGATTTCGTCACTAAAAATACGGAATGCTTACTCTTGGCACACGGGGGTACATTCCATCTGCAAAGCATAGCAACTTGATGAAGTTAGCAATGGAAGGAGGCTTTTAAAAGCGGCTCCGGAGGTTCTGAGATATGAGTTTGAAATGAGAGAGTTACACCTGAAGAAGGGACCGAGTTGGTTCCGAAACGTTGGCTAAAGTTAAAAATATTGGTTGGCGTCAGTTTTTTTTTTTTCCTCTCAACAATGAGTTTGAAACCTCGCTTAAAATTTTTGTCACTGCTAGTACTTCGCATGTTTTGAAGAGGGAATTCGTTTCCGTTGCGAACAGTATAATTATTCAGTATTTTTAGTGGTGGAGGTCTTGCGAAGCTTACCATGCCCCTAAAAAGGAGTGCATTAGATGGTAGCTTACTACATTTTTTACTCCTTTCGTGTTTAGAGTGCAAATTTTTCACTAGAACATGTTCGAAACATCTGGCAAACTTAATGCGCAGCATTCCGCACATCTTCCCAGGCTGTCCGACACTTGAAATAGAAGGTTTCGCCCGCAGCATATTCAACATCTAGAGACATACTGAGCGCCCACACTCGCATGCACAAAAAAGGGTCGCTTCTCGGTCCTTCCCCAACTGCGCGGATGCGGACAAGAAAAATACAACGGACAACGCATTCTGACCACGGCTGCATGCAGCGCGCATCGCAAGTCTGGACACCGCGAAGTTGCTCTATCCTGACGAAGCAACATATTAGGCTCGTTGTTGACACCAAGAAAGCTGCGCTGCCTGCTTGTCACGGGCGTGGCAAGGAGCATGGCTCGCAGACCTTGTCGCGTGAATCTGGGGGAAAGAAAGGAAGCTGAGCAGGAAGAAGAACGCAGGAAATGTGGAGGACACGGATAATCCTGCCCGCCGAAAGCAGCATCGTGTTTATTACATATAGGCACGTAGGTTGGAAGCCTAGGATCCTCCCAGCTACTCGTATATTGCGCCAACGCTAGTGTTAGCTTCGTGTCGAGGGCGAAGGGAGTTGTTGCAGCGGTATAAATGCGTCAGCTTGTCGGGAAACAGTCGAGTCGTGCGTAGTAGAAAACGTTGCAACTTAAACACGTTTTTCCCTTGATGATTTCGAAACTTTGCCAGCAGCCTGCTTCCGCTTTTCCCAACCCGCTCATTTGTCAGCTTGAAGCGTTAAAGGATCTTCTTCGAGCTCACAGCGGCTGCACGTATCTTTTTTTATATTGTTAATTTGCTGTTTCACGGTATGTGGACTTATGTCCCTTAGTTGCGCGTGGGGCACCAGTGAGCGAAAAATAATTATTGAGCATTCGGAAACAAAAAGCACGCTGGTACAAATTCCGCGCACGACGCAGTGAGGCTCGACACAGCACACAGTTGTTTTTTGCATTTCGCCTCCTCTTTGCTGTTTAGAGCGGTTTACGAGTTGTGCTGGTTTAATCCACTGTGAACGAGCAAGCGTACTTATTACTAGCGCTATACAGTTCCTCATTACACGTCACCCACCAACCAAAACTGTTCTTCTGCCCTGCCTCTCGTATTATATGTTCTTTTCTGTTTCCTTTTTTACTCCTTTTTCTTGTGCTCCGGAGAAGCTTGCACGCATATCATCTGCCCAGACTGCCACCCTGCAGCGCTGCGTATCACATGACCATTGTTTTATTCTCTATAACAGTGAGGCAATCAGATGTCAACCCCACCGGACACCCTGAAAGATTTTGAGACCCAACACCTTCCTCTCTCACCCTGTTGAAGAGAGAGAAAAAGAAGGAAGTAGAAAATTTCAGTACCGTAATTTCCGGTATGCAGTCCGCTCCCGGTGTATTGTCCGTATAGACCCCAATTTTGGCTGATAAAAAGAATTTGGCTCGATTTTTGCTTCCGGTAAATAGAATCGCTTTGTCCATTCTGGGCTATTTTGGCTGCTATTGAAAAAAATATGCTGTATAGTCTGCCCGCACAGATAGTCCACGAAGCCCAAAGTTATAACTTTGAAACTTGTACAGCCCTCAGGCTGTGTACCGGAAATTGCGGGAATTCTCTGGTCGTAGTGTTTGTCCGGATATATAGACGCGAACACTGCTCTGCGTGGTTCATCTACTGTGTATTGCTACGTCGAAGTACAACCGGCAAATCAATATGATTCACTCCAGCTGCTCCCCATATCCGGACGTGAAATAAAGGAGAAAAAGTTGCGTTTGGTTCAAATAGGCGGTAACTCGCATTTTGTTCCAGGCTGAGGCCTGACTAAACATTGTTTGTACGAAAGTAATTCAGCGCTACTTTATTCAGAAGAGAAACATGACGGGACGGGCGCTGTTCCCGGCAGCATCAACCAGTCGTTATAACCGATACTTCCTGTCTTCGAGCTCTTTAACGGATGGCGTTTCTTGGCATTCGGCTCATGATTTGCTTCGCTGCACCTCTGCGGTCACCCCCGGGTTCTCCTGGGGAATCCGGTTCCGTTCCAGCGCCTAGGAAAGAGAGAAAAAGAAAGAGATGGGGCGGCATGCGGGATCCTTGTTGGTGGTGGCGTCATCTGTCGTCGCTCACAGAAAGCGCGACGTCTCGCGTTCGTCTGCGGCCCGCGACGAGCCGCCTGCCTCGTCGCGAGTGAAAATGGCAAGGTGCGACACCTCAGGCTTCTTCTGACTGTAGACGCTGTGCATGTTTTATCGCAGTTGTTTCTTTATGCTAAATAAAAAGAAAAAAGTTGCTTCGAGCGAGCGAACGAGGCATGCATGAAAAATTACCAGCCTCGACGGAGCGGCAGCACTCGCCGCAAACCACTTAGGGTGCCTCGATGGGCGCGCGCATCGAGGCACCCTACAAACCGCTTTGAACGAGAAAAGATGCCGCCACCGTCTGCAACACGTTGAAGTAACGAGCGTTAGCTTCCGCCATCTTCAATTAATTAATGATGTCATCAGCTAATTAACATTATTGGCCGACATCTTGTATTTATAAGTGACGTCACCAATCGATCACCACTTGGATATATCAGTGACGACACCAGTCACTCATCATTTCGATATACTAATGACGTCACCACTCAATCACCAGTTGGGTTGCTATATCGATTTACTGTGGGAGCCGCCTTCTTGAATTCCTCGGACTTGGAGAATTTCACGCCGAAGGGAGGTGGTAGCAGACCCCAAGAAATCGAGAAACGTGATGAGTAAGGGCTAAAGCTTTTAAAAATTGGAGAGGACACTTAAGCTCCGCCGTAAGGGCATGACACGATAGCGTAGTGGGGGAAGTTTTCGATTATGAGCAGTTTTACACATTTGAACGCATTTTAATTGTTTATTGTTTCAATTAATTGATCATTTACACACTAAATTTTCTTAATTAACATCATCAAGCATTGGCTTTTCATTCTGAGCATTTTGACACCTTTAACCCCCTTTTCATATTTTCATTTCTTTAATTAATCAATTAATTACAGTGATTTCAGTAACTCGTCATCGCCTGTCACTTCATGACATCACCCATCACTTTAGGCTGGAGAGGCGCACATATCCCCCTCCCCACAAATCGTTAACAAAAGCGTAGGTCGTTACCTGGCGCCGACTGCAAACACGCTCCCTTCTGAATCCGACAGTGCTTGCCCTCATGTACCCTGGCCAGTACGACCCAAACTGCCATAAATGGGGTGAAAGGGCCACATACGACCACATTGTCTGGAACTGCGCAAATGATCCGCCTCCGGCGGAGTTGATACAGCTCCCTTCTCCCGAGCTGTGGGAGGCCGTGTTGGTCAGCTCGGACCCTAAGATTCAAGTACGGGCAATCGAGCGGGCCAGTGAGGTCACCGCCAGCCATGGGCTAGCGGCCATCTAGTGTGTGTCTCCTGCAACCTGCTGTCGACGCAGTAAATGTTTGACAATTCAATCCAACCCACGCCGGCACAGATGGGTTGTCCTGCGCCTGGCCGAACGTCGCGCGCGACCATTGTCTGCGTGTGGGGGCATCGCGCGACTCTCGCGCACTCTCTCCCTTGGCCGTCGCGCGCCGTCCGCTCAAAGTAAGTATTTATGTGCCGCGCTCTTGCCGTGTCCTAACACTAAAGAGAAAAAAGAAAAATACGGCAGAAACACACGCTCGCGGCTAACTGTACAAAAAAGCTGGAGTGGGGGCGCCCAGCTGAAAAGCGTCCGAAGGTAACACACGCGGAGCGTTCGGTCACTGCGTGCAACTACCTGGCGAAGAGCAGACGGGACGTCAAGCCCGTCTGTTCGAAGTATACAGAGAGGCTCACCAGAGTTCGCTGGCGGGTGCCCTGCGGCCACAGGAGCGCCGATGCACTGTCCGGGATGAGACCCTGCGCCCTGTAGGCCGCAATCATGTCGTGACGTGGTTGGGCGAACGTGGTACAGCGGAGGGGCAAGTGCCCCAGTGTTTCAGCTGCACCACATGTCTGGCTGATGGGGATTCAGATGAACTACGCAGGCTGCTCAAAACCTGGATAAGGTGACGGAGTGCATGGGAAAAAAACATGGTTCGGAGCGCTGCCCATCGATGACTACCCATTTGTTGGCTTCAGTGTTAGATTAGCCCGGATTTTCATTCGCAGTTTTATAACAGGTAGGATTTTAAATAAAAAACTTTAAAAATGGCTTTCCAAGAACCAACGCCCAATGTGCAGTCGACTAAACGTAGTAGAACTGGTCCGTCGTCCGGTGGGGTAACTCCAGCGTGTGTAGTACAGTGCAGTTGGTTGTTTCTATTCGAATAAGCCGGAAGTTCGAATTCAGCTGCTTAGAATGAGCATTGTTGCAGCGGATAAAAAGCGATCAAAATGAGAACGAACGGTGATCAGCGTGACACAGCTGCACAGAACTCGCCTCCGCGACCAGATTACGAGAAGCAGGACAGGCTCGGCTACTGGCTCTCGGCTCTTGCGTGAAACGGGCTTCCTCGTAATCGTCCACTGCATTCTCAGAAGCACCCGTTCCTTCTTCTCGGTTGAAACAAGACAGAAGAAAGAGGGAACTTGTTCTAGGGAAGCGCCGGCCTTTTGTGGTTTGTCGCATTTTTCAGGTGTATAGAAGCTGCGCGTTTTTTTCTTTTGTTCGATCGAAGCTTTTTCGTAAGGCAGGAGAAATTGCGTGGTCGCCGTGCGCCGTCCGTGTTCGATATTCCGAAGGCCTGCTTGCATGCGTGCCTGATGTCGTCATGCTAAAAGCTTAAAACGGTGTTGCGACTGCTCATTAAACAAGTGCAGGAGCTGTGCGCGCTTGTGTCACCGCTTGTGCTTAAAGAAGCTGGCCTATGCGAGTTCGGATCTGCGTTACTCTCGATGGTGTGCGTAAAGAGCGAAGGAAGAAGCGAAGAAAATTGAATTTCTTCTTTCGTCACTCACAAACGACACACGTGCCGCCCCGTGTTATTCTTTCCGCTTGTGGAGTGCGTACGTTGCCTTTCTGCACGTGTCTTTTATACAACGCGGTGCGATGAGGGCTTAGTGGTTTTCATTCTAAATTTTATTTCCCCCTTCGAATTTCGGACTCTTTTATTAATGCTTTCCTTGGTCTTAATTAGTTCCCCAAATGCCGTTCCGACCATACTGAGCGTCAGCTTCTTATATTTGTGAGCGGGTTTTCTTACGCTGACGCGTTCATTTCCATGGTTCTCTCGCAGCGTCATTTGTTTTTTAGTAGAGGGATTGATTGATTGATTGATTGATTGATTGATTGATTGATTGATTGATTGATTGATTGATTGATTGATTGATTGATTTATCGATCGATCGATCAGCATTCTAAAGCGACGCGTGCATGGGCCATGAAACACGCATTAACGGGGAGGGCTAGCTCACAGCTAACGCTTATCAAAAAAAAAAATTCAGAGGGCACTGAGGTCTGCTTACGTGCGATAATGCAAAAGCATGGGACTTTCTAGAACGCTGGTTTTCATCCAGGGCGCCTGTACGCATTCAATTTTTTCCTTGTTTTTATTCTTAGCTTTTTGTTTTTGTTTATTTTTCATTTATGTGGTGTTAACTTTTATTTTATTTTTTGTTTGCCTAATTAATAATTCGCGATTAACTAATTACTAATCACCCATTACTTAATAATTTCTCAGAGTATATGGGTTATAGCAGTTATATGCGGTTGATAGTGTGACAGATTTCGTGGACGGACGGACGGACAAGCCGTTAACGGCTTTCGCCTTAAAAGAGGCACATGTTTACCAGTGTCGGGGAGTATATACCTACGTGAGAACACGCACAGGGCACGTGAGTGCTGCCCCGCGCAGGCAGTGTTCGCCCTGTTTTCCGTTCGGCGAAAGGGACCTTGCTCGCCGCCGCGGCGGTGATGCAGTGCCAACCAGTGTGTGTATCCACAGTGCGCTGTCGGGGTCGTCGCGACTGTCTGGCCGCTGACTCACTGCTCCGCTGGCGGCAAGCGAGCAGACGCTTGCTCACGCTTTGTTTTCTCGCTCTTTACAGTGCATGGACGACATCATGACCCTTTCCTAGAATAAATAGTAGCAGCCACGGACGTATGTAGCGGGCAGATTTGGAAGGTTCCTGCTTGCACCGACCGCGGCGGCTGCGTTTTTGTGGAGGCAAAACGCTAAGGCGCCCGTGTGCTGTGCGATGTCAGTGCACGTTAAAGATCCCCAGGTGGTCGAAATTGTTCCGGAGCCCTCCACTACGGCACCTCTTCCTTTCTTCTTTCACTGCCTCCTTTATCCCTTCCCTTACGGCGCGGTTCAGGTGTCCAACGGTATATGAGACAGATACTGCGCCATTTCCTTTCCCCAAAAACCAATTGTTATGATTATGCTTGCACCAATTATACTGGGCGGCAAATGGTGTGGTACAGCCGCCGCGGTGGCTCAGTGGTTATCGTGCTCGGCTGCTGAACCAAAAAACGCGGGTTCGATCCCGGCCGTGGTGGTCGAATTTCGATGGAGGCGAAATTCTAGAGGCCCGTGTATACAGTGCGGTGTCAGTGCACGTTAAAGAACCCCAGGTGGTCGAAATTTCCGGAGCCATTCACTACGGCGTCCCTCATAGCCAGAGTCGCTTTGGGACGTTAAACCCGAAACCAAACCAAACCAAAATGATGCGGTACTTACTGCCACAAGTTCCGAGCGTGTCTTCGAAACCTTTTAATTATGCTGCCGTTACTGCGCTTGCAGAAATATGCACCGCACATAGCTCAACGGTGTTTGCGTTACGCAGTTGATGACTTGCTGCGCATTGGTCATAACTACAGCGTAATGATGATTGTGAGGCTATCTTGCTGTATAGATGGCTGATGTGATTTCGCATAGACGAGAACTGCAGAAACAGACACGAGCAATACAGTTGTCTTTGTAGCCGTTTCTTTTTCTGTGACAGGCAAGGACACGATCGTTATCAGCTGCTGATAGAGCAGCCACGCGTGCACAATGCACCGAATGTCGTTTTCCCGATCGTTATCACCGGGGGGAGCAAAACTGGAAGGCCGCCAGCTGGAATGGAATCCCCACGAATCGGTTTTTTGATGCAAGATTTGCGATCCCGGTGCTCGTACAACCAACCGCATGGTTGATGTTACGTGGTTTGCGAAACGTGCAAGGATTGGATGCACGTGGCTGGGTCGCGTGTGTTATTGCTGACAAGCTTGAAGGAGTTCGCAATAATAGCGCCGCCTTATTTCCGCGTCGTTGAAATCCTCCCATGCGACACACGGGCAGCAAGCGCGTATCACTTGCTTTTATTCACTCGCGCCTTTTTTAATGCGAAAGCATTGCTATAATCCCATTACGAGAAAAACCGGAGGCGTTTGTGTGTGTGTGTTGGTATGTGTGTGTACTCGCAGATGGCACAGAAAGCCCCAGTAATGGCAAGAAAAATTGGAGGACGCTTAATCATCGCCTTTAAGAGCAGGACGCGACAGCCTGTTGCAGCATTGCCACGGAATCCACGGAACGTCATCGTCCTTCGGTGCGACCCCTTGCCTGGACAATTTAAGGAAAGGAAACATATCTTGGTGGACACGCGAACCGGGCCGTAAGGGAAGGAAATTGAAATGAAATTGGTTTTAAAGAAAGGAAATGACGCCTGTCTCACAATTCTCGCTGGACACCCGTACCGCTCCGTAAGGGAAGGAAGATCCTCTTTCTTAGTGCGTGGTTCAGGTGTCCACCGAAATGCGCCATTTTTCGCTCACGGCCAAAGGCCCGCCGCGGTGGCTCAGTGGTTAGTGCGCTCGGCTACTGATCCGGAGTTGCCGGGTTCGAACCCGACCGCGGCGGCTGCGTTTTTATGGAGGTTAAACGCTAAGGCGCCCTTGTGCTGTGCGATGTCAGTGCACGTTAAAGATCACCAGGTGGTCGAAATTATGCCGGAGCCCTCCACTACGACACCTATTTCTTCCTTTCTTCTTTCACTCCCTCATTTATCCCTTCCCTTACCTCGCGGTTCAGGTGTCCAACGATATGTGAGACAGATAATGCGCCATTTCCTTTCCCCAAAAACCAATTATTATCATTAAGGACGCCGACGACACCGGCTTTTCTGCGACACGAGCTCCTTAACGCTCTCGCGTTAAAAATAGAGTGACGTCCTCAAGCGGCGGTATGATGCACACAGCAAGCCGAGCACCGCCACTTCAGAAAATCCTGTATATGTCATTCGTCTACATATACTTGACAGTGGCCGACCTCCAGTTTAATGGGTCTCTTACGGCGTCAAGAGAAAGTTAACTCGCGTCTGTAGTAACCTCTGTTAAAGTACCAAGGGATGTTTCATGTGGATTCATTAAATATATTCGCCTTGTAAAGATGCAGTAAAATTGTTCTGCTTTTGCAGTGAGCCTTCTTGTTAGGATATGAAGTTTAGTGTTGCAGTACGAATGCTGTGGCGTAAGCAATGTGCTCTCACCGCATCCACATACTATGAGTGTTTATACTTTGTAATTTTTTTTTATTCTCGGTAAGCAATGCATATTTTCCCCACCTTTACGCCTCGATCGCTTCGTCCACGGCTGCGTGCTCGCCTTTTCGTTCTCTATACTACCGCGTGGCAGGAAACGCGCGTGCCGTTATAAAAATGGTCCATAGACAGTCTATAGACTCCTTATAAACTCTATTGCCTTCCTATAATTATTCCTTTTTGTGTATTCATAGTCTATAGACAAACGTCTAAAGCATATGGCCATAAATCTATAGATTGCCTTTAGTTAGTCTGTAGAATTTGTACCGCCTATGGACTAATCTCTAGGGTTTGTCTATAGAGAATCTATAGACCGTTAACAGCGCGCAGTTCTTTCGTTTGAGACCAGATGGCGCCACAGACGCGCTAGGAACACGGTGCCATTGCGGGCCTCGTAAGTCGCCAGCTTGTACGCCTCGACGCAGCAGTGGAAATATCGCGGCTGGCTGTCAAATGTGTTCTTTCTATGAATATGTGGAAAGGCAGAGGAAATACGTGCTGCGTTGTGGATTGCAAGAATTGCGACGGAGAGTTAAAGGTAGGGGATGAGATCGTTTGCGATCATCACGGAACCGAACTGTACAAGGACGTTGTCACGGATCTCCCCGGGAGAACACTCGGACCGAAAGAATGGAGTAGGCGACAGGTGTACCCACACAGACGCTCATTTAATACACCCTACGTGACAGAAGCACACTAAACTAACTAACAAAACTAACACAAAACACAAAGTCTACCAATATACACGACCCGGGAACACTACTACTACCAGCGTCTACTACTACCGTTCCGCTACTAGAGTTTGGCGTTCGTGCTCATGGTTGGTTCGGTGCGGATGCAGCGTTGCATGGGTCCAGTAACCGGCGTCGAGGTGGCGTTCGAACTGCTGAGGCTGGCGTCGCTACCAGCGTCGTTGGCGTCGCGCAAGCTCCCGGTCCAAGCGCCCGTGGAGGTGATGCCGGTGCTGTTGGCGTTGGGGGCGCCATCCGGATGGGTGGCAACAGCGCTGGAGACACCCCTGGCCGTAGCAGGTGGTAGCGTCCTGCGGTTGTGAATAAATAAATGCATAGGATGTGCATGTGAGCGGTCTGCATGCATGTGCACAACACGACAACGATCTGCGAACATTAAACCTTGCCGTTTTAAATAATAACAATAAAAACATTCAGCAACGCTTTCGGCGGATGCAAAGACAAGCATTCGGGCAATCCATCCCTTGGCTGGAAGAGGGAGAGCTGAGCGGCCCTCCGCGACATGAAGCCCGATCGCGTTTTCACGCCTCAAGGGATCAAATTAGGGCTCTCACATGCCCTTCGAAGCTTTGGCCAAGCCATAGTGTCGTCTGCCCACTCCTTACAGCCGAAACACTGCCCGTCAGAACCGAACCAGCGGACGCAGCAGCCGTCGCGAAGAGGCGCGCGCCGAGCATTCAGCAGGCGTGTAATGGCGACGTGATCACGTGATCAAAGATGGCAGTTCCCACGATGCGGCGCTGTAAAGCCTGTATAAACTTTATAGAGGGAAATCTATGGACAGTCTATAGACTGTCTAAATAAATTTTTGTAAGGGATATTACTGAACCAACAAGCCTTATTTCGCTGACCCGGTAGTGCAATCTTAACCCTATACGATGCATTAGAGAGCCCCTGATGTTGATCGAGTGTTCGCTTAGTAAACCGGCGGCAAATCTGCATCGCCGCGAGCTGTACGTGAATGACCGAGTCCCGCTTATGCGCGGTGCCCTGTTACGAACGCATAAAACTCGCGCACTGTATACTTCCCTTCGCGCGCTCTTCGGTGCAAGCTGCATGCACTCAGAAGCTTCTCGTCCGCGCACTGCAGGTAGATATGCAGCAGCCCTGGCGAGTTAGCCGAGCGATGGAGGTACCTGACAAGCGCGGGGCGTCTCTTTATCCCCTGACCCCCGTTTGGCCATGGAAGGAGAGGAAAGCACTGTGGCCTGATAGAGAGCCGATAAGGGGGCCGTGTGCAAATCAGATATCTGGCCGTTCGGTAATTCCCTCCTACTCCCTCATAACACGAAACGCCGAATTCTGCCTTGGATATAAGGCTCGGGAAAGGACAAGGGGTAGCGTGTTTTAATTTCGTGCTTATTATGGGAGTAGGTCTGCTTTTAAAGCGCTTGCTACCGCCTTTCGTCTGCTGCCTTATTTCAGCCGTACCCCACTAGCACCCACCAAAACATCTGTTTTGTTTCTATTGATTGCTGAGAAAGGTCATAACAATAACAATATATAATTGGTTTTTGGGGAAAGGAAATGGCGCAGTATCTGTCTCATATATCGTTGGACACCTGAACCGCGCTGTAAGGGAAAGGGTAAAGGAGGACGTGAAAGAAGAAAGGAGGAAAGAGGTTCCGTAGTAGAGGGCTGCGGAATAATTTCTACCACCTGCGGATCTTTAACGTGCACTGACATCGCACAGCATACGGGCGCCCGAGCGTTTTTCCTCCATAAAAACGCGGTCGGGTTCGAACCCGGGAACTCCGGATCAGTAGCCGAGCGCCCTAACCACTGAGCCACCGCGGCGGTAGAAAAGTCATTGCCGATTGAGTTTCTGTGAGCTTCCGCTGAGCTTCTGTTCAGCTTTGTTGACACCAACAAAATTTTCTCTTTGGTCAGGTTGAAAATTTGTGAATATTTTTTTTTTGCGTTAAATGGCAGTGAAATTATGCGCAGGGTTTTTTTTTTTTGTCAATACTTATGCAACGAAAACTGTTAACTTTTTTTTTACTCCTCACACGAGCCCTTTGAAAAACACACGAGCCTATTTAAAATGGGCTGACTTTCAGCTAATGTCGTCCCCTTCGGCCACCGCGTCTCCACGTGTATACCAGCCATACTGTTTAGTTCCGGTCTCAATTACTGGCGGCGTGTAATATGCCGCGGATAGCTGCAGTTTACATTTGGAGCTTTTCATAGCGTCGCGTTACGCCGTCAGTAGGCCTGGTTAACGAGAACAGAAAACTGGGAGAGTTGGAATGCATTCATCTTTAAGCAGCGCGAAACACAGGACGTAGATGAAGAAACACGAGATGACACGAGCGCTATCTAACAACTGAACTTTTATTTTAGCAGGGGTAGTTATATAGGCACCAAAAGCAAGAACCGATAAAACACACAAAAACCCAAATCATAAAATCGCGATAGTCCGTAAAACCGTACGTGCACGCAGCGGGAGGTTAATTGCGTCATTTTAACAAAGCACGCCAGCAATCTTAACACATGACATGCACCAGCTATCACCCTGTCGCCACATATTCCCCGAGAGCGTGAATCTCTCTTTCCACGAGATTGATAGACGGCGAAGCGACACGTTTCACATTCCTGGCTTATCAGAAATGCTTCAACTATAACTCCCTGCAGGTCCGATCTGGGTGACTGAACAAGATAAATGTCCTGTCCACATGGGGGAAACAATCTTTACATTTCCGGCAATGCACAGCAAGGTTCGACGAAACTTCCCCTTTTACTGATCTTCGATGTTCAAACAGCCGCTCGTTTATACAGGGTCTGGGTTTCACGTTTGAATTGCCAGACTCGGGTTCTATTCGGTTCCTTGACTTAAAGGTCATCTGCTATGAAACAGGAATGTGTTGGGAATATAACCCTAGAACAGCTAAGCCGCTCCTAAGTTACAATTCGGAGCACTCAAGACTAGGCAAGGCGGGGATAGCGACTTCGTGTCTCAAGGCTTCATTGCGTAAATCGTGCTCCCACCGGGTTGAGACTAGCTTCCAGGTCCAGGTTCAGAGGCTTAGGGACGCTGGTTTTCCAGATGTGGCTCTGGCTCAAATATCGGAAAGGATATTGACTAGCGGAGATAGTCTCGCAAAAGAAAAAGAAAAAAGAGCGCGCTAACAAGAATAGTCGTGATTCCGTACCTACATGGACTGTCACACCGGTTGAAGAAGGTTAGGGGCAAGATACGGGGTAAAAGTAGTTTTCACAGCTAAGATTAAGCGGAGCAGAGTCTGCGGTGCAGTAAGAAAGAAGCTTGAGGGCCGGGATGACCGAGGGAGGATCAGATGCACAGTTACACATAAAAAACCGCTCGTCGACTGCGACACTGGAGTGGTTTATTCTATCCCGCTTTCCTGCGGCAAGACGTAGTACATCGGCCAGACAGGCCGCTGTATTAACGAGCGGCTGTTTGAACATCGAAGATCAGTAAAAGGGGCAGTTTTGTCGAACCTTGCTGTGCACTGGCGGAAATGTAAAGATTGTTTCCCCCATTTGGACAGAACAAATATCTTGTTTAGTCACCCAGATCGGACCTGCAGGGAGTTAGTTGAAGCATTTCTGATAAGGCCGGGACTTGTGTCGCTTCGCCTTCTATCAATCTCGTGGAAAAAGATTCGCGCTCTCGGGGAATATGTGGCGACAGGGTGATAACTGGTGCATGTCATGTGTTAAGATTGCTGGCGTGCTTTGTTAAAATGAGGCGATTAACCTCCCGCTGCGTGTACGTGCGGTTTTACGGACTATCGCGATTTTATGATTTGGGTTTTTTGTGTGTTTTTTCGGTTTTTGCTTTTGGGGCCTATATAACTTACCATTCTAAAATAAAAGTTCAGTTGTTAGATAGTGCTCGTGTCGTCTCGTGTTTCTTCCTCTACGTCCTGTGTTTCGCGCTGCTTAAAGATGAGTAGGCCTGGGTGCGAAATGAACGCAGTGAATTGTTTTCAAGATGAACGGCACAGCCTCGCGCTTTACGTGAGCTGCTGCGAGTGTGTTTCCCCTTCTTTTTTACAAGCACGAACGCTTTAGAAAGACCAAAAATCTGCTGATCTGTTTGCATAACAGGTTCTCGCGAAATAAATTAGCTAGGACCAGTAAAGCTGAGGTCTTGAAAGCAATGTTTATTCACGGTGTATACATATGAGGGCCCGGCTGTAGCTGCGTAGTCATGGGAGGGTTGGAATTTTTGTCCTTGCATTTTTGGCATGTACCTCGCAAAATTTGTGGAATCTGAAACAAGAATTACACTCTGAGGGTAGAGCCTAGTGGCTCTGACGTTATGCCACTCCGTTGATTGAAGAATGGTTCAAATCCCGGCCCCGCAGGCTGCAGTCGACTGGAGGCCAGTTGCAAAAACGTCCGTGCACGTTAAATATGTCGGCTTGTCAAAGTTTTTCACAGGCCTCCACTACGGCGCCCCATCTTCTCGTCCTGGAGATCATATTGGGGCGTTGCGTTCGGCTTTTCCTCCTCGAAGGCGACCACGTGCGCGCGAAGAGCAGCAGCAGCTTCGATCCTTCTGAGCGCTGGTCGTCCATTAGTGAGACAACGGTCTCCTTTCTACTGGTCAACTGCGTTGCGACAGCTCTGCGGCGCTGCTGTGATCGCCGATCGCACCTCGTAGATGGCAAGAAGAAGAAGCCTTAGCGTGAGGTGCGAACGTAATGGAGGGAGAAAGGGGCGGAAGGATCACTTCATATCGCTTCTCGGTCAACGCATCGCCGTGTACTCACGTCCACTTAACTTTTTTTTTTCCCCGGCTCTCTTTGCCTACCCCCTTCAATATCTTTTCCCTCTGGATCGATGTCCAGGTTCCTGTGTATAGTATAGGCTCTTAGATGTGCTTGTATTTTCTACAGCTGAGATTGTGCTTTCTAGATATAGTTGGCTTCACAAGGACACTTGCCTCCATTTTTTTGTAGTTTTGGTTTCTTTAGTTGTTGGTACAGCGGTGTGTGACGCACGAGCCGAGGGCTTATTACTCTGCCGTTTCCTAGTGTTAATGAATACTCCTTTTTGCATGAAGTATACAGGTATGTAGATAGCAATGCAGTGCAGTAGGAAATAACTATGTAAGTAGCATTCGAGTTTCCCGTGAAAACCAAGGTAATCTTCGTCGTTATAAGCACTGTCAAATTTGTTCATACTTATTTCGTTTTTTTCGTGCTTAATCTTTTTCTATCTCTATACGTGCGCTTTTAGTCGGTAATCGTCAGCAGAGGTGCGCATTTCCCTATCCCTACTCTCGGTTCGCTCTGCTAATTATTACGTTGCCCTACCCTGTTTTCAAATTATACGGCAGTGAGCGTAGATCGTTTCCACTACCAATTCCATCTAGCCTTGGGCGTCGTCGTTAAATTTTGCGGTCGATGAATTCGAGAAACGACAACTTCCGAAGTAGCACTGCTGTCAGCTCTGATCTCTCGTTCAAACTTATGCCGCAGCTGTAAACGCCCTACATCGCTAGCCCTTAGCGGCTTTGGTTATCCAAGATTCGGTCTCTGCAAAGATTCGGTCTTGGGTAACTAAACGTTGTTAGCCTTGATGTGTCCTCGAAGTTGCTTTAATTCTCACTGATGTCTTAGCACTTCTTTCCCTGGCTCTATGTTGTAACTGAAAACTCCAGCGTTCATCAGCATTTAAAGCGTTCACCTCCAGCGTTAATCTGTTACTGCGTTCACTTATAGCGCCTCGTTTTTATTCCATCTGTTGGTTATTTATCCTTACAACTGTCGTCGCTCTGGTTACTGCAGAATTGTAGGCTTATTTTTTTTTTCGTTGCCACGTTAGGTGGATCCAGTTTTGGCGAGCATATATCCGCAGCAGAGCACTTCGAAACGATCACTGCTCAATGAGCCTCGGCCTGACAGCGACACGCAAATAACAAGTAAAGCAGCTTATCTTCAGGGAGCATATTTCTTGCGTTTTGCGTCACTCAAATTATTTGTCAGGCGTTATCCATAAGCGGCTCATCGTGACGAACAATCTGGACTTCCCGTGCACAAGCGGAAGGTGGAACCAAGACGGGAGACGACGCTTTACTTAGCAGCTGTTTCGCAGCTATCACAAATGTTTGCCTGGCATTCTTGGCACGTGTGCTGTGCTGCCGTGTCTCCCGCTGTCGCACCGCTAACGACCCAATGACCGCTGGCGCTGTAGTAATAGTAGTAGTAAGTATTACGATAATATCGGCCTTGATAAGCAAGAAAAGAGAAAATGGAGAGATGGGCAAAGACACAGCACTACGAACTGTGGGGCCGGATTACGGAACGCTCTCACTTTGAAGAAAGTCTCAAAACAGTCTCAAAGCTCCGCTCCTGTTGGTCGGACCTGACCACGCTCGGTGTCAAAGTCCCGCCGAGACTGCCTTGAAAGCATTTTGTGATTCGGTCCCTGGTTGGAAAAAGAATGTGCGGCAGTGAGATAATGCGTTAGCATTAGAAGACTTATGCGAAAGAAAACACTGTGATGGCCGTCTGTCGATGTCCATCCTGAGATAATGCAGAAAAAAATCTTGCCATATATACGCAAGGCCTCGAGCGGGATTCGAACCCGTGGTGGATGTCGTCGTGTTCATCAACTTGAATCTGCTTCCAAAAGCAGCACGCATCAAGTCACACGGCACGTCGGGAGATTTGAACTACCGCAGCAGGGCAGCATTCCCTATGTGTCAATCGCATTGTTTGCCTGTGAATATTTTTTTACTTAGCTGCCCTTGAATTGGGCGTTCGTGCCCGAAGTCTAAAGCGAAGGCTTCAGAGCTTCGCGGTACTTTACTACTTTACACGGTGTGTGTGTGTGTGTGTGTGTGTGTGTGTGTGTGTGTGTGTGTGTGTGTGTGTGTGTGTGTGTGTGTGTGTGTGTGTGTGTGTGTGTGTGTGTGTGTGTGTGTGTGTGTGTGTGTGTGTGTGTGTGTGTGTGTGTGTGTGTGTGTGTGTGTGTGTGTGTGTGTGTGTGTGTGTGTGTGTGTGTGTGTGTGTGTGTGTGTGTGTGTGTGTGTGTGTGTGTGTGTGTGTGTGTGTGTGTGTGTGTGTGTGTGTGTGTGTGTGTGTGTGTGTGTGTGTGTGTGTGTGTGTGTGTGTGTGTGTGTGTGTGTGTGTGTGTGTGTGTGTGTGTGTGTGTGTGTGTGTGTGTGTGTGTGTGTGTGTGTGTGTGTGTGTGTGTGTGTGTGTGTGTGTGTGTGTGTGTGTGTGTGTGTGTGTGTGTGTGTGTGTGTGTGTGTGTGTGTGTGTGTGTGTGTGTGTGTGTGTGTGTGTGTGTGTGTGTGTGTGTGTGTGTGTGTGTGTGTGTGTGTGTGTGTGTGTGTGTGTGTGTGTGTGTGTGTGTGTGTGTGTGTGTGTGTGTGTGTGTGTGTGTGTGTGTGTGTGTGTGTGTGTGTGTGTGTGTGTGTGTGTGTGTGTGTGTGTGTGTGTGTGTGTGTGTGTGTGTGTGTGTGTGTGTGTGTGTGTGTGTGTGTGTGTGTGTGTGTGTGTGTGCGTGCGTGCGTGCGTGTGAGAGAGAGAGAGAGAGCAGCATCTGTGCTTTCATTTGTTTATTTTTCTTGCGTCTTCATTAGTGGTCACGCATTTGGTTCCCTCGTCTTTATAGCTGCTATTTATTTTCCGACCGTTTTGCCGAGCCAGGTTAAAGCCTTCAGAGAGCTCAGCACACATGCGAGAGTCCGGGACACTAATTCGCGCGGATCGCACAACGGACATACACAGCGCGCGAAGGTTGGCGACGTTTCCAACGAACTGGCATTGAACACCGTGTGGTCGACTCCGGCGGGGCCCGTTGCCCTCGTCCCCGTGGGCGGACGGCAATATAACGAACCTTGGGAGACGACGCTTATGCCCGACCGGCCAGATGGAGCCCTCGGCGCCTCCGGAGAGTTGCGCGCCCTGTTCTTCTGCTCCTCATCGGAAACAGAGAAGCAAAAGAAATGCAGCAAGGAGTAAATAGGAAAGAAAGAAAAAACAGAACGTGGAATCAAAGGGTGGCTATCCGGCGCACATGTCTTCGCGTGGGAA
This sequence comes from Amblyomma americanum, assembly GCF_052857255.1. Lineage (NCBI taxonomy): Eukaryota > Metazoa > Arthropoda > Arachnida > Ixodida > Ixodidae > Amblyomma > Amblyomma americanum. Next base: position 207,533,447 of record NC_135501.1, read on the forward strand.
GCTGCCTCTGTGCCCGAGAACAAAGAAAATAAACAAATCGAAACGTGTGGGTCTGATAGCGATGTCTCGCCCCTGTATAGTTTAATGCACCTGTCGCGCCAACCAGTATGAGGCCGGGATGAGGGAAGCATCGGCTGATTTATTGGTAGTAGTGCTAGGGAACGACGCGCCACCTTGAGCCAGCCAGAACAGACTCGTACGGGCCACCAGCAGCAGCGCCCCCCCCCCCGCCCCCCCCCCCCCCCTCTCCGGAAAGTGAAGTGAAGGAGCCCGGTGGAGCTGGGGGCCGGAACGAGACTTGTCGCTTTTGACGATAGGTACAGGAAGATGGCGTAGGTATACAGCCGGCCAGTTGGGGCAGAGAGACCACACAGGCAGGTGTAGTGGGGAGAGCGTCCTCTCTAAAAAGGCTGGCTTCAGGCGGTCGATGGAAATGGAGTCAAGGCGTCCGTGAGCCTCGACGATGGAAAACTTCAAATGGTGTTCGACAACACGGAACGGACCCCCGTAGGGGCGCTGCAGCAGTCTGCGGACGAAGTTTCGCCGAACAAAAACGCGGGTTCAAGTTGCAAGTTCAGAAGGAACGTGCTAGAATTGACGAGGACTGGTATCGAGGAACAGGAGCTCGGAGATTACGGCAGAATGCGCGCAGCCGCGTCACATGGTCCGTAGGGTCGGGATGTGGAGACGAAACAGTGAAGTTGAATTCACCGGGAAGGCGGAGGGGCGAGCCGAAGACAAGTTCTGCCGGGGTGCAGCGGAGATCTTGTTTCATGCAGTGTAGCACGTAGGCTGAGCAGAACAAGTGGTAGGGGTGTAGTCCAGTGTATCCAGTTGTGCTTCGAGGGATGTCTTGGGCGAACGATGGAACCGTTCAGTTGGCGATGGGACGGTAAGCGGTAATGCGCATTCGCGAAGTTCCAAGCAGAGCCATGAGGTTTTTAAAAAAGGGAACATTCAAACTGGGAGCCGCGGAGGGGCGGGGGGTATAGTGATGTAAGGGTGCGGTGGAATACGCTTACCTCTGCCCTGGTGCCGACAAGAGAACGGAGGCCAGAGGTGCGGTCACGGATGACGAATAAGCGGTTGGTCTCCGTGCCAGCATCACTAGTCGCTTCGAAGTTTCCCTGGAAACGACAGGGTGGAGCACACCGACCCGCCTCTTCCCTGAAGGTGCGGTGGTGCCAGCACTCGCTTAAGGCCAGGGTGGGGTGTGTCGCGGACCACATTACTTCGTTCTTGTTTCGTTGTCCCTATCGAATAACATGTGCAGCCTTTGTCAAGAGACTTCGGGCCAAATGATTTGCTTTTGAGCCCCCTAGTGCAGCACGTACGGCACCCCTAATAGCGAAAAAGTTTTGAAAGGTGAGGACGACGCACGGCTGTCTACCCACTGCAGAAATCTCGAGCTTCGTGTGTGCCATCAGTTCTCTACCATACACATGCTCAGCCATGGGCGGCACGGAGACTTTTGAGCAAGAACGTTCTTTCTTTGCAGCGTTAAGGAGTGTGCTTGCGTAGCAGGTGTGGGGTCTAACCTTGGCGCCGCAGTAGAAGTTTTCCACATTCGCCAGCCCTTCCTCCTGAGCTGAGGGGGCAGAGGAAATAGCGGTAGATGCTCCGGGCCCTCCGCCTGCTGATTATAGCGCTTAATTACTTTAGATGAGAGGTCGGCATGAACCATTAAAGGGCTATAAAAGGTCAAAAAATGAAGTACAGGTGTCGCCGTTTTCCCCAGCAGAAAGCGGCGACAAGGGCCCCTGATGCACGGCAACACCGTCTTTCATTTCCGCGCTATGATCACGGGTCTAGAGAAACTTTCTTTTTTTCATTCTGAATTCAAAGTCTGCGGCAATAAATTCGTGTTACGCTGCCGAACAAACACCAACATAGCTGAGAAGAGCTGCAGGATCGATTTTGAGTGAAGAATGTAAATTGGACGGATTTATTTTCAGCGTCCCTAACACAGCCTCCACGCAGTAGTGCGCAAAAATTGTGCAATACGTGCAGGTGTTTCCTTATATATCGCTCGCAGCTGTAGGGAAACAGGGCCATCCGTGCACACAAGCTGCAAAGTACGTAGAACTTGCGGCGCGCCCGTAGGACGAGCGCGCTCGAATTGCCGGGCCGGTTCCGCCCGGGAGTGTGCGTGTATACGAGTTCGCGCGCGGGCGCCCTTGGGATCGCCGCGGACTAGCGGCGTGCAGCCGACAAGGCCGCTCTGCTCGCTGCTCTGCCCTGTCGTGCCTGCTACCTGCTGCTGCTTCTCCCAGCGATCAGGGTCGCCGATCGCCGGCCGAAGGCTGCGCGGGCAGTCCGTGCCGCCGCTGAGCGTCTCCCTGCATGCCGTGGCCGTGAAAGTACGCGCTTCGGAGAGTCTCATCCGTCCGGACTAATGGGTTACTCCACAGCGAGGAAGAAAATTAAAACTCGCGGCCTCCTTGGCATGCTTCAGGGGCGTTCTGGATGCTTTGCAGACGTGCCCCTTGGATACTACCCTTACAATTCTATAGACTTCTTATAGACTCTATTGCCTTCCTATAGATATTTTTGTCCATTCATAGTGTATACGATGTCTATAGACAAAAGTCTACTAAAAGTGCATGGCCATAAATCTGTAGATTGTCTATAAACCGTCTATAGCATTTGTATTGCCTGTAGACTGTTCTGTAGGGTTTATCTATAGATAGTCTATAGACTTTACAGACAGGAGTCTGTGGACAGTCTATACACCGTGTAAAGAAATTTTTGTAAGGATATACAAGACAGGCGTAAAGGTACACAGAACGGTCCCAGCTAGTTTTGAGGCGAAAACCTTATACGGCCCATTGGCAACAAAACCAGGCGTCGTTGTCGGCGTCCAGGAAAAGTTGTCCAGAAAACCCCCAATGACGTCATGAGAAAAGCAAAGAATCATTCCGAAGGTGCGGGGAATCGAACCAAGGACCTTCAGTTTGCGAGGCAAGCATGTAGCCCATGCATGGGTCACAAAACCGCGGTGGTTCTTGGCGAGCGTGGGCCCTGCGAACCAGTCATCGATCGTTGCTGGTGGTGGTCCTCGCTGGGCAGAATGCATGGCCTACCACTGCTCAATGTCTGTCAATAGCGGAATTGAATTGGCACGTGCAAAGTCGTTGCTATCTATCCTAAGTGTGAGAACTCTGGTACGTAGAGTAGGGCCTACCTTTGGTGGAATTTAAGCTGTGTTACAAGAGTGTCTCTTTGTAGTCGGCGGAGGGCGTGTTCTTCCGCCTCGTCTAGGGTTTCGTGAGGTGTGGGGTATGTTTGTCTGGCCTATTAGTAGGCCTGTAGCTGTTCGACAAAGGTGCTTATGGGCTGTGTAACATGCTCCTTTGCCGCTGACGGGGAAGTCCGGTGTAAGAGAGCTCGGCCGTTCCGGTGGGCAGCATCATTCCCTGCCGTTGGTTCCGTGTGTCCCGGGAACCATGTGATTGAGGCTTGACTAAGGGGATGTTTTGCGAAGAAGAGTGTGAGTCGTGACTGATAGATTAGTCCGGTGTTAATATTTCTGCATGCGTTTTGAGAATCGGTCAGTAAGTTGGTAGCTAGAGGTAGCTTGATGGCTGCCTCCTCTGTGTGAGTATACGTGCGCACTGACGTGCAGTCGATGAGCCTGCCCACAGGATTCGTTGTGGTGGCGGTCATTCGCCCTTGGAGTGAATCGGCTGCATGCACGTAGAGCAGGTCCCGACGGCCTTCCCATTTCTAGCGCAGGCTTCTGGCTCTGGCGCTTCTTTGTTCCATGTTATATGTCGGATGCATATTTATGGGTATTTGGTGCAAATAGATCTTCTTGCGGACTGATAGAAAAATTTCCGTCCTTTGGTCGACCGTGTACTGTTTCTCGCGTCCTTGTTCTCGGCAGTTGATTGTGCCGCAGAAGACGCTGCCACGGCGGTAGCGAGCCTGTACAAACCAACCGCGATCAATAGCACAGTTTTTGATCATCAGATATTTGGAAACGACCTACATAGTGTCTAGATTTAACGGCACAGCGCAGTTATCGTATGCCTATTAGCGCAGTGACAAACTTTGCATAGTCCTGGAGTATGCTGGTGAAGGGTGTAACTGCGCGTAGGACATGAAGGAACACACACGAGACTTAGGAGCGCGGTTACACCCTTCATCGGTATGAACTAACTAGCGCCGCAAATCTTACTACTAGAGTGAGGGCAGTGTTACTCTGTATACCATGTGTGCGGCAGAGCGTGGGCAGTATTCCTTTGCGGGACCAAGGAAGGAACCACGACTTTTTTTTTTTTTTGCATTGCCGCATTCGTCGTGGTACTCTGTCCGGTGATATTACAGTCTCCTTTTGTTCTGACCAGTTCCCACCACCGTTAGAGGAACCTGCCGCAGTTGCGTAGTGAAGGCGCTCGGCCCGAAGACGCGCAGTGTTCTCTCTGCCACGGCGCCCGTATTTTGATATGCGCAAAATCCCCTGCGTTCGAAGTGACACTTCAGATCACTGTGCAAATTTTGCGACGAGGCAGCAACTTTGGCCCACACTGCAGTGTGGACATGCCCGACTAGATGCGATAGCTCGCGCAGTGCAGAATCCTGGGAGGCTTTGCTCTGCAGCCCAGACCCTAACGTCCAGCAGGACATCATTGGTCAAGCCCTTGCTGCTGCTGTGTCCCAAGGGATTCCGGCCGACGGCTATAGGGTGACGGGGAAGATGGACTTCTCTCCTGGCATTCATTGGCTGGTGCGTGGGCGGTACTCTTTCTCTCTTTCCTCTTTGTATTTTCACCTTTCCCCACGTGACGCGGTTCTGGTGTCCACCGTGAGTGAGACAGTTACTGCAAAAACTTTCCTTCATAACCCTTAACCCCTCCGCTTCCCCCTCGTTGGTCAACTTTCTCAGAGCGGTATAGCGGATCGCGCGTCCAGACTAAGAGCGAGGACTTGCTGCAGAGGTCGTTGCCAGGTTTCTTTCAGATTTCTCTCACGTCTTCTTTATCCGCGGCTGCCGCAGCCGCGGGGAGCAAGCATGAATTCTAAAATGGTTTCTTTTTTTGCAACTCTACTCTGAAATAGCTGTTCATTAGAAATACGTGATCCTCGGCGCGCTTACAGATTGGCCTCACAAAGCAAATCTTTTTTTTTTTTAGATTCATTTCAAAGGGTGGGTGGGTTTTGGCGGGACGTTGACCCGAGGATTCTTGGCCTTTGGAGACTGGCCCGGGAAGTGTAAATCCGGGTTAAAGTCACAGCGCGGAGGACAGCAAGCCCTTGAGCCTCATCCACCTCCTCTTCCCCTGCAGCTGGTGGTGCTGACTTGGGAGCTATAGGGTCAGAACTGACCCTACAGAACTGACAATGCTCTTCATAATTAATGATTTAACGCTTGGACGCGCGCTTGGAACGGACCCATATTATATTATTTATAGGTTTGTTCTGTGGGAGCTAGAATTTGTATATACTGCACCCGCCACGGTGGCTCAGTGGTGAGGACACTCAGCTACTGAGCCGGAGTTCCCGGGTTAGAACCCGACCGCGGCGTCCGCGTTTCGATGGAGGCGAAACGCTAAGGCCCCCGTGTGCTGTGCGATGTCAGTGCACATTAAAGATCCCAAGGTGGTCGAAATTATTCCGGAGCCCTCCACTACGGCGCCTCTTTCTCTCTTTCACTCCCACCTTCCTCTCGTCCCTTAAAGTGGCTGTGAAGGGGGCTGTAATAAATTTGCGGCATGCCTGGGATATTGGAGCACGCCGCTTCACGCATAGTGTAAAGCAAGGATTTTTTAAATGCGCTTTGTACAAGCTGAGTTATATGTATTAAAATTTGAATTTCAGCGTCTTCGCGCCTTTCCCTCTCCTCTCGTCACTTTTTGCACACTGGAAGGTAGGCGCTCCTTCGCCGACCCCCTTCTGGGAGCGGAGCTTCCCGACCCGCCGGAGATAAGCGGCTTATTGGCCGCGGCCACAGTAGCTGCCTGACGTCTGAATTAACCAATGGCCACCTCTCACCTTGTCTACGCAGATGCGGGGGACGGAGGAGGGTGGGAGTGTGAAAAAGTCGCCGGGAACGGCTCGCCAACTTTGACACGTGATTGTGGCTCGTCTGCTGTATGTAGAAGAGTATTATTTGGCTCTGGTTTTCATGGCAACACAGTGCAGTGATTGAGTGAGTTAATGTGCTCTCCTCGATAGGCGTTTCAGAGCCCCTTTAAGGAACGGTTGTGGTGTCCACCGAGATATGCGAGACAATTACTGTGCCATTTCTTTTACTCAAAAACCAGTTTTTTTAATATGTACTGTAGGGTGATGAAGTTAAGCGTGTGACGGAATCCCGTCGGGCCGGGAGCGTACACTGGTCGGCGTACTGTTCGGCGTCTCTTATTTTTTCAAATGTACTGTAGGGTAGAGACCCGTCATGTACTGGGACTCGTTATATACGCCATAAATATTAAACAGTTTTAGCGTTGCCGCTGCTACTGTTGCAAGGCTTGCCCAGCCACATGTGACAGACAGCAGCAGTTACAGTAGTTATAGTGTTTGCCTTACGGTGGTGTTAACACTGTCTGTTGACCGCAAAGACGCTTATTCCTCAACATCGCAACAGAAGAACCCCATATTAATTTTCATATCGATTCTACTGTGTCCTAATCCGCGGAAACCCAGCTATAGATTCGGCGTAAAGAAAATTGCGGGGTACGTTCGCACTACTCTCACCGTTCATTCATCTAAGAGGCACGGTGGATTATGCAGTTTCAAGGACAGTTCTTTAGGTGTTGATTAGATTTTGCATATGTACACGTCAATGCTACCTGGTCGGGGTATTAATGTTGGGCGCGAGCTGCGCGCACTACGAAGAGTGCTGCCAAAGGGGATATGCTCACACTGACAGTACCGCAGTCTCGTTCTCCGATAGAACACGCGTAGGCGCATTAGCACGGTGCAGAAGTAACGTCTAAATTATGCTTGCACATAAAGTGAAAACTTTTAAATGCGGTATGCGTGAAGTTCAGTGCGCAAGTTCTTTAAACTTGTTATTTCCTTGTTCCGTGTCGAAGCGGCTTCGCTCAGCCTTATTTCTGAGTCGAAATTAATCCGGAGCCCTCAGCTGCTGCGCTTCTTTCTCCCTTCCATCTTTCATTCCCTCCTCCACGTTTTCCACCATGGCGCAGCTGAAGTGCATTCCTAATAATGAGGAAGTTGCTGCTGTTTTTCTTTCCTCGTAACAAATAATTATCGGTTTCGACTGCGGCCACGGCAGTTGGGACACTAGCGGTGTCAATGTAAAATTGGATGCAGTTTTCCTCAGTACGTCTCTATCGGGCTGCAGTTAGTAGTTCGACCTTCCCCTTTTTACACCGTTAATAATTGGTTTTGGGGGAAAGGAAATGGCGCACTATCTGTCTCATATATCGTTGGACACCTGAACCGCTCCGTAAGGGAAGGGACAAAGGAGGGAGTGAAAGAAGAAGGGAAGAGAGAAATGCCGTAGTGGTGTGCCGCCGCGGTGGCTCAGTGGTTATAGGCGCTCGACTACTGATCCGGAGTTCCCGGGTTCGAACCCGACCGCGGCGGCTGCGTTTTTATGGAGGCAAAACGCTAAGGCGCCCGTGTGCTGTGCGATGTCAGTGCACGTTAAAGATCCCCAGGTGGTCGAAATTATTTTTTACCCCGTTCGAGTTCGAGTTTCGGCTGTGTAGTGCCAACGCGTTCGGTTGCGCTCTGTTGCATGCACACCCTTGACTCTGACAACTGACCGCGTATCGTGACCTCTGTCTATCTGAACCCCAAAGCTCCTTCTTCCTTATCGCGCACGAGGATGTTTGACAGCGGAGAGCATCGTCTCGGCGTGTGCGCGTGCCTCCCAGCGCATCGCTGGCAGCGCACTGTGAAAGACGCCAAGGTCGCCTCGACACAATGGGTGGCGAATGCAGTGGGAGGACGTTGGCCTCTCGTGCGTGCTGCGAGAGCGTTCGGTGTGTCCCGGTTTTTAGAGGCGAAAGCCTTTAATGGCTCATATCGTTGTACGCCCGTCCCTCCTTCGGCGAGATCTGTCACACTGTGACGTCATCAATGGCGTAATTGCTATAACCCTTACCTTCTATAACCCATAATCTTGGCAATTACTAAGTAATTAGTGAATCGTAATCAGTCAAGTAGAATTACTAATTAATCATCAATAAGTAATTCGTTAGAATAAAATAAATAATTAGAAACTTAAAAACAAAAATAACTGACAAATTAAAAATAAAAAGAACAGTTTAGAAATAAAATAAATGAAAATGAAATAAAGAATAAAAAATGAAATAAAAATAATCATTTAAAGATGCAGCCAAAGTGGGCGCGGAAAGGCTTTCGCCTCGCGCACTTTAGATCGCCAAAGGGCCCCTGCATTTTTGAAATCGTGCTCTGTGTGCGCACCCCGGCGGCAGATTGGTCTCAAATTTCGCGGCACGACATCGCGGAGGAGGAAGAGACGTATGCGGAGGATACGCGACGCGACTGCCCGATCGACGCACCCGCCGCTGTGGCAGTAGCGGTTACGGCGTTCGGCCCTTGGGCACTGCGTTGTGGGATCGAATCCCGTGAACGGAGGTTGCGTGTTCCATGGACGGTAATTGCTGTTACAGCCGACAAGCAGGCAAATTGCTGCTCAACAAGTGTCGCACAATGCTGGACTTGGAATTTGGAAAGCGCCAGTATGGTGTAGATTATCTTCAGTTCTCACAAACTGGCCGCCACGGTGGCTCAGTGGATTTGGCGTTCGGCTGCTGATAAATCCCAAAGTCGAAGGTTTGACATGGCCGCGGTGGTTGATGGTTAGCGGTTTTTGAGGAAATGACTGGCGCAGTATCTGTCTCAAATTTCGGCGGACACCTGAACCTCGTTGTAAGGGAAGGGATAAAGGAGGAAATAAGAGAAGAACGGAAGGAAGAGGTGCTGTAGTGGAGGGCTCCGGAACAAATTCGACCATCTGGGGATCTTTAACGTGCACTGACGTCGCACGGCACACGGGCGCCTCTTTGCGTTTCGCCTTCGTTGAAACGCGGCCGCAGCGGATGGGATGGAAACTTAAATTTCAGACTCATTATCCACGCGCTCTAAGCATTGCAGAGACTCGTTTCCAACACAGCAGGAAGGCGCGCCCTGGTGTCTGCTTTTAAAGCGAAAGTTTTGCTGGCCGCGAACTTTCGATTTCGCCTTGGCGGTGCTCCGAGGAGGCACATGACGTCACAGCGTGCGCCTCGCCGCGGATACTTCTCTCTCTCGCTCCGTAGTCACTACTGCGCATGCGCCACTAGTAGCACCGAGCCACGGATGTTCCGCCGCTGCGTAGCGCCGCGCCTTTCCTCAAAATCCAACTTTCAATTTTTAGTTTCCTCTTTCTTTAACATATTTAAGCTGCGTGAAATGTACAAGGAGCTATGTTTTGGAGAAGTTATCGAGTTGGGGACCCGCCGCGGTGGCTCAGTGGTTAAGGCGCTCGGCTGGTGATCCGGAGTTCCCGGGCTCGAACCAGACCGCGGCGGCTGCGTCTTTATGGAGGAAAAACGCTAAGGCGCCCGTCAGCGGTGCGTGTCAGTGCACGGATCCCCAGGTGGTCGAAATTATTCCGGAGCCCTCCACTACGGCACCTCTTCTTCCTTTCTTCTTTCACTCCCTCCTTTATCCCTTCCTTTAGGGCGCGCGGTTCGAGTGTCCACCCACATATTTGAGACGGTTACTGTGCCATTTTCTTTCCACAAAAACCAAACAAAACAAGTGAGCCGACGGCGTTCATAGAGTTCATTGGCGTTGACAACTTTGCAAAGGCCGTTCATTTTCACTAAAGGAAAGGCGCACAACCGGCTCCCTGGGTCAGTGGAGACCTCAATCTCGCTTTCATGTATACGTGGCGTTGGTGTCCAACTGCAAAAGCGTGCTTTGATTGCGTTCCGCACACTGGATAGGCAGCGCGCCCTCCTTGCCACCCTGGGAGGTGGCATGCAGTTAATGGTTGATCGCTAGAGATTGATCACCAAATGAACGCTGCGGCTTAGCTATTGGTGCAGTGCCGCATGTCAGCCACAACGCTGTCAGCGCTAATGCATTCAGGCCACATCTCTCTCTCACCACCGCCACATGTATCAAAGCACGAATGAGGCGTCCGCATATCCAGGGAGCCAGTTAAACCATCGCCGTCTAGAACATTGTCAACGCCAACGCCAGTGAACACAGTGAACGCCGACATCATGGATTATCTGAGCTAATCCACATTAATAAAAAGGAAGGATAAGATTTCCCATGGAGATGCCGGTGCTCTGCGCATTGACCCGAACCAGATAAGCGGCTACGAGGGCGTGAAGGGTTTCCCGGAGAAAGCAGCAGTTCTCGCGCAGTCGTCAAACTCTGCACTTAGACACGGCGCTCTGTTTTCAAAGAATGTCGCGAGCAGACTGCAAAGATCGAGACGATGACGACGCGCCGTTTTCCTCCTTGCCCCGAAGCAACTCAGGGGTCGGTTTGCGGTGAATTCTTTGCGCGCACTTTTTCCTCAGAGTGCTGCTCCGCGAGTGTAACGGCTCCGTGGAAGACTTCGCGAAAAAAAATTAAAGCGCAGTTTACGCGCTCACGTGTGAAATGTACACAGATCACGTGAGTGAAGCGTAGGCGGTACAGTGCGGTGTCTGGGAACGGGAGCGCGTCACCGCTGCTGAAAAAAATGAAAATTAAAATTGGTTTTTGGGGAAAGGAAATGGCGTAGTATATATCTGTCTCATATATCGTTGGACACCTGAACCGCGCCGTAAGGGAAGGGATAAGGAGGGAGTGAAAGAAGAAAGGAAGTGAGCGGTGCCGTAGTGGAGGGCTCCGGAACAATTTCGACCACCTGGGGATCTTTTAATGTACCCGCCGCGGTGGCTCAGTGGTTAGGGCGCTCGACTACTGATCCGTAGTTCCCGGGTTCGAACCCGACCGCGGCGGCTGCGTTTTTATGGAGTAAAAACGCTAAGGCGCTCGTGTGCTGTGCGATGTCAGTGCACGTTAAAGATCCCCAGGTGGTCGAAATTATTCCGGAGCCCTCCACTACGGCACCTATTTTCTCCCTTTCTTCTTTCACTCCCTCCCTTATCCCTTCCCATATGGCGCGGTTCAGGTGTCCAACGATATATGAGACAGATACGGTGCCATTTCCTTTCCCCAAAACCAATTATTATTATTATTATTATTATTATTATTATTATTATTATTATTATTATTATTATTATTATTATTATTATTATTATTATCTTTAATGCGCGCTGACATCGCACAGCACACGGGCGCCTTAGCGTTTCGCCTCCATCGAAACGCGGCCGCCGCGGTCGGGTTCGAACCCGGCTGCTCCGGATCAGTAGCCGAGCGCGCTAACCACTGAGCCACCGCGGCGGGTTCGCTGCCGATACCCCTTATGTAGAAATGAATCCCTGGTGGTCTAAAGCCTTATCACGGCTCCTCAATCACGAAACCCGGTGTCCTGCGTCCGCGAGAAACGAACCGAAAACCCATGTGACTTCATGACGTCATCGGCAGTGCCTACATCCTCAGGAAAGGGAGCAACCGTCATGCAAAAGCCTAAGAGGAACACCAGTCGGTCTCATACCGAGAAATCACGGAAGGCTACAGACTGAATAGAAGAAAATTACCCCCCCCCCCCCCCCCCCCCCAGGCAAATCGCTCTTACTGAAGGAAACAATGGAGGAAGATGCAAACGAACAGCTACTTTTCGCCTGAAATCTTAGGCATCTGCTCGTACAATCAGCAGAAGGAAGAGGACAGGGTATGTAAATACTGTGGAGCTAAAGGTACTTTGGCACACATCACCATAGTATGTGGCAGCTCCCCAGGGGCTGCGGAGTTCAATCATGGAACAGCCTGGGACGATTTGCTGCGAAGCGAGGATCCCGCTACGCAGAACAAACTCATCAGCTTGACGGCCGAGGCTGTGACCGACCAACGGCACCGTCCCCGGCCCGGTAGCCCAGCCCCTTCGGCTTAGGCTGAGGCCCACGGGGGAGCAAGCTACCACCCTTTGGCTAAATAAAGGTTAGTGACTGACGGACTGATCCTCAGGAAAGAAATAACAATAAAAGTTTTCTCGAAGTGGGTCACTTCATTAGAGCACTGCGCCGTCACCGCTTTATTTTTTTATTATTATGAAAATACATCAGATATGCATCAACTATTTACGAAGGTTTTTGGAAACGCCAGGAAAGACATCTAAAATATGCAGAGCCGCATGCGGGAGATGCGGGGTTCGATCCCCAGTGCCACCGGGTACCCACCGGTGATACAATGGGTACAAGCTTTCCCCTGGTCTGTTGCTCGGCTTCTTTAGAGCTTCGGATATGGGTCTGTGACCCCACCTTGTGCAATGAAACCTACCTTGTGCCACGGCGCTCTTTGGCCAAAGCAGCCCTTGCGCTATATAAATTCTTCATCATCACCATCATCACGAGCAACAGAGCACTAGACGGGAGGTAAGGCTGAGCACATCACCAAGAGGGAGCTAGTGCCACTCCAGTATAGAGTCGCTCTGCTCATACACTTCCCTCAGTTGAACAGTCATTTGGCTGAAATGAGATTTCGGCGAAACAATTTATTCACCGTGCCGGTTCATCATTCTAATTCCATTAACTGTGTTGTCCATTCAGAAAAAAAAACACATAACAAGAGGTTCATCAACATATTGCATTGCGGTGAGGTATCAATGATATGTGCATGCAGTCAAATAAACTCGCTTTTTCAAGGACCGTTGCAAGCCATCTCAGAACAGAATTGCATCCTTACAATTGACGAAGCAGTGTTCAGTTGTTTCAGGAACATCACAGAGGCAGCAATTCAGAGGTGGCACAAAAATGCCATGCATTTTTCTGAAGCCCAGTGTTCACGGCCAATGTTCCCGTTTGTAACTTGTTGAAGAATATCTTAGTGCACGGTGAAAGTTGTCTTTTTCGCACCCGCGTAAGGACATCATGTCCTGGCAATACAAAGCACCGCAGCACAATGCCTCGCGCGCTGGGTTTGGGTATCGTCGTCTTCATCAACTTCCGTGCGCGAACAAATCAGCTTCGCCGGCCACTGCATGCCAGAAAAATCCAGCTATGCCAAGAATCAATAACCCAACTACTGAGGACTGGGGAGGCGGCGCTGTCCAGCTTACATTCGGAACCGGGCAAGAGCGGCGGCAAAATTGCCAATGGGGTTCCTGGAGTAGGGGCCCACGCAACCATTCTATTCATTAAAGGTCTCTCTCTCTCTCTCTCTCTCTCTCTCTCTCTCTCTCTCTCTCTCTCTCTCTCTCTCTCTCTCTCTCTCTCTCTCTCTCTCTCTCTCTCTCTCTCTCTCTCTACCGGCCCCTGCATTAGAGTAGTTCGCCCTCGCTGCACAGCACACCGCGCACTAAACTGCTAGTCGTTGTTGGCTTCAAGGGCATAATGGCGTGTACCCACTGCGGGTGCACACGCTCCTACGGCAAACGTCAGCGCACGACGTTCACATTACTTCCCAATACTCTCTTTTTCATTGCTTAACTGCCTGGTTTAGGTATTAAATATTGCCACCGAGCGTGGCATAGCTCCCAGGCCACATTCAAAGCAAGGCATTCCTCTAATCACCCAAGTGCCCGTGAAAGAGACAGCTGTAAATAACTGCTCCGCAGAAGAAAAAAAAAACGCTTATGGATTTATGGGGGTTTACCGTTCCAAAGCAACTCGGGCTATGAGGGACGCCGTAGTGCAGGGCTGCTGACAATTTCCACCAGCTGGGCTTTTCTAACGCGCTCTGACATCCCACAGTACACGGACCTCTAGCATTTCGCCTCCATCGAAATGCGACCGCCGCGGCCGGGATCGAACGCGCGTCCTTCGGGTCAGCAGCCGAGCGCCATAACCACTGAGCAACCGCGGCGGCGGCGGCAAAAAAGAAAAGAAAAAGATGTCTTTGGACGAAAGGAACAGCCGAAAAATTGTCGCACACCCGCATTTGTCGCACTGTTGATACTACGGTCCAGTACGGAAGTGATGACGCAGGGAGGGAAAGAGGGGGCAGTGAGATAGTGTCGCCGTATTGGCGGCCTCCGGATTCATTTCGACCACATGGATTTTTTTAAGCAATGACGTCGCACAACCACAGCATTGTTGTTGTTGTTTTTTTTTTTTCATTGTTTCACACACCTCGAAATGTGGTCGCCGCGTTCTGGATTCGATCCCGCCATCTCGCGCTGAGCGCTGAGCACGAGCGGCCGACACCACGTGTACATGTCCATATATGCAGACGACATAGCTCTGTGCACTGTGCCGGGGGCCACCGGGCGAGGCTCTCCGCGTGCGGGGGTGCCTTTCAGGGAGCTCTGACCGCAATCGACGCCAGCTTGCGCGGCCTTGGTCTGTCGCTGAGCGCGGACAAATCGGTGGCCATGGCCTGCGTGTCGCGCTCGCGCGCGCACCTTGCGCCACTGTCACTGGACGGGACTCCGATTCCTTGGCGTAAATCGGTGTGACACCATGGCCTGGACATCGACTGGCGCCTTTCCTTCCGCCCCGCGGCGACAAGGGCCTGTCTGCAGGTGAAGAAGATCACCACCGCCGTGCACAGGCTCACCGCTGGAGGCCAGGGCACCTCCCAGCAAGCCGCGCTGCGGCTATACAATGCCGCAGCTTTGGGGGCGGTGCTCAATGCGTTGCCGCTCGTCACGGTGCGCAAGCCATGCTGGAATCAGCTCGAGCTCCAGCACCGCAATTCCCTGCGCGTGTGCCTCGGCCTGCCCAAAAACTCGCAGTGCGCCGCAACGTTGGCCTATAGGGCGCTGGGCATACTACCAGACTCCCTAAAGAGGCTATTGTGGCCGCAGGGCAGTGCGCCCACCCGTGAGCGAACCTTGGTGAGCAACTGTGCATTCCTCGAACAGATGGGCTTGACGTCCCGTCTGTTCTCCGCCAGGCAGTTAGTTACACGCAGTGACCGAACGCTCCGCGAGTTCTACCTTGGACGATTAACAACTGGAAGCCCCACTCCAGTTGTAGTCAACATAGTGCTGTGCGCGTGTGTTTTAATTGCTCCATCATGAACTAATCACGCGAACAACTTGGACACATTTCTTATTGTGTAGAGAGTTTATGTATATTACCTCTCCCCATATCCTCTCTTCCTGTCCCCTCACCTCTTTCATTTCATTTCTCCATTCTTCCTGCTATCATTTATTTCCGCTACCCCAGCTCAGGCGCTTCACTATCGATGGCAGATGCAGGGGTTAGCAAAAATATTTCCTTCCTTTCTATTATTATTTTAATAAAACCACTTACTACTACTACCCTAATGAGGTCGCGGGATCGAATCGCAAAAAAATTGCTGGTGGTTTAGCTCTGGTTAACCCTGGTCGAAATCGAAAAGCTGCATCTCCCTGGCTACGTTTGTGGTAGAGCGACTGCGGTTTTCCATAGATAGCCATACTGACACAGACACAGTAGTAGGAATTTTCTTTATTCGTTACACATCTTGCTTAATAATAATAATAATAATAATAATAATAATAATAATAATAATAATAATAATAATTGGTTTTTGGGGAAAGGAAATGGCGCAGTATCTGTCTCATATATCGTTGGACACCTGAACCGCGCCTTATGGGAAGGGATAAGGGAGGGAGTGAAAGAAGAAAGGAAGACATAGGTGCCGTAGTGGAGGGCTCCGGAATAATTTCGACCACCTGGGGATCTTTAACGTGCACTGACATCGCACAGCACACGGGCGCCTTAGCGTTTTTCCTCCATAAAGGCGCAGCCGCCGCGGTCGGGTTCGAGCCCGGGAACTCCGGATCAGTAGTCGAGCGCCCTAACCATTGAGCCACCGCGGCGGGGCACATCTTGCTTTCTTCGAAACGATATTAAAGGCGCGCACAAGAGACAGTAAATTAATTGGTTTTTGTGGAAAGGAAATGGCGCAGTATGTGTCACATCTCCGCTGACACTTGAACCGCGCCGTAAAGGAATGGCTAGAGGAGGGAGTGAAAGAACAAAGGAAGAGGCGCTGTTGTGGAGGGCTCCGGAATAATTTCTACCACCTGTGAGACAGGCGTCATATCGTTTCCTTAAAACCAAGTTTATTTCACTTTCCTTCCCTTACTGCGCGACTCGGTTGACCACCGAGATATGTGAGAGAGGCTTAATTCCCTTTCCTTAAAACCAATTTTTATTTAATTTTCCTTCCCTTGCGGGCGCGGTTCGGGTGTCCACCGAGATATGCGAGACAGGCGTCATTTCTCATGGTTTGACCTCTACCTACATTCAAGGTGAACCTTGCGGCCATACTGACCTCTAGCTACATTGGTCAAAGTTGCGACCCCGCTGACGGCTCGAAAGGCTGGCGTAGTGAAGCTTTTCGCTTCAAAAATAAAATCTATGCGCGACATTCACATTACTTTGAACAGTTTTTTATTTTTATTTTTTTTTTTTCAGCGGTCTCGGTGAGGTACGTTGCCACGAAACTTACAAAGCTTTCTGGCAGATCTCAAAACCGGGGATTCCCCTAACCGCCCCTCCAGTGCAAGCCGGACTTCGTCTAACGTTGCTTTTCCTTCCACCGCTGGGAAGGAAGCCAGCAGCGTCCTTGCCCCAACCGCCTCGCGAGAGAAAGGCGCAGGGATGTGCTGGGCAGCGGCGACGCATACGCACTCGGTCATCGGCGCGCGTACCCTCGCGTCCTCCTACGCCGCTTGGAGTGCGTCCAGCAACGAGCGGATAAGTGCACTGCGCAGCCACCACGCCAGCTCGTCGTCGTCGTCTCGTCGCTGCTGTGCCGCGGCGGTTCCGTACAGTGACCCAGAGAGGAAAACAAAAAAAGAAAAGCAAACGCCAAGGCCGTCGGAGCCGAGCGCGCGCAGCACGGGGTGACGACGTGCGCGCCCCCGTACGGCGAGCTTCTTCTTCACCCCCCATCACGGGAAGAGCACATGCTCCGCCTGCCCCACTGGCTGCCCCCGCGTTGCTGGATGCGCTCTTGACGGCCGTTCTTGTTTTCTTCTTTTTATCAGTTTCTCCGAATATACCCGCAAAGGCCGTCGGAGCCGAGCGCGCGCAGCACGGGGTGACGACGTGCGCGCCCCCGTACGGCGAGCTTCTTCTTCACCCCCCATCACGGGAAGAGCACATGCTCCGCCTGCCCCACTGGCTGCCCCCGCGTTGCTGGATGCGCTCTTGACGGCCGTTCTTGTTTTCTTCTTTTTATCAGTTTCTCCGAATATACCCGGTGTTACTTTCAAAAATTTTCAGAAATATGCTTTTTGGGGTAAACGTATGGCTTTTGCGGCATAGCATTACAACTGCTGGCGGCCACTAGAAAACCGGTGAATCGTCTGAAGTAGTAAGCTGGTTAACTAACTTTTAATAATTCGCTTTTTAACTAGTAGAGTTAAGGGCCTAGTTGCAATGAGAGATTTGCAGCTGGTCGTTAGTAATAGCCATATCAGTTTCAAGAATTTCGAAAACGCGATTACCCTCGCTGCTGTGGCTCGAAAAATTTGGCTGACAGGACGGCTGACGACGCGCTTCGAGCAATCGTAATACGAGATCGTGTTTTAGTTTTTGTTTGATTCTATTTGAATTATTTGAATTTCGTTCCATACTTTCCGCACGCACCCTCGGCGCTCGTTCTGTGGCCTTTTAAGCTCTTCTAGCGAGAGTTCCGCCATGGGGTTACGTTAACCGCGACATGTGGGAAAACCTGCTGACGGAATCTTGCATTAATTAAGGCTCATTATAGCCACCTCAAGATTCTCCTTTGCACAGCGACCGATCTACTGACATTCATTTTGAAAACAGATGTATACAGTCATTAGCAATATGAGAGCGAACTAACTTTTTGCACAAAAGTGTGAATTTTATGGCTAGTTTTACATTAAATTTCAGAACGAGTTTTTGGTATTGAGTTGAGTTGAAAGTCCTTTATTAGATATGGCAGGCGTATCGCCATGAGAGGGGGTAACGAGGAGTAGGCAGAGTCATTGACTGATATTTGTCCGTATATTATACGACAAGAGTACGTGTTAGAATGCAGAAAAAACTGTCACGCATAATTATGAAGTAATCAAAAATGAATGCTCAGGCTTTGTTCCCCCTTATATATTGTTCATGACTGTACATTGACTCACGACTCTAAGAAACCCAGTATTTAATTTCTCTCCACGTCTCAAATCGTCAACATACAAGAGGCTTCACCCCTAATCGGCTCTCGGAACACAGGGCCACCCTCACTGTGATGCAGTAAATTAAAAAAAAATGTGAGCATAATTATCATTTCTTTGACCGTATTCAACGTAGCAAAATAAAGCTTGTAGTAATGTTCTCTAACTGCGGTTACATGCGTAAATCGCCATACCGCTTTATCAAGCCGTGACACTATTGAACGGTTAAATAGTCTCAGCTGACATCGAAATTCGCATCTTTCTGAGCGAACGCACGTGACATTAAGTTTTTCAGCTTCACTGTAAAGTCGTGGTCAAAATTCTGCGATAAACTTCCCATTCCGCACGGGGAACTTTCGATGTGATATAGCGACGCTAGCCTGCGCTGTCTGCATATCTGTGATCTCGGCATGAACTATAGTGATCAAGCTTGGAAATTTAAGTCAAGCAATCCGCCTTTATATCTCTCGGAGCGATACTGAAACGAAGTGGCGACGCCATATGGAGTCTGCCTCCTAGGCAACAATCGTTCTGAACGGACCTGAAACAGTAACGCTTCAAATTAGGCCGTCCGCTTTTCTACCCTCGTCAGTTTTCATTTTCATTTTTCCATGCGTCGCCAAAGCGGTCTTGTGAAACCGGAGAAGTAGGCGTCAAGGTCTCCGTGGTAGGAAAGAGAAAGGCGCCCTAATTAAGTGATGCAATGCTGCGCACAGCGCGGCTGCTTGCAACGAGAAGATCTTCTGGGTGAAGTGAAACTTGGCTGCATTAAACTCTTAACGTTTATCGTGTTTCAATTGCGTTTAGGGCTTTCCTTTTCGTCTTGTTTTATATGTAATGGGCTCCTAATTTAACTCTGCTGTCACAACGGTAAGCTATAGCCGAAGACCTAAATATATTCATAAAACATGGTGCGCTAAAATGTTTACATCCTCTTGAACTATCGTTATGTAATCGCTGCGTTTTGAAACGCGCTGAGTATGTTGGGGACTATCCGGAGTGATACAGCGCATTGAACATTTCAATTTTATTGCATTATTTGCTGAGCAAACGTGTCCTCCTGTAGACCAACCAGCGTACATGTGTTGGGGATAATTATCTTCCTCAAATTCCTATCGCAATTAGCGCTTCCGACTATGACGCGAGTTGACCCGACTTGTTTCCCGCTTTATCTGCCGGCTTAATATTAGGATTGCAATAGGCCAGAATAGACTGTTACGTCAGGAAGTAAGGGAGGTGAAGAGCAGGCTGTAGAAAATGTCGGCTCCAGGACTGCCAACCGCCGTAGACAGCAGTAGGCAGCTTTCCGTGCTCTTAAAATAGTTCTTGCTTACCACGAGCATCTGTAATCTTTACTGACTGTGATCTTTTCTTTGTATGGACCATGGACTGGCTGGACGGTGCACACAGTGCTTGGAGTGGGCTTTTTAAGTACTTTTTTTTTTGCTTCCAATGTATCCACACTATGCGCAATGCTTATTATGTATTAGAGGTAGTGCGTTTATGTTACTTTATATATTTAATATTTGAATCCATTTTTCTAATCGGTGCTATTTCTTTCAAAGTCGTTAATTTGCTTTCCTAGCTCTCATAGACTCTGCTGCAACACCTGTGAGTGGCGAGCCGTAAGCCAACTTCTCCATTTGTTATCGATAAATAATCGTGTATTTTTGGTGAGATATTCAGAGGAATTCCTCAAGGTGGAGTAGATTTGTAATAAGGAAGCAATTACTCATTGGCATCCACTTATTCCTGTAATTTTTTTCTGCAATTAAGTTTAGCGAATATGTTAATGTGCGATCGATGCTGATTTCCTGTGGTTCTTTTCGCATTGATCGTGCAGTTGAGGTACGTAGAGCAGTAGACGTTTCCACCAGTGCGTTAAATTTTGGGAAGTCAAGGTTAGGTAAGGACGTTACGCCTTTCAATTTCCTCAAGACGAAGCTTAATTACAAATTTTGTTGCAGTTTTTTTTCTGCCCCCTTCGCCTGGGCACTAAGCCCTTGGACATCAAAGCCGATTTCAATTTTCCTGAATATAAAAAAAAGAAGGAAGAAACACAGAGCAATCAGGAGGGTCCCGGGAACGGGCGTTTACGTTAACCTCACCCTTCTCTCGGCGTTGATTCCTGACAATTTCCGGGGCGCTGTTCTCTAAAGCAACTGAGCACGGTTTTTAAAGAGCAGATGCAACATGGCAATGATAGCATGAGGAAAGGATCTGCATTGTCTAATGCGATTTGAAGTTGATCACTTCAGGTTTAACTTACTCACATTAAAGTGTACTAACACACTTTATTTTCTCAAGAAAGCTGCAACGAATACACTAGCATAGTTAGCCGAAGGATTCCTCTATGCTGCACCGTCATTTCTGTTGCGGACTGAGCGACCATCGGGCAAAAAAAAAACAAAAAAGGGGCCCGTTTTAGCGGGAATGTTATAAGCTTCATATTTCACTAATCTGTACAAATTCTTGTCCCGCCTATTTTCTCCTCGTCCTGTCGTTGTCCCACTACATCTGTTATTCAAGCCGAACTTGCCAAACTATATAGACAATCTGCGGATTGATTGCACATTTAAACTAGGCTTTTCTCCGATGACCTTGAATAGAGAAAAATAAATGTCTATGGGAAAACAATACAGTCTATAAGAAGCTTACAGGAAGTCAAAAGACCATTTTTACAAGGGTGGAGTAATCATTGGCTGATTACGGATAGTGTGTTCCACTTCACAAAATTAGCACAAGTGAGCGATCACTGGCGCAACATAATCTCCGCTCGTGGCGTTCCGGTTCAGGCGAAAACGCCGACTATAAGAATGCAATGGCCCGCCCCAATCTTCAGTCGTTAGAGGGTGGTTCAGGAAAAAGTCATCGCCTTCAAAGTATTCCTTTTTTCTTGTTTTGATTAGCTGGTTGTAGCCTGTAGTCAACATTTTTTTTTTCTTACTCGCGACTGCGCGTGTACGCCTCTAAGCAAAAGTAACTTTGCGTTTAATAGCAACTACTGCTGGGCGCCGCCATCTTGGGAAGCCGAGTGCGAACGAATGAATTCTTTTTTTTTCTTTTCATTCATTTTGATAGAAAAGCTTCGTGGTGATATCTAGACGCAAAAAGCTTTTCAACTCCTTCGTTGCGCAAAAGACCGCGCAGCACACACGTATTTTGCGTAGCACGCCTTGGTGCCCCTGCCACCGGGACTTACCAGACAGGAGGGCAATTTTCCTCCTCGCCGCGAAAACGGTCTATACGAGCACGAGTCTCGATTCCTGAAGCTGCTTTCGAGTCTCTTTGGCAATATCGGAGGTGTTGTCTAGCATTTACGAGAGAAAAAAGGAAATGCCTTAAACAAGAAGCATCTAGAAGCACTCGACTTCCTTAACTGGCAGTTAGCAGCGCCTCTTTCTGACCTAAGTTGCGCTGCGATAATGGCCTGGAGGAATGCCAGTATGCGGTATGTACGACACACGACTGCTTCAGCGAGATACTCGGCCGGCTCCCAGTGGGGCTCGCCGCAGCGGAGCGACGTGAGCCGCTCGTACCGAGTATGTACATACACTCGGGCATCGTTGAAATGCGCGACGCCGCTGGTGTAGAGGCGCGGCGGCGGCGGCGGGGCGAGGTTCACGGACCCCGCTCGCGGCCTGTTTGTCTGCTGCTGCTGCTGCTGCTAGAAGGGCTAGCTGTTGCTGACTCTGTGAGAGCGACGCGGTTGTCGCCGGTGGGTCTCTTCGCTGCTCAACGCACGCTCTGGAAGGACCGTGTTTTTCCTCCTGCGGTTTGCGCGCGTTGCATTTTGTCCGCGGCAGTTATGTAGTCTTCGCTCGCCCATTCTTTGTCTTTTATTCTCGCGTTCTTTTTTCCCCGCAACGGAATCAGCTGGTTGTGCCGAAGCATGTGCGCTACCACAAAGATCCACTCTTTACGACTTTTTGGTCTTTTTATATTATTTTGCGCTCTGTTCGCAGGAGCGCTCCGTTATCTCTTGGCGCCACAGTCACGATTGAGGAGGTCGACGCACCCTCCTATACAGGGGCAATTTTTTTTTAATTATTAAACGCTCCTTTCTTTTGTTCTCTGCGGCTGGCTGATTCTAGAGCTCCCGGTAAGAGCACCAGCGCATTCTTTTTATGTAGACGTGTGTTGTGGCGAGTTTGGGATATTTGCTGCAATAACGGGACCGCGGTTAGTACATTGAAAGAATAACTTGTACAATGCTCAGTCTTCAAGTACTGCACTCAGTTCAGCTGACTATATGGCGATTATGAGTTCGCGGCGATGAGTAAACGTATACGATTTAGCCTGCCCATACCGCCACACTATTATAAACAAACTGGTAAAGAAGAAGAAAAAATGGCGGGAATTAAGGCAATATCTTATTTACCTATATAAGTCTATCAAAGTAAGCAGCGAACTAATAACTGGCCGTCAATCATTCCGACTTGACGGCATTAGTCCGAATTGACATAAAGGCCGAATCGAGGAGCGGCAGTGAACTACTTCTGTCTAACAGTTAGCTTGCTATTTTTCCCGCAGCAGCCGTCAGGAAATTAGAGAGGGCGGATTTTTGGCGACGGGCAGAAGTCGCACGCTTCCGCCGCCTTTTTCTCTTCACACAGCTTGTTCACAGTCACGCCAAACATTTGACCGGTAAGCGCTGCTTATATGTATTGATGACTTGTCGACATAAAAACTTTGTCTGCAAGCTCCATTTGCTAACGAGTACACGTATACACGAAGGCAAACGTAATATCCCTTATTCGCCACACTGGGCAGTAAAGGGTAAGTAATGTACAACCAGGCTATCACGTGACCTGGTCGCATATGTAATTCCGAGACCAAGCCATCTGGTTAAATAATTATGTGTCACAGCGTAAAAAAATGGCGATTTCTAGACAAAAAGGGCTCCAGACGACTGCTGACTAGACACACATGTTTTGAAAACTGTGTTGTTTCGTCAAAGTGCCACTTTGGTCAAATTATTTGCATCAGGGAAACGCAAACTCCCTGTAAACCGGCCTGCAGTCCCTTCTAATGATCTGTTGCTCAGCCTTGTCTCCTCGTCTATAGCGCGCAGCTGTTTCGCGATGTTAGCCTGGTTCCGTGCCGGGTTGCTTTGTCAATAGCTCCTGTACGCTTGGCATGCCACTGTAATAGGTGCCATGCTGTGGAAAGACGAAAGTAAATCGCAGCGAGAGTCGAAACGCAATGCGTGCGCTGCTCGCAGTCGGAAGTTCCGCCATTTGGTCCTCCGCTGGGACGTAATTTTATTATTTATTAAATACACATTGTCGGGACGTCTCCATGAAGCCCGTGACGACGGACATCCCGAAGGGGAGTTCTGAGGCTTTGCCCCCCACATTCCAAGCGTTGAGAATAAAAAACAAACATGGGGGACAAATGCGGTAGCATTAGCGATTCCCGTGGAGTGTTCCCGCTTTGCTGGGTCATTTTTTATGCGTTTCGGGGATGTTGCTCCTCGAGCACTCGTCTGCAGCACTCAACCGGTACACTTCGATCGCACAGCTGAATCAGCAGATGGGGTCACAAGGTCACCTGACATCTCAGTCCGGTGGGCAGGTTGGAATGACGTCACAAGGTCACGTGACCTCTCTAAACCAGTTGGAGAACTTAGCAAGGGAACGGCGCGAAAAACGGGACAGAAAGACAAGAAGTGACAGACACAGCGCCGACGCTGCCTTCCTGTCGCCGTTCCATTGTTGTGATCATGAACCCACTTGTCCTACAATCTCCCCTTTTGCGGTCGGGAAATTTCTTCTCGGACACCGGCGGGGCTTTGGTGTGACAACTGTACGTAATGCTACCCAATTGAAATAATTCGGCAGACACACTTAAGACTGTGTGGGAATGAGAAAGCATTACTGTTCCTGTGTGCATTGACACCCATCCACAGTCACATGTACACGCTCTCGTGACCACCCGGGACTCTGTACGAAGAATGGTTGCATTGCAGTTTTGCTACAAAAATTGGTTTTTGAGGAAAGGAAATGGCGCAGTAACTTTCTCACACCTCGGTGGACACCTCAATTGCGCATAAAGGGAAGGGGCGCGGTGTAAAAATGGCAAGGGGCAGAGTCAGCAGTTTGGTTTGGTTTGGTTTATGGGGGTTTAACGTAGTAGTAAGTAAGTGTTTAATCAAAAATATAATAAAAAGGAAGTTAAAAGATTTTTGCACACCCCGCCATCTGCCATCACTGCATCGGCTGCACCTGAGCTGGGGCAGCGGAAATAAAGGATAGAAGGCAGTATGAAGAAGGGAAATGAAAGAGGTGAGAGGACAGCAGGGGTTTAACGTCCCAAAGCGACTCAGGCTATGAGGGACGCCGTAGTTTCAACCACCTGGGGTTCTTTAACGACCTGCCGCGGTGGCTCAGTGGTTAGGGCGCTCGACTACTGATCCGGAGTTCCCGGGTTAGAACCCGACCGCGGCGGCTGCGTTTTTATGGAGGAAAAACGCTAAGGCGCCCGTGTGCTGTGCGATGTCAGTGCACGTTAAAGATCCCCAGGTGGTCGAAATTATTCCGGAGCCCTCCACTACGGACTTATTCGTTCCTATCTTCTTTCACTCCCTCCTTTATCCCTTCCCTTACGGCGCGGTTCAGGTGTCCAACGATATATGAGACAGATACTGCGCCATTTCCAGTCCACAAAAAACCAATTATTATTATTATTATTATTGCTGTGCGCGTCATACGGCCACTTGGTGACGTCACCCTATTTTTCTTGCCATCGCTGGGATTTCCGGCACAGTACCATGTGCGAGTACGAACACACACACGCCGCCGGTTTTTCTCGCAGTGGGACTAGTATTGCTCTCACATTAAAAACACTGCAGAGGTTGGTCCCGCCAGAATCCTTCAAGGCCACTGGTCCCGCTGAGGAAGGTATTCTGCTGGACCTTGGAAGACCTACTGATCATTATAGGACGAGGTTACGGTGGACATCCTGAAAGAGAGTCCTAAGAGAAATTGTGCGAAAACTTTATCTATAGCGTTCCAGCTCCGGGTCATTCCAATCTAAGTATGTTGATTCAGCTCGGCGCGGTGTGATCATTACTTAACGCTTGGGGGAGGGACGTGGGCCAACAGGGGCGGCCATATTGTTGGGCGGTGTGGGGTAGGAGTAGCGGCCCAGATATCTCAGAAACAGGCATGCTTGGAGTACCTTTGTGTCAGATAGTGCAGTGACGTAGTGGCGTGTGGACAGTCAGTTAATTGCAATTTCTACGTGTATTTGAGGTTTACCCCAGAATTGCTGAGCAGCTGAGGAAAAAAACAACGTCGACCGCGCTAAAGATGGTCCGCAAGACCCGCAAAGCGTTGTAGTTGTAGGGGATTTGTGAACGCAACAGGGTGGGAGTACAGGGACCCTGCTTTTGTCGGGTAGTGGCAACTGCGCTCGCGTGTTGGCCGCGTGTGTCGCAAGCGGATGCGAGGGATGCCATTATACAGGCGTGTGCTTGAACGGCGCGCAACATGTGGTCGATCTGTCACAGCGGTCGGTCGAGTGCGCGTACTGCGCGACCTTGTCACAGCGCGCGACGCGTGAAGTGAAAACGATATTTTTTTTTCTTTCTTCGCATCGGTACGGGGGACTCCGTCCTCTTCGCAAGCTGAGCGAAAACGCGGACAACGCTGACGAGGAGCAACGCTGCTGGAGGGCGCTCGCCGAACTTGCAACGGAATTAAGTTCAGTCGAGGAGATTCGCGCAGCTCATTCGGCCGAAGCGCAACATTTCCGTTGGTTAGCCTAGTGTATCATTCACTGCACGGCCAATGTTTCCGACGCTTATCCTATGTAAGTGCCAACGTCATTCGCTTAGCCAATATACAATGGGCGTTCGTCCATCGTTCAGCCGATCTAAAACCAGCGTTCGGCCTTGTTGCTTATACCCTGTGCCTTTAGCCAAACTGAAATGCCTCTCAGCGAGAAATGAGGAGTGCATACTATCGCGCGTACTCTAGAACGCTACCGTGCGTATATTACATGCTCGCCAATCTTTATTCGCCCGAAGATAGTAGTTTCCTCGTTAGGCACTTTAGTTCGTCCTTTGAGATAGACCTCCGGCCCACGCCTTCGCACGCGTGTACGAAAAGGTTCAGTTTTAAGTAGGGCGGTGGAGTGGCCACGCGCGTTGAGAGACGCAAATGAAGCCTTCCCTATACGGAGCCCCGCGCGGATTATCATCGACAGTGGGCGCGCACTCGTTGCGAGTGCTCTTTTGACTTGGGGCACGTTTCCCTAAAGGAAACAGCGATCGAAATCGCGGGGCGATGATCGAGGCTGTGCGCTGAAATGGCGAACGTTTTGAACGAAACGGTGAGAGGCGGTGCGGGTGCAAAAGGAGCCACTTTAAGTTAACTGCCTTCACGACGTCATCTCCTAGGGTAACGGCACATTCGAGCCCTAATATAGAACCGCGCATGAAAAGGGGATGAAGACGTGGAAGGAAAACTGCTTGCGCATGTTTAGACAAAGCATGCAAATAAGAACGGAACGGTGAATGGGCCCACAGCGGGTTTCGCCTTACGTGGCTCTGTTGCGTGCTGTTTGTCTTGTTATTAATATATCCTTGTTTTGTGCATGCCTTGCATTGAGTGTACTGCAGGTTGTACTGTAAATGTCCGTACCCGATGCTCGGAGAATCATTCTGTGTATATATATATATATATATATATATATATATATATATATATATATATATATATATATATATATATATATATATATATATATATATAACAAGAATATATACTATATTTGTCATAAGACACCAAAAGAGTGGCCTCGCGCAGCCCTTACAAGAATTTCTTTCGGCAGTCTATAGACTTTTGTTAATTAAGTATATTATATAGACAAATATATTCCATAGACGTTCCATAGACAAATCATAAAGACTAGTCTATATACTATCCTGAGGCAAATCCTATATATAGCGTATAGACTACTATATATACTATGCTATAGACAAATCCTGCAGACAGCCTACAATCTATTGATCTATGGTACTTATTAGGGTACAGGGAAGCTGCTGCTTCTGATGGAACAGCGCATGAGATGATGAGCAAATTTCTTCATCAGCTGGCTCCCCGACCCCGCCGCGGTGGCTCAGTGGTTAGGGCGCTCGACTACTGATCCGGAGTTCCCGGGTTCGAACCCGACCGCGGCGGCTGCGTTTTTATGGAGGAAAAACGCCAAGGCGCCCGTGTGCTGTGCGATGTCAGTGCACGTTAAAGATCCCCAGGTGGTCGAAATTATTCCGGAGCCCTCCACTACGGCACCTCTTATTCCTTTCTTCTTTCACTCCTTCCTTTATCCCTTCCCCTACGGCGCGGTTCAGGTGTGCAACGATATATGAGACAGATACTGCGCCATTTCCTTTCCCCCAAAAAGCAATTATTATGGCTCCCCGAGCGGAGTTCACTAAATCATCGTAAATGCGTGATTTAAAGTTCTTCATATCCTTTCGTCAAATGTCGCCTTGACGCACATCTAAGGGACGTAAACATCAACTACCTGTTCGTTGAAAGGCGCCGCACAAACCTGCACGTTGAAAAAAAAAAAGAACAGGCTAAAAATCCGACGAGGAAAGGACAAAATCTGTAGCTAATCGTGAGAATCAAAACCTCGCCACCAAAGTTTGACGAACTGACAATATCGAGGTCACTGCCGACATGCCTGAAAGCGCGCTGCACTCGGCGCTTATCTTTCGGTGTGCATGGGCAGAATGAACGCGATTGCACGTCTGGATGTGCCTGCAGAGCTCGTTTAATCCGTTGCCAGGGCTTAAAAGTTCCCGGTCGTTGTCGTGCCATGCATCTTTGGCTTCCCGTGCTGTTTTGCCAATAATAACCTATTAGGTGGCGAGCACCGAGTCGTGAGTTATTGAGTGGCCGAATTAAAAAAAAAAAGGCCTTCTAACACAGAAAATGCATCGTAGGCCATTCAGAGAGATTTTCGACGGCTTTTGCTTCCGTATAGGGCACAGCTCAGGTCGATAACAGCACAAGTCTAAGATGACTTTAATAGCAACAGTGGCCCACCCATATCTTCAAATGCTTATAAGCTACATACGTCGGCGTACGTGGCTGAGTAGGTTATCCGTGTTGTCTATAGGTGAGCTTGGAAGAATACGAAGGTGAAGGCGACGAAGAAGTAATAGCCGAAGAAAAACTTGATATAATGCAAGTGCTTCTGTGAACAATCGGTGGAACTGTGTACCGGCTGCACCCAGCGTTTTGCGCATGTATCTGCAATCCTTTTACAGCGACAGCTGTTCATTGCACATTTTTCAGCTTCTGCGGGCACTGATTGGTCAGCGTGTAGTGGCTTCGCGCATGACGTCACTGCAATACGCCACTCTTATTGATCCGAATCATTAAATGACGGCAAGAGTTACAGCATTGTGACGCCACGCACAATCCACAAGAGAAGAAGACAAATGATAATGCATAAATATGTTACGTTCACT
Source organism: Amblyomma americanum (assembly GCF_052857255.1). NCBI lineage: Eukaryota > Metazoa > Arthropoda > Arachnida > Ixodida > Ixodidae > Amblyomma > Amblyomma americanum. The sequence continues at coordinate 207,562,117 of NC_135501.1, forward strand.
AGACCATGATTAACAGCTACCGCTGAATTCCGCATTGCACCGCGATGATTCTCTTAATTTTCTCATGCACAATTTAGCGTGGCCCATCAGGTATTTAGAATGCCAATTGTTAGTGTTGCGTTTTGCTTGTATTATCCGAGAAATTTCGCCGCTTACAACTGCAGAGAGCAAAGCGAACGCAACTGGAGCCACATAAAACGGACGTTCGAGTTACAAAAACACAGCCACTGCGTACCGACTCCTCTCGGAAATAAATAGACGAGATCGCCTTTCGATCGACCTCCCCATAGATACCGCACGAAAGCGCGTCATTCCGCCTGTTGCACAGCGTATATATGGGGTTGTTTGCGAAGCTTTTCGATCCCGGCCGCGTGTCTTGTTTATATCGTTTTCTCCTTTTCGCCTGGTGACCAGCCAGCATGTCTTCTCGTTGCTTCAAGGGCGCTCCGTGGAAGCAGTCGTCTCTCTCGTACGTAGTTCCTGAAATGCGTGCGTGGCCCAAGGCGTTTCTGGTTTGTGCGCGCAACGATGACGTCATCACACGGAGCGTGGTTACGCCACAGGAGCGCGATTTTTGTGGCGGTTTTCAGCTACAAGCGGACGCCTAAAGGGCGAAGCAGATTCTCGTATATACACGCGTTTTTTTTTTCTTCATACGACGCGACAGACGCGAATTAATTGCGTGGGTTGAAGTTTTCCCCGAGATGGAGCACCGTTGAGTTCTGTTGCCAATTTCGACTTATTTCATTTCATAACGCATAAGGAAGCAACGGTGTCAATGATGATTATTAGCCCTTAATTGGCGAAGTTGCAGAGAAGGGTGTATGTAATTAGTAACGAACGGATTGATGCAGTGTGAGCGAACTGAATTACGATAACGATTAAGGAAGCAGGAACATTGGGACACGATTTCCTCATGAGTCGGCCCGATGGAGGGAGGCGCATTCGTTCGAACATAATCACACCGCAACGCTAAGACGGCATCCGCCGTCTTTTTGAGACAGTGTTTTAATTTATACAGGCCAATTCCTCAACGTGCAGTCGATTTCTTTTACGGCGTAGTTTTGTGCGGCTGGGCGCCAGTGCATACCCGAGAGTAGTGCAGAAAGAGAGCGTGAGTACCTGCACCTGTTCACGTTGTGCACGTCGCACGTGGTTTTCCTCTGTTGCATTGGCGAATGGCAAAGGATATGCACACACACACACAAAGAGGGCGCCCGCCCGCAGTGACAGGCTGCTCACAACTAAAACCCCTACAGCAACACTTTATGAAGCCTATCAGTTCTCTCTCTCTCTCTCTCTTACGTACGCTGCACGCATGCTGGCGGGAAAATGCGTCCCCTGTTTACGGCGAGCCTTTTGTTGTGGCTGATACGCGCACTGCCCACACGGCGCGTGCTTGCTCACAGCTGCATGCCGTAGGCGTCGCAGGAGTGCGTGCACGTTGGCGCCGATTGGTACGGATCGACTCGCGAAGCCGGTGGCCTCTCCCAACCACAATGGACGGAGCTTGGCTGTGCCTTTTCCGGTCACTCGCATCGGCTTGTTTGGTCTGTTTATTTGATCTCCTGCTAGTGTGCCACGTGAGCACGCGAGAGTTCGCGGGAATGGGGCAGCGTCTTTCTCTCTCTTCCTCGAACGGTTATAAATATAGCCCGCGCTCGCCGAGCCGAGTGTATACAAACGAGGGTATTTTCGAAGCCACCCGGGGCTGTTTTTGTTGTTTAGGGCGCCGCGGGGCTTGCAGGCACCACAGGAGGCGTCGCGCTACTGATCCCTCGGGGGGGACTCGCGTTTGTGCACCGCCGACGCGCAGGAATTCGCGCATGCCTGAGAAGTTAGCACTTGCGTCTGGAGTGAGTTAAGCAGCCCCTGTACTATCACGCCTCGCATTCGCCTCGCATGCCGGAGGTGCGGGGGTCGATTCCCAGTGCCACCGGGTACCCGACGGTTATACAATGGGCACAGGCTGCCTGGTTCTCGGCTTCTTTAAGGTGAAACGCTTGGGAAATGGGTCGTTGACCCCATTGAGTAGAAGAAAAACCTTGTGCCATAGCGCTTTTTTGGCCACAGATCCCCTTGCGACATAAAAATTCATCATCATCGTCATCATATATAGCTCTTACAGGAAATTGTCTTTAGATGCAAATAATGACTCGACAAAACTCGTGTTCTGAAACTGCTTTATAAATAACCCAATTTTTACCTGAATAGGAGTAAAAAAATACCGCCTCGTAGTCGAGAACAAAGCACCCTACACTTATATATAGCCACCGTATTCGGCACTCTGCATCACTTGTGCCGCTCTTTCGGAGACAGAGAGGCGGACCGTGGTTGCTTCCTACGCAGCCTGAACCGAGGCCCAGACCCCGGGCGCAGAATGTGAAGATTCCATGGGCGCGGAGGAGACTGCACGACAGCACCAGGCGTCAACAAGCGATCAGGAAAAACACAGCGCGGAAGGGACCACAGAAAAGCCTCAGACGCCGGTACGGTCCCGAAGACGCCATTGTTCTTCCGCCTCCTTCAGAACGAGAAAAGGTCAAAGCCTCCCCCAATTCTGACAACTCCTGACCGACCGCGGTATACCGAGAACTCCATGACCGCAGTCATTGTGGTGGCCAAAGAACCACAGGGAAACATGTGCCTCGCCGAGGAGGGCAGGAGTGAGGGTCAGAACGGCGTGGAACAACATCTCCCCCCCCCCCCCCCCCCCCAATTCGAGCAACACAACACCTTCTCGAAAGTGAAGTCAAGAAAGTTGACCCTAAAGCCTCTAGATAAGCTGTTTAGTTGACCCGACTGGCTTAGGCGGCGATGGTCCCGTCGCGTCGGAGTGACGACGGAATACCTCATTTAACGCTCTAAGCCTCGTCACAGCCAAAAGAAAGCGATGGCTCATCGATCTCATCAATGAAAACAAAACTGACATTGCCTTACAGGCAACCAAAATTTCATACCCTGGTGACGGCAGAAATGCTTCTGGAAGCCAGTGCTGGCATATAACACAGTTGGGCATTCGGCAGCAAGAGCGAGCGAAATCCGACGCCGAAGCGCTGCCTCGTTCCCACTTCCCGGCCACAGCTACCGTGAGCTCTTCGCCTCGTCGTCCTTGTGTTGCTGGAATCGATGCACGTCTCCATGCGTTAGACGCAGGCACTTTGCGGGACGCTGCGCCATTCGTCACATTCGCACTTTGAAGTTCAGCGTATGCAAATAGACGTAACGATGAGCTCAGCCTTACGCCGTCATCTTAGAACAGAAGCCATGTGGGAAGGGAAGTCAGCAGCCACCAAAACCAAGGACCATAGGAGAATGTTTCTACTTGCTTTTATTTGTGCTGTTGAGCAGTGGGAGATTAATGTTGTAATTATTTCATCGCTGAAATATGATTGATTAGAAAACAGAAGAAAAACAACAACACGCCGCCGATGGGATCCGAACCCACGACTTCCGAATTCCGCGTCCGGTGCTCTACCAACTGAGCTACGTCGACGGCTGTCCAATCTGCTGCTTTCGGGGCTATAAATATTGCATGTAACATAACCTTGGGGGTGTTCACCAGCGTCGCCCTCGTTCATAGCGGCGGACGTAGTACGCCCTGTATTACCGCGAGTTGTGTGATGTGGAGCGTCATCGAACGGTGAGGGCGCAGGCTGTGCGAGAACCCCCTTATGCTGCTTATGCCATCAGAACTGAGGCTCGTTATGACGCGCATACTGAGGAAGCCAGCAGCCACCGAGATGTAAGGAAACGTAATACGACGTACTTAAATAATACAAAATATCAACCTTTCGCCGGCGCATAATATCTAAAGAAGAAATGAACGTAACACCTGAATTACTGGAATCTCCTTGCTTTTATCACGCCTCCTCCACCATGCGTTACTATTATTGTTGTTTTTATTACTGTTTTCCTAGTTGTGTTTTTGTAATCATCATATTAGTTATATTGCGTTTATCTCTTTCTTCGTTTTTTTTTTCTTTCACTTACGAATTACGCCAGCACAAAGGCTGAATTCCTTGGCACTGTACTTAGCATTTACTGATTTATTAGTCAACTGTTGTAATCAGTAACCCCAAAGTAATTGCTGCTCGTTTGCATTGTAGCAGCCGCTACTAGAGCTCCCTCAAGTCGATACAACGCTCGGTAGCAGGAGCGCGGGTCCGCAGCGGGCGTCACGCGGTTGTTCTTGGAAGACGGGGGGGGGGGGTCTCGTTCATTGTTTGCTTTGGGACTTGAAACACTGCTACCAAGTGCCGAGAGTGGGCGACCACCTCGTGGCGTGCTCCCTTGCACTCTCCACGTGTCGCGGCACACAGAGGAGCCGTGATTGAGAGAGGAGGAGAGCGCAAGAAAGAGTGAGCTGAGGAAGAGAGAGCGAGAGAAAACAAACGTGCGGGGAGGGAGGGCGTTATATAGGATCGATCATTTCTTAGCGTTGCCGCAACTTCTTCTCTAGCATCGACACTGTGTGTCGCCACGTGCCAACGTGCTTTCTCTCCCCTTATTCGGGAGTCCGCAGTGTGTTACCTCGTGACCGTATCCTGTGGTAAGGCCATTCGCGACACGTGCGTCAAGAGCGCAGTATAGCCGCCATCAAGCGTGAAAGCAGAGTTCGCTCTAGGGTGCCTTTGAAGCTTGCATTCGGGACTTCGGCCACCTTCCCACCTGTGTAGAACGGAGTGAAAGCGAACGTCACCTATCCCCTAAAGCCGATGACAGTTGTACACGATTGGCAATGGGTGGTCTGCCAGTGAGTCCTAACCTTCACTTTAAGAAGCCAGTCAAGGCTGGTCACCATCATCATCATCAACACGACTACGCCCACTGCAGGGCAAAGGCCTCTCCCATATCTCTCCAATTAACCCTGTCATTTGCCTGCTGCAGCTACCTTATCCCTTGCAGACTTCTTAATCTTATCCACACACCTAACTTTTTGCCCTCCCCGCCCTTCTAAGCTTGCTTTCTCTTGGAGGCAAATGAGGTGAGTCAAAGGTACAGAGATGAACGCGCAGTGACTAAACATCTCGTTTGCATCCTGCTTGGTCGGCCGTAAGGGGGGTGCAAGTACCTAGTTTGTTCGGGAAATGCAAATCATTGCGAAGACGTTCCTGAGGGCGTCAAACTGCAGTCGGATACAACTCAGGAGCGAAGCGTGTCAAATGCCGCTCAAAGGAGGCCTCCTTTGAGGGACATTTGTCGCTCCACTTTCGAGTTGTACCCGGCTATACAACTGGTTGTCTCCGCGCGAGTGCGCGTACTTCTCTGTTGCCCTAGAAACTTGCGCCATGTACGAACGCGGAGAGAGAGAGAGAATAAATTTTATCGACCTTTTAGCGCCTCATACCCATACATTCTGCACAAGCGTATTATTCAACTGGTAATACATATTAAAGGATTTTTTTTTCATATATCATAAGATTCCCCTTTGGGCCTATAACAATCAATGTATCCGCAGATCTCCCATCGGCAGGCTTGCATTTTTCGCTATTGACGTTTTTGCTATCGTCAGAAGCGTCCCCATTGATCTTCTGTGGCAGTCTTAACTACTCGGTGCGAGCGATGGACTAACCTAAAAAAAAAGATTTTTCTACGCATCGGAAGACATGGACCTTCAATATTTCCATAACAGCACCGTACAATACTGCCACCATTAAAATTGATGTCCAGGAACCCTTGGCTTGGTGCGGGGCTCTTTACAAACATGGATGGCCCCTTTTCTGTCTTTCCTAACGACACTAGCTAGCACTAGTGAGGACACTAGCGTTTTTGTGTGGAGCACGGGTGCGTATTCTAATTCTACCCCTGTAGCATCTTCGCTTGTTGGATACGTGTGGTGGCTCTTGGGGAAACCCTTCGAACTTCGCATTATTCTTCGTTACCGAAATACACGATGCAAATTTAACTCAGGGGACTCGATGCTCGTTGAGTGAGTAAGTGAGTGAGTGAGTGAGTGAGTGAGTGAGTGAGTGAGTGAGTGAGTGAGTGAGTGAGTGAGTGAGTGAGTGAGTGAGTGAGTGAGTGAGTGAGTGAGTGAGTGAGTGAGTGAGTGAGCAGGAATATTGAAATGATGTAAGCTCGCGAGAACAAATTAACAACAGGGTTAGCTGCGACAGACGCCTTAACGAAAACCGCGCACTAGACTGGTGTAGATAAAAACGAGGGGAAAAAAAGGGAGCGCAATCGAATTTACGATTTCAAGGTCGCGCCAACCGCGCTCCTACATCCGAGCCAAGCGGTTTGAGGGAGACGAAGACCGAGATACCTGACCCTGGTGCTGCTGCGCTGTCGAAAGACTCGCGGTTTTGATTCTGTCTCCGTTCAGCCGGAAGAGGATATAAAAAAAGGACCAATAGGATTGTGCTCTCCCGTGAGTTGTCGCTGTGCGCTCCCTCCCGGTTGCTGCCGCTCTGCCGGCTTCCCAACGCGATCGATGATGCGCCACGCGTGAGAGCGCGCCGCGTGCGTCTGTCTTTCCGTCCTTCGCTCCACTTTTTTTTTCTTTGTTCGCGCTCCTTGTCCTTCCACGCGCCGTGCTCCGCACGTGAAGCTCGCTTTCTTTGTCTTTTTTTTTGTCTTTCGAGACCCTTCGTTTTGCGTCTGTCGCTCTCTGTACCCTGGCTTCTCCGGAAGCTCTCTCCGCTCTCCTTCATTCGTTCGGTCTTTTTTCACTCTCTGCAGTCCTTCTACCAGGATTCCTTCCTCTCTCTCTTTCTGAGGGTTCTTCCTCTCCTGCGAACTCTATGCGCAGCATCTTATTTCCGGGATTCCCCGCGTCGCCCTTTTTTTGCAATGCCGTTGTTTCCGCGAGCGATGACTTCGCTTATTGCGTTGATAGGCACTCCTGCACACTGTCGGAGGAGTCGTCTAATCTCGTGCGTGATTTCTTGCTGCGCTTTTTTTTTTCATCTTTCTTTCCTTGTGCTTCAGTTTTCTTTCTTTTATGGAGCCGGAAATGCGCGCTCAATGTTAGCTGTGCAATCAGTGACGAAATCGAAATTACGTCAACGCTGGAATTGGCAGCTGCTGGTGGTAGTGAAACCATCAAAATAGAAGAAAAATTCCTTCTTTCATTCATTCGTTCCGTTTTCATTCATTCATTCATTCATTCGCCGCCGTGGTGGCTAATGGTTATTGTGCTCGCCTGCAGACTCGAAAGACGCGGTTTTGATTCCGGCCGCGGCGGTCGAATTTCGATGGAGGCAAAATTCTAGAGGCCCGTGTACTGTGCGATGTCAGTACACGTAAAAGAACCCCAGGGGGTCGAAATTTCCGGAGACCTTCACTACGGCGTCCCTTATAACCGAGTCGCTTTGGGATGTTAAACCCCATAGACCAAACGAAGTTTTGAACGACATCGCAACCTGGAAAGTCCATCGCGCTTCGAATGCAGGCAAGCCTCGACGCACTGTCATGGAGGACCGGAAGCCCTCCCGCACCTGCAGCGAAGGTTGTGGGCTCATATGTCACTCCCGGGACTCTCGAAAGACGCTCACGCCGTTGCAGCGAGAGCAGCAGTCATCGGGCGGAGTGCGATGGCTCAGGCACTTCGGGGTAGAAGAGAGCGAGGATGATGCTTCTCGAAGCGCGGACTTCAGCACAAGGAGATGGGGGAAGCCCTAGCCGGTCGGAGCAGAATAGAAAAACAAAAAAAGAGGAGTGTGTTGGGGCAAGCGGCTGGGAGGGTATCGCCCCAAAAACCTTTGAAAATATTTCTCCTTCGGTGCTCGTACAATAATTATGGCGATGTTTTTGGCAAAGCACGGATGAATTTAGGCTCGTAATAGCCTGCGCTGCACAACGTACGTCAAGAGAAACGCGTCTGTTATCCGGCGGAATGAGCGTCATTGTATTTGCTACGCAGGAACAAAGTTGCCCATATGCCCGACGTCTTGAATTCGCGACAAACCAAAAATCAAGCAATTATTCGCCAATAAAAATGGTTTCGGCACAAGCAGTTTTCAAATGCCCGGTGAGAAAAAAAAACATTTCTTTATCCAGAAGTACTTTTCCTGTTCTTCTCGCAACTGTTGTCACAAAATTAAAGAGGAGGAGTCGTTCAATTCTGGCTTCGAAGAGGTTTCACATTCGCGCCTCCTTTTCCTGCACACAGTTTCCTCAGAAGGGCGTCAAACATTTCGGTCAGAAAAGTGGCGGCCACTGGGAGCTACTGACATCAAAGTTTGTGTAAGACCCCCATGCAGAAATGACTGCGGGACGTGCAACTAGTATGTTGCCAATTCAAGACACTGGGCGTTGGTTGTTTTGCTGTTTTTAATCGCATAAGTGGTTGGGGGAAATTCCGCGTTCTTCCTTGGTAACCTCGGCTTTCTGTCGTTTTGTGCGGCGAGGAGTGTGACTTTGCGATTGACGCCAGCATACCGCTTTGCTTTCATTATCGCTTGCAAAACTATATGTCAATGCGAACCTGCGATTCGCGCGCAATATAATATATTTGATGATTGACTCTCGTATTAATAGTCTCTTCTGTTCGAATTAATTTTGTTCTATCGAGGAACATGCTTGAACACATTTCATTGTAATGTCATGCAGCTGGAGTGGAGTGCTGCATGGCACAACTGGTCCGCGCTGATTGCCACGTACTCGGAAATCGAACGTGAAAAGTGTTATTGTTTCGAGAGATGATCGATCATGGCTTGAGTGTTGGTTAGATATAATATATGCACACAAAGGCGAACAAAAAGGGAAAACTATGCTCGCTAACTACACTAACTTTACTTGCTTCTGAGGGCAGCAAACAGAGACACCCGTAGTGTTTCCAACATAAAAATGTAGAGGCCCCTTGCTTAACGCACGTGTAGCAGGCCAACAAGGAAGATAATTATCAGGCGTTCATCTGACATGCGCACACTGCGGTGACAGGTGCTACTGATGCCGAGGTCGCGGGTTCGTTGCCGGCAGTGGCGGCCGCATTGATATGGATGCGATATGCAGCAGTTCTCATGTACTACTCACATTTGACTGCAACTTAAAGAAAACCGGGCGGTCTAAGTTTATCGGAGGCCCTCCACTACTCCACAGCGTTACTTCGACACATAAAGAATTATTCAGTCAAACAACCAAGCAATAATAAAAGTAAATTGATTCAATCAATCAGTCAAATGTCCCGCATATTCGGGGCATTTTCCTTTCATCATCCACTCGCGACTTCTCTTCCCGTCTTTTCCTCGTGTGCGTGTTTTGTTTGCGCTGTAGCCGCCTTAAATTTATGCTAACGCATTTGAATACTGCCGTTGCACGTCTAACTAGGGGCGGAATTCAACCATACGACCGTGCCAGCCAAGCTCTGCACGCATGGTCATTAAGCCAGCGTATACCCTCGGAGTAAAATATCGATATCGTGTCGTTCAAATCCCCATACAGAGTTCCATAATCTTCGCTTATTGCTCGAACTTCTCAGGGAACGCAAGTTTTTGCCTTGCTGTAAGTGGCTTGTCGGCAGGCTACGCTTTGTCTTAATGTCAAAAATGGACGACTCTGATTCAAAACGAAAAGTGGGCTGACAAAGTGCAGAATATCGAGATGCCTCATTGCAACCTTTCGACAACTTATTTTTACAATCTATATCGAAAGCTAGTGGTGACCGTCGGGGCTTCAGGTTCACACAGGTTCGAGGCAGCCCTTCTCACCTTTTCGAAAAAGAATGCAGTGGAGATGGTGGTGGTGGTGAAAAGCATTTATTATACATACAGCGAGGACGTTTGGAAGTTGACCCGTGGTGAGCCACCCCCCCCCCCCCTTTCCTCACTATACTAGGAAAAAAAAAAACCTGCCTGTCAGCATTCCTGCAATTCTGCAAGTTGTTCATTGTTCAAAAGCTGCTTGTGGGACCCAAACTTGAAGTTTGGATTTGACCCGTGAGTCAAGCGCAACTTCGCTTGAACTTCGCTCACCTTTTCGACCATGTCACCGAGTTGAGGTGACATGCCTTGCTTTCTACGAAGGAGTAACAAAAGGCAACCAGGAGGGGGAGGAATGTGTGCTGCGTCCGGTGCATCTTTGAAGCAGGCACGAGCACAAGAACTGCTCTTCGCGCACCTGGATCAGTATTTCTCCAGGAATCTGGGGTCGCCTCGGCTGCCCGTTTAGAAAACTGAAAGCATGCGGGTGACAGGAAACTCTGAACGCCGGCTTCGCGACATACCAACGGTGCGAGGTGGCTGGACGGAAACCGCGGACCTCTTGGGCGTTACGTATACAGTTGGCATTAACATTAAAAGGGAGTTTAATTGGTCTCAGTGTAAGTTTTACCGCGCATAGTAAGCGCACCTCCCAAAATAACACGATTTTTTTCTCTTACAGCAAAGTGCGTTCATTATTTGAGAAAATAAACTGTAGCTGGAAAAGAAAAGGTTTATAAATGTGATCGCTCAAATTTCTGAATGAAAGCAAACACAAAAAAAAATACGGTCGATTTGTGTAATTAGGCCAACAGCGAATTAGGTGCGCTAGCGGAATTGGCCAATCTCTACTTTACATTCATAGGCCCCTGGGAGTCGTCATACCACTCCTGGCGCAGTGGTGCAGCGGTTAAGCGATGCACCACTGCGCTCTTCTTGTGGCTACGTGGGGGGAATGTGCTCGGCTTCTGCCACCCGGGGGCACTGCTTCGAGCTACAACGGCAGGTGCTGCCATCGGTGGCCTCGCAGCTTGCCCACAACTGAGTGGGCTGGTGGGCGACCACTGTGATGTCGGTGCTTTCCGGAACGCGGGTTTACTAGCAACCATGTTTCCTTGCTCCAGAGCCGAGATGTCGCGGCGACAGTTTGGAGCTGTGCTAGGCTGGGAGGCTGGGATCGGCAGCAAGCTCTCCTTGTGTGGTCATGTAAATTCATAAGGAGAATAATCGCCGCTGAGACAGGACGTCGGAAGGGACGGGCGCGTGTAATGTGAATCTTTTCATATGCCCTGTTATTTAACATTGCCGTCGCATCGGGGATGCTTGCTCCGTAAGCTGCAGCTACGGAGGACAACAAAAAACAAAACAGCGAAATCAAGTGTTGAAACATGCCTTAGGCAGGAAGAAATATTTGCGGAGGAGAAACAGGTTTCCAAGAAGCCCAGCAGTTTTGCAACAGCGGGCGGACCATTTCGAATCCACCCAGGAGGGAAGCATGGGATGCGAATCCACGAATGGCCGGATGAAAAGGAAATCTTGCTGGCCGTCATCAGTTACTTGTGAAGAGCTACGCGCCAATTTCAACAGTGCAGATGTGAACTCTCTGAAGACCAATAACCGTTGTGTGCCGATTTTCTGCTCTGCTATAGGTTGCACAGCTTGCCTGACTGCTCTAACAGCTTACAAAAATAAAGTCGTGGGCATCGGTTACAGGATTGTCTCAGACTTGTGTGGTTACAATTTTGTTATTCAGCACTGTAGCTGTTTTTTTTTTAACGTCCTTGTCGCTTGCGCTGCGTTTCGAACATTCAAGGTATCAGCTATCCCCCGTAAGCTTATTCTTGTTTGGTTAGCTTGATTGTGCAGATCTGCGTCACAGAGCGGCTTGGCTTCGAATGATGTGGTGTTACACAAGTTCTGATGCTCACGAAATCGTAAAAACTGTTGAATGTACACGTGCGGCCATAAGTAAACGGAGCACGCTATTCCGTTTTGAGTGCAATCGCGCCTTCCCTGTCGGAGATAAACATTGTCTATTCATGATGAAACACACTAGCGTCCATTAACAGCATGCATATACCATAGTTTGCAATTTAAATTAGGCAATGTTTAATTTGTCCGCGCCTGTACAAAACAGGCGAACAGACTATTGAAAACAGCACACAAACGCAGTGGAAATCAGGTCGTGCTTTTATTAATTGGTTGGAAGAAACGACTGCTTTTATGATATTCAGATTACCGGTAAACTGACGTAGTGTAAAAGAGTCGGTGTATGTTGTCCGAAAGAACCAAATGAAACTTTCAGGCATTTTTTTTTTTTCGTTGAGTCGTCTTGTGACTGCATGTTGGGTGGATGTATCAGAACCAAAGAAAGCGCTAATAAAGGATGCGACCCTATTTACGACTTTTGCTTCCTCTAAATGATCAAGTTTGGTCATCTTTCCGACAGACCGGCGCAACCGAAAGGCCGCGCCGGACATCGGTCCGAAGACCTCACTAAGTCATTCAATCGGTAGTAGCGACGGGCGGTGTGTACAAAGGGCAGGGACGTAATCAACGCGAGCTTATGACTCGCGCTTACTGGGAATTCCTCGTTCAAGGGGAACAATTGCAAGCCCCTATCCCAATCACGAAGGAAGTTCCACGGGTTACCCAGTCTTTTCAGACAGGGATAAAGGCACGCTGCTTCCTTCAGTGTAGCGCGCGTGCGGCCCCGGACATCTAAGGGCATCACAGACCTGTTATTGCTCTGTTTCGTGCGGCTAGGAGCCGCTTGTCCCTCTAAGAAGGTTGTAAGGTGCTGGGAACCCCGCACCTATTTAATAGGCTAGAGTCTCGTTCGTTATCGGAATTAACCAGACAAATCGCTCCACCAACTAAGAACGGCCATGCACCACCATCCTCCGAATCAAGAAAGAGCTCTCAGTCTGTCAGTTCTTTCTCGGAATTCGCCATCCAAAGAAGAAAGTTTTTTTTTTCTTTGTTCCACAGCAAATTTCACGCTTGGTGGTGGCAACTTCCCTAATCCCAACCCCGGCCCAAATCCGCCACTGGTCTGCATTGTGATTCAGCTGCCAGAACAGCGCTTTTCAGCCTTACTGACTGACTGATGTTGCTGCGAGGAAGAAGGAAAAGGAAAGAGCACGGGCCTGCCTACTGGCTCAAACCGGGCCACGCTCGCTGCCGCGTGCTGAAAGTACAGGACAGTTAAAGGATAGGAGAGGAAAGATAGAAAGAAAAGGAGCCGCGCGCTAATAGGCCCATAGGCCCCGGGCCCATCCCGGAGTCAGTGCAATACCGGGCCGACCCGTGCCAGAGTGCGCCTATCACTCCGCCGTATTCCAAAAATATGTTTAATATCCTGGGTCCAAGGACCAGCAGCAGATATTAAATCAGGTATCAGGTATATATCCAAGGCGGTGTATTGTAGCCTTGACCAGCCGGCCCTTTGTCGCGCGCTGACTTTCGTGGTCCTTCTGGTTCGCACTTCCTTCCCAGGAAGACAAGATCAGCTTGGTTTCTCTTACTGACTGTCTGAAGCCGCTCAATAGATATAAATGCCTCCTGCGTGGCTTCTGTTTCATGACTTTTTTTTTTTTATAGCCACGTGATTCGCGCTCCACACGTGTAGTTTTTCCTTTGTCCCGTGTGTCACTTATTAGACGATGACTGACGTGTTCCTTGCATGTTCCATGATGGATAAAAAAAATACACTGAAGAACCCTTTCTCCGAGCTTGAGAACTTTAGAGGCTCTGGAGGGCCTGCTTTGATAGGCTGGAAAGGGTAGATAATCGGGGTGGGCTGACTATGATGATGAGCGCTCCTCTACTAGTTTGCATCTTGCAGCTGCCGGGATAAGCCCTTGTTTCAATTGACTCATTGCATGCATCCCTGCTTGACAGACCAAGAAAGGAAGTCACCGACTCCGCGTGCCAACTGTTCGCTGCCCAGGACACTTGATGCTGAAGTGAGCAAACGAATAAATAAATAAAAATAAAACAAGGAAAACCTGCAAACGTGCGAAAATTTCATTCATGTAACATCGTAAATCGTTCACTTTTGCAAAGGGCATGCTCTGCTACGTTGATATTTACGAAACACAGAAGAACGAAAAGGAAAAAGATGCATGGTCGTTCTTTGGCAAATGGTTCGATCGTTTATCTCGTCTCTTCGTTTATCTCGCATTAGCTTACACGTAAAGGCACCGGAAGCCGGCTGCGCACGTGCATTGGCCCCGCTTTGCCAGTGCGCGTGCGCAGGTGGGCTCCGCTCTGGTATGCTAAGACTATATATTTACAGACAGGGCTGAGGCGGTGCAGGAGGGTTTGTACAGCACGTTTGGAAAACGGCGACACGCGCCGTGGAATATTGTTTTATTTATCTTTCTTCCATTACGGAAGCATTTTCTACCGTTTGGACAGGATATCATTAGTGACTTGTCGAGAGCTCATTGTTTGAAGCGGCTGTCGTTTTTATTTGTTTTGTGCGGACATTTGCAATCTTTTGCTGGAGTGCCAATAAAGGGCGACTGAAAGTCTATTGCTGAAAGCTTTTCCGTCACTGTCTTGATACGCCATTTTCTGCGTGCTTCCTGTCGCTTGCGATGCAGGGCTCTGAATGGGGCGTTGGAGACGCGAACGGTGGTTCTCGAGCGTTGTCTTGCTTTAACTTTCCTTCTCACTTCGTGCTGCAGCCGACTAGGGCAATTTACTCGAGTATCGTAATTGTCTGTCATATTCACAGCCAACTGTTTCTTGGAGCAACTGAGTACTGCGTTTGAAACTTTGTTCACGTATTTTTATATTGTTCTGAAGAGATGTGTGTGTGTGTGTGGGGGGGGGGGGGGGGGTACTTTTATAAGTGTTTTCCTTTGCGGTTTGCTTTCACCACACTTGCGAGGAAATATTGGACGAACCAACACAAACAATGAAGTATCTAAAGATTCGTCTTTCCCACAACGCCCATGTGACCCACACAGAAAAGCGGCTCGCTTTCGCGGCTTTGCAAAACAGGGAGGAAAAACTTTCCGCCCGCGATGTGAACCGCTCGACCTTCACGGCCTTCTTCTTGTCCGCTTTTCAGTTGCCTGCCATTTGAATGCATTGCTGCTAATAATTTTTACTGAACGAGCGAGTGGAACTTGGCTCTCTCCTCTTCCCTCACGTATGCTTCTTGCTCATTTCGCCCGCCTTGCTCGCTATTAGGCGCCGAATCTCAGAGCTTCCGCTGTCGACGATGAGCGATCGGTCGGCGCTGGCGAAGTAGACTTTGGTCCAAGTACGAACGGCCGGTGGTTGCGAAATGTTGGCAGTTTCCCGGGTTCCGCTTTTGCCGGCACGCAGCGGGTGGCACTTTATTTTTTCCTTTTCCTTGGTACATCATTATGCATACTTTACTTTAGCTCCTCTGCATGATGGCTTCTGGCACGCTATCATAAATATGACCGTTGTAGACGCTGTACGAAATTGTTCATTCAGTGCTCACTGAACGTATTATCTTTTTGGTGTGAAGTTTCCGGCGATATATGTCAAAGCGAAAAAAAAAACTGTTTAGAGGGAGAGCAAGAGCGATTTATTTAAAAGCAGATTTTAAACGGCACGTTTCAAAACTCGCAGTGCTGAAGGAAGGGTGTAATTGGAACCAAGTCATGGATAAAAAGCTAATTAGTGGTATATGGCAATAATATAGGCAGGGTAAATTTAATGGTTGAAATTTGATAGGGAAATTTTTTTTATTGAAGTATGGAACATTGTCTTGAAGGCAACAATGCGAAAACGTTTGAAGCTTCGTGCTGCGGCGAAGGTCAGAGCACATGGAGAGGGGTTCAGGACCTGGAGCGACAGGTTTTGGAGTCTGTGTGTAGGGAAGCGATTTACAGATGACGGAGGCCTTCGACGAAGAACAAGGTAAGTAGCAATAGTAGGCATGAAGAACAACTTACGTGAGAAGTGAACCGGTGGGGAGCGTGAAACTCCGATCAAATTTTAATGAGGAGAAAACCAACTTCTCGAAGCCTTGTATTCTCCAGTATTGAATTGTGGGCATTTTGTGACCGCCATGTGTGCTACGGTTCAGTTCATTTCAGATATGTGAAACTGCAGTGAAAACTCATTAGGGTTAGCGGAAGTGCTTGCAGCTTTTGGGCGGCTAACTCGTCAAAGCTGCGTACATCAAGCAGCCTCGGTGTTAATTAATACTTTCTGAACAACAACAAGAAAAATAAACACAGCTGCGACATCTGAGTGACAGTTTTCACGCGGATTAAAGAAAAATGGACGTCAAATGTGGCTGAGCCACTCGCCTGCGGATGCCGGCATTCGCTCTGGCGATTGCTTCCGTCCCCCATCGCCCTACTCCCGTTTTTAGAACTGCTTTATATGTTTTCCTGTCTTTAGTAATGCTGCGATGATACATTTATGCATGGCGTATGCAGGCTTATCTATTGTGACATGCAGAAACTTCTTTAGTGAGCGATCACTTGATTAATAGGCAAGTTTAGGAACTTCGACATCCACTTGCGACATGACGCGAGTTGCGAAAGGTGCAGTGCGCACTAAAAAAAAAGCAAAAAAAAAACAAGTTAACGTCAGGAGCGGTATAAGCGAGGATCTTCTCTAAATGTCAAAAAAGTGCATTGCATCTTAAAATATTAGCGCTGTCGTTGTTCAGCCATTTTGAGCGAATTTCTCGGAAGCAAAATTTCCCAAGATTTGGGGCGACCTGGTAGAGGCTCCTGCGTGGCAACCCTGTACCCCCTCAGCCACCACACTTTTGCGAGGTTCGAAACTACTCGCCCGACCCCAAAGACGCTGCACAAGGAGAGATGGGTCAACTCACCCCGCTTTTCTAACAGGCGTGTCGAAGAGCGCTGACGAAATTCACAAAAGCCGCGCCATGTGCTGGGGGTCATTATCGAATTTGCTGGACAACATGATTACAGCCTCGTTTACATGGAGCCGAACGCCGGAAACGAAGTGAAAACCTGAGTGCCAGCTCACCTTATTCGCAGTCGGCTTAATTACGCGAATCGACCGTCAATTTTTTTTCTTTTGTTCACACCTCCTTCACTGTGCAGCCTTTTGCGCTTCTTGTCCTCAGCTCCCACTCTAATTTCGTGGCGCCAACTGACGGCATTATATTTAATAACAATACTTCACACATTATTTCCTTGTTCGATTGCAACAAGAATTTTTCTTGCCGCCATCGGAGGAAGACTTCGCGATGATGTCGAAAAAGGGTGGAATGAAGATTTTCTTATCTTCCTGTTACTTCTTTTTGGTTGTGAAAACGAACTTTCGCAAAACCTTCTCCATTCACGACCGTAGGACACGTTCATTTTGCTTCATCTTTATATATCAGTTTAGTTTTATTGTTTGATGTGTTGAAATCAAACTGTGCGCTGAGATCAAAACCAAAACCGAGTTTATACTCCTTTCTTCCTGTCCCCTCACCTCTTTCATTTCATTTCTCCATACTGCCTGCTATCCTTTTTTTTTTTATTATTCCGCTGCCCCTGCTCATGTGCTTCAGTATCGATGGCAGATGCCGGGGCTAACAAAAAAAAAATCTTTTCCTTTCTTTTTATTTTCATTAAAACCACTTTATCATCATCAAGTTTCTACCATTTGATCCATCGAAGCCTTCAATTTAATGATTATTGGTGTTAGCAGCATATTTATTCGAATATTGCTATTCATAAATAAGCTTTCATATGATGCATCCTGCAAATTTGTGTTTGTTTCTTTCTCATAACTGCAGTGAAGAACTTGTCAGTCATTTGGTATTGAACAATCAGTTTCGAAGTCGGGAAGGAATAACAGCAGTGCCTATTCTCGCGAGCGCCCAAGGGCAATAATGCGAAGAGCAGCTGACGAGATTGTTCGGGGAAGCACCTATATAATTATCACAAAAATCGCTTCCCCGTTTCCCATGTGTCAAGTTGTCAACTATAACTGAAATCTTCCAAAGACCAGGTGTTGATTCATCCATGAAAGCTGAAAAGCGGGACTCGAAAGCAGATTCGTGGGGGAAGCGAAGTGATAGCGCCATTACTAGCGATAGCGAAACGGAAAAGGGGTTCCAAAGAGAAGCGAAAAGAAGAACCACGCGGCGGAGCACGAGGCACAGGTGGCAAGAAAGAGTAAAGCCCCTCAATGAAGCATAATAGAAAGGGAGCTGCAGCTCGCGCCGCCTGTCGCGTAGCAGCGGCATCTCGTATGCCTGCGCATGGCCTGGAAGATCGGTTCCACAGCGAGATGACCATCTCGGAGGCCTCTCTCCAGAGTGAAAGGGCGTTGAGGGAGAGAAAGGCGCTGGCGTGATTTTTTTTTTTTTTTGCGTGAGAAAAGACAGAAGAGCCGGCGAAGCCAGCAGTCGGCTAACGTCGGCGGCGCTTTGGGTCGCGGCGACGGTGAACGGGCAACGGTGGCGTTTCAGCGGCAGTTCTCTTCCATCCTTGTCGGCGGCCGAGCGGCAACGGAGCAAGGTCGTTGGCTCCACGGCAGCTTCGGGGCTCTCTCGTCGTCTCCCCTCTTCCCCATGTGTTCTCTCTCTCCGATTCTCTCTTTCTTTGCCGTGCCCTTTCTCACCGTCCTCCTCTCTCTCTTCTGTCCCCCCTCTCGGCGCCGTCGACGCGCAGCGCGGCGAGAACAGCCGTCGCAGTTACTCGGCGTGCAATCCAGCGTGCAGCTGGTCAGCTGCGTGATGCGTGGCATTCTCGGATCGCTCGCCGTTGTCGCCGGCTCGTCCCGTACTTCGCGCGGCGTTCTTTCATCGTGGCCGGATACTGTCACTTCCGCGTGACATTTCTTCCGGTGCTGAGTGTGGAACAACCTTGCAATCGGAACGCAAACGGCAGGAAAGAAGAGACAAGTCGTGGTATCCGTTCCTTCGTCGCCGGCCGCAGTTTTTGTTTTTCTTTTCGAAAATCGGCTCGTGGAAGCCGTGCTCGGGACGTTGATTACTGTTCCGTTTTTTTCGGTGACGGTGCTTGTGGTGGTGTGAGCGGCCGTTGTCAGCCGGAGCGAGAGCAGTTCGTTGCTGCCGTGTGCGCTGCGGTGGTTTTTTTGCGTGCGGTTAAGTGGTGACCCTTGCCTCCTCTCGCCAGGCGGCGTGAACATACCTGGCGTGCGTGTGGTGAACCGTTCGTTGCTTTTCCTCGTTCGCCGCTTTTTTCTTGTTCCTGTTTGGTGGTGCTTGCTGGAGAATCTGTCCCGTGCGAGATCGGGAGCTCCCCGTTCAGGAATGCGTTTCGAAGGAGCTCCCTGGAGTGACCGTTGCTCTGCTGGCTACGTGGTCCGCAAGGAACCCGGTGAGTTCCTCTACGCTTCATACACTTTTATTGCTTTCAGGTTCGTGTAGGCAGTTATTTTCGGTGGGCACCGCCTGGCTCATCGTACAAGCTGCAACGTGCGCGAGATTCACGCCTCGCTTCTTGTGATGTGTTCGCCATTGCTTAGTGGGCTTCGTTCGCGATGAGACAATCGTGCAGTACTTTTAGGTCGTGTGTTTGGAATATTCAATTGCTGCATTTACGGCTGTCGTGTTGACGGTAGCCTTTCTTTTCTGTTTTAATGACTCACCGGTTGCATCAAAAGCATGGTGGGCATAACAGGAAGCGAAATTACAAGCAAAACAGTGGCGATAAAGGAGCACGCTGTGAGAATCTAAACAAGGATCAACCCCGCTTAGTGTTTGTTGGAGGCTTGCGCAAAAGGTAGTTCGTGGAAACGTTCGTCGTTTGAGTTGTTTAAAACCGCTCGAATAGCGGCGGCAACACTCCCCGGGCTGGTTACCGCTTCCAGTGCAAACGCCTACAGACAGTCAACAGCGGATCCGGGCGATCTGGTTTTGCTGACAACGCGTTCCGTCAAATGCGAATACCTGCGGTCTGACAAAGGGCAGCCAGTGATTGATAGATAAGGCGCGCTTTGCGGGTTCGGTGTCATACTGCTGTAGCATGCGGTTATTGCCACTTTATTCGCACTGGCTTGCCAAAGGGTTGACGTCTGCCTGTCATTGCACCTAATGTGACTGTGCATCTTTGAATTAGAAATGATCAGACAGATGGTTTACATGATGCTACATATGTCAGATACTGCTCCTCTTAAGCGATCTTTATATGCGTCGACCTTAATCTCGGGAGTCTTCATGGCACTTAATTTACTGATTGGCTTGATTTGCTTGTTATGCAAGTGCGCCAAGCACGATGTCTGAATCTATCAAGGGTTGGTTGCTGTATACTGATGTGCCGAGATCGATGACGATTTTTCTTTGCCACGTCTCCGTGTAGAGCGCGGCAAAAGCCTTCGCCGGATGCCCCCCCCCCGCATTTCCCATCTGTCTTTCGCCACACGACATTGGGAGTCAGTTGTACCAGCTTGTTTGCAGCTCGCCTACGCTGCCAGGTGTCACTGTGAAATTTACATTTCGCGCTAGAACACATTCTCAGCGCCTCAAGCATGAACGTGCATCTTCATGCTCGAGGCAGCGTTGTGAAGATTTATGAACTACTTATCATATCCCTTTCAAGCTTTTACTTCGCCGCTTCCGTCAGGAAACTCCTTAGTTTGTGTTACTCCATTCAAACGGTCTAATTATGCTATTGTTGCTATTACGAATGTTATTCCTATATCATAAATGTGCGCAATTAGTATGATTCCGCTTGGTTTATGGGGGTTTAACGTCCCACAGTGACTCAGGCTATGAGGGATGCCGTATTGAA
The DNA here is from genome assembly GCF_052857255.1 of Amblyomma americanum. Lineage (NCBI taxonomy): Eukaryota > Metazoa > Arthropoda > Arachnida > Ixodida > Ixodidae > Amblyomma > Amblyomma americanum. The sequence continues at coordinate 207,582,485 of NC_135501.1, forward strand.
GGGCTCCGGAAATTTCGACCACCTGGGGTTCTTTAACGTGCACTCACGTCGCACAGAGCTCAGGCCGCGGCCGTCATCGAACCCGCGTCTTTCGAGTCAGCAGTCGAGCGCCATAGCCACTGCGGCGGCAGTGATTCCACTTGGGAGAATGCTAATTCTCATTGCAATAAGTAGTAATTGTGCGTTAGTCAGGTGGCAACCGCCAACTGGAAAAGCTAAACAAAAAAACGGCGGGACAGAAGAGGACCATAGATAAGTTTTCTGTCTACGTCTTCTCGTTTTTTTAAGCTGTTATACACGGTGCATTCATACCGAGAGGAAACGCATTTACGGAAACAAAAGAAGCAGTTTAGGAACAGTTGCTTATGTCGTAAGAGGAAATAAATAGACGCAAGCAACTAACTAGAAAAAAAAACGCATACACAGATGAGTGACCAATCGGCGCCGCTTCGGACGACGACGAAAGCGCCGCGGCGGGGGTGCACTGTTCTCTTGTCAATGTCGTTCGGCGACCTCCCTCCGGTGCGAAAGTGCGTTGCCCGACTTTTTCAGCGACCGCCCCTCTCCCCCTCTGCTCTCGCAGGGCTACGACCCGTCTTTAACGCGCCCTCTCCTTCCATATCCCTCAGCTCGCTTTCTGTTCTTGGAAAGAACGAAGGGAGGGAGGCCGTTTTTTTTTTCCTCTCTTTGTTTTCCCGCTCATTGACTCCGATTTCAGTCCTCGGCGCTTTCGCAACGCCTACTCCACCACCCCCCCCCCCCCCCCCCTGGTAGCTGCTGTTCTTTTAGCGTTTCTTCATCATTCGTTTTGTTTCGCCTTCGTCTAAGTTTCGGTTTTCCTTGAAGGCAACGACTGTTAGCACGAGAAAGCTCAGGAGCTTGGATCAATGAAAACTACTACTACACTACTATGGCGGGGGTTCTCGAAAAAAATGGCCGCGTCGTGTCGCAACTTGTCGGAATCGGGCGGTGGTGAGATTCATTTCGGGGGAATACCGCCGGCGGGCGATTTCCTCGGAGCTCTGCGGGCGCGTAGCGGTACAGAAGTGGTGGCAAGGTCGTGACCTTAGCGCCGGTGCGTTGATATTGATAATAATAAAAAAAGCTGCGCGTCCACTGCGTAGATTGTGCGTCTTAGCAGTTTCGCAGTTATACTTCATCGGCAGTGCACCTGCATTGGTGAAATTGTTATATTATGCCTTTCAATCACCAGTGTGAGTTTAGCGACAAAACAACCAAGCCTAATGCACAAATCCTGTAGGCCTAGCTTTGTAGCTTTCTCACTTTCCAAGCCATTTTTTTTTTGTCTCTCTCCTAGCTTCATTTGGTTTTCGCTTTTGCCGGTGATGGCTCATTGATGAGCTTTGCTCATATCTGTGGAGGTCTGCTCTTCAAGTGGTGGTTTGTACCCGTTAGGCTTTCTTTCCCCTAGACGGTGTCCTACAGTTTCGTTGGCCTGCCTTGGAGTAAGCTGCTTGAGAAAAGGGGCCGCGAACTCCTCGTTTTTCAGATAACATAGACCCCTGGCTAGCAACCAGAGCTCTTGACCCTCGATACAGCCTTCTCTCCCTGGTCTATTTTGCGGTGTGTCCAAAGTTGCGCCAGCGCATCAAATGAACCGAGCTCGTCGTTCCTCCACGACGAAGCCATCCGCATCGGTGGCGGTTTGACACCAGGCCAGCTAGCTCAAACTGTCGACTTTTCCAGCGCGTCCGTCCGTTCAGAGCGGCGGGGAACGGCAGACAACGTGTACGGTACAGGTTGCGGGTCGCGCGCACGCATTCGGCAGGAGGAAAGAACTCCCTCGCCGTGACAGCACTGCGGCAGCACACCGCTGCATGCGCCGTTTCGTCTCCGACGGGGAGCATGCGGCCTTGAATCGTCTCTACGAGGAGGAGTCGGCGCGGGAAGGGCATCGCTCTTCGGCCGCGCTTTCGTCATCGAGGTCTTGCCCTCCTCCCTCTCTTCTCCGCCTCGATCTTTCTTTATCTCGGGCGGCGGGGGTTCTGAACCCGTTGTTCCAACACGCTCCCGTCCAGGGTCGCCCTCCTGTCTCGCTTGCATCGGCGGCAGCACTCTAGTTGCTAAACGGGTTGGTTGCGCGTCTCTGCCCTCTTTCCTTGCTGGGGAGGGAGGACGTCAGTCAGTTCTGTGGCCGCCTCTGGTCACCTTGCCCTTCTTCTTGTTTCCCTTTCTTCGTACGCCTCTGCTGGTGGGCGTTTCCTTGCAACGGCTTTTCTTTCGCGGTCGGCAGCCTTTTCTCCTTTACTTTTCCTCCGTGTGCGTGTTAGTCTTGTGAATTTGTCTGCGCGGCTGGGGGCAAGTGAATGAAGAAAAATGTAAAGCGTGTTTCGCAACGCTGAAAAAAGCATGCTTCAGGTGCGAGCACTGACCCGGACTTTCCTTTATCTATTTTTCAGTTCTCAAGTGAATCTAGTCACTGCTCTTTGTTTTTATTAGCTGCATTACATTTTTTTTTCGCATTGGCCAGAGTAACCGAAATTCTTAACAGGAGAAACCTGAGAGGGAATGATGATCAGCACGTCGCGTGCACTGCTTTTTTCGAGCAGCGGAGAAAGATGCGTCTTGGGGGTTTTACTGCATTTGGCTTGTTCGAAAACCAGCATTCGCTCGGAAAGTATTTAGAGTCAGCAGGGGATAATCCGTGTGGCTAACAGCGTATCTCCACAAGTTTTCCGCTCGGCATCGAAGAATTTCAGTTTGTAAAGCAACAGCTCGCTGAGTCACACGGGTGCTGAAATAATAATTGCTTGTATCGTTTGAGATTCGCCACGGTTGTAGCGGTCAATCGCGCCACTTGCGTACGAGTTGCCTTCCGTGCCGCCTAAAGCGAGCGTCATATCTGTTTTCTTTGGCGGTAGGTACAGGCTCTTGCGCTGCGCAGTGCGCATAAAGTGGTGATCACGAAACACCCTCTGCTGAGCATGCAGATTCAGAGTTAGCCAGGCGGCGAGGAACAACAACAAAGCGGCACTGTATTGCAACGTTAGCGCTGCGTAGCACTGAAATATTTGTGTTTTTTATTCGAAATAAAATACAAACGCAAGGAAAATATGTTGCTAGCCGCGGCATCTGTCACCGTAGCTAGAAACACCTGAGGTGCGGCTAGCAGGAATAAAGGGACAGGGAGGGGGAAAGAAAGAGGGGAGCGATAGCATGGTTGGGACTATACACCGTATTCCACTCGTTTTCTGGAGATTGAAACAAACGTAGCCTCCAAACACAGAAGCGACGTCATCAGGTGTTCTCCATTGTGCTTCAAGGCTTTGCGCGAACCAGGGCCGTGTTTTCGTTCACTGCTTTTTTTTTTTTCATCCTGATAATTTTTTCTTTGTTCAAGACATACATAAGAGCTTTCCTAAGCTCGGTTTTATATTTAAAGAATATATGCCTTGCAAACCGTTGTCACAGACAAATCAATACGTTATGGGAGGGAGTTGGATGAGCAGTAAACAGAATATAGGGGGAGTCAAGTCAAAGGCTAAAGAAGGGCCTCTAAGTAAAACAAAAAAAAAAAGGAAAGTGGCAAAATCGTGCGAGTTTCCGTTGTCGTGTATCGTGTACACCGATGCAAGTAAAGACATTTTTGCTGTTATTTTTTTAACCTGCCGCTTCCCCTTCACAGGAGTCGAAAACGACACTTGAGGATAGACGTCCTGCTTTGCTCATGGAAATTACCTGATACGTGCTGCACCTCGCGGCGTCGAACGCTTGTCGGTCTGCGCACGAATCTCGCGGCCTCACTATTTTGTGTCGTCTCTGCTCTAAGGGCGGTAACGCAGGCTAGCGAATCTTTGAAAGCACTGAGGTTCAGGAGGGAGCATTTCCATTTAATGTCAGTACCGCGCGTCCTTGTTTTCGCAGGCGATGATCGATGTCGTTTGCGCGCTGCATTTAGATTGCTCCCCCACCCCTTTCCGTCACAGGTGTTTTCAGATATTGCACTGCCTGCGAATTGCGGAGAGGAAATTGCTGCGAATGTTGCCGCGTTTTTTTTTTTTTCCTGTGCGGCATTCGCCGACGTTCCAAGGCGCGCTCCTCCTTGAGCGCGAGGCGTCGGCCCCATCGTTTCCTCGTCATATTATGTCTGCGTGTGTGTACTCGTATCTCCGCCGCTTCCACTCTAGCTCCTCGTCAGCTTCAAGGTCGGGGGAACCCCCCAAGGTTAGGGGTAGTGGCGCGACTCTGTTCCAGTGGCCTCTTGGCGCCCGCCCGCCTTTATTGATTGCTGCCGCGCGCCGGCGATTCTTTTTGCGCAATTAAACATGGTCGTGTTTTATTTTTATTTTTTAACGCGTTGTTTCGGCATACACGGATATAAGTCGACGTTGAAGATTATGACGCTGACATTAGGCGGCCTGGATTGCGGAGCAAATGCGAGTTGAGGATTTCTTAGCGCTAATTAAAACGAAGAAATGGACATGGGCACGACATGAAATGTGCTGAAGTGACGGCCGGAGGTCAGTTTGTGTCATAAGATATACTAAAGAATGGCAAACATTACAGGGACCTAGAATCAGATGCTGGAAGGTTGAGAAGTATTCTGCAGTAATGTGGCCGCGGCTTGCACATTGCCAGGAGTTCTGCATGAAACCGCGATATTACTGCGTGAAAATTTGCGCAGCCTGATTGGACCTGGTCTGTTAACATGTGTCTCAAATGCTACTTTAGGTTTATGATTGATCTATGACTGTCCCTTTGTAGCTTGCGACTCTCGGACCGTCGTCTGTAACATCTCAGGTAGTAATTTTGTGTGCGTGTGCTGTGTGAAGGGCCGCATACGGGAGGCCCCGGCATTGCTGAAAAGAACTAACCAGGCGACCAGTGCCCAAGACATTTTCCCTGCCTTCAAATTTATTGGCCCAGACATGTCGGCGAAGACGGCGGCGGGCGATGCAGAAGACAGATGTGCAAAGACCGCCAGACGGCTAAAGAGGAGAGGCTGCGCGCGGTGCCCTACGCAGCCGCAGTCATCCCTGCGGTTTGCGCCGCGCTTCCCCCCCCCCCCCCCCCCCCTTCCCCCCACCGGCGTGCGAAGACGGGTTCGTTTGAGCGTTTGTGTGTGCAGGCCGAGGCGACCTTACTAGCAGCGGACACGATGGGCTGCGTAATGGCTCGAGGTGGCGGAGGAGGTCGGCGGCTGGCACCGGACGGACTGACTGCAGAGAAGCGTCGCCCTCCGAGGGACACCTGATCCCCTTCGACCCATCCCCAACGGCGCCATCGGCCGTCCCGTCGTAACAGCCGCGGATTCCTAGAAGTTTGGCGGGTGCCTTTGATCGGCTCTGTGAGCAGCGACGACGAAAAACCGTTGGGCGAAGATCACCCAGAGAGAGGGAGAGGGAGAGAGGGAATCTCCGGAGAGACGCGGCGGGGCCAGGGAGACAAAGGAAGGAAGTCGAGCAGAGACGGGCGAGGCGAACGGACGCAAGATGTCGCGCTGGTCTATAGTCAGCGAAGCCGGACTTCAGCGTCCGTAGCAAACTGACCGCCAGCCGAAACGCCCAAGAGTCCTATGGCCTCGACCCGTCACAGCACCGCCAGCCGAGAGACGCCGGGAAGAGAGGCAGAGCCCGGGAGAGCCGAAGCAGCCGCGGCCCGCCGACGCGAGACGATTGGAGTGGAGCCCCGATCTGCCGGACCTACAACCAGAGGCTCCTGAAAGCCAGCGGTGAGCGGACCACCAGTTTCGCCTTCAGGCAGAGAAGAATAAATAATGTTTTGCCGGGTTACCGCCTTGTTGGCTCATTTCTCCTCGCTTCAGCAGGACCCGTAGATTTTGTGACTGACCCCCGACAGGTGGGAACGTCACAAGTGGTGGCAGCGGTGGGATTTTGCTGAAGTTGTGGTGCGAGACCATTCACCCTCGTACCCGAGGAGAAAGGGGCCAACATGTCGCTGCAGGAATCACCGAGTCTTCACGAAGGGGTGATAGGAGCAAATCAGATGCTGTTGGGAGCTGTGATTCCATCGTTCACGGGGGGCGACAACGGTCCCAAATTAAGGAATTTTCTCCAAATTTTAGAGCAGGTTGGTACTCTGGGCGGATGGCAGGAGAAACAGTTAATCGGGATGGCGCGGTGCAAGATGGTCGGGGCGGCTCTAGACTTTGCGTGGTTGGATGAGGAGGTGGCCGGCGTAACTTCGTATAGATCGTTTAAAGCGCTCGCGCTGAAACGATTTGATACTGAGCCGGCGTACAGGAAGTTTGAGAAGTTTCTGAGTGCAAGGCAGAACGCTGGTGAGAATGTGCGCTCGTTCGCGAGCCGACTGCGCAAGCTCGGGGTGGAGGCCTTCGGGGACGTTGATGGCGATGAGGCGTCGAAAAGTGAAGTGAGACGCGAAATCCTTAAGGAACAGCTGACCTCTATTTTTCTGAATGGGCTCCGCGATCCGATGAGGAGATTTGCTCTGTCACATGATCCCAAGACATTCGAAGAGGCAGTGGAGGTAGCGTCTAGAGAAGAGCTGTTAGAGGAAGTGACCCGCACGAACACCGCTATTGTCCGGCGTGTAGAAAGCGGGAAAGAGATGAGTGAGCTTAGTGAACGTCTAGATCGGCTGGAGAAGCTGCTCGTAAAGAGCATTCGGATACGTGAAGAGCCTCCATCCAGGCAGACGGGAAAATTCAATCGGCGCGTCGAATCAGGCGTGTGCTTCTCGTGCGGCAGGTCCGGGCATACCTCTCGTTGTTGTCGTATGCGTCAGGTATCGCGCGGGCGCATTCCAGATCACACGGCCTGTTATGGGCGGCGTACGGAAGAAGGCGAGGGCAGCCGTGAAACTGTTGAGGAAAGAAATAGAACCTCTACTGACGGCCATCACGAGCGAGGGCGTTCAGAAGCGGTAGTGAGCCTATGCGCGGGCAAAGCGGAAGGGCTGCGCGATGCAAGGGAGAGCAATCGCCATGCAGATGCGCTCAGCAGCGCGGCGGACGCCAGAGTAATCGATGTTCCCCCTGCGAGTGAGCGAACCCGCCTGTACAAGGAGCAAAGGAAAGATCCGTCTGTCCTAAAATTGATAAACGTGTGCAGCAGCTCAGAAGAGAAAGAGTCGGGATTTTATCATTTGGACTCTTGTGGTATACTCCGTTACAGAGACAATGCGCACGGGGCCGCAGACAGAGCCGTAGCCCCTTTGCAAATGAGAAGTGAAGTTGTGAGGTTATGCCATGATATGGAAGGCGGAGGACATTTAGGCTTTCGAAAGACCCGTCGGGCAGTTAGCGAAGGCTATTTCTGGCATGGACTGAGACAGGATGTGGCAGAACACTGTAGAAACTGCCAGTGGAGAAAGACACCGAGGGTTAAAGAATTGCATGGACCACCTCCTGATTTTACGTAACATTTTCGTGGGCAGCATGACGTAAGGGGAGTCTGTGAGTTGCTGCGATCATTGAACAATGAGAATGACTGACTGGCTACACATTCTCGTCTTAGTAGCAAAATTTTGTCTCTGAGCTGTCATGCGTCAATGACTGGTGATTTACAATAAGAGCGGACCTGGATTTGTTGTTTTGTTTGGTCATATAGATTTGATCTGCCTGATGGAGTTACTGGCCCGTTCATAACGTGGTTCTATGAAACATGGAGTTGAGAACTCTGCTACGAACAGTGTGCTATGAGAGTGATGTAAATGCAAAATTTTCTTAGAAAATTTCTTTATAAGAAGAGGGGGTTGTGAAGGGCCGCATACGGGAGGCCCCGGCATTGCTGAAAAGAACTAACCAGGCGACCAGTGCCCAAGACATTTTCCCTGCCTTCAAATTTATTGGCCCAGACATGTCGGCGAAGACGGCGGCGGGCGATGCAGAAGACAGATGTGCAAAGACCGCCAGACGGCTAAAGAGGAGAGGCTGCGCGCGGTGCCCTACGCAGCCGCAGTCATCCCTGCGGTTTGCGCCGCGCTTCCCCCCCCCCCCCCCCCTTCCCCCCACCGGCGTGCGAAGACGGGTTCGTTTGAGCGTTTGTGTGTGCAGGCCGAGGCGACCTTACTAGCAGCGGACACGATGGGCTGCGTAATGGCTCGAGGTGGCGGAGGAGGTCGGCGGCTGGCACCGGACGGACTGACTGCAGAGAAGCGTCGCCCTCCGAGGGACACCTGATCCCCTTCGACCCATCCCCAACGGCGCCATCGGCCGTCCCGTCGTAACAGCCGCGGATTCCTAGAAGTTTGGCGGGTGCCTTTGATCGGCTCTGTGAGCAGCGACGACGAAAAACCGTTGGGCGAAGATCACCCAGAGAGAGGGAGAGGGAGAGAGGGAATCTCCGGAGAGACGCGGCGGGGCCAGGGAGACAAAGGAAGGAAGTCGAGCAGAGACGGGCGAGGCGAACGGACGCAAGATGTCGCGCTGGTCTATAGTCAGCGAAGCCGGACTTCAGCGTCCGTAGCAAACTGACCGCCAGCCGAAACGCCCAAGAGTCCTATGGCCTCGACCCGTCACAGCACCGCCAGCCGAGCGACGCCGGGAAGAGAGGCAGAGCCCGGGAGAGCCGAAGCAGCCGCGGCCCGCCGACGCGAGACGATTGGAGTGGAGCCCCGATCTGCCGGACCTACAACCAGAGGCTCCTGAAAGCCAGCGGTGAGCGGACCACCAGTTTCGCCTTCAGGCAGAGAAGAATAAATAATGTTTTGCCGGGTTACCGCCTTGTTGGCTCATTTCTCCTCGCTTCAGCAGGACCCGTAGATTTTGTGACTGACCCCCGACAGGTGGGAACGTCACAGCTGTCAACAAAGCTGATTGATTGATACTAAATTCTAGTTACGCGTGCATTATAATATTCATTTGTGTTGATATTATTTTCATTCTCACATTTATATTTTCTGCTTTTTTTTTCTCCCTCCGAGGTGACTGGGTGGCTTTGGGAGTACAAGGTCACTGGAACGAGCCTCAGCCGTGGCAAGGCTCGTGTGCTTTGCTCGTTAAGGCAGCGTTGGGTAAAGTACCCCAGGGGGTAGGAATAGATCCGGAGCTCACCACTACGGCGTCTCTAATCGCCCGCAAGGGACATTAAACCCCAGCTATCACATTCCTGCCCTTTCTGCGTGCTTTTTTTTTTTTTGCCACCTTTAACTTCGCTCTTCGGCTGAATTTAACCTTCGTTGTTCCACCTGCTTCGCAACTAGGGAACATTACGACATAGCCGCGCCTGGAGGGAATAAAAAGAAAAGGGGCAAAGCAAAGCTGTTGCGTTGACCATACCCAGTAGCAGATTATGTCGTCAATCGATAATCTCTTCCCTCCGTGCCGCTCTACAGACCAACCTGCAAACGGGCGCCCCGTCAATACTCGCTGCAAGGCGATTCTCTGTGCACAAAGCTGGAAAGAGAGAGAGAAAATGGTAATGCATGCATCGATTCTCTTATTGTTTCGTACCTCTTCGCTCTGTCGAGCGTTTACTGACCGTCCCTGGGTATTCTCCTGCCCCCACTCCACCGCTCCTCTCCACCCCCTGCGGTTGGGGCGTGGTGTTAGTTCGATTGCGTTTTCTTGCGTAACCACCGGCATGCCTGCTAGCCAATCTAACACCGCGCTCTTGTCTGCCGTGCGCAGAAGCAAAGGCAGATGCTGCCAGCTGTGTCTAGTATTTGCTATTTCGCGCATCTTCTACGCTAATATTACTTTTTCCACGTTCCTGCTGCTACGAACGGCTCGCGTTTTTAATGACGATGGTGACGTAATGTTGCTGACCGCCATTGCGCCACTTTTTTCCTTTCCTTGTCCCTATCTGTTTATTTGCGTTTCTTCTGCGCTTTCTTCGCCTTTCGTGTGCACTGGGAGAAATGTCGACACCTGCTACACTCTTATCATCGAGACGAGTGTCGACGGCTCTTCTGCTTGTGTATGTGCGACGTCTGAGGCGTCGTCCGCGTTTGGCGTTTTCTATTCTTTCTTCGTTCCTTTCACCTTTTCTCTCCGCCCGTCGTCTTAGTTTTCTCCGAGGCGAGATTCTGTGCGCGCATTCTCTCTAGTACACGTATATAAGATCGAGCTTTCTGCGGTGCCACTGAGGGGGGTCGTTGATCCGCGTTTCTCTAACGTGAGTGAACGTACTCCTCTGATGCTCGGCCTTTTTGGGCGAAGTCTGTCGTCGTATATTTCTGCGGCGAAAGTGCGAAGACCTTTGCTCTGCTTCTCCTAGCTAGTTAGTTTTTTTTTCTTTTTTCTGGCTAGCTTTGCAAGCTGTATATCGCTCATCTGAACGAGCTTCCTTTCTCTATCACCCCCCCCCCCCCCCCCTTTCCTCGTTCATTCGTCTGCCCTGTTTTTGTTCGACACGATCGTCAACCCCGCGGGTCAGGGACCGACCGGGGCGCTAGTCGCGGCTTCCCTGGAATTCCCGTGAAATGTGAGAGTGACACGCCATATAATACATTATGCCCGCTTCCGTTCGTTTTGCTGTGCCTTTCCCGTGCGATGCCCTGCGATGACCTTTAGCGGTTCCGTTATGGCATGTAGATAAAGGTGTACACGGTTGGCATAGCGCTAGGGACAAATCGTGGATGACCTTATCAAACGCCGGTTATCATAACTAATATTGGTTATAACTGCTGTATTTTTTTTCTATAGTTTCGTGAACGGCCTTTTTGTTCTCACAACGTTTTGTCGCGAAGCGGTAATATTGGGTGCAAAAAAAAAATCAATTCATTAGCGCGCATGCACTCCGAAATAAGAGTTGCCGAAAATAAATTTCTTAAATAAACCTAGAGTAGAATTAAATGAGTGTGCCGGGGCATTTTTCTTTTCCAGTTTGCTGGTTGCGGGGAACGGGCGTCGGCGCAGTTATAGCGGCACGTAGTTATCGTGTTCGTCGCGTTATTTCATGCTCCTTCACCCCTTGATCTACTCGCGCTGTCAGCAGTCTTCAGATTTTATATTACGTGTGACTGTCTGCATGGACGTCGAGAATCCTGTACGCACTTGACCCTGCAGACTGATGTCAGTGCAAAACCACTGGTAATAAATAGACTGCTGCTACTGGTTCCAAAACAGTGATAGTAGAAGTGACTGCCACTTCTTTCTCTAGTTGCTACAATAGTGGAACACTCCCACTACTACTACTACTACTACTACTGCTAATAACAATAATACTGTACTCGAAGTAGTACAGTATTTTTGTGAAGCAGGTGTAGCGTGACTATTGCTTGTTGTAGCAGATGCGTTTTGAACAGGGGTAATATTAGCAGCAGCAGTAGTAGTAATTATAGAACCAGCAGTGGTTGTAATGGCAGTAGTAGCAGTGGTAGTGCAACTAATGCGCGCGAGATATGCCATGCGTAGGATTGAGTGTTCGCTGCGTTTTCCGCTTCGATTAACACGCATTTCTGGCGTGCCCTTTGTGTGCGTATATATATATATATATATATATATATATATATATATATATATATATATATATATATATATATATATATATATATATATATATATATATATATATATATATATATATATATATATATATATATATATATATATATATATATATATATATATATATAGGAGGCTACATTTCTCCCGTTGTAATTAGCATAGACGGTCTGCCGAAGGTCCGGCCGATATCGCTTCGGGGAGCGAAGTCGACGAACTTTGCGCAACGCGTCGGCGGTTGCGTCATTGCACGACGAGAGCACGGAGGCTATCTCTGGCCGCGCAACAGCGTCCGTCGCGGAGGGGATTCGTGTCGGGCGATGACCGCTTGTAGTACTAACCCGGTGACCTTGCGCATGACCGATATTGGTGGAGGGAAAACCGTAATTGCGACACTCTTGGTTTTAACGGGCTGCCGCTATTAGTGAATGCGGTTCCTGTTCCTTAACATAAAAGACCTACCCAAACAGGGGGCCAATTTTTTAAGACCTTTCTTTCGACATCGCACTGCCAGTCGCAGCGTTAAAAAAAATTGAGCGCTTCTTAAAAACCATGTACTCAGTACCCGCGGAGGTTGGTTTATGGTGGTTTCAACGCCCCAGAGCGGCTCAGACTATGAGGGACGCGGTAGCGGAGGGCTCCGGATAATTTCGACCACCTGGGACATCGCACAGTTCGCGTATCGCCTCCATCGAAATGCGACAGCCGCGGCCGGGATCGAACCCGCGCCTTTCGGGTCAATAGCCGAGCACCATAACCTCTGAGCAATCGCGGCGGCCATGCGCTTTGAGGAGTATGAACGCACTGTGTTCATCAAAAGTTCCTAAGCTACTGGTTTTGCTGTTGGGCGGCTTTGCGGGACTCCTATGTTACTCCTGGCGCTCCAAAGTTCCGGACGGCTGAGGAAGACAGCATTCCTCACTCTTTCGAAACTTTCGACCAAGAGTGTACGCATTTTTACTTTACTATTGTTTACCATTTAGTTTGTACCTTGTTTTAAAAAAAAAAAGTCTTTTATGTTCGCGTAGATTCAGTGTACGTACGCGAATTAAATACGGCTGCAGCCTGTAGTAAAGGTAGTCATCTGATAATGGATATCGTGTAACGCTTCCATCATTTCCATATGCCGCGGACTCACGGCACAGGAAGACGCTCTACCCTGCACGCAGTGTTGACGCGTCTCAGTGGCAGTGACTTGGCTAGCAGGCAGCTCCACCAGCTGTTCGACCTCGCGAAAATTTCGCTCGGCGATCACGCGCATGCTTGCCAGAATCTATCGCGACGCCTACAGCGCGTTGTGACTTTTGTGTACAGCACCCGTGACGAAGGCTCGCAGCGAGGGGCTCCCCCAGCAAAACAAACGTGACATCAATCAGCACGAGGGTTGCTGTGGGCTTTTTGAATGCGTGGCTGTCTTGGTGTATGATCTCTCCACGCTACTTTGGCATTTCATGTTAGGAGCCTGGCTGTCGGAAGCAAGGAGGTGCGTTTCGTTTGTTGCAAAAAAAGCGCGTTCGATATTAAAGAGAACGCTTTGGCTAAGTGAAGTGGGTAAGTGAAAATAAATGTGGCCCTTGAGTGCGTGAACTAGTTGTTTGTATTGTGTGTCAGTCTGTTGGCCCCGTTTTCGCGCTGTTACCAACATGATCGTGTACCGACGAGCCCAACTCATTACATTTCTGTGGCTGTTCCCTTTCATCTTGCACGTACCTGTACATGTGGGCTGACTCCTTGTGTAATACAAGGATTCTACCCTTTCAACGATGCTATCTTAACGCCTGCCCCACCCACCGATCCCAGTGGAACCTGCAGCGTCATTGTTCGAGCCAATAAAAAAAAAGAAAGAAAAAGTCAGAGCTGAATTGGAATATAATCGTTTCACTAAGCTTGCATCGCCGATGAGTACGGTCGGGGTTCTGTGTGGACGCACTACTTCGGTTAATTTGCGTGCACCAGTATGCATTCCTAATTCCACCGACTTTCAGGGCTTGTCCCCTTTGTTTCTGTTCCCTAAATTCACAAATGTCAAAACGAAGTGCACCACAATTCGCGAGTACCCTATGAACGAACTCATCACGTGAAGATCGTGCAATAGCAGGGCTAACCTCACCCTATTCCTAGAAAAAGTGCTGCGCCATAACGTCTTGAGCGGCGGACGTGGGGATGTCGTTCGTACAAGTTTGTTGTCTTGCGAGTCTTCCCTAATAACCCTTCGTTGTTTTATTTCTTCTGCGAGATAATCCACGCGGGAGATTTTCAGCGTACAGATTATTTTCTTCCGAGAACAGCGCAGACGACGGAGGAAGCGTCCAGAGATTACAGCCCGAGTAGCTTATGAACCTTCCTCTGCGCGCGAGGGTCAGCGTTATTTTCTCCGGTGCTATATTTTTTCGTACACCCACCGTGTCTCATCCGGCTAGCTTCTATGATTGCCGTGAATCTTTCCCTTGCCCTCGAGTCATTGCTGTAATGGGCGTCTTTTCGCTGAAAGACGAAGAGCGAGGGAGTCGCACCCGAAACATTCCGAGCGCAGCTCCTACTCGTTGTTGGTCGCATGCAGTAAGCCGCCTGGGACATCCAGTGCACCGTTGTGTCCACTCGCCCGTGGGCGGTGAGGGGGGATTTAAATGCAAATTAAAAGACATTCTTAAAAATTCACTGTAAGAAAAGTATCTTAACTTTGCACCTTGTTTTTGGAGTATAGGATGGCTTTACTTGTGAGCCATTAACCCATTTCGACTACTTCAATTATTCTGCTGATTCTGCCATTGATGGGCAGAGATGACGCAAATTTGTAGGATTAAAGTGTCAAATAATTTTGGATGAGGAGAACAATAACAATTCGGCCTCAGCCGCCGCGGTGGCTGAGTGGTTATGGCGCTCGGCTGCTGGCCCGAAAGACGCGGGTTCGATCAACACCCTCTCAATGCTAAGGCCTCTCCACCGGCCGCGTGACGTCACGCCAAGGGACCGTGCAGGCCCCGCGCTCCGCGATTTCAGCGCGCCGCGCCCGTCTGCACTATTCGGGTACTGCCGTACGTAGCTGCCTTATAAGTGATTCCTTCATTTTCATTTTTGTCGTTGCTGCAGAAAAGAAATTCGCTAGTTTGTGCGCGCCTTAGGCTATCATTTTATCTGCTTTATATATTTTTTTTATTGCAGAACACCTTATTGTCAAGAAAGTTCGAGCTGCTAATACAGTTTTTTATAATAAACAATTTAGCATACGGCCGCCAATTTCGCATTATTGGTCATTATAATAAAAAATTGATTAGTTAATTTCAATTAATCATCTAATTATTAGGTTCTATCACGTACATGATGTCTGCCGTGCGGTAAAATCCATCCGCACAGACCGCACATGCGTATATCTAGTTGTTAAAGTAGAAGTTCGTGAACATTGAAAAAAAAAACACCGTCTACTGCGCATTGTGTTAGTTTTATTCTGTATTGTGTTTTGCTTAAAGCTTTCACACACAGCAATAATGACACTCACAATAATGTTGCGCTGTTGAGTATTTGTACAGCTAATCTGACCCTTACAATAAAAAACGACGAGACACCAGCAATGAAGTGTGCGCAAAGCATTTTTATTGCTTGGGAATAAAACTTACTTCTTCTTAAGCGTTGCTGCTTTCCGGGCTGCGGCCTTCTGCTGCGCATTGTCTTGTATGGCATCATTTCTTAGTTTGCAAAAGTTGTTTAGAACAACGTTGGTTGCAACGCGTACTACCAAGCGCAGGAGAGTTTGTGCAGTGTGGCCATTTTCACATGTCTCAATGTCGTGTTCGTCCAGGAGGGAAATCGTCTGTGAAATCACGACACCACGTTGATTTCTACAGGAGAGAAAATCTTCCGCGGTTGCTCCAAAAGACAACTTCTCTGCAACTAGTTTAGTCATCAGTACCATGTGAACTGTGCATGGCTGGGGAAACTTCAGCCCTCCTCTCGACAGGTTAGCTATCATGGCAGTATTTTCCGCTTCGATCTCTCGATTTTCAATCACCAATGTGCTGAAGCAAGCAGAACATGAAAGCTTCTTTAAAGCAGCATGAGCAGCGTATCCTGCAATGTAGACAATAGCATCCATGTCAGAGTGGGCGTGTGTAATATCGTCGTCGCTGACAGCCACAGAAAAGTTGCATGGGACAAGATCCTCACTTACGTCTTCAAACTCTGTTTCCTCGCGTGGAAATGTCAAAAGTTTTTGAAGACGAAGCTTCTTCTCACATTCGTAGAGCTGACGCACGGAAATGTGGTACTGTGATCCTGCCAGCTGGCGGTAACGGCCGAACCGGTCTTCTAGCGCATCCGTCTGAAATTTGCCCAGCAGTACGTACTTGAAGTGAAGTTCTTCTAAGCAGTAGCGCGAGAGTTCTACCAGAGAATAGCATGTCAGTCGCAAAGCACTGTGAGTCTCTTTCGTCAGCGAGCCACTGGTGATGTTTATTCTTGCCCAAGCGTCCAACCAGTCCACAACGCCGCTCAGGAAAGCTAACTGTGTGTCATCAACAGACCTTACAGGGTCTTGCATGCTGTCCCTTAGCCTCTGGCCTTTGCAAGGGGTCTTAACATTGACTATTTGCCACCATGTGAGGATAACGTCAATGAAAAGAGCAGTCGACTCAGCTTGAGGAATCTTGAACGCGGAACCATGTGTCCTGAGGGCATTTGAAACAAACTGATTAATGACGTCGAGAGCGAGCTTTACATTTTGCCGCTCCATTGAGGTTGGATTCACGGCTTTTGCGTTCAGTCTGTAAGCAGCCTTCACAAGCGACGTCTTCTCTGAAGAATAAAGCTGCCGCACAGCTGCGAAAGAAGCAGCTTTCATACGAGGAGGCCCTTCGGGCATTGCTCCACTCAAGTCCATTTCAGGGAAATAGAGGCATGTTCCAGGGTTTTTCTGGTTAATCCAATTGTTCCTAATGCACTTCAAGAGATGCACAGGATCGACCACGTAGAAAAGAGGGCGAGCGTTATCGGCTGGATGGGGATAGACAATGCTCACCTGAGGACTTGTAGCAAATAACGACATCATCTTGCGGTTCAGAGCATTGTTGTCCGTTATCACAGCGATAATTTTGAGCCCCATTTTCTCAACATTAATGATTATGTTCTTAGCATGCTCGTGCAAAATTTCTGCGCTCAGTTTGCTCACAGGTAATATGTGAATGACGTCCTTGTTTGCAGAAAGGAGTGATTGTACCATGAACACATGGGCTGTTGTTGCTGGTTCCGTTGAATGAACCGACGATCCTACTATTGTGCCCCCTTTGTAGTCGAAGTATGGTTTTATGTGGATCTCATCGATCATCAGGGTCACTGTCTTATCGTGGTCTTTCATTGATTTGACTCGTTCTCGGATGTAGGAGAGACAGTGCGGTTGATTTTGCTCCACAAGAGGGTCAGCTTTGTAATTTGAGCAAACACGGCGCAGTGTGGAAGGATGGGGCAGAATGATTCTTGATGCAGCTCTTGTGAAGTGATATGCGTGAGGAGAAATTGAATTCAAAATACTGGCGAATACCAGCAGCTCTGCGCTATACACATGCTGTTTCGCGAGGAGAAGCTCTATCTGCTCAACCAGAAATTTCAGCAAAGAAGACTGTTCTTTCGTCGTATCACTGTCCTCAATGAGGTCTGCAAGCAGTGAACCGACAAACTGCAATACTTTAGTATGTTTCGACTCTTTCGTCACCTCAGGTATATTATGCAAGCCTATCTCGAGTTCTTCTAGCAGCAAGGACAGGCTGGAGGTGTCGCATACTTGAGCTGGCAGAATCCTGCCTGAAGGAAGCGACAGAAGCTTCACTCCATTCAAGAAAACAGAAAGTGACAGATCAGGGAGAACTACCAAGGCGCATTTCACATTAGGTGAAGGATCATTCTCGATGAGAAGGAACCTAACGCACTGCTCATCGACAGAAACGGTCCAGAATTTCGTGTTGCAGATTCCAGGCAACTTAGATTTGAACTCCTCGTAAGATGAAACTTTGTTTCTTTTCTGTTCAAGCTCATTAGACTGAAGTGACTTCCTCATAGCCTCCTGCAAAGCAGCGTTTTCCCTTCTTGCTTTTTTCGTCTCTGGCGATTCACTCCGTCCAGGCGTTGAGGACAAGTATTTTGGGCAGTTTGGAAAAACAGAAGGCGCAGCATCAATCTTCAACTGTAGCCTGTCACGCTTCACCTCTATTATTTTCCCTGTCAGTTCATCTTGGTGTGACAACGTCGTAATGAAGTCGCCTGCGTGGAAGTGCAGTTCACACACCTGCACGAGAAAATGAAGCAAGGCCATTCGCCATGACTCTCCATTGCCTAAAACACTAAGTAAAAAGAGTCTGAATAGTGAACAGCTTTTACATATTTACACAGCTTTTACACAAGCCTTATGCACATCCACAGAACTAAATGCTTCCTGGACAATTCATACATAAGTGTAAGAAGTGATATCATTGCCTACAAAGACAGCATGCCTTTCCGGGAGCGACAGCTCACAACTAAGATAATTACCAGCGCCTATTAAGCAATATTTCAGAGTCTTACCCTCGAATGCTCTGTAGGTGTGAAATCCTTCCGTGGAATGGCTCGCAACCAGGCTTTTCTTCGTACTTCGTCTCTTGGGAAGCAATAAACACGTACTTTGGGACCATTCTGGTAGTTCCCGCGGCACCCGGGAACACAGCACCGGCCCATGTTTCACGAAGTTGCACTCGCTACACGGCAGGCAATCAGTTTCCCATTCGTGCGCTAGCACAGGTACGCACGCCACACAAGAAACGGCCACACGAAACAGACACAGCCGTGCGAGGAGCGAACGGAAATGCACCCAACGCCAGGCTGAAAGACTCAAGCAGCAGCTAGACGCTCACTGCAAGACTGCGTTCGTGTCTGTGCTTGCCCGGGCAAGCGCGAGCACATCGAGGGAGACAACCGAGCGGAGCGGAGCCGCGCTTGGTGAGCAGCCTGACCGGACACTTGGCGTGACGTAGCGCGTGTGGAAAGGAGGGCCTGGAGAGGCCTGAAGAAAGTATTTAGAGGGTGTTGGTTCGATCCCGGCCGCGGCGGTCGAATTTCGATGGAGGCGAAATTCTAGAGGCCCGTGTACTGTGCGATGTCAGTGCAGGTTAAAGAACCCCAGGTGATCGAAATTTCCGGAGCCCTTCACTAGGGCGTTCCTCATAGCCTGAGTCGCTTTGAGACGTTAAACCTTCATAAACCAAACCAATTCGGCCTCCCTCTTAGAGAGTGCGCTCATACACTTTTGTGAAAGTGTGCGCGAGTGTATACAGTCGAAGACTGCCGCTGTGGAGGGCAAAACTCGAAGATACTGTTTCACGCCCCGCTTCTTCAAGAAGGCGGCACGCCCTGGTTTGCGTTTTTCTTCGCCTATCTTGCTCTTCGGGGAAAGTCGCGACCTTGCGGCTATTCTCGACTCGAAGGCGGCGCGGCGCTCGGCCGTTGTCGCATACCCTCTCCCACTGCCGGCTGTGCGAAAGAGCCGAGCTATAACGGATTCATTTTTCGACAGCGGGCTTGGTACGCTTCGCGCCGGTCAACGCGCGCCATTTCGCGGAGCTCGAGTCGCGTTCGTTACCGGTCAGTTACAAAGGGCAACTGCGGGAAAGTTTTTGAGCATTGTGAGCTGAAGGTCACGTCGCATTTCTTGGGCCTGTCTCTTCAAGTTGGTATAAGTTATTTTTTAGAACACTGGAGTACCGAATTTAAAACAGCAAGAAAAAAAAGAAAATTATTGGGGCTTCGACGAACGAATGGCCTTGCAACTGACCAGCAAATAATGCTACAAGCTGTACAGGCAATGCCTTCTTCGAAGATACACGCGCCGAGCGATAACGCCATTATGTGTGCTACGTACCTATATCATGCGGCATATATGATATACCTATCATATATCATGCAGCATCGAGTGGACATTAGGTAACGTCTCAAACGCAGCGTTGACCGTAGAAATCGCCACGATTAACTTCTCGGAACGGGAAACTAAAGTGCACTTAAATGCAGCACCGCACAGCTACGAATTTCGCATAATAGATCAGTGGACTGAGGAAACCTTTCGGTAACGGTGCCAGCAAAATGAGTGAACTTCGGTAAAAGCGTCGGGGTGAAAAACAAAACAAAAAAACTCCTTATTCTTTTAGGCAGAACGTGCTCACGAACGAAGAGCTTTGGATCTCAGTAGTTCATCTGGTCGTACTTGCTTTATGACTGCAGGTTGGTGTGGTGAATAGCGCGCTCCACTGAGTGCTGTTAAAGGTTAGTCTCATTCAGTATTCCACAACGCACGCAGCGCTGTGAGGTTCATGAACGGAGAGGTATGGAATGGTCGGTTGTGTATTGCTTTCCTGACTGAAGGTTATTCTTTCGCTGTCGCGAAGAATGAAGGACAGAGGTTGTTGACCTTAAATAAGCAGAAGAACATTCAGTAGATATCGAAATGCGCTCCGTTATAAGACATAGTACGGCAATCATATCTGCAATCACTTTTGTGTGCATCATAACTCTAGGACTGTATATAAGTGTAGTGCCATGAAAAGAAAAAAAAAACTGATGTCAATATGTGTTTATTGTCATTCCATCAGAATCTTTAAGCTCCCAAAATGGACCCCTCTTTCATAAGAAAGTAACTGTATTTTGTCTCAGTTGTTCTTTTTATACGTTCTTACGAAGCGATTGTCATCCGCGTGTGTTTTCGACCCCCACCGACATCACTCCCCAGAACGGATGCACCGTTAGTTCGTGCAGTTTCCCGTCTTTCTACTCACGGCCGCGCCGAATTCCACGACCTCTGCCTTTTTGTATTTGTTTTTTTTTTGCCCGTTAGCTTTTCTTCTCCAGTTGTTGCTGCCTCGTTTCATGAGCGATCAGCGCAGTTTCCTTCTTAGTTTCCTTTTTCTTTCTTTTTGCTTCCGCTCTTTCCAAGCCGCAGACTCCCTACATGCTGCCTGTGTTGATCCGCCCCGTGGGAGCATATTTCTCGCCTGTAGCAAAAGCGCTCCTGATGCATTTCCCATGTCTTTGTCCGCGCAGTGCGTGGGCGCAGATAGAGTTTATCGTCCTGCGTTGGCCTCCTCTGGTGCTTCGCTGTCAACAACGCGTTTCTCTTTCGTGGATTCCTGTGTGTGCCGCATCCTCTCGCCACGACGACTGCGTTTCCAGTTAGTTTTCTCGCATGTCCAGGAAGTCGCTCCCAACACTTATTTCTGCAGTTACTCGATTCTGACGCGCACATTTTTTCCGCACAAAAAACTCAGCTTAAAATGACACGCGCTTAGCGCGGGGATGAAAACTACGCTAGCAACACTTATTGTCAACGGCATCGGAAAATGGCGGCTTGGTGCCTTTTGGGCGTCGTTATAGTAAAAATTTTCGGTAATTCGGCCTCAGTTAATTAGGAAGTGTGAATAATTGTAACAGCGGGCGCGGTCCCGGCCCGCGCCCATGTAAGCCTCTGACGTCGGACGCTGAGCGTCTCGCACCGCTCAATTCGAACAGCTTCACGAATCGAACAGCTTCACGAATCGAACAGCTTCACAAATCGAAGCTGCTTCCAGGTACGACTGGCATAGCAAGCGATGGTGCAAATGCTCCTACTGACACTGAACTGCACGCTGCAGAGTTGCCCGCGCAGCTTTTGACGTACGCGCAGCGCCCGGCCCGCACCCCCATGAACAGTCCGACCGCTTAGTTTCGGTTTCACTTTCCTGACCGCGCCAGCCCTCGGCTACGGCTGCTGCCAGCAACCAATCGCAGCTGCGAGCTGTTTAGGGCACTGACTGGCGCCTCTGCACGTTTCTCCCGCTTCAATCCACGTGGTTCTTGTGCTGCACGCTCGTCAAGCGCCGTTCATTCTTTGTGCGGGAGGCACTGAAGTCTGCAGCGCGCTAGAATCCAGCAAATGCGACATGATTATTATTGTTGTCGCTGTACGTGCGCAGCCTGTGTTTC
This sequence comes from Amblyomma americanum, assembly GCF_052857255.1. Lineage (NCBI taxonomy): Eukaryota > Metazoa > Arthropoda > Arachnida > Ixodida > Ixodidae > Amblyomma > Amblyomma americanum. The sequence continues at coordinate 207,603,843 of NC_135501.1, forward strand.
TTCTGCCGCGACAGAGGCGTTCATCGGGTGTTCTTTAGAAATGACGCGGGTGCCGAGAGCGTCAGTACGCTGTAAAAATCAATCAATCAATGCGTCAATCAAATGTGAGCTTGTATGCTGCGCCCTTCTCTCCTGCGGGCGAAGTTCGTAAGATGAATGTGTGGTGGAGTCCACAGTCTCTGACTGACTACACACGCGCGCACTCGCATCCTGTTACCGCGTATGTTCACCGCGCACCGGATCCGGTGGTTTCCGCATGCTATCGTAAAGTGTCGTGCTCTTTGTACAGGGCACTATGGAGCGAACGACCCCCCCCCCCCCCCCCTCCTCACTTGGACGCGTGCCTTAGTGGTCTTCACTAACTCGACAACGGATATTCGCTTACCCACTCAGCGAGCGCACACACAAACACGCGATTGCTGAGTCGTTCACCAGGGTTACACCTCCGGGATGGCGGCTTTTACGGACAGCATTTCGTTCCTGCCGTGAAATTCGAAACAGTTTGTGCGGAAAACTCGTTGTTGGTCTAGCAAAGTCTGAATAAAATAATAAGAAATGGAAAGAACATTCCTTCTTTACCATGTCGAGGCCGAACGAGGATTCTGTAAGGCCAGTTGTCTTTCAAGGCTGCGGTTTAATATTAACCATAGTTTTATGGGGTGCGCCGGAATGCCAGAACACAAGCGTTCCTACATTCACCTCGATCGACAGAACTCTGCTGCAGCACCGTCGCAGGGCGTATTCGGCAGACCACGCGCCATGCACAACCTTTCGGTCCCTCAGGGCCTGCTCGCGTGATTCCTTTTCAATAAACATTTTTTTCTCCACATTGAGATACCGTCACGATGACGTCACCTCGAGAGCAGCTTCGACGTTATACCCTGACGCCATTGAGAAATGTGTGTGGCACTCATCGCGGGTGTCCTTATTGCCTGCCCATGATTATGGTGTTCTCGTTGGCGCAACGTCCAAGAGCAGGAAAAAGCGGTTCGAGTGAAGGTAGCCAAATTGCGCGCTTCCTCCATCGGCGGCGCCATCAAGGAAGCGCCGCTCGGCTGTCGCTATGTGGAAGAAGCGATAACTGAAGTCGTGCAGAGCTTAAGCGAGTATAATTACCCAGAATGGTTATTTTTCTCTTTTTCTTGTGGCAATGGGAGGAGGGGCTTGGTTGTTGCACGTGCCACGCCATTTATTTTCGATAGTCCGTCAGTCGTATCGGTGTCCGAGTGATGCGATACGACAGTGGTCGTGCGTGATTGGTTTTTATTCTTTTTTTTTTCACTGTGCCACTTCTGTTCGTAACGCACCGAGACTGACGTGCGTATCGATGTATCGGGGGGGGGGGGGGGGTACACTACGCAGGCTCCATTTGACCTTGGGCACATGTCATCAGATGCCCAAGTGCAAGCTTCGATTGACAGAACGATTGATTAATTTATTAATTCCCCGCGGAAGCGGTCCTCCATTAGCTCGGCCTCATGGGGACAAAAACCACGGTGACCTGTATGCTATTCGGCGCATGCACCGCGACTTGTGTGAGCTTGTGCGTTGTATCTATCAAATACGTGAGACAGCCTATCGCAGATAATTCTATGGGTCAACATGTGCTGCGAGCAAGAGCCTTTTCAGTGCACTTGTCACAGGCTTGTCGCAGCTGGCTTTAAGCGGTGGTGACCCTCACGTTCCTTACGATAATGCGTCGTTCAGCAGCCGGGATCGGTGCCGGTGCAGCGTCTTGCGGTCAACGACGCGTCATATAGGACACTGCACTTTCGATGCGAAAGCATCAGATGGCTCATCGACACCAAACTCAGGAGTCGCGCAAATAGTGGAGCTATAAAACTAGTGATTGGTCGAAACGATGTAACGTCATAAAAGGCGGGAAAATACGAATGTTAAACATTAATAGTCAGTACTAGTTCTTACAGCTGCACCGCCTACAAATGAATAGAATAGAATGCATTTCAATGTCGTGAGATCCAAGACTGAGACCGTCGCCGTTCAAATAACACACACGCACACACAGTGGTGCAACTCTAAACGCGCACTATGCGAAAGCTGTTTGCTATGGGTCGCCAATGCTGAATACGACGTATGTATAATTAATTCTGAGCAGATCACGGAAGTATATATTACTGTGACTCCCCATATTGTCGCGCAAGTATGGGGCTGGTTGTTAGAATCTGCGCGACACAGTGACATATAGCACATAATTCCTAGTCGAAACCTGAGTCAGCCATTAAACGGGAGCCGAACAGTCTACCAGCGGGTCGGCCCCGTACCACAAGCTTGTTGGTGAACGTAGAGCCTTGCTGCTTGAGCCTCCGCGGTGCCTCAGTTATGGTGCTCAGCTGCTTATCCAGAAGACGCCGGTTCGATCCCGGCCGTGGCGGTCGCATTTCGATTGAGGCAAAATGCTAGAGGCCTGTGTACTGAGCAATGTCAGTACACGTTAAAGAACCCTAGGTGGTTGGCCGAAATTCCTGGAGCCCTTCAGTACGGCGTCCCTCCATAGCTTGAGTCGCTTTGGGACGTTCAACCCGCATAGACCCTAAAGCGGTGTTATCCCACTGTCACACGTAATCGCCCGTTGTGCCTCAAGGGTGGTGCGGGCTGGGCAATATTATTTCTAATTCTTTTTATAACCCACTCTACTATATGTCACACGTAATCAGCGAATAAGTGTCCCCCTAAATATTTGTAAGCGAGCTAAACTCGCTGATACATGCGATAGCTGGATGCTCGTAGTTGACCCTTATACTGACCTCTCTCCGCCTGGCACGACGAGCATGCGCACTGCGGTTCTGGGCGCAATAGTTGTGCGCTTCCGTGGAGGTGCTTTTATCTGGAGAGCCGTTTGATATCGGGGCGCGTGTGGTTGTTAACCCGCTTATCGCTATCTCATAGCGCATGACCCGCATTCCGAGTCAAGGTCCGGAACATCAACCACCGATAGCACTGCCCTCCTTAGGTATGCTGCGTGCCATGATAAGGCTATCTGTCACTACGCTTTTATCAGTGGGCTTTATGCTCGCATAGGGAGATGCACGCTAAGCTCTAGAACGGCGTAGAAAGCGCTGGAGGATGAATAGCGAGGAAGGAAAAAAAAAAAACCCTTGCATCTGGGAGAGTTTTTTTAACTTCGGCCCTATGTGTATCAAAATCTTGAAAAACATGAGACATGTAGTTGTGAATAGACAAGAAAACCGACCGTTATAGCCGCGTCAACTATTGTGCATCCATATTAAAACTTACTTTTGCGAGGACTGAAATGGAGGTCATTAAACGGGCTTAAAGGGCAGGGACAGTGCAATAAAAAGCTGCGCTCAATCGCATGCGTCTCCTTGAGATTGTTGCGTTTGGACCACATTCTTCAGTACCCGACTGAGCACATGAAGCCGCTGCTTTAATTTGTTGCTGACAACTTATCGGACTGCCGGCTTTCCCGGATGTTCAGAGGTTGGGCTGCTTGAGGTCTGGTATGTCTTTGCATTGTTTGCTGTGTTGTAGAGAAAATCGAAGCGGTGGCGGCGACGCAGCGGCCGACTATGCCTACGGTTGCGCGTCGTATAGCCCTTGCAGAGCGATTACATAAGCTTAACGAAATGAATTTATTAATTTTTTTCGCACCGCTCGTGGCCTTCGTGCATGCAGTGATGTGTAACAGCATGATGGGAAGCAAAAATACTCTGCATTGATTTCGCTGTAGGCAATAGCATGCGCACTGACTGCGTTGTCACCATCTGTGCAAAACGGCTTGTGCAATAGCAAAAAGACGAATCTCCGCTGGAGAAGCGATACTGCTTTGAAACTCCAGTGATACATTGTCGCAAAGATATAGCGAATAAACAAGAAGCATCGTTCGTCAAAAGAAAAATTGGTGAGATGTACTGAGCGAACTTGGTGGCTAAGCTTTCACCGTGGGTAGCAAAGTATACGAGCGTAATGATGGTCACTGCCGTAATTTATATTACCGGGAGACTTCAGCCAGCTCCGAGGTTTTAGTAAACGGGCTTTCCATTATTTTCGCTTTTGAGTTCGCCCGTGCCCGTCATAAGCAGCACACCATAGCTAGCGCCGTTGGTGCCAGAGTTCTAAAATACCAGTCTTAGCACAGCATAATCACAACACCTACGAATATCTGGTTCGTAACCCTCACATCTCTGCCGTTCAATTTCTCAAGGTTAGCAGATTTAAGCGTCACCTACAAACTGTGGCTTTCGCTATCGTCGGCGTCGTGGCATACTTTCGAGATGCAATGAACGGCTTGTTTCTCGGTCGGCAGATGACGCGACGGTCTGCAAGCTTCTTAGTTTTTAACCACTTTGATTGCGGGTCACGCAAGGATGCCAGCTTAAGGAGCTCTGGGTCGGGCAAAAGAGCGTGAAAAGGGATATGATCGCTTTGCAATACAAGGCCAACCAAGACGGAAGGGAGCCATCGGCTGCGGATGTCGTTATAGTGCGTAAGCGGTATGTTCATTGTTTGCTTACGCAAGTGTTTACACGAGGTCTGGCGTTCGCTTGACTTTGGCGCGGGGGCAGAGGAGCATTCTTCAGGGTGGCAAAACAATGGGAGCCCGCGCTCAGGTCTAGCGCAGTCTTGGCAAGAGCGTGTTACGCAACCGAGCGATATTGGGCGAACGTCGAAAGCCGTGGGCGAGTTGAAGGCCGCTGTGTGTGTTCTCTGCTGTTGAAGTTGTATTGTGCATGTGTTTAGAGGAGCGGTAGTATAGTATTAAAGGAAGCTCGTGGAGGTTAACCGGACTGCGGTCTGGTCTCTGGGGTATGGGTGAAGGTGCAAAAAATAGATGGAAAGGAAAAGAGAAAGATTATACTGCATTCACACAAATACTGCATGCAAGCGCCCTCTTATAACTAGACATCAATAACTATAGCCGGAGCGGCTTAACTTTCTCTGTCATTAATCGATGAAGCCGAGGCCAATAGGGCCTTCGCCACTGAGAGTGGTTGTATGTCCGGCTGACTTAAACCAGTGCTCAGTGTGCAGATTTGAACATCACAGCGAGGACAGATTGAAAAATTGAAAACTGGAAGAAAATGGCGCAGTAACATATCTCGGTGGACACCCGGACCGCGCCGTAAGGGGAAGGGATAAAGGAGGAACTGAGAGAAGGAAGGAAGAAAGAGGTGCCGTAGTGGAGGGCTTTGGAAAAATTTTGGTCACCTGGGGATCTTTAACGTGCACTGACATGACACAGCACATGGGCGCCTTTTGCCTATCGCCTCCACCGAAACGCGGCCGCAGCGGTCGTGTTCGCACCCGGGTACTCCGGCTCAGTGGCCGAGCGCCCTGACCACTGAGCCACCACGGCGGGTCGAGGGCAGATGCAGAGGAAGTGTTCAGTACTTTTCTCACATCCGCAGGCTGGGCCGTGCCGATTAAGCACCCAATAGCATTGAACTGTTGAGGAACTTGGACGACGCATAAACAACTGCCAAGGGCTAAGCTCGTGTTTTTTTTCTCTTTTTCTTTAAGTTTAGTTCTTGGGGAAGAAACAAGTTACTTATAAGAGTGGCGCCATCCAAATGCGGGGAGTTGAAACAGTTAGGCGATAATTGTTGCTGCGATAAGAGGAGGGAGATTTCGCCGCGCTGTTGTATGCACATAGAGGTGCTGTCCTTGCTTCCTTCCATGTCAATAAATTAATTGCGCATTCTTATCAGCTTCACTGTGCGCTGGAAGCTATGTGAGGTCATACGCGGAAGCGCTCTTTTGAAAGCCATTCGATGAGCGCATCAGAGTTTACCCAACCAGGTACCCAGCGCTGCAGTGGTTATCTTGATTGTCATCCAGCGGATGAAGCATTGAACGTGGGGACGCGCCTTTGAACAGATTTCGCTCTCACCTCACGGTAAAAGGGCACGGCTGCTGGGGTTGCTGCCCAGTGTCATACATTTGCCACGGGATGGCCTAACACACGTCCGAGGCGAAGTAATCTTTATACTTCTCACCCTTTCAATTAACGAGCCTTTCAATTAACGAGTAATATGCGACACGTCCGTACGTGCAGATGCGTGCATTGGGAAAGGGAACAAGTTAGTTTAAAGTGCAGAAGTTTTTTTTCGTGTGCGTCGAAGTTAAAAAGGAATTAAAGGGTCGTGCGTGTGTGGGAAATTTATTCTAAAAAAAAAAACTGCATGCGGCTCTGATTCGGAGTTTCGATGGTTAACTTGATGCACATGAAGTGCTTCTTACTGCCCGTACCTGTATGCCGTCCTCCAACTCCAACGAGGACGCCCGTTTGGACAGCAAATCCGCCGACGCTGTTAGCGTCGGGCACCAGCTGTGTCTAATGAAACGAAATTGCACTCTCCCCTGGAGACTTGTAAAGCCTGTCGCTATGAAGCATGTAGGTTCTGTATGCAAGGGATACGTCCTATAAATGTTTCGCCTTGCAGCGGCAAGACTGGCACGTTCCGCGATCAAGGTTTGCTGTTTTCGAGCTAGAGGTCGCCGGTTCGACTTCCGATGCCCACGGCCTTCTTTTCTATAGGCACGAAGTGTGGAGATGCTTGTGGACTGGAGATCTGCGCGCACAATGCCATCTGTCGCGTTTGTAGACACTAAAACCTAAGGGCGCCTACGCATTCCGCGCTGCGGCACGGTTGCTATATTGCTGTGCTAATTTATTAGGTCATCGCTAATTTCAAATCTTTAACAGAGGCTGTTGTCCTCTATTCGGCGTAATTTGGCTGATGATGGCAGTGATTTGCTTAGAAGTCGCTCGGTGACAATTTTTACGATTTGCGTAAAAAGCAGTTGTTATAATTACCGATACTTACGATCCAACCATCATCATTACTACATCCGCAGCTTCTTCCCAAAGCAAAAAAAAAATTAATACCGCGGTTTCGTGCCGTTCTCAGCGCTGGAGTATTAAGAGCAGACCTTGGATCCGTTGCTGTCGTGAAGCCACGTTCGCATCGCAATAATGCCGAGGAAGAGAAACTGTAGACAAAGGGAGATCGCGCGAACCTTGACTCACATCCCGGCGTTCGTACGTATTCGACGCGACTAAAGAGCTGGGGCGTCATTAGGTCAAAGCGGCCGCACAAAGGCCACACGATAAACTAATGGTCTCAACCAACGCTCAAGAGGGCGAGGAGGCTTGGAAAAAAGAGAGCAGGTTTCGGTTTCTCGCGCGACTCGGCGGGCTGACCGGGCGCCGCGCTTTCGGTGGTGGGGAGGGGGGAGGGGAGGAGCTCATTTGGCTGCCATGCCTCTTGGCCTTCTCTCGCACTTGCGCTGAGATTTTTTCTTGCGAGGAGGAAGAACTCTCTCCCTGTCCCTGCAATTTGAGAGCGCACGCATAGCTGCGCTCCTCTAGAGCCGTTTATGCTTTTTGTATGTTTGACGCGTTCGTGCCGATGACGATGCATGGGCGTACTCAGCGGCGACGACTCGAAGAAAAGTGCGGCAGCAGGAACAGGTTAAGAATGGCCTGTGGCGACCGTGACGACAGTGGCTCGTGTAAGAAAGAAGAAAGGGGTCGTTTGCTGCCATGGACTCTCCTCAGGGTCACGCTCCGCTTTTGTTTGGAAGCCAGTGCTCCTGTTGTCCGATCACATTTATTTGCTTCCCCTCCTTCACCCGGTGTGTTGTAAAGAATAGCTAGGGAGTGCTCCTTGGCGTGCGCTTTATAGGTGCCTCCTCCTCTTGGTGACCTCCCTGCCCTAGCAGCAGCTCTCCCTTGTTTATGAATCGGTGTGGACGGAGTCGGGGAGTCGACCTTGACTCGACTCCGGGGCCGAGTCATCCGAGCGTGCATTGTGTGCGCGCGTGTGGATACTGCGTGGTGGGTGCGCGAAGGCGTTCCTTTTTCTTTGTCTGTTATTTGCCCTGAAATTGAACCGCCGTTGCGCCCTGGTTTCGGGGATGACTGGTGGCGCGGTGCGATCGAAGGCCGCGAGCCGGCGCGCTTTCAGTGATTACGGGTTTTTACTAGCGAGATTGCGCTCGGCCGAAGTAGTCGACGCCGGTCGCGAGCGCATTTAATGGATTCTCAACTGTTGCGTTTATGATTAGTGTAAGGTTGAGTCTACTTTTCAAGAGCACACTTGATAGGTCATATATAGCCTCAGCTGTGTTGCACGCGAGGTCCATCTGCCACAGTACGCGGAAGCTTGCCTTTCGGAAAAGCATCTACTTGGAGACAATAGTGCTTGCTGAAGCATGCATTGACGGGCCTTCATTAATGTATGCTGACTTTTATGAATTCTCTTTTCATACTATGTGGAATGAACACGAACGTAGGTTCTGGTAGGGAATTTCGGTGGAGGCGAAATTCTAGAGGCCCGTGTACTGTGCGATGTCAGTGCGTGTTAAAGAACCCCAGGTGGTCGAAATTTCCGGAGCCCTTCACTACGGTGTCCCTCATAGCCTGAGTCGCTTTGGGACGTTAAACCCCCATAAACCGTAGGTTGTGGTAGTGGCGAACAGTGCCTGTAGGGTGGGTTTGAGTCACATGCGCAAGTGGCTTATATGTCGTGAGCGTGGGCCGCTATGCTTCTGTCCTGCACTGATGGTTTGTTGACTGCCTTGCAATGAGTTCGGGTTGTGGTTTAAGGGGTGTGTTTGAAGGCTGGACGAAGGTTTCTTTGGGCCAAGTTGCACGATTTCCACAAGAGAACAACTGCAGCGGTGGCCAAGTAGTTGAGCATCCGCCTCGCATGCTGGAAGTGCGGGGTTCAATTCCCAGTGCCGCCGGGCACCCACCGGTGATACAACATTGGGTACAAGCTTTCCCCTGGTCTGGTGCTCGGGTTGTTTAGGGTGAAATGCATGGGAAATGGGTCTTGGACCACACCTTGAGAAGTCGGAAATACCTTGTGCCGTGGCGCTCTTTGGCCACAGATGCCTTTTCGACATAAAAATCGATAATCATGATCACACGGGAATAGCCGCGCACGTTGCAAAAGGAGGCACAAACGAGGGAAACAAAGAGAGAAAGCTCTCTAGTCGCTGTATACACTGCTGAACGCGACGCCTCCTCCCTCCCATGCATAAGCTCTCCGATCCGCGCCACCATGGCCAGCTCATTCCGAGGCCGTACCGAAGTTCGTTTCGATCACGGCTAAAAAAAGAGAGGAGTTCCTCGATCGAGGTCAAAGCGCACCGAGGGCGAAAGGGCAAGAACAAACAAAAACAAAGCGAAGCTGCGGCATACAGACAATGCAAGCGGCGCCCAATACACTACAGATATAGCAGTCGCCCTTTGGATACGTGAGTGTTCACCGGAGTGACGTGCTTCGGCGAGGGATGTGACAACGCGTTAGTATAGATGAGCTATGTATACGCTCTTCGGTCGCCTCAGATGATGTATCGCGTTGCATCAGCAGCTGCTAGCATTAGTTAGGTCTTCACTATGGTACTTTACGCTAACACCTGTTCAATCTTCTATTAGCAGCTGCTGCTTGTAAACGAACGGTAAATGCTTCTTTATTAGTATATCAGTATTATCTTTCTTGCTGCTGGCACAGCCGTGCGCCTTGTTAGATAAGCCACGTGAAACCTTTTGATGGCTCTGGATTACTGCTGAGTGGTCGCGCGCGGCGTTCGGAAACACCACATGGGCGTCTTTTTTTCTGCACGGAAATGCTGCCGTCGTGGCAACCGCGACGTCAAGCCGTTACTTCCGGGTAAGTAGGTTTCCTTCGCTTTTTTTTTATGTAATCACTGTATGCATTACGGTAATATCACACGCGATGTTGCTAGCTGCATTTCGTGCCTTTTTAAATCAGGAGCCCTTCAGGATTGCGATATAGAAAGCTGAGTTTCTGGATCTAATTTTTGCTTCTTTTCATTAGCACGTTTGAGACCGTGAAAGGTCGCGGCATGCGGGCTTCTGCACCCCCCGTTGTCTCTTTAAGAATGTCACGTGTACAAAGCCATCGGTCGACGTGTTGCGCGTGTGAGCGAATGCTACATACACAGGAAGAGTCGCTGCCACGAACGTGAAGAGAAAAGCTTATGGTGTGGGCTGACTCACACTGAAAAACAATAAAATCTCTCTGTTGATTTTATTGCTCTCTCTGTATCGCACAACCGCGTACACTCCGGCCGAGAACCGTGTACACGTTTGTCGGCAGCGCCTAATCTATGCAGGCGAGATAATTTATGCAGTAATGAGGTCATCGTACACATGCCGAGAAACGCGAGCTTTGCGTGTCGCTCAAGCGCTGTGACATCAGCTGGAGCCCTTGACATTTGCTGAGGTGAGCACCCCGTGTGCTGTCGATATCGAAGCGTTTGCAAAGTTGATGTGTTCCAGGGTAGTTCCCAAAATAATGAAATTGAAAAGGAAAAGATTATGTGGGGCGCGCGAACTATATTGGTGCCTTCCGAGACGAAAGCAGTGGCTCTTCTTCCCGGAACTGACAGCAGATGCGTCGGAGCGCCCGAAGCGTAAATAAATGGCGTAGAGGCAGCTTTCGATCCTTCCCAGAGGTGCCGTGTTCCAAGAAGAGCACCTCACTTAGAGTATGCGAACTGTCGCCATCCCGTAAACTGAACATTTCGACAGAATTGCCTGTTGCAAATAGAGAGAAAGCGGAAAAGAAAAGGAGTATTGAGAGATGCAACAAACAAAAGAAGGCAGAAGGAAGAAATAAAAATAGAGACAATTCCTCTCACTCACAATTGAGAATTAATCCTTGTTTCCTCCTGTTATGTCTGCCTGAACCTGGATATTCATATGGTGTTCATCTGTCATCAGTAAAATACGTTTAACTCCTGTTGTTTTGCAGGAAATTCCTTTGGACATAGGAATTTCTTTCAGGCTATAAATTTCTTTCAGAACACAGATCGCGAATAGGATTTACGTTTCAGGGCACAGTATATAAAAACCAAAGTCGCACCAGCTGCAAATTTACCGCTTTCGACGTTTGATTATCTGACCGGGCGGATGCCTTGTTGAAGCATATTTGTCAGCGTCAAATGATTAGTCGCGAACAGATGCTATAACACTTCATATTAAAGTCTCCTAATTAGTCTGTATTTAATGAAGTTAAGCACCTTGTTTAAAGCCCACTTTCAAAGGTCGTCCGCGTAGGCTACGTGACAGATGAGCACTCCTCGAGTCGTCCTTGCGTGCCCTCGAACCTTGCTTGGTACAAGTGTTATTTTTCTTCCCCAAACTACACTTATGCAACCTCATCGCTAAATATTGCAGCCACGAACCACACGCTATACAGACCGCTGTTTTCTACATACTTTCGGAATTAAAACCGCTGCTACCGCTGCGTAAAACGAGGATAGGAAGCCTGCCTTATGACACAAATGCCAGGATTGGTCGTCCCGTCCCTGTTATATCTTTTTTTCCTCCTGCATTCGTTTTCGCCTCGTGGAGACATTTTTGTGTCTATTGTTGTCTCTCTGGCGCCGTTTGTAGCTGAAGAAACATTAGGCGATAGAAAAGAAAGTACAAAAAAGTTGACAAAAATAAGCGAAAATTGATTGCAGCTTTAAGCCGAGCCATTGTTGGGCTGTTCCCCTGCTTTTTTGCGAGCATATGTTGGCTGTATCGCAAGAAAGGTCAGATGACATACACGCACACGGCTGCTCATGTACACACACACGATCAGCCATGTCAAGGTTTTCCGTGTGGCATAGACTTGGAAATGGAGCCAACATGTCTGAGTGTAGACAAGGTCGCAAAGCTACAACTTGGGAGGCCGGCGGCGCGTTGTCTACGAAGAAAGACCGCGACGACGCCCAAGGGCTGCAAACAAAGATGTCTTGCTTCGCTTCCGGAGATGACCTTACATTCGGGGTTTCATTGTTTGTTGACGCCGCTGCGGCTCTGGTTTTCAATCATGTACTGGCGTTCACGGAGGGTTGACTCCTCGCCTCAGTTTAGCGTTGGGCAGAGCTGAAAGATCAAAAATAAGTGCAGCGCCCCCGCTGACTTCCAGGCTTGACTGCAACGGTTTGCCTTACACTAAGAAATTCATTATAGCGCGTTCTTCCTGGAAACTTTGCCTTGCCACAAACATAAACCTTGCCACAAAGAGCTAGCCGACAGCGCGAAGCCATGTTCGACGCTATGGGAGGCACAGGCTCTGGACGGCCGCTTGGCGGTTGGTACAGAGCAAAATCAGCATGAATCATGGAAAGCTTGGCGAGCACTAGCTGGCCAGCTGCAAGACATGCAGCGAGTATACGAAGAAACAGAGGTTCAGACACATGGGCTGACAGCCGTTACGATTGTTTACAACTATAACTAAGCTGTTTGTGAAGAATCGGGACAGAAAGGGGACAAAATGTTCGAAGAATGTACACAGCTTTTTCCGCGAGTCAGGTTGCGTAGGTGCTAACGGAACCACCAATGAAAGCGTGTGGACACGCTTCCTCCAAACAACGAACGCACCCGCGCTAGTGTGTTTTATTGACAAACCCGGAAACGCTGGACTGGGGATACGTGTACCGCACGAATACACGTTACACTGTTCCGCTAACGCTGCTTCAGCCGCCGCTAGTCACGCCGTCGGTTTCTATTTTTTTTTGCCGTCTCACCTGACGTGCGCTCGAATGCCGTTGCACGGTCAGCTATGGCTGCCTGCTGGACCGATGATCTCTCTGGGCGCTTGTCTCATTATATATGTATGAAGGACCGCACCTACATCCCCTCCCCTCTTCCTCTTCAGAGCCGTCTTCTTCGGACAACTTAACTCTTTTGATTTCGTATTCCATCTTGCTAGGAGACGTTATCTGGACAGGAGGATGATAGCCCGGACACCGTTGTCCCGAGCGCCGGCCAACTCCTTTACGGCGAGCCTTCTTTGCAGTGTATCTATCTAGTCGTTGTTCGTTTCGCCCCGAGCGGCCGCTACGCGGGCAGCCAGCGCAGCAGTAGCAGTGCCGCGCGAAAAAAAAAAAAAATTACCGGAAGAAAGTGGGTCACGTGTGAGCCCGCGGTGCTGGGGCGCGCGCTGCGTTATAGTGGTCGTCGCGGGCATGCGAGCTCTCTCCCGCGGCACGCCGTGACAGCTCCAATTTGTCAGCGACGCGACGACGGTCTCGATTCTGCAGCGCCACGCTGCGTCTTCGCCTTTTTGTTTCGCGGCGGCGAACAATGTCCTTCCCGTGTGAGCCCGCGAGCATCCACGCTTATGGGGGAACACTTTTTGCGGAGCAGCGCCTGATGCATTTCGCGCTATGTGTAACAGTTATGGCTGCCGCGGCTGGCAAATCCTACTGTACCTTATGCTATGTGGCACTGCTTGGATTGCCTGCAGGTTGGCAGAGTCTGGACTCTGACGTACCGTATGCTTGTACGGTCAAGCTTGAGTTGTCGAGGTTGACAGCGTCTGGTATACTAATAGTAAGTAGTACAGTATGGGTTTTCACGCTTAGGGATGTCTTACATACCTTACGCAATGTGATGCAGTTGGTGCTGTCACGGTTGTCAACCCACTGTGTGGTACACTTGGCGTCAAGTCATTGTGGCTAGCTAGGCCTAGGTTTGCTTATGCTGTGCGGTACGGTACAGCTTGGTGTGCTTCATACTTTGTGGCATAGTTGAGGCTGTCACGGTTGGCAGTCTTCGGTGTATTTAATGATATGTGGGGCAGTTTTGATTGCCGCGGTTAGCACTTCAAAGACATTGTCGTTCTCTCGAAATGGCATGTGCCCCCATGTGCGGGAAAATTATGACGCATGCAAGTGATTGCAAATAGCTCTCGTCGTCTACGAATCATCGCGGCCTTATTACGACGCCTCTCAATAATGTAGTTGCGTTAGGGAGGCAGCTTCAGTGAAGAATCCGCGACTACCCTCGGTGGCCTTCATATCCTGGACCCACTCAAAACGACAGATCGAAACCAATATTCTCTATCCGCACGCGGCAATTAATTCACGGAGAGCCTTAGCGAACAGCACAGACGGAACCGCTGCGCCCCGTCGTTCGTCCGTGTCGGTCGTGGTTCAGCTGTCGCCGAGGCGGTCCCCGCTGTTCCGTGCTGGCGGTTCTTGGCGTCGCCGGCGTGTCGTCTTCGTTCGGCCCGTCCCGATTCCGGTGCGGGACGAGGAGGTGGCGACCGCGCCGGCATTCCTGCTCCCGTTCTTTGCTTTTTGTCGGGTCGCCCTTTTCTTTCCATCATCCCTTCTCTCACTATTTCGTGCGACTCCAGTTCCGGGCCATCTCGCGACGTGCCATATTTTCGTTGCGTCTCTCCGCGCTGTCACGGTGACGACGGGTCGTTTCACCGTGTTTGCTTTTTTTTCTGTACTTGCCTCTTGTAACGCGGTCTGCTTTCGCGTCTTGCCTTTCCCTGCCCGTAACGGGGCCGTCAGAAGCTTTAGGTTCGGATTCCGTCTACCGTTACCAGTCCCGCCATCAACCACGGCTGCTTCCTATTCGACACGGTGACGTAAAAAGCTCTGCTTTGGTCAAATTTCTCCAGGTTACGGGGAGTTGTTGCAGAGCCTCGTTGTTGTACAGACCACAGGGTGTGCAGCAGTCTGTGGTCCTGTGGTCGGACAGTGACCCTGTGATAACCGGTGGCGAGTATCCGGCCAAGGTGTACATCACGTGACCAGTGTCATGTCGCTTGTTGAACACACTGACGAAAGACTTCCGTTCAGGCCCGGGAATTTGCGCCGTAGGAGGAGCTTCCTGAACGTCCGCCAAGGTTTCCATGGAACTGTCATCCCTGACCCGGTCGCGACGACCCGTCTGGCTGTGGCGACCTAGGTATTAGTAGCCCACTGACGCAATGTCCCCGACGCACTCTTTTTCGTCGCCAGTCACCCAGAGGCCGTTCTTGACGCCTCTTTACCTCTTCATCTCCCCTCTCCTTTCCTATACGGAACAGTGTCTATATTTCTCTCGCCTTCTGCCCATCGTTCGCTGCTGTTGAACAGTTGACGCTCTGTCGCTCCTCTTTCTCGAGACACTCTCGTCCCCGGCTGTGGACCGCCCTGCGCCGCTCCCGGGCGGCTGTTGCCAGAAAAACCGTTCGGTAACAAAACCAGGTTACGCGCTGACCCCAAACCCCGCGCGCGAAAAGGAGGCCACAGCCGAGAGAGCAGCGCTGGTCTCCTCAGCCAGCCATCTGCACCGGCGGCCGAGAAGCCAACCGAAGCACGTGTCCCACGCCGCCCCTCCTCCTCCTGCTCTCTTGCCGCCTCCTCCTTTCCCGTCCGGCAGAGCGTTGCCGGCAGTGCGAATGTGTTGTGCTCTGTGCTGCTTTCCCTCCTGTGCACTGTTGCCGCTTGCACCGCGGCCGCTTCTCTTGCTTTCTTCTCCGAGCTTCCCATCGTTATTATTATTGCGCGGGCCTTCTCCTCTTCCTTCTTTAACCCTTTGCTCAGTTTCATTTCGTCCGTCCTTCTTTACTTTTTCCCTCTTACCAACACCACCTATCTCGCAAGTCCTTTACTTCTTCCGTAACTACATTTTTTCTACTTTATTTTCTTGCTGTTCTCGTTCTGCGTCCTGTATGCAGACTGCGCGGCCGATCTTATTACTCCTCTGCGCGGATTCGTCAATCTTGTTTTCACGAATGGCGGCCTCTTTCCGCCCATTCCCGGCTCCTTTGTTCTCTGCTGCTTGTGGTTTCTCATTCGCATTTCCCCTTTTCCCTATTATCCCTGGCCTGGATAGTTTCTTTTTCCGATTGGCAACCGCCGCTCGTGCTTTCTCCGGCCACTGGTGTGGCAGATGAAAGGGAAAGTGGGACGGGCGCCGATCGAAGCGGCAGGGTGCTTCTTTCCCCTCGCAGCGTATGTATACTATGTAGTGAGCGCGTCCGTCGTGGGGAGAGATCATATCTCCGGTGGCGAAGCGAGCTGCGTGCATTTCCTTATTGCCCATTCTCCTCCTCGGCGCGAATACGAGGCTGGCATGTTTCCTCCAGCTATCCCCATCCCCCTCTTTTCTTTTATTCATGAAACACTGTCTTCTCTCCTTTTTTTCTCTCGCCGTTTTCTTTAGCCCCCTGGTACCAGCCTGTTTGGAATCTTCGGCTGCGGTTTATTTGTCTGTTTGTTCTGCCTCCCAGTTTGGTCGAAATGTGCTCTCTGCGTTTTTAAATCCCGAAGACCGGGAAGTTATTTCAAAGACCACTTAGTTGAACTGCACCACATTCATCTACAAGCGGAACACTTACGTGTCATCTGACATAATTACTTAGACAAACGAGGTGCGTGAGTCCAGTTTTTCTGCTCTTCTTCTTCTTCTTCTTCACCCCAGGTATATGGCACTGGCCGGCCCCCTTCGTCGTCTTCACGTTATCATTTCAGCATGTACGGTACCTGTCACTTCTGGTTTCTGGAAAACGTAATGCCTTTTTTTTTTTTTTCACGCGTCACAAACCGTGACAACTAATCGGATTTAGTTCCAAGTGTCTGAGTGTTTCATGCAGAGTAAAAAAAAAAGTTCATTTCAGTTCTGCCTTTTTTGCCGTTTCTCTCCTTCCAGGTGCGTTGTCACGTCGTTTGTCGCGTTTTTATTGCTCTGCATGCTTTATCTCTTAACATTCCTCGCCTAATTTACTACTGGATTCTTACCTGCAAATCCCGAAAGCGTATTTGTGGGTTTTTGTCGGCACACCTCGGCTTCAAGGTCTAGCGGGCCTGCGTCGCTCTTTGAAACGAGTCGTTCTCGCGGTGATATCAATATCGTTTTCATCCTGTCTAGAGGCTAATTAATCTGGCTGCACTGTATTTGCGCCCGGCGGCAGCATTTGCACAGTGCGTGCAACTGATCTGGGATAAGGTTGGTTTCAGTTTGAGCAGTTTTTTTTTTTTCCAATTTCGAATAGTTCGAATGCCTGGGGCTAGGAACGCTTGACGATGGTGATAATGATTTTTTATGGCGGCAGGGCATCTGTGGCCACAGAGCGCCATAACACAAGGTGTGTTCCGTCTACTCAGCGGGGGGTCAAAGAACCATTTGCCAAGCATTTAACTCCACTTAAGACGAGCACCAGGTCAGGGACCTCTACGCAGTGTATCACCGGTGGGTACCCCCCAGCACCGGGAATCGAACTGCTCAGCTCCCGCATGCGACGCTGATGCTCGAGAGCCAATAGGCCGCTGCTTACTTCAATGTATTTATGTGCTGTGTTTCCCACTAACAGTGTGAAGGCCTTGTGTGCTAAACAGCATCAATAATTACACATATTAACTACCAGAGTAATCTGAACGGAGGAGCGCACCTAAACATTTCAATTGTGGCTGTTCCGGGTGGCAATACGCATCCCGACTCTCCGCCGGCATTGGCCAAGGCCTATGCGCGACCCGATAGTAGGGCTTCGCTGTTGCCGGCGCTGTGTTCACAATGCCGAAACCTCGGCGGGGTGCGGCTGCGACGCGGCGGCGAAACCGAGCGTCGGCCTTCGCAGCGCCCCCCGCTGGCCTTTAATGGCCCCGGGATGCTGGCGCTGCGCACCGACCCCGGGGCGTTGCTGCTGTGTAGCGGCGGCAACCCTTGTCGGCGCCGTACGTGCCTCCGCACACGAGGAAGGCCTCTAGCGATGTATGTGCCCGACGCAGTCGCTCAGTCGTGCGCCGTGCGACCTCGTTGGTTTTCCAATGTGCGAGATGCGTGCGCATTGTGCATGATTGGGACTCTCTTTCTTCCGCCCACTCTCCTTCTTTCCCGTCTTTTCGTCCTCTGTTCCTGTGTAATACCTTTCTTCACTTCTTCCATTTTCTCTCTTTCCCTATTCTGACCTTTTTCCTCTGTTCATCCTGCTATTTTAATTTCCTTATTTGTTCGTTTCCTTCCTTCCTCCTTGCATATAAAATTTCGTTCTTTATTTCTTCCATTCTTTCGGTTTTATGTCTTTCTTCTTTACTTTTATTCTTCCTTCAGTTTCTCACCTCGTTCCTATCTCTACTTTTCTTTCTTTGTCGAATCTGCGCTGTGCAGGCGTTTGTAAAAACCTCGCTTTGAAGGCGATTGATTGGCTCACTGGCGTTCTTTTGTGGACAGGCGGGACATGTTTGACGTCTCGTATAGTTTCGTCTTTTTCTCCTAAAACATTTTTTTTATTTCTTGTGGTGGTTTGTGTTTCCTTGTGTTTCCTTGTGGTTCTTTTGTTTTTTTAATTGCGGCGTTCTTGCATTTCCTGGCATGCGCACAATCTGCGGTCGCACTAATAAGCGCTGTGATCGGAGCGATAAGATTTCGCCTTCTCCACTACAGCGGGAGGAGGCATTCATGCCTTAATATCGTGGGGACATCTGTTGACGCCTTTCACCTCTGGGCCCGCAGCACTTCGCTGATCACCGTTCTCTCCGTATCTGTTCAGCCTGAGCTCCTCAATATATTTTTCTCTCTGTCCGCTTACCCAAAGTTGCTAGACCTGTGAAAGGACGGCTTACGTCGAAATAATCACGCGGAAGAAGAGAAACTGTGATTGCATTTGAAAGCCGTCAAGTATTGTAATTAGTGCGCCGCTGCGGTTGTCTCGTTTAATGCACCTGCTAAAATATTTTTTTTTGTTTTCAGCTGTCACTTAACGGCACTTACAAAGAAGCCATTTGCACAGTGTTACTTGAAAGCAAAATAAGTCTCAAGTGGTAGCTCTCGCTGGCACTCACTCGCTGTGTAACAGCTATATCACTCTTTTCCTCCGGCAGTGGGCGAAGATCCTGGGATCTTTTTCTTTCTTTTTTTTTTGTGGTGATCACTATTCTTGTTTGCTTTCTTTTTTGTTTTATTCAGGTAACCCCGCATGGTGGGAAATAATACAAACCCCTCATCAGTCAGTCACAGTCAGTCACTCAATTTGCTTTCTTTATCAGATACATCAGGCATGCGAGATAAGACAAATTAAGATATTCTACTGAGTACGTTCTCTCCCCAGTGTGGTCTGCAGCAGTGGGTATATAATATGTTATTACACTCTAATTCACTCGTCAAATCAATCAATCAATAGATAAGTGAGTAAGTAACATTAAAAATGGAGGGGAGGGGGTCCCAGAAGGGCTCATGTCGAAACTCGCGTACCAGGACCTCATTTTTTTGTGCTGCCTTATTCACTGCCACTATAGAAATCTGTAGCTGTGTACTGATAGGCATCTGGAGAGAGATGCGCCTGCATCTATAGATGCATACAATCGCTGCCGCGATAGATACAAGTGCAGATGTCACGGGTGGCGTACGTGCTGCCTCCGGCGGCTGCCCCGCTGGGCCGCCAGGTCGCGACCCGAAAACAAAGCAAACCGGGTCAAGTCGATTCCGAGGATGAAGCCAAGCGGCGGGTGGCGAAGGGCGCGCTGTGAGGCCGCGGATCGATTCGACGTCTAAGCGGCCTCGTCGAGCGCACAAAAGGAAAGCGACAACTGCTGCTGCTCGGCATCAGTGGAATTTCACCCCTCCCCCTCTCAATGTCAACTCGATTAGCGGTTTCACTCTCTCTCCCTACGTGTGCATGCGCAAAGAGCCACTGAGGCTGGCTGCGCGCGTGTGTCTATTGCTCGGGACTTAATTGACTCTTTCCGCGGTCCGCACCTGCAGGAATGTCGACATTGAAGCGTCGTCGCTGCTACGGCTGAGCTTCGCTAAAACCTGTGGCGACGTCCAGGGCGGCAGGAAATCGCCCCCCCCCCCCCCCCCCTTATCTGCACAACAAAGCGCTCAGATCTGTCGCGAAGCGTCTGGCTTCATGCTGAATTTTTCTCTTTTTTTAATTTCTCCCCTTTACAGTTTGTAGTAGCGGGATCCATCAGTCTCGGGTTTCACAGTAGCGTTTGGTTCTCGGAATTTTTCTCCAAAGCACTTCTCTATGGTCTCTGCACACTGTTTTGGGGGTCTGTCTAAAACAATCTTTCCTGTTGGTTGACCTGCCCTGTATCTCGTCCTATCTCATCTGGCAATTTTCCGTGCTGCAAGCTCATCCGTAGGTATCTCACTGCCTTAACTATCGAACGCCCTGCTTCTGGTATCGGCCCATTTCCCCCAAGCCTCCCGCTGTTAAGGCGGTCTCGTGAGCTCTCCCTTAGCAGGGCACGTGCGACTTGGGCGTCAACCTGTACCTGTGCACGTGTGTTTGCGTCCCTTAGTTTGACCGCGGTCGTCTCCTTCGCTTACGGCTGCGCGTTCCTTATCTGTTCTCCTGCTATCTCCTATCTGCACTGCATCGCCTTGTTGGACTCGGTCGCTGGTGGGTCTGTTCTCTATGCTGTGTTTTCACGGCGAAAGACTGTATCCGTGTCGTGCCTGAATGTCCGGGTCAATCTTCCTTCTGCCATGTCTTGTCTTCTGCCCCAACTCGACTTGTAGAAAAGCGTAGTGTAGAAAGTCACTAGAAACATAAACTAATCCAGCATTGTCGGTTCCGTGATAGCGACGAAAGTTCGCTGTCGTCACCACGAATCGTCGTCGTTATCTGTCGTCGCAAGAGCTGCCGTCATTTCCTTTTTTGAGCGTTCGTGATGTTCATCGGAGGGATCAAACTAAAGTGGGCTGCTCCCAGGCGCTTCCTTTTTATTTTATTTTTATTGTTTTCCCTTTTTGTTTGGCTTCTCGTTCTTTGATTCGGGACTTTAGCACCGAGCCATGCTGAGAGCCCCACATTTCTTCATTGCTTTCAGGTTTTTGTGCAACGTTAGGCGTCCACCTCTTCGTTCCACGCTCTTTTTTTACACTGAGGTAGTTTTAAAGCTGACTGTTCGAAACCTGACCCCGGCAACAAGTGACATGCGGTGGTAACTCCACGCCTCGGTTTTCCTCATATTCGGGACGCTTGAGGCAGATGTCAGTCCACGCTAAAGACCCCCAGGTGGTTGAAATTATTCCGGAACCCTCCAGTACTGCACCTTTTCTCTCCTTTATTCTTTCTCTGCCACCTTCCTCTCTTCCCTTACGGCGCGGTTGAAGTGTCCACCGAGAAGTGAGAGTTACAGCGCCTTCGATTTTCTCGAAAGCAATTTTTGTTTTCTCAGACGCGTTTTCTGGCCATAGGAACTGCGTGGTGCAAACGCGCAGATCCAATTCATTCGCTGTATCTTGTCGAGAATAGCTAAGAAGGTAAATTCACGAAAATTAATTGATTGCTGTAATCGAACCACATGCACGAAGAACGGCCTGCCGCTTCACTTTCTTACATAGGCGTGTTGCAGCAGCTGTTCTACACCTGGAGGTCACTTGCTTCGTGCGGCAAGCCCAGCTGTTAAACCCATGCATGTCAAAAGAGAGATCTGGACAACGGGAATGATCTAACAAGAATCCGAGCCTCTCCACAACCATAAAATTTGTTTTGTTTTTTCTTCTTGAAATATTATTAGTTCCACACCTCAGGGAGCTGTTCTTGAACAAAGCTTGAAATCCGACGCGGCTTTCTTACGTCCTTCTATCGCTCTCCAATTTTTTTTCTTTCTGTAAACTGACGCCATCCTCCCGGTTCCCGTATGGAAGAGAAAATGACCTCCGTTTTTTTTTTCCTTATTTCTTTGCGCGCGTCAAGTGGTGAAGAAGGTTTAGGGGGCCTAGAAACGTATAGTGGATTCTCACCTCACTTGATGCAGGAGGGAAGAAAAAAGAAAGGAAGAAAGATGAGAATCCCCGCCGGAGGACGAAGAAAGGAAAGCGCGGAAACAACCATCGCACAAAGCGGCTGCTGACGGTGCAGGGCGGCGGGCGGACCGGTTTTCGGCTTTCCCTGGGGCTTCTTTGTTTTTCCGCGAGCGGCCATATACGCTCGCGCTGTGAATGCGTGTACCGACTTCATGCTGTCGACGTTCTGGCGTTCGGAGCGCACATGGCCGGCAGCGTATATTAGATACGGCCTGGAAACTCGTTACGTCCTTAGGTGAACGACAAAAAAAAAAGAATAAGACTTGTTTTCCTTATTTTTTCGTTCCATTTTATTTACCGGGGGAATCGGGTAGCAGCCAAGTCGTACCCAGCGATTTCCATTTCGTGGACAGAGGGAACGCTTGCCAAATGCATTGCCTCCGCGGGTTCCGAGCACGCAATGATTCACGCAGCTCCGTGATAACGGTGCAGGAATGAGGAGATTGAAACCCGAATTTGTGGAAAACGCCGCCTAGCCTTCGCGAGAGCCTCCGTCTACAATCCATTAACGTTTTGTTGAATTGGGTAAAATTTATTGAAAAAGGCTGTTGAAGGTCAAAAATGTGTTGTCGGAAGGGAAGATACGCTGCGCTGTTGCCGTAACGCGCCCTAAAATGATGCAAGAACAAGAGCTATCTCCCCTGTCTTTAGGTGGCCAACTGAAATTATATGTAATCATTCTGCTCTGAGAGACAATACTCAGGTTGCATCGCAGACTAATAATAACATATTGAATAAGTGCTGCATGCCGGTTTAATCCATACCCGTGGTTCAACTCCAAGCAGTATGGGCGTGTGTGTGTGGAAAAAAAATCCTAAGAATGTGTACTAATTAATTTCGTGTTGTTAATCGATAAAGTCATATTCTTGGATGTCTGTGCCACTTGAGGAACTTTTTTTTTTTCGCGTGCATATCAAATCCTAATTTCTCTGTGTGTACGAGTCCGCTTAATGTAGAAAACTCTCGAGACAGCGCGACTTCGTTCACGCCTCTGCGGCCGCGAACATCATTAACACGGCGCCCAAGCCGTGCAGTGAATAATTTATTCGAGAGGCTGCTTTTAATTTTAGGTGCACTCTTCGCCTCTACCGTCCTACCGGGCCTCCTCTGCCCTTGGCCAGCCGCCCTAGATTTCTTTAGACTTGGCTGCTGTAATGAACTGAATATGGTTTTAATGCCTGCCCCATCGATTACGTGTAGCTGCAAAGAAAAGTTTCCGAACATTTTTCGTTCAATTGCGACTGCTTGTTAAATGAAGGATTCTTCCTGCTTTCTTGGCTGCGGATAGAAAACTGCCTGCAGCTTCTAGATACAATTGTAGCTGTTTGAATAACCAGAAAGGGTGCAGGTACCTTCCCAGCCGCTAATCACACAATGTCTGAGAGTCTAAGTACAATTTTAGGATAATTTCATTCTGATTCATTAAACCGTGTCACATTAGCTTATATTGTTATCTTCCATTGCCTATTAACTCACAAGTTTTTCCTCATGAGGCTGGATTGTCAATAAGCGCTGTGGGTGTAAGCAACGCGCTTGCAGGAAGCGGGCGGCCGATCTCATCAAGAGGATGTTCGCGCTGAGATTTAGTGCATTGTGAGCGGGAGATTCCCTTTTTATTCAAGAGTTAGCGCAGTGTCTTTAGATAATGGTCTGCAGACAAGTATTACATTGACCAGGGACCATATGTGTTTAGCCATTCTACTGACTTCCTACGGACAATAAAGTAATGCGCACTTTCTGTTCACGTCGTCGAAACGTGAAACATGACCGTCGACAACGGGTGTATGGTTTCAGTCCAAGTTCTTGAGAAAGCGAAAGAATCTCTACAGTTTGGACGAAATGACAGTAGAAAGTGTGGAAAAGTTTGTACTTTCGGTAGGTAGACTATATCACGTTGTATACGTAAGGCTAGTGCTTAAGACGCGGACATGGCGGTTAAGACGTGGGCGTCTTAAGCGCTAGTCTTACGTAAATAATGATTCACAACCAACTAGCCCAGATTTCTGCTTTGATTATATCACAAGCCGGCATGATTTTCTATGGAAAGTAGTTTCCAGAAAAATTTGTCTATAACCTGTGTTGAAATCTGTTCCTAAGCAAGAGGCAGTGTTTAAAAGGCACGGCCTTCGCGCCTCGCCACGTTCGAGTCCTTCGGCGCAACACGAGCAAGAAGGCGGACCAGCCAGCATGGTGCCGCATTCGTTTCGCCAAGGGAAGCGTGCCAGGGCGCGTAGGGGGGAGGGGTGTTGGAAGCTCGCACTCTCCTGCCCCCGCGATCTCGACTGGAAGGAAGAGCTTCGAAAGATAAAAAGGAAGAAAAAAAAAGCGATTAAAACAACTCCGTCATGGGCTGCGGTGCCAGAACGCCTGGCGCCAGGCTTTCTGGGCGCCATCGCGGCAGCCCCGTCGTCGTGGTACCCCCGGCGGCCTCCTCCTCTGGCGCGGCTATTGCTAGTCAAGGACGCCAGAACAGATTGGCTCGTGCGCCATTGTGAATCCAGGTTGGTTGCGGTCTAGCGCGACAGTTTCTCTCTTGGCCGCCGCTTCCGAAAAGCGCTTGCACCACCCTGCTTGCTCGCTCTTCGCCGTATAGTTTCAATCGAGAAATCTGCCCCGCAAGACTCCCCGGAGCAGCCTTCCGGTGTTTTCTACGCGGGAAGCTGCTAAGCCTCTTCGAAGGCACTTCGTGGTTAAGAGCGTGCCACCCGCGGCAATCGTCCAGGGTCAGCGGTTTCTTTTTCGCCTCGGACGCGCCGGAAAAAAATCATTTCCCACTAGAGCTGAAAGCCGAGCGACCCTCACGCGAGCTATTTTCGGCGCGCTGAGGAGAACCGGGTGAATGGGTAACGGAAGCGTGGTGGGTGTACTGCCTACGTTTCCTGCGCGTCCAGCCAAGTCAAGTCGAACTGTTCAGAGGAGCTGTTTTGTGCGTGTCATGGGGCCCGTGCAGGAAGGACACGCGGGAGAAATGTTGTCGCGATCTCTGGATGTCCAAGGTCTTTTTCGCCTCTTTAGAAAATGGACTCGACACCTTCATTGATATTTATGGGGTCACAAAGGTGTCGGCAGAAACTTAAATTGTGTAGAGCAACCTCTGTATAAACACGGTGCAATATCTGATGTAACATCCCCGTAGAAATTTATACTGCACACTGTGTAGATATGTCGGTCATTTTTTTAATGAGGCATGTATGCAGATTTCCCACCATTTAGTCACGCAAGTGCGAAAGTTTCCCGACTTTTTACAAGGCACGCTATGCGCAGTCTTGGGGAGGAATCTTTTATGAAAACACTGACGCGCACTACTCACAGTTCGAGGTGATTTTTCAGGTGGGAATTTCTCGAGTCCTTTTTCCCGTCGCTTCGTTTCGTCTTTGTCGCGGCAGTTGCTCAACGCCCTGCGTATGAGGCAACGGTGCGCTCAGGACTGACAAGTCGGGACGTGCACCCGCCGCGCCTGGCGCTTTTGACGCAACCGCACTTTTCCCCCCGCCCGTTCGACAGCCACTTTCATCGGATCTTCCGTTTTCTTTTTCCCGAGTCCCCTGTTTCTCTGCTGTCCTTCCCGGGACTGGAGCGGCGCTGCTGTTATGGTCGCTTTCGTCAGTCTACCATTGCCTCGCTGCCTCTGCGCGTTTTTGTTCCAGTCCGAACGATGTGATTGAGGTAAGGGCGTTGCTGGAAAGGAAAGGGGGGTCGTCTGCTGTGCTCCTACTTTTTCTGGGTCGTTTGCTCTAGCTGTCGGAAGAGCCACTGGGAGAGGCAGGACGCTGAAAGAGAGAGAGAGAGAGAGAGAGAGAGAGAGAGAGAGAGAGAGGGCTGAGAGTGGGAGGGAGGGGAAGTGGTGGCCCGACTTAAACGAGAGAGACCCGGAATATAACGATCACGGCGGGAAAAACCGGCCGATCAGACTCCGTCGCCGCGGCTGCGCTGGTAAGAAAGAGGTGCGCGTGGGGAGTTGAGATTTTTCTGGGCGGGGCCAAAAAGAGCAAACATTCACTGAAGGCAGCGAGGAAGAAAAGAAGCCAGGCATCAGCTTAGAATAAAGCGAAAAAGAAGATCTGTAGTCCTCCTTGTCAAAAGCGTGCAGTGTTGTAAAGCTGGGACGCTTGTCCCGTGCACTTCGTGAAGTCTGGTGCCATTTGCTGCCTATTTACATCATAAGCGTACACCGACTGGCCTGATCCTCTATTGTGTTGCGGTGCACCTGCTGAGTTAGTAACTGCAGCTCGCATCAGCAAGTGGTTAGCATCGAAGGAACTTGTTGGGCAGTTGTCGTCTGCTATATAGCTCATCGACAAAACTTTCGATATTTGCACAACAGCTCCAAAGATCGTGCTCAATTCCGAAACAGACGTTGCACTAAAGGCCCACACAACGCATGCGCAGTTCACAACTGATAACGCGCCGTGGACGACATTCGTATAATTGTTATTCGTTGCGCATTGAAACGGTCGCCGGCAGTGTGCTGTGGTCGCAAGCGGAGCCTCTTAGTATCTGTATTCTTACGTGCTGTCTGTTTGGTGCTGTCCAAGACTTTATGCGATAGCCTTGAGATTATGCGAAGGATATATTTTATGAGGTGCCTCTCACCTTGCTTGTGCGCTGCTTGACATTGATAAAGCACTGTGCAGGGCCTCACTCTTTGTGTCTGCAGTGTCGCCTGCTTCCTTCCTGGATAGCAGACGACGCACTGCTGTACAACCGCGCTATTCGTCGGTCTGCATTGCAGCTCTTCTGATTGGCTGACGTGAACTCCAGCTTTCCCAACGCTGCGTGGTTCTAGCGGAAAAGAGCTGCGCACAGAACCGGGGAAATGCGAAGAGGAAGACGCCTGATAAGAGGCGAAATGGGAGAAATAGATTCAGGGGAACGAAAGGAGCGGAGCAGGTAATGAAGTGCACAGCTTGACAGGCACCCAATGAGAGGGGCTCTTCAAAAGCAAAAGAACACAGCGAGTGAGATAATGGCGGGGTGAGGTCAGGCGTAGTTTCCAGACAATCCGGTCCACTAAGGCCGGCACCGAGAAGCTTTTCTTTTTTTGACCGCCTGTCGCTCGCGCCACTGGAACGTCAGGTACAAAACTAAGTTCGCGTCCTCTCTTGATGATCGGGCGATTTCTCCACTATCGCAGTTGCGTTCATGAACGACGCTTGTAAGAAAGTTTTGCTTCTTACATGCCTTGCCTGTGTGGTAATATTCAGACACAGGGGACGGCATCGCTCAAGAAGAACACTGTTTTCGACGCAACGTTCCGCGAATCGACCGATAAATAATGACCACGACTTGCGTGTGCGTTGTTTCCGCACTGAAATCTTCGTGTACCTCGGGGCCCCCATTTTTCCGCCGCCCTACTTACGTCACGCAATGTCCTCCCTCCACTTCCGCTTCGCCGTACCTCAGCATCCTCCGACTAGGTACTGTCATTACGTCACGTCTCCCGATTGCATCGCTCTTAGTTGCTCGTTCTTAGCAAAGCTCTCGTGTGTTTCGACTAAACCCTCTATATGCTCCTTTGTCGCTATATGCTCTCCTGAGTTTTGTGTAGTTTAGTTTTGGTGCTTAAGCTTGGGCCACTGAGAGCACGGGACCCCTCGTGCGCGTTCGTTATACGACACTTGCGTGATATGCGAGTTTTTCGACCTTACATACTTTAAGAACACACCTCCGCCCTGCGATCGCTGCTGCATGTATATCCCCGAAAGAATCTCGCTGGCTGTAATGTGGGACTTTTTCTTTTCGTCCTGTCTTTAAAATAATTTCGCTTGTGCTACCCACTGCCGGTAACGTCGAGTGTGACGAAATATTTAATGGCACGTTCTTGCAAGCGACTGCATTCATGCAAGTCGTTATTAGCTCTCCACTAATCCTACGGCACCGTTCCACCTCCTCAACCAACTTTCACTAAAACTGGTTAACCCCTTGACTGTTTGCAGTCCGCGGCTCATGGAGCGTTTGAAATTGCTGTCACACAGTTGAGCGGAGCTGCTCGCGGTCATTATAATCATCATCCCGCTTGAGGAGCAAAGGCCTCTTGCAGTTGCCTTCATTTACCACCGCGTTGCGTCAGCCCGAGACGGCCCCATCTCAACAGAGGTCCTAACCTCATCATTTCAACCTAAGCTTCCCCCACCGCTTCTCCTTGCAAAGAGCTAATTGTAGCCGCCGCGTTGGCAATGGTATTCGCGATTGCGGAACGGTGCAACGCGACGGCGACGATCCCCGGGACGTATTGCATGCACTTTCATCCCTCCCCCCTCAAAGCTGGAGAGAGAGAGAGAGAGCAGGAAGGAATCAAGAGAACCCACATGCTCTGAAATGAAAGATGGCTTCGACGGGAAAGGAGGAAAAGGAGGAGGACGCCAGGCGCTCAATGGAATAGGGAAAGGCGAGGAAGGGAAGGGGTAACGCGGTGGGGGAAAGCGTTTTCTTGGCACTTCGCGCCTCCGGGAAAAAAAAAGTGCACCGTTGCCAGGGCGCTCGATTCAGGAGAATTGACCTTGCAGTTCGCTGAACGATATACTGATTTCTTTCCCCATCGCCTCCCTTCTCTCTCTCTTTCTCCTGGTGAGAGTGATATCGCTTTTCGCCGTTCGTGCCTGCGTTCTTGTCAGGTTTTTTTTTTTTTTTGTCGATTACGCCACGGGCGCGTTCTCTTTCTCAAGCACTGTCATGACCAAGATGATCTGCAGTTGCGGACCGGGTTAGATAATCATCTCATACCGCTCCATGTATTGCGTGGATGTGCATTTGTAGATGTGCAGGTTTGCTCCGTAGTTACCTGATGACGCCCCTGACCTCGAAGTCATTTGTGTTGGGAATAAAAAGAGATAATGATAAATTTGCGGTCGTCTCCTCATTGCGCCTCAGTTTCCGTACTAACTGCTAACCGTCTGGTGCGTTTCGCCGATGTGTTTGCTCTCACCTTGCATGTTACGTCGAGTGTAGCACGGCTGTACCGCGAGATCTGTGCACTTTCATTTTTCTTTTGTTTCTGCCATCGTTACGCAATAAGTTATCCCCGTCAGGGTGTTATCTCGTTTGTAATATCTTTCTTTTGATATTGCTTTCGGCGAGAGATAGGTGAGCTGTCTGATTTCATTTCGCGTTTCTTATCGTTCTTGTTATTTGTACCAAAAGTGGGCTTCGGAACCAGCTTAATTAATTCATTGTTGACAACCTGCGCGTGTAAACATGCCGACCAGGAGATTGGAGGAAATATCGCGTGCGCGGTACGCGTTTCCAGGTTTTTCAGTGTAGCGTGCAAATTGGGACTCCGCCGTGCTTTGCTAGAATCCCCTTGATACGGCGCAAAAGCGCGCGGGCATATCTATTATTCAACGGGTGCAAAGTGCACATTACTCCGTGGAAGGGTTGCTGTTATTGTTCAATATTCACAATGCCACAGACCCGTTTTAAACCGCTTTTATTTTCTACATTTTGCGAGCGTCATCATACGAGTTCTTACGTAGTTGTTGTTTCTGTTGTTCCCTTAGATCAACCGTTCAATAACCGGGACCTTAGTTAAAGGGGCTCTGGAACGCCTTCCGAGGAGAGCACATTAACTCACTTAATCACTGCACTGTGTTGCCATGAAAACCAGAGCCAAATAATGCTCTTCTACATGCAGCAGACGACCCACAATCCCGCATTAAAGCTGGCAAGCCCTTCCCGGCGACTTTTTCATGCTCGCGCCCTCCTCCGTCCCCTGCATCTGCGTAGACATGGTGAGAGGTGGCCATTGGTCAGATTCTTTCAGACGTCAGGCAGCTACCGTGGCCGCGGCCAATAACCCGCCTAGCTCGATCCGGCGGGTCGGGAAGCTCCGCTCCCAGTTGGGGGGTCGGTGAAGGAGCAAAAAGTGACGAGAGGAGAGGGAAAGGCGCGAAAACACATAAATTCAAATTTTAGCTACAGGTAACTCAGCTTCTACAAAGCGCATTTAAAAAATTCTTGCTGGACACTATTCGTGAAGCGGCGTTCTTCAAAATCCCAGGCATGCCGCAACTGTATTAGAGCCCCCTTCACAGCCCCTTTAAAGGCACGGATTTTTCCAACTTCATTGCATGCAAGTGAGGAACATAAATCTAAATCTGTAAACAAAGAATTTCGGCTTTACTAGACGAACAGAATGCGCATTTTGAAGACTAGCAGATGCACTGCTTGCTTTCGAAGTGTGTTCCGGCTGTGTGCTTCAACGCGATGTAAATTATCTAAATCACTCCAGCATCGCCGGGGTTCAGGTTTTTTCAGCCTAACTAGCGTGTATATGCAACTTGTAGTTAATTCATCTCTTCTGCAATTCTATTTCTCCATCATTAATTGGACCCCACCCACACCCCACACACACGCACATACAAAAAATACTGTATAGGCATCTTAAGAACTTACTAAACATCAAAATTCTTCGCTGTAAATTTACATGTATTTCAAATTGATCATTGTTTCTACCTCAGATCACTCTGTCACCTAAGATTATCATTGTAAGGGAAAAAAAAATTGGTTCACGCCGCGATGTGAAATGATGTGCCAAGATGAAGCCTTTATGCTATCCCTGCCTACCAGGTTTCTTTAAAATTAGGAGCAAAAATGACCGCATGCAAAATAATGAATACTATAGAGCGAACGAAGCCCACTGCAAAAACTACTCACTGCATCACTGCGGGCCGACAAATGATTGTAAAAGGAAAAGTAGATTTTGATAAATAACTGCAGCCAGAAACGAAGAAATAGAAACGAACAGCTTGCAAGGGAGTCGGGTCGTGGGGAAAACGCCGCGATGCGGAAAAGAAATCGATATGGAAGAATGCAGACAGCAAGAGCGTCGACGACGAGCACATAACGGTTTTGCTCGCGCGCCCGCGCGATTGCAAAACTTTGGGGAAAAAAAAAGAACAGCCGATTTATTGAGAACCGGGAAAAGCTTTTTTTGTCTTCCGTTTGCGCGCGTGTATACTGCCAAGCGCCATTTCATTCCTCCCGCCGAGAAAACCGGGTTGTTTAAAAAGGGGAAGCAGTAGGGATGAAAAACGAGGCAGGAAGAGAACGTCAGAAATGCGGTAGACGGAGATCAGCAAATTGGTTACAAACAAGGTATAAACAAACGACGGTTAGGAAGGTTTCAATAAAGTGTCGCTGAAGAGGAAAAATGCAAAAAGGAATGCGGGCACGAAAAGGATAATAAACAGTAAAGAACGTTGGCAACTTGAAAAGACATTCACTTAAGCACAGATAAAAAGGAGTAGAAAAGGGTGAGGTTAAAAAGCAAGAGCGAGGGTTAAACAAGTCATGAATTTCTTGGCGGAGGCAAAAAAGAACGAGATGCCCGTTTAGATTAAAATCGATAACAAGGAAGAAAAAAAAGGGTGATGGGGAAGGCGAAAGGTATAAGGTGAGGCAGTTTCTGCGATAATGTGTTGTGCACGGCTTCTTTATTTTGGGCCTTATTGGAACAAGCGTACATTTTACGACAACGCATCCATACTGTTGCATTTGGGTTGCAAGCCCCAAGGGTAGCGTTGGCCGGGCGGCCTGGGGCAAAGCTGGAAACATCCGAAGGTCCCGGCAAAGGATGACTCGACTGGCAACAGAACAACTTATTTATTCTGGCATCGCAAAAGAGCAGCCGGTCAGGGCGACCACGTTACTCGAAGGACGAAATCGAAGTCTCTCGTTGGCGTCCGGGGCAGCCCCCTTTATACCCACGGAGTCGAGGGCAAGAGGGAACGGCTTGGGAAGAGTCATCCGATACGGCGACGCTTGAACATGTTCAGGCGTGACGGGCGCGTCCGCCAGGCCGGCGCCGGTCAGACCTCCTCGCCTCCCAGTTGGAGAGCTCCTCTCCCCGGCTGCCGCGCTTTGACAAGCGTGGGCAAAACATGCACACACACAAACACGCACGCACGACGACACGTGGCACTGAAACCTGCCTGGACGCGCTTGGCGGGAGGCGTTGCGGCAGCGATGAACGAAGCCGCGGCATCCGGTGCATCCGCGCCGGCTATACCGCGCGCTGTAGGCGAGACGTAACAGACCGCCCCGCCGGGAGAAGGAGATCCCGATGGTCAGGGGACTGCATCCGCTGTCCAGAGGGATGTCGCTCGATGATGCTCGTAAACGAAACCGGTCGTCCCTCGACGTTGCTTGAGCGCAGCGCACAGAGAAGGCCTCGTTCTCGGGTTCAGGATCACATAGGACACTGTAAAGTCACTTCGGGAGAGTTGCCATTTTTGTGCTCGTTCCCAGCAAGCGTTAGAACTACGCCGAAACGCAACCGCTCAGTCAGCAAGCACAAGACAACCCTCACTAAGCTCTGCCAGGCTCTTTCCCCTTTTATACTACTGCCTAGTTCCTTACAGTAGTCAAGCAGCACTCAGAACGCGTCCACAAATTGGAAAATTGCACTAGAAAGCACATAATCACTTTGAAACACTAAACAAAAGCAATATGTTAAAAATCCTGCCTCAGGAAGAAAACATCAGTAACCAACAACTTTGAGGCGGATTCTTACGTTAGGGGCTTCGACTTAAGCCATCGGCGTTACCGTTGAGACTCCCCTTTTTGTAACGCACCTCAAAGGAATATTGTTGCAAAGCGAGGCTCCAGCGCAGGAGGCGGCCATTTTTGGGAGAGATGTTCTGCAGCCATTGGAGAGGGCAGTGATCCGTCTCAATGATAAACCTCGAGCCGGCTAGGTAGCATGACAATTTCTGAACGGCCCACACGAGACACGCACACTCTTTCTCGGTGGCGCTGTACGCCTGCTCACGACAGGTCAGCTTACGACTAGCATACAGGACGGGGTGTTCCACTTCTCCATTGTCCCTTTGGCACAGTACAACGCCCATGCCTCGCTCACTAGCATCGCACTGAACAACGAACCCTTTGGTATAGTCTGGCGATCGTAGCACAGGCTGGCTTGTTAGGGCGCTCTTTAGGGCGCTAAAAGCTCTCTCCTTTGTCTCGCTCCAGACGACTGTTTGGGGCTCTGTTTTTCTTAGAGCATCCGTCAGGGGAGCCGCGATATCGGAGTACCTGGGGATGTACCTCTGATAGTAGCCGGCGACACCCAAGAACGACCGAATATCGGTCTTCGTGCGCGGTTGCGGGAAGTCTCGCACAGCGGCCACCTTTATTTCAGAGGGGCGGCGACGACCCTGTCCAATCACGTGACCGAGGTAGACAACCTCGGCCTGTGCTAATTGGCACTTGGGAGCCTTGACTGTCAAGCCCGCTTCGCGCAGGCGGGTTAGCACTGCCCGCAAGTGTGCCATATGCTCAGACCAGGATGCGGAGAATATCGCTACGTCGTCTAAATACGGTAAAGCAAATTCTTCCTGTCCCCGCAACACTTTGTCCATGAGGCTTGAAAAGCAGTATGGCGCGTTCTTCAAACCAAAACTCAAAACTTTAGGACGGAATGTTCCCATTGGTGAAATGAACGCCGCATACCTACTAGCCTCCTCTGTAAGTGGAACCTGCCAATAACCCCTGACAAGATCTAGGGTGGAAATAAACTGAGCGCTACTAACTTTCTCAAGGCGCTCCTCGATGTTAGGGATCGGATAAATTTGATCCTTAGTGATAGAATTAAGCCTGCGGTAGTCGACGCAAGGACGAGGTTCCTTGCCCGGTACCTCAACTAAAATCAAAGGGGAGGTATAATCACTCTCACCCGCCTCAATAACACCGAGCTGTAGCATTTTCTTTACCTCAGCCTCCATAATATCGCGCTGGCGGGGTGACACCCGGTACGCCTTGGATCGTACTGGCTCTGGCGAGGTAAGTTCTATATCATGAGTAAGGACAGAAGTCCTACCAGGCCTCTCAGAGAACTGACCTTGAAACTCTTGTAAGAGTTGGTGTAGTTCGGTTCTCTGCTCAGCTGACAGCGGTGCTTTAATGATTAAGTCACTAATGACCTGATCAGTGTCTTCCCTGTTCGTCACTGAGCCTAGTCCCGGAAGCTCTTCTAACTTTCCCGTGTCGGGCATTTCCTCTCCTGTACCTAGTGCCTTCAACGCTACAGGCTCAATTTTATCCAGTTCGGACGTGCTCTGGATATCAGCTTGCTGCGCCTCCGACCCTTTTTCATTGTTTTCAATTTTATCCAGTTCGGACGTGCTCTGGATATCAGCTTGCTGCGCCTCCGACCCTTTTTCATTGTTTGACAACGTCGGCCCCTCAACTACCGCCTTTGCAGCGAGCTCCCGAACTCCTGATCTGGTTAAGGCCTGAACGCTAGCCTCACCAAACAAAAGCCCCTTCTCGCGCAGGAGGTGATCGGACCTGTTCGAAAATAGGTACGGGTAGTGGGCGGGCAGCCTAGATGACACTACGGCCTCCGTCTCAAGTGCTCCGAAAGGTCCTTCAATAAGCACTTTTGCTACGGGCAGACACACGCTGTGAGCTTCCACGGCTTGCTTGATCCATGCGCACTCGCCCGTGAACATATCGGGTTCTACGTAAGAGGGGTGAACTACATCCATTGTAGCTGCGGAATCACGAAGCACTCGGCACTCTTTCCCGTTCACGAGGAAGTCTCGCATGTAAGGCTCGAGAAGCTTCATGTTCTCGTCAGTGCTACATAATGACAAACACACGACTTCTCTTTTTGTTTCTGGACACTGCGCCGAAAAGTGACCCGGCTTCTGGCACGTATAACACACGCGCGCTTGCCTCGCCTCGAACCGCTTTCTGCGTTCGGCTTCGGCTGCCGCCGTCTCCTTACGTTCGGTCGGACTGCTTTCACTCGCATCCGCACTACGCGTGTCCCCCCTTGCTCTCATGGGTGTGAACTTCGGCCTCTCAGACTTGGAGCCAAATTCACCCTTTTGACCGTCCTTAGCTCCGCGAGCCCGACGCGTCACAAACTCCTCGGCTAGCTCGGCGGCTTTAGCCACTGTACTAACGTCTGGCCTATCCAAGACCCAGTACCGCACGTTCTCAGGTAACCGACTATAAAACTGTTCCAGCCCGAAACACTGCAGAATTTTCTCGTGGTCACCAAACGCTTTCTCTTCTTTGAGCCACTCCTGCATGTTTGACATAAGCCTGTAGGCAAACTCTGTATATGACTCATTTCTGCCTTTTTCATTTTCCCGAAACTTCCGACGGAACGCCTCCGCTGACAGCCTGTACTTTTTTAGCAGACTCGATTTCACTTGGTCGAAATCCTCTGCCTCCTCTCTCTTCAAGCGAGCGACTACGTCGGCCGCCTCGCCGGGTAACAAAGTGAGCAAGCGCTGTGGCCACGTTTCCCGAGAGAACCCCTGCTTCTCGCACGTTCGCTCAAAGTTAACCAGGAACAAACCAATGTCCTCTCCAAGCTTAAACGGCCGCATCAGGTCAGTCATTTTGAACGATACCCGTTCTCCTGCACCGTGTGCCTGACTTCCATTACGAGCGCGTTCCATCTCTACCTCGAGACGCTTCATTTCTAAAGCGTGGTCGCGCTCTTCTTTCTCTTTTTGCTCTTTACGTTCGCGCTCCTCTTTCTCTTTTTGTTCTTTACGTTCGCGCTCCTCTTTCTCTTTTTGTTCTTTACGTTCGCGCTCGTCTTTCTCTTTTTGCTCTTTACGTTCGCGCTCGTTTTTCTCTTTTTGCTCCCTCTCCTCAATGGTCTCAAGGCATTCCGACAGCTCGTCATCCTCAGCCTCCAACTCAAGAATAGCCCTTAGCAGTTCTGGTTTTCTGAGTTTGTCTGAGACATCCAGACCCAACTCTCTTGCAAGCTCCAGCAATTTCGGTTTGCGCAACGACTTCAAATCCATGGCTGCTCCGAATGCTGCTTTCTCTACTGCCTACTATTGTCTTGCCGCAAACTAACCCGGCAGCAACGACAACACAATTACCAGCTCTGTTTCTGACACTAACAAAAGCCTGGCAAAACTCAGAAGAAGAAAGTCCCGCACTCACCAAACCTCGCAGCCACGAATTCAGCGCAGTCGTTCCGCTGCAGGCAACCAGTCATCACACAGGGCTCGTTGCACTGCTCCCGGATGGTCGTTGTGCTGCTCAGCATACAGTTGACCGCATATCTTCGCTGCTGGCCTCCGTTGTCGGGATCTCACCGCTGGCAACCAGTTGTTGCATTTGGGTTGCAAGCCCCAAGGGTAGCGTTGGCCGGGCGGCCTGGGGCAAAGCTGGAAACATCCGAAGGTCCCGGCAAAGGATGACTCGACTGGCAACAGAACAACTTATTTATTCTGGCATCGCAAAAGAGCAGCCGGTCAGGGCGACCACGTTACTCGAAGGACGAAATCGAAGTCTCTCGTTGGCGTCCGGGGCAGCCCCCTTTATACCCACGGAGTCGAGGGCAAGAGGGAACGGCTTGGGAAGAGTCATCCGATACGGCGACGCTTGAACATGTTCAGGCGTGACGGGCGCGTCCGCCAGGCCGGCGCCGGTCAGACCTCCTCGCCTCCCAGTTGGAGAGCTCCTCTCCCCGGCTGCCGCGCTTTGACAAGCGTGGGCAAAACATGCACACACACAAACACGCACGCACGACGACACGTGGCACTGAAACCTGCCTGGACGCGCTTGGCGGGAGGCGTTGCGGCAGCGATGAACGAAGCCGCGGCATCCGGTGCATCCGCGCCGGCTATACCGCGCGCTGTAGGCGAGACGTAACAATACCCTTCTCCTTAAAGCAGTCCCCTAGTCATCGGGTTCTGTGTATGGCGTGCGTCCCGAACTGCAGCGATATTCGTGCGCGTTCCACGGCTGCTTGGACGCTGGTTCGGGGAAACCGGGTTTCGGAGTCTCCGCGGCGCGGGATCCAGGGAGAAACGGGAAGGCTTTTTCGGAGAAACAATCGGTCGCCGGGACTTTTCCCGCCGGCGGTGTAGGCACCCGGGCCTTTGGAGTGGGCTCCTCTACGTATACCTCTTTCCTTCTTTCTTCGTTGGTGAGTCACTCAGGTCGGCGGGGCCTCGAATGCTGAACCTCGCTTCTGGGGAAGCCGGGTTTCAGATTTTGCGATTAGACGTACAGCGTGCTCTGTGTTTGATTTCAGTGTTGGGGAAATAGCTTTGACAACCTTTTCCCGAGAATTTTGGCCTGCGCGGCCCGCTATTGTTTCGGCGAACGAATTCTGGTTCGAAGTCCGCAGTCGTATTTTTCGAGAAAAAATTTCGCTGTTTAATAAGACAGCCAGAGCCTGTGTACTTTAGTTTCTTTCTTCAATGTCTTGCCGTACGTATATATCGTTATTCATATAATCTTTTAATACACGCTACTAGATCTCGGGTGCATTAATTACAAAACAGCGAAGTTATTTCCCATATAACACGGGTGCAGTTCTGACGAATCAGTATTTGAATGACGACATGCAAAAAGAAAAGAAACAGTTCCAAAATTCGTCAAGTTCTGTGCTAACACTGTCTGAACATTCATTCTCAAAAGAAAAGAAAAAGCTAGCTTCATGCGTAGCTATTACGTAGAACCAAATGCGTTATACATTTATTATACCCAACAGGCACAAAAAGGAATACAGGGAAGTCTTTTCTTTTGTCCTTATGCTGGAAAGGGCCTCCTCACTTTTCAGCGGCACTCATCCTGAACCTAGTAAGACAAGCTTACTTGTATCGAATCGCGGCGCGATTGAAAGCGCGGCATTCGCGCCACAAAGTTTGCGTGGAACCGTTATGAACTGAATCCCGAACGTGGGCGGGTTTCCCCTTTGACATATCGCGTTCGGGCACTTCGCTTCCTTTTGAATCAAGTCGGGCGTGGGCCTCCCGTGAAGAGCTTCCTACGAGCCCGGAAAGCTTCGACACTCGCCTGCTGTCTGTTGTCTCTTGCACTGCTCCACACGCTTCCTTATCTCTTATTGCCTCCTGTGCTCTTTTGAATGCCGAGTGCAAGTGGAGGGATTGAATTTGAAGCAGTTAAGAAGCGAGTCAGTTCCTTTTCGCTGTGCGCGTCGCTTGTCGGAGTATTTCAATTCGTGAGGACAGTAATAGAGAGATGAACTGACCTCTGACAGTCGCATCTTTTCATTTGTTCAGCGAAGGAAAAGACAGATAGGCTTTCGGCCACGCTGCAGCGGGGGCTTTAAGTGAAGGTGAGCTATTGAAGGCGGCACTTGTGGGCTCTTTTGGTGACCTGATATGGTGATGTTCCTGTTGGTTAATTGTTGTTTTAATTTTCATTCATTTACCTGCTTGTGTGCGCTTAGCCGCGAAGTGTTGTCAGGCTGTGTGGATGTATCAAGAAGTTCACTGCTCAAGTCTGTGGAGGGGGGGGGGGGGGGGGTAGTGCGTCTGTTTTTTTTTATGTGTCTGCCCACGGTAAAAGCAGCCACCGAACAAAAAGGCTAGAGAGAGAAACGTTATTCCTACGAATAGCATAAAATAAAGACTCTCGGGCTGATACATTGTACTAAGCGAGCGGAGCTTACCTCTGTTCTGCTGTGCGGCAGTGCTCACAGCCATCCTATTGTGCGGCGAATAAGGGGCAGGGCAAAGGTCGTGCACGACGTTATCGAGCTGGTGGAGGTCGCGATGCATTGCCTCTCATCGGTGATGACCTTCCGTCTCGTCGGTACTGCGCTGCGGTTTTCTTAACCGAGAGGAGGGTAAAGTGAAAGCTGATTTCAGTATTTGAGGGGCTCTTCCACTGACTCTTTATCTGCTCGCATGGTATCGCCCTTCGCTCCTGGTTGAGTACGTGGTTACGCGTGAGAAGGGTTAACTGAGCAGTAAAACCTTAACTGATCAACTGGTTTCCTGGATGCTGGGGCAGCCTGTCCGGCGACTCTAAGATCAAAGCGATGGCCGGTTAAACCCGAGCGCTGGCTGGAAGGAAAAGGAGGAGGAAAAAACTTGAAAAACGAATGATGAGTGGACGGTCCTCGTTGGACTTGCGAAAGAAACGCGACCTCCTCTTGGCTCGGAGGGCTTCCGCGTGAGTTAGATAAAGGCCAGACATGGGCAGTTGGCTCTACACTACGTGTATGCCAAGCCCGCTGATTAAAAGCAAAAGAGACACGGCGCTCAGAAGTATTGCACATAACTAGCACTTGCATTAGGCTGAGATACCAGACGTGGGATGCTTTTCGTGCGGTTTCGCGTTCGTTAACTCAGAATGAACCAACGCCACCTAGATCTATATAGGTGGCGTTGGCTCAACCCATGGAGGAAGAAAAACTAGGAGGGAGCATGACGTCCCTCGATAAAGCCTCTGCAAGCCATCCTCCTCTGACGCCGCTGCCGAGGGCCCTTTTGCGCGATGACTCTTGGGAAATAGCCCTTTACATAAAAACCGGACTGCCAACCAGCTTGGATCGCGGTGCTTTTTAGTGAACGTCCGTGCTCGATCCGATGTAGCGAAACCGAAATCCGGCTAAGAGCTACCGCTGCCTTGTCACACGAGGGCCTGTTTCCCATGATGCTTTCCATTATATTTTTTATGACTATAATAGGCTTCAAGATTATGACATCACGCTCTATTATAGTTTCTTTTTTTCCTCCACGGTTCAACCCTATATCGCAGCTAGCGCGGCGACGCAAAGCTTTACATGCTGCGTGGTTTTCGCAGCGGAAGGATGAGACATAAGCGGTCTGTGGGACGGGACACCTGATACTGGAGGGGGGTATATAGGCTGGTTGTTTTTGCTGTCGGTGCTTGCCTGAGCTGTCTGCTGTGTCGCGCGCTCCTTTCCTGCCTGGACGCTTTCTGGGGAGGGCAAGACAACACACTCCGCCCTTTTTTGTGTATGTTTGCTTCCGACGACACACCGCTTGTCAGCAGCACAGCTGTCCCGTGTCCGTGCAACGGTTTGTTGCGTGCGCTGCTCGTGTTGCGGAGGCGATAACGGGGCGAGGTGAGAATGGGGGAAGGAGGGGGAGGAGGAAGGTGGCAGTCACGTGTCTCGGGGGACTTGCGTGCGCCGTTCGTCGGCCGCTTCTTTCGAAACGTGGCACACTGCGCCGTCCGTCACGTGCGGGTCACGCAGTCTCGGTCGCGACGTTTATATACACATCGTTCGACGCGACGCGCCGTCTCCGCCGGGCCCGTGACTCGAGAGTGCAGCGAGGGCAGACAGAGCGGCGCCGCCGGAGGAAAACATTCCGCCGCCGTCGCAGCTCACCTCTTCCTCTCTTTTCGCTTTGTTTCTCGTTCTTTCTCTACGCTCTACTTCTTTGTGTCCTACCTTCTTTTATTTTTCTTCTCTCTCTCTGTTTCCTTTCATTATTTCGCCTGTTTTGCCCGTCTGCCTGGGTGTCAGCGTTTTCCTTCGGCGCTGCCGATCACGTTGCATGCGACTCGTCGTGCTGGTTTTCGCACGTGAACGCGACTGGGTCCCTTTGTTTTCCTTCTCCTCTTGGTTGGCCTGTCGCGTGGGAGGGAAGCTGCTTCGTATGAACATCAAATGTACTACGTATGTCTGTGGAGCTGTGGTCGGCAGCGCTGAGGAAGTGGTTTCCAGCCCAGCGGTGCAGTTTATAGTTTAGCGTACCGAGCTTCCAGGGCTCGTTAATAA
Source organism: Amblyomma americanum (assembly GCF_052857255.1). Lineage (NCBI taxonomy): Eukaryota > Metazoa > Arthropoda > Arachnida > Ixodida > Ixodidae > Amblyomma > Amblyomma americanum. The sequence continues at coordinate 207,643,880 of NC_135501.1, forward strand.
GCGAAATATATCCGGAGCCTTAGACTAAGGTGCATTGCGCGTAATCAATCAATCAATTAATCAATCGATCCACAACTAACGAAGCATGGAAGTAGGATAGAATAACCGTCCATAGAGTGCGCTTTCTTTCTTTCTTTCTTTCTTTCTTTCTTTCTTTCTTTCTTTCTTTCTTTCTTTCTTTCCTTCCTTCTTTCTTTCTTACCACTGTGTATTATCCGCTCAGCCGGAATGGCGGCTGGTGTTTGTACTTGGTTACTCACTCGTCCTCTTCTTCTCGTGTCATCTCGGCTTCGCGGCGGCGTTTTCATCCCGTCTCTCTCACTTTCTTTTCCGTTCTTTTCATCGTCTCACAATAATTTTTGTCCCCATACCCCGCCCTCTTTATTTTCCTAATTTTCCCACACCCGCCTTTCCTTTCTCATGCACGCAGCCCCACTCAGCTTTTCGTCGTCACTGTGTTGCGATCGTGGCGCATGAATGCGGCGGCACTTTTCCTAGCCTATAAGCGAAGGAATAAAGCGAACCGCGCGACATTAGAACGGGAAGCAACCGCTCAGTGCAGTGAAGGGGGGGAGTGATTGCCGCTTCCTTAGCGCCAAGAGCTCGTTTCTTGAAAGGCGCCATACGCCGACGACGCGACGTCGGCGGCGCTTTTATTGTTTAATTCTGCGCGCCTCTTCCTCCTCTCAAAAGAAGGGAAGACCGAAAGTGAGGGAAAATGAGGAACAAATAAAAAGCGATTCTATTCACTGCCCCTCCGCCGTTTCTCCTTTATATCATGCCCGAGGAAAATTCCCTCGGTTGCCTGCGTCTCCTTCGGGTGGAAGCAATGGGGCGAGCGTGCAAAAGCGATACCTGCGGTTGCCGTGGCAACACTGTGCCGGAATAGCTTCTGGCCGTTAAAATGGCTCAATGGCGTGCTAAATTTGTGCCCGATTGCAGTGCTGGGGTAGCACTGTTGCACGGCGAGATTTGTACTTAGCCCTCTTTTGACTCCGGTGCTGTCAGTTCAGCTTGGTTGTTAGTGCAGGCACTCCTGCCAGTTACGTGGGTGTCCACAACTGGCGACTTATTACGCATCTGTCCCGTCACTTGTCGCTTTTGCTTAATCACCACGCCTGTGATGTCATATATGACGTAAAACGCACAACGCTGATTGGCGAGCTGCCGCTCGGCGCTTGGTTCAGCCAGCGCAACCAATCCAACATGCTGTACAGTCGGGGACATAAGTCTGTGGACCACGTGTTCTTCAGGCGAAGCCGATAGCTCTGCTATTTGCCGGCTGCTGTACACGACTCCCAGCTGTTCACGCCAGGGCTGGATTTGTTGACAAGGGCTTTAATAATAATAATAATTGGTTTTTTGGGGAAAGGAAATGGCGCAGTATCTGTCTCATATATCGTTGGACACCTGAACCGCGCCGTTAGGGAAGGGACAAGGGAGGGAGTGAAAGAAGAAAGGAAGAAGGAAGTGCCGTAGTGGAGGGCTCCGGAATAATTTCGACCACCTGGGGATCTTTAACGTGCACTGACATCGCACAGCACACGGGCGCCTTTTTTTCCTCCATAAAAACGCAGCCGCCGCGGTCGGGTTCGAACCCGGGAACTCCGGATCAGTAGTCGAGCGCCCTAACCACTGAGCCAAGGGCTTTATCTGTTTTTCTTTCTCGTTTTACAGATAAACAAAATGTATACGGCACGGCTGAAATGTGCAGCAGTGTCTCACGTACCTTAGTCTTGATCCTAGAACATGCATGCAGGCAGCCGCAGTCGAAACTTCGTTTGCCTTCTCTTGGTATCTTGAACAATTAGACGCAACCCACCCTTTCTGCTTTCATGTCAACAACGTAAATGCTGCCACTGGAACAGACAGCACACGCTTTCAACGCTGTTAATGTCACGTTTTTATTTATCTCAGTGCTGACCTGCTCGAAGCTACAGCGCTTCCATCGTGGAAATAGAGCGAAGCTCTGCGTAAAATTAAAGGAAAGGCAGAGGAAATCTCGGAAGCAATTTAACTGGACGCGAGAGATCAATTCTATCTCCCTCTTCTTAGTGGTGCGTTTATGTCTGTCTTTTTCTGGTTTTCTTTCTTTTTCAATTTTTTTATTCCCTTTTCCATTCTGTTAGCTCTCCTGTGATAATAATTTTGGATGTACTCTTCCCCCCCCCCCTCCCGCTTTCCCGAAAGAGCTTTCCTTTCGCTTGCTTTCCCGGAAAGGGGAGAGGAGGGAAGTTTGAACAGAAACTTCCGCGAAGTGGCCGCAGAAAAGACGAAGACAGTCGACCTTGCGTCCCGGAACTGATGGCCCAGATTTTTCCCCTTCCGGTCGCCATTATCCCGCTGTGCCCCCACCGCTACTTGTTTGGGCGATCCCTCCCCGTTTATTTCTTCGACTCGCTCGCTGTTTCTCCCCCTAGGGAACCTAATTGGTTCCTTGTCGAAACTATTCGGTCTAGCATGGGGTTGCTGCCAGAGACTACAGACGTCCCTCTGATCGATGGCTTGATATCCATTACGTATATATAGCACGCTGACCCGGAAATGGTTGCTGTTCCACCAAAAGAAGAAAAGAACACAACAAAACGAAGCTGGAAACGGGCAGAGAAGAGCTTTGCACTTCGACGATACCTAATCTTCTTGAGCCTCGAGCGACGTGGAAAGAGTAAGCTACGTCAGAGGGGCTTCGGGCGACCAGGTGCACTAACAAGTGTGCAGACGTATTTATGTGTGCGGAAACGTAATCCAGATGCATGTGTTAACGCAGGTGCGCGCTTACGGTGACGGAGATTTCGGTTCGTGTACTTTGTATTGCCGCGTTCGAATTGCGGGCAGTCGAGCTTTACTTGCATTTCTGCTCACCTGCCGATGTATTCTGAACAAGTGTACTTAATTCCATCATTATGCGCGTGTAACGAAGACCAAACACTTCCCGAACGGAGTAATTTTAATGCGAGATTCGCCCTGTAACGTAGCTAAAACGGGAGAAAGGATTTAACCTGAGCCCTCCTTATTTGCTTCTCTGCGGTATGTGATGCGTGTATTTAAAGTAAGGCTAATAGGAGTAGCTTTTTGTACGACACGGTACTGTAGTGGACTTTAATGTTCCGAAGTGACATATATAGGCTATGAGGGACGCCGTGGCGGAGGGCTCCGGATGAATTTCGGCCAACCGGGGTTCTTTGTTCCGTAGTGAGTGCAGCCCGACTGATGGTGATCATGATAAAGCTGATAAGGACCTACAAATTCGCTCTGCTGACAGCGCATATACGTCGTGTTGGCTTTCCGTTTCTGAGAGCCGCACAGGCAGAGCAGTTGGCGGCAAAGCTGAGTGCAGGGAGACGCGTGGCTGCGTCGTCCGAAACTCAGCGTATATTCCCTGCATGTCTGCTCGCCCTGGAGGCACGTTTTTGTGTGCACTAGCCTGCATCGTAGCACTTAAGCACAATGCTATTATGCTACGCCACGGGGTAGAGCCGCTGCAGCCGGCTCAAATCGCCTTAACAAAGGCGCGCTCATAAAGCGCAGTAGGCTTAGCGAGCAACCGCTGGACTGAGTTAATAATCCTGCAGCGTTATCCCCGCCGTCCAGTTGTCTATTTCCCATGAGCGAATAATAGTGGACAGCGCTGTCGGTAAGTGCATCTCTGATTTCTTCAGCTTTAATCGTTGCCATCCGTCACCAGTTTTACATTAATCTGCAGACCGGAGAGAGCGAGAGCCCTTCCGTGCGGTGAAATGCCTACAGCAGCAGGTGTTTCTGGGTAACCTAACCTAACCAAGGCGAATACTCGGATGTCCTGTAAAGAGGAGACGCTCGAATTTCAAACTCGCTCAAGGCGGTTAGACGCGGGCTTTTGAAGGTCAGTATGTGTTTAAAGAGGGGCTAATGGTTGGAGGGCTTCGAGCAAACGCTGAGGCTTGATTCATATTCGGTTGCTTGCTCCGGGGATTGAGCAAATCACTCTGCTTATTGACCTTTTGTACCGTCTTTTGTTTTGAATGACTCTTGAGCAAACAGCGAAAATGACATTAAGAGAAACCTGTGCGAACCTGCGGGCTTCCCGTGAAGAGCTTCTTGACAGTGATATAAAAAAAATGAAATGTGAGAAATATTCTTTGATCTTTTTATTCTATTCAATTAGTGCAGCATTCAGTATGATATGTTGTGAAATGAAGGAACGAATTAAACGCCGGAGGGGCCGCTAAGTGGTCATCGCTACTCATACGTTCATTGTACTACTCACACAGCAGATTTCCCAGGTTCATTTGCCATGTAAAGTGATTTAAATCCTAGGGGGCGCTTCTTGCGCTGTCGTTTGTCAAGATAAATGAAAAGTTTAAACGCAAAGAAGGAAGTTGCAATCGCGTTTCCGACTCGGGAGTCATGAGGGAGGAGGATACAGGGCAGTCGAAAGCAAAGCGCACATGTAGTAGGACGGTCGGAGGCAGCTGTTTCAACAACTCCAGCACTACAACAGCTACAAGGTTCTGCTCAACACGAACGACACATCTTTAGAAGGGAGACGGCCGGAGGGGCCAGGACTTCGCTTTTGATGCACGCTGCCCTGGGCGCCGTCTCGCGACGTCTATTTGAATGTCCTCTTCCTTCCCCATCCCTTCTCTCTCTTCCCTCCTCCTCTCGTTTGCTCCCTTTCTCTCCGTCTTCTCGGTGCCTCCTCCTCCCTAAATGAGTTCAGCGTCACGAGAGCTTGGGAAAAGAGTGGCTGGCCATTTTGTCCTGATTTTGTGTGTGTGCGTGCGTGAGGAACTTTACTGCATTACATTTTATTATACGACTATTATGGACTACCGATTATACATACCTATATTGTGCTGCTACACTGAAGGATTTACTCAGTCTCAACTTTACGGTGCGGCGATGGAACCTGTACAGTCGTCGCCAGCCAAATCCGGAACGCAACCATGCGCATGCGCTGTCTCTATTTCTACGCGGCTTCTCCCTCCAGGGCCCAAAGTCATCGAGGCATAACAGGCTAATCAGCTCGGCGCTTATGTAAGGTAGGAACCTTTTACATAAATGGCTGACCATTATGAAAAACGCGGAGTTGCAAGCAAGCTTATCACCTGCCTCTAATGCCTCAGCCTGTCTCTCGGCATCCACACTAATGCCAACAAATTGTGGGAGCTAGGGACGCCGGTTGTCTGCCAGGAGCCGTTTCTCACGTGACAGCAGCGCTTCGTGACTGACTTGACCGGAGTATTCTATACTGTCGTTTGCTGCCGTGACTAGCCGTCGTCATGGTCGAGGAACTGCTTGTTCTAATAATTGCGTTAATTAGTCCGTTTACAGAGGTTAGAGGACCAGATGTAGTTAATTGCATCTAAAGCGGAAATCAAGAGGATAAAATGGGCTTTGGCAGGGCGAATAATACGGCGAGCACATAACTGATGCTCTGTTAGGATAACCGAGTGGTTTCCAAAGGAAGGAAAGCATATTTGATGGCTGCAGATAGTGTGGTAGAGAGATGAGATGAGCATAGATCATCGTTCTACAGTAATGGTCGTTATCTGGAAGATGGGGGTTTGGATAATGATTACGATTAGTCCGTGCCTTTAAGCGAGGCTGGCTCTACGTGTGCTAGCCAGGAGCCGCTAGTAGCTGAGGCTTCACCTCCATGGGAGTCACAAAGACCTCTATTATATCTGGCTTGCTTGACATTGTAACCACGGTCCCAAAAACGTGCATACCTCTTTACCTGATAAACGCAAACTAGTTCGAGTCGCAGTGTTTACAAAACATCGTTCTCTCACTCTCTTTCTCTCGTGCGTGCTCGTTCTTGAACTGCTTTGCGAATTCGGCGCAGTGGCTGTTCATGCGGACGCCATGGATATGCCTTGTTTCACGCTGCACCGTACAAACAACGACGAGACGGGGAGGGCAACGTATGGCGACACAACGGGAAGAATCACTGTGGCCCGATGATCCCCGCGCAGCGTTTTTACGACGTAGCCCCTCTTTTTACGAGTAAAGTTTAACGCTCCATGAAGCGAGTGGGGGGCACAAAAACCGGTGTCGATTGATAGCGGCTGAAGCGGACGAGGACGATGCGTTTTGTGAGCGCGGAAGCGAGCAAGGGACGGAGCGAAGGTGATAGCAATGAGGAATAAGAAAAAGTCGCCGGTTTGCTGCATGGTGGCCATAAAGGGAAGCGGATTCGAGGGCTGGGCGACTGAGATAGACAGAATAGAAACAGAAACTTGGAAAGAAAGAGGGACTCGAGCATGAGAGATGGATAGATTGAAGGAGGGATAGATCAGAGTATCCCCGGCGGCGTTTCGGTTTGAGTCTAACACGAACTTGGGTCGAGAATAAGAAGAAAGAGGCGTTTCTGATTCGAAACCCTCTGTTTGGCGAAAGAATTGCGGTGAACGGCGCAGACACAAGCGGAATGCGTTGCCTCAGATCCCTGGCTGAATGTGTACGAGCGCGCCATTGAGTTCAGGAAACGAAGAGATGAAAAAGAGAATAATAGGACTCCCAGCGGGATGTTTGAAAAGTGATCGCTGAAAAGAGGGAAAAAAAAAAGCGCGGTATGGGCTTGGTCTTTAGAAACAGAGGGTCTTGAAAGACCTTTCTCTAAGCAATGGGACCAAATCACCGGTTTCTCGTATGTGGTCTCCTCAAGACTTGGATTGGCGGACATCCTGATGATATTTTGATGGCCCCGGCCCTTTGTCACCCTCCTCACCGTATTTCTGCGTCCCATTATGTTTATAGCTTTATCTCTTCAGCATTATACGCACTGGGGCCGGTGACGATAATGTGAAGATCAACACAAATGGAGAACCCTTCGCAAATTCAAGAAGCTCGTTCTGACTTTATTTCTTTATTTGATTCCGGGTTACAACACGATTACAAAGTAAGGGCAAAAAAGTACTGAGAACCCGGCTGACGCAAAAAAAAAAGAGTAAAATAAAAAGTGCTCGCAAGGCGAAGTGGAAGAGTTGGCCCTCTTGTTTGGTCGTCGTCATCGTCGGCGCTTTGTGCGATGCGAGGTACTTGCTGATTCTGGCGAAGAACACTTGGCGCGTCTGGGTGGAATCGACTGCACTTGAGAACAAGGGGACGGAGCCTTTATTCCGGGTTCGCCGTGTACATGCGGGTGTCCGTGCCTCTTCGCATGTCTGTTTGTACTGAACAGTTTGGCTCGGTTTGGATTGAGGTGACTTTGGTGTTGTCTCGTTAGTGACCCTCAATTAAAGGAGTTATTACTCCCTTGTAACAAAACTACTCCACCTTGGGGGCTTTCCCTAAACATTTGACCAACGCTGTTCCCACTTCGAGTTATTGATCAATTCGCTCTCGCCCTACCATAAGCTTGGCGTCCCGGTTAGCTCAGCTGGTAGAGCGACTGCTCCGGTGAAGCGGTGGTCCCGGGTTCGAACCCCGGACCAGGACGAATTTTTCTTCAACTACGAAGTTTCTGGGAAAGCTAACCCGGGACCAGGACGAATTTTTCTTCAACTACGAAGTTTCTGGGAAAGCTTCCTTTGTAGCCGTATGGTAGCGCCTGGGTGGACGCCAATGAGTAATTACTCCCTTATTACAAAATTACTACACCTTGGGGGCTTCCCCTAAACACTTGACCAACTAAATTATCTCGCGAGGCCGGAGTGGTTTTGTATCCTAGCCATTCTATAGCTTCACGACCGCCTCTGTGTTCAGCTGTTTGTTGTTCAACTTATTTTGTTGTGGATGTTTTCTTGCTTTCGATTTTGTCACTTTTTTGTGACTGGTGTTTGTTTCCATGGTGCGATTTTGCTTTTCATTTTTTTTGCTTCGGCATTTTATGTTGCGCAGAAACGACTTAGGCTAGCAAAATTTCCTTTTACATTAATGGACTCTTCTGTGGAGCCTACTAAAATCCCTAGAAAGTGTGTCCCGCTTCCTCCGAATTTATCCAGGCAGCGGGATTTTCTTAGCCGCAGAGTGGGGTCCTTGCGGAAAACCTAAAGACCAAAAGTTCTAAGGTGGGAAGAAGGGTTCTCTTCTTTACCTTATACAGATTTTGAGCTTAGGCGTTGCCATAAGTGCTGAGAAACAAAGGCTAAGAAACAAACACCGCTGCTTAGTTACTTTTAGCAAAGACAACACATTGTCATTGGAAGCTTTCGTACGCGTTGGGATGTGCGCAGTTCATATCAAGGTCGCAGGTGCAAGTCATATCAGGGGAACACCTCAATAACAAGCAGTCGTCGATTACTCCGCCAGTGTAGACGAGAAGCGCACTCTTTGCTTTTATAAGTGGCTTTTTTCTGGTTCCACCGTGCAAACTATATGTTCCCTTAAGAATTGTTTTCTTTTTTTCCTTCGTTTACTCAATTATAACCGCCTCATTTGCGGGGAAAAAGACATCCAAGAACAAGAAGAAAGTAGAGAGTTCATTTTGTCGCATCAAATTCTAGCACAACTTGATTCGAACCCTTCCTGCGTTCGGGGCTTCCAGCCACGCTCGGTGTTCGCTGTTTGATGAGGGAAATCGTGATCATTATGAATCGTCGTGACGACGCCAATCATCAGCCTGATTGTCATCAACACGGAGCGATGTGTTTTCTGCTTGTGGATTCGCTAGCGTGGATTTTTTACGTGGTTGCGAAGATGTAGCCCGTTTCCAACCTCATCCATTTTTTTTTTTTTTGCGTTTTTCCTTCCCAGCTCATTTTTCTCTCCCTCACAACCGCTGCTTCCACCTCGCACCCTCTCTCAGTTCCGGTTTAACGTTCGCGCGCTTCCGGATCGGGTCACTCCACTTTGCCCTAAAGCCTGAAAAAAAAAAAAGGCTGGGAAAATTGCATAGAAAATAAGGAGAGAGGAAAAAAAAGGGAAGAAAGACACCGGGGTTGGGTGAAAGCCGATACGTACGTCCGGAGAGGCGCAAGAGAGTCATGCAGGGGGCGTTTGCATGCAGCTTGAATCGCGTGTACTCCCTTCTTCATAGCGCGCTCACTTTTATTTTACGATTTCTTTTTTCAAACTCCAGTGCAATGAAAACAGGCGCCCCGGATGGGAACCGAGTATCCAGGAGGTGTTGAGAAGATAGCGCGACATTATTCCTCTGACCTCCTCTCTCTCTCTCTCTCTCTCTCTCTCTTTGTCCTGGGACGAAGGGAGCTTAAAGCTTTTAAGGAAAAAAAGTCAGCTCGTGAAACGGCGTGTCCTGCTCAGGTTTCCAACTGACGTGGTGATTAATCATCGACGGTTAGGGGGACCGACGTTTCGGACCACGCTTCCGGTCTCGTGTGTTGAGTCGAACCGGCTGCTGAAGTCGGCTGCTACTACTATCCGAAGCAAGCAAGTAGGCTATAGAAAGAAGAAAAAAAAATATTCTATGCGTCTCTGCATTGAAACGCGCCTTAGATCTAACCGCCAGAAATATTGGGATCAGTTGTGGTTCTCGGTAAAGTGCGGAGAGAAAGGCGCATTTTAATGCGAAAACGTCAGATGGCTCATGTTGCCCATAAAGTGGAGGCTTTACAAAACTCTAAGCAAAAAACGCCCTAAGCAACTTCGGTGTCTGCCAGGTTCGCTAGGAGGTCTTCTTTAGCATGTCTGGAGATGTCCCTGATTTCGCTTTCTCTGCAACTTTCGTCGATACATTCCAACCAACCGTATCTGTCAAGCTTGGCTGGACTCCGTATTTACAGGTTGTCGTGGACGCAGCGGCATGGTTGACGAAAACTCAAGCGCTTAATGCTACTTTTGACGACACCGCTCAATTCAGCGATCGGGTCGCACGGGGTGCAAATTGCGAGTCATGTTTCAAGGACCGGTCACATGTTATTGACCTGCACACCGGTTGAAGTTTGTCTGTACGGCCCAATTTTAAAGGCCATCGACCGGCCTGCAGATATCGCACGTTGAGCGATGTCCGTTGAGGAGCCAGAGCCATTTGGCCACTTGCGGCTCCAAATGGCAGCTCGCTCACGTCGAGCGCGCGAAAAGGGGACAAAACAAAATAGTCCTGGCGTGTTAGGGCACGTGAAAATTTGTCAGCCCCGCCGAATAAGTCGCACGCTTGCTCCGCGCTGTTCGCTTGGGGGGTCGAGAACCGTGATAATGGTGTCGTATGCACCCATCCTGCGCGAGAAAGAACAAATGGCACTGTCACTTGTTGAGGCGCAGGAAACCGATGGGGGAGGGAGGAGGAGGAAACCAGGGAGCAGGAAGAAGACATGCTGGGTGCGGGGGGGGGGGGGGGGGTTAAAATAGAAAGGAGGGGAGGGGACAGGCGGAGAAATCCACAACCGGCCCTCCTCGGACACGCTCCACGGGCTGTCCTGTTCTGAACGCTTCGTTGAGCATCTGCGCGCTCGCTGGCGTCTCTTCACCCCGCTCGAGGCTCTTTCCCTGACCGACGCGGCTCGATCCGAAGCGAAGAAGCGGGGCGGGAAGGGAGGGGGGGCACAGACAAGGCGCCCAAAGAAGGGCGCCTTGTCTGTGCCAGCAAAGCTGCTTCTTCATGAGAGAACGAAGAAGCGGTGAAAAGGAGAGAGAGAGAAGCGAAGAAGGCAGTGATGAAACGCGATGCAAATGGGAGAGGGTGAAAGTAACGAGGAAAAGGAAGTTCTCCCTCGAGGGGGGGGCAAAAAGCCAGGTGTCTCCTTTATTTGACTGCAGCCCTCTCTCTACTGGAGCACTCGCGTTCGCGGCGAGTTTAGGCAGCGGCTGGTTTGCTGGCTGCCCCAGGCAGGTGGGGAGCGCAGACCCTCCGCGGTCTTCACACTCGTGCCCTTTCCCTGGAAGCCTTCTCTCCTCTTTCTTTTTGTTATTATTCGCGCTTACGCTCTGCTCGTTCTATTCGGCCCGGGGGGGGGGGGGGGGGGGGGGGGCAGCAAGGAAGAGGTCGGGGACAGTGCCGAAATTCGGTTTCGCTTCGCTGTTCGCCTGTTGCCCATTTGTTTCGATTTATTTCCTTCCTTTTTTTTTTATTACGGTGGGTCGCTGAGCAGCTGCCGCTGTCTGCTCCGCCTGCTATGGATCGCACGCCCATATTCGCTGTCGCTTTTATCTTTCATTGTCTTTCTCTCTCGCTTTTCGCGTCCCTTACCTCCTCGAACTACTGGGCCTCCGAAAAAGTCCCGCACTTTCGGTGTGGGGCGCAGGGCCTGTCCCCCAGCCGCCGCTGGCTGCCTCCGCCGCAAATGTGAACGAACTCGTTAGGACTGCGCCCCCCTGTGTGTGTGTGTGTACCTCCCGGGTCTCTCCCGTCGCCCATTGTGTGGAACGGCGCTTTGACACGTGCTGCTGCTCGCTTTGTGGCAGGGTAGGCTCTCTCTCAGGTGTGCTGAACGGAAGCCTGAAAGACGAGGTCTGGACATGGGCTGATCTCTTTCACTTTCGTAGTACGTAGTGTCTTGCCCTTTGGGTTAGCATAGGCCCTCACAAGCGTGGCCACGCTGAGAGCCGCCTTCATCTGAGTCTACTGAACTTCCACTGCTGAACTTCTATTTCACCATTCTCTCACTGCGTTGTTGTTCTCTGTTTCAGATTTACGATGTGCTCAGCTGTTTTGTATATTTGTAGCGCTGGCTTAACGTGTTACCGTTAGAAGGGTCTGTGGAAGCGGAAATGGCGACCGCTGTTACGCATTGCCACCTCGGATATAACGAACTTAAGTGTGTTAACTTCAGATATAAGGAACCTAAGTACGCGACCTCGGATATAATGAACTTTAGTTTATTAACCTCGGCTGTAACGAACTTTCATTTGTTACTTCGCATATAACGACCTTTTAGTGTGTCAACCTGCTCACACATTCAAACGGTCCACCGAGGATCGACTTTTGTTTTTCTTCGTTTTTTCCAAACCCCCTGCCTGTGGGGGTTTGGATGTAATGTTTGTCTAATTTCTAATGTCCTATTGTGTGACTAGCAACACTAGACAGACATACGTTTTTGACGCGTCAGGATACGTGTTTATTATAATAGCTTTTTGTTAGGAGTCCGCTACAGCTTGGAACTCTTAGTATTCCCCCAAGAAAATTGACCCGTCTCAATTCTTCCTGCGTACAGTAGGAAAGAATCGATGTTGTTCACGCGTGCGCTTCGTCTTCTAGCTTCCGCTTTTTTTTTTCCCATCTGTGCGCTGCCGTTTTTTGGTGGTCGTAATACGTTACAACACACACGTCTTCTTCGGCTTCGCAATAATGACGCTGTCTCTGCAGGAGATTTACTTAATTTGCCGTAACCACGTGAGAGGAAAGCGTGCTCATCAACGTCGCACTTTGCGCGCGAAGCTGGAAAAAGAACAAAAAAGAAATACAACTGCCACGTCATTCGAGGAGAAGCCGGAGAAAGTAGAGTGCCTCCTCCCGGAAACTTCCCGAAAAGAGGCGGTAATAACAAAGCAGAACTGGGTGCAAGCAGAGGTTTTCGGGTGTTTGACACTTTAAAGCCGTGTTGTCTTCCGCAAGACCATTCGACTATGTTTGTGCTTAATCCCTCTTTCTTTCTTTCTTTCTTTCTTTCTTTCTTTCTTTCTTTCTTTCTTTCTTTCTTTCTTTCTTCTCTATCTCTCTCTTCGGAAGAGTGCCAACGTCACCGTGCAATTACAGCTGACGCGCACTTTTCTTCGAACGCATACAAGAACGAGACACCGCAGTCGAAACGAAAGGACTGGTTAAACACGCGTATGAGACAATCTAAACTTGTAAACGTTGTTATTGCGCAGACTGAAGGGCACATGTATATGCGCAGGAAAACATTCCAAATTTAATTTCGACCGTAGGCACTCGAAGTTAGACCGGACCCTTCCTCGGTCGTCTTATGACGCGCACATTAGCCGCATCCCCCGGTGGGCGCTTTTCCCCGTTTGTCGTCTGCTGCTGTGCGCACGAGCCGACGGCCTTCGCTTGTCGATGCAGACGACCTCCGAAGCGACAGGGAGGGCGGCGGAAGTGTCTCTCGCTTCCGGTCTTGGCAAGCGTCTCTCCCTCGCTTCCCGGTCCAGCGGGCACGCGGCACGTGTTTGCTTTTGTGGAAATTCGAGGGTGAATCGCTCGTCACGTGTGCCTCTGCATCTATCCAGGTGTGTGTGCGCTGCAGGCCCGCGTCGCACATGCGTGAGCAGCGGACAGAATCCCTGGTCGCCTGCTGCACCTGCTAAGCCTACAAAAGTTCGTCTGCTTCATCTGCGAGGTCTCGAAAAGTCGTCTTGCTAGGCTTGCAAAGCTTGGAGCAAGCAGACGACTCGCCTTCCGAGTTTTCTGGTGTAAAGTCATGCGAGCAGCAAATTTACCTAACTACAACATGCCTTGCCGCAGATTTCATCCCGGAGTGGACAACTGAGGCGAACCAAAAAAAAATCGCGAATAGGCACAAATGATTTCGGACTTGGAACTTATTTCGTATAATTCACAGAGCAGTGTTAGGCTATTGTATTAGCAAGTGTGTTTTCAATCCTTTTTAAACGTTTTTTGGGGATTTTTTTTAGCACATTAGAGAAAGTTTCCATACACTGTTTCGCGTAAACAGTGGAAAGAAATAGGCACTCTGTACGTGGAATGCCTAACGCGTGCGCCTCTCTAATACTGGTTTGCTGTGTCGCTTCGTGGGGCTGTCCGCGTGTCAAAACAAAAGATTCGCCGTTGCCCTGGCGAGCGTCAGTCATCATCAACGAGCGAGCGCATTGTTGGTCGTCCATTGTTTGTCACGTTTTATAAGTGCCACTAATGGGCTGCCCGAGACGCTTATGCCCGGCCATTTTCGTCGCTCTTGCAGCGCGCTCTTGTTCGTTTCGTTGCCGAGGTCGCTTGTTTGTTGTTCGCTCTGCACGGATAGGAACAAAACAAACGCGCGGCATTGCGCGAAGGAAATGCCCGAGCAGCACCGAGAGAGCCAAGGGTGGCGTGTTTTGGTGAAAAGATTGTACGACTGTGGCGGAAGATGGCAACAGGTAAACACTGCGGTAGTGGAGGGTAAATGCAGAAAGAAAGAAAAAGGGAACGTGGAATGGAACGAAACAAACAAGCAAAAAAGAAACCGACGTGGCGAGTGGTGGGTTGTTTGCTGTCGTCGCGCGCTTACTTAGCCGACCGAAGGCCTCTCTCTGCATGGTTCAGTTTGGTTTGGTGATTGATTTGTTGGTGGAGCTTGGCTGCGCCTCTTTCTCGCGCGTTTCAAGCGCGTTATAACCAGCGCGTGCATCAGCAACAAGGTGGTGAGATCAGCTTCTCCATTGCAGGTTTGTCTACGTATACGGCTGGTACAGCCAGCGCCATCCAAGAGCGTTTACTTCGAGAGCAGTTTCGTTTCTGGTGTACTTGTGTCGACAGCATATAGAAAATTAGTTTTAGCAGGCTGCATGTATAAAGTAAATAAGTTTTTTTTATAAGACACAGCACGCAAAAGACACAGCACGGGGGCTTTCTTAACCACATTCTTAAAGAAGAAAATGCGTTTGCATTTAGTGTAATGTTATGTGATGTCTAATGAGTGTCTATAGCCTTCTTCCGCGATTTTCCCGCCAAAACTTCGGTTGCAACCGGTTCCATTGTCCTTATATGTTATGTATGAGTCATAACCTTCTATATTGTTCGAGTACGTTCCACTGGATTGTCTTGTGGGATTTACTAATCCGACCCGCTAATCCACCTTAATTCATTTTTAAGGGGTAAGATTACTTTCAAAATTTTGATTTCCTAAGGAATTTTTGACAGTGGGATAACTTCTATATTTTCAACTTTGGCGGTGCCCTATGATTGGTCCACTCTGATCGCTTAACCGCTGCACCACTGCCCCGGCAGGTAGCTGTTTCAAAAACAGCCAGCGGTGGGAGTTGTGAGACTCAGGTTGCTCTCCCCAAGCTCCCCTAAGGTTGCCATGGACAAATTTAGCGGTGCTCTCTGATTGATCACTTGGGGTCACGTTATCCCGATGACGGCATCAGGGAATTGACCAATCAGGGAATTTCATCCCGGAGAAGCAGGAAACTGTATGACGACAGGCTATGCTATCGCATTAATAGACTAAAATGAAGCTTGCCTAAAGTGAACAGAGCAGTTACTAACGACTGCGATAGAGAGGGTTCGATGTGCACTTCTACTGAGAATCGATAAAAAGTTCGCATTCTCATCATTGGCCCATCATTGACTTTCCGTAGAGGTTTTGTGTGTGTGCGCGCGTGCGTGTGTGTGCGTGTGCGTGCGTGCGTGCTTGCGTGCGTGCGTTTCTACTGACAGTCATTTTCATTCGGAACTGAATAGGCAGGGGCGATAAAAAAAAAAAAAACACCGATTAGCGGTTATAAACACAGCTGGTTCACAGTCAAGTTCTTACGAACAACGCCGTTGTATTATTTGTCCGCTATCACATGTCGCGATTCGTTGACAGCGCGACCGCCGAGCGCTGCATATGTTGTCTTCCATGCGCAGTTCGAAGCCCTCTCCTTGTGCCGTGACTCATAACCATCCGCTAGAGGGGGTTCTCTGTCACGTGCACAGTGCGATGCCGTCGGCGAGCGGTAAACATGTGTTCGTCTTCCGTCTGGGACCGGCCGACCGAGGTCTAGGACCTCGTTCATTTTCTGGCGGCAACGTCGTCCGCCGCGATCGATGCCGTGTCGAGGAAAACGAGCGCGGAGCGCATCGACATAATGCGCGGCTGTATTTCGAGGAGAATTTCACGTCGCATTTTCTCGTCCTTCGTTAATTACTTTGCTCCCATCAAGGTCTTCGCTCACTGGTCTTCGTGTGAGCAAGTATAGGTGGAAGCAGTATGAGTTTACGAGTAATGCTAGTAATAATAATTGGTTACGTGGAAAAGAAACGCGTAGCTGGAGTCTCATTCGCGGTAGAGACACCCAAACTGCGCCGTGACGTTGGGCGAAGCAGAGCTGGAAGCGGTCGCGGAGTGAATGGCTTCGAATTAAGTTCGACCTAATGGGGAAGGGGGGGGGGGGGGGGGGTCTTTAACGTGCATTGGCGTTGCACTCCTCACAGGCGCTATTGCATTTCGCCTTAATCGAAGTGCAGCTCAAATTCCGCATCCTGCGACCTGTTTACTCGTGTGCTGAACGGAGCAACAATTGAGCCACCACGGTGGGTCACGGTTTGCAAACAAGTACAAATTTTATTATTTCTTCGCTGGTCGAAAATTTCTTGCGGGCATTATTCGTGCAGAAAAATAGACTATTTAGAAAAAAAATGAAATAAATATACTTCCCACTGGTTAACTAGGAAGCAGTCATTGGTCCAATGCGCATGATGTGCTCCTTTTTACAGTGCCGCGGCCTGTAAGCGAGAAAATATCGTTCCCTCGGGACGAAGCAGCGATAGTGATAGCTGTGAAGCCTGCTCCCAACGCCCTTTCCCTTCTCGCGACTGAAGAGTGGGCCCATCCCCTCGCCCACCCAAAAGGAGCACGTGACCACGGATGGCGCATTCTCTAGAGTCCTTAGACTGTCTCCCGGCTTTTTGTGGACTGTCTGTTGAAATTTTTGTAGAAGGCCGACGGCGACACCACCCAATCAGGAAAACATATCGCTGCATAAGTCTGCCGGCGTTATCTCACTTCCCTGGAGCCATAACTGCGGACTGATCTCTCTTTCAAGACGATTCTTCCTGTTTGCACGCTTATGTGCGCCACTATTTGAAGGCGGCATTTACAAACGCTGGTTAGAAAGTTCTCGCATCAACTTCTCTTCAGGTTCAGCCGTCCACCGTTCACGCCGCTGTGTTTGCGCAGCGTGCACCTGTGGAAACGAGGCTCGACCGAGCGCGCTTCGAGGATAGGAAAAGAAAAACTGCGAAAAGCTGTTTTGATTCGCTGCCCGCGAGAAGCAAAACCGCACAGATTACGGTGGTACGGAACGGCGCGGGGAGGAGCTGAGAGATGCGAGGGGGCGGGAAAGAAAGAAAGAATAGACGAAGGGGAAAGAAACAAGAAAGCGTAGCGTTCATCGCTGCTAAGAAGCCAGGTCACATGCGCTTCAGCGACCGCACCACCGCACTCAGTAGGTTCTCTCCGGGATGCTGTAGCTTTCCTAGCTCATTCGGACGGGTTGAACGGGAGAGAGAGAGAGGTGGGGGGGGGGGGGGGGGGGGGGAATGTTCTCTCGCTCCTGCGACGTCCGTTGCAGCTCTGGAAATGGCGGCACGCAGAACCTCACTTTAGCCCCCCTCCCCGGCGTAGCACACGGCGTTGGCTTCTTTCACCAGCCTCCTCATCCGCTCTTTCACCGACGCTACCAGCCGGACCCTTCCACGACTGCTCTCCGCGGCCCGAAACGTCTTCCTGGTTCAGTTCACCGCGGCAGGCGGCGATGTCGACTCGGCGACCAGATAGAGGGGAAGAAAAGAAGAAAAAGGAAATGGAAAGCGCGTGTGCGCAGCCCGCCGGGTGGTTGAGAGCGATGTGGAGAGAAAGAAGGGATAGAGCGAAAGATAGCGGCGATGAAGAAGAGTGTGTAGTGAGAGGACCGATCCCCGCTGTACGGTGTGTACGTGCAGTGCGTGATGGGGCAGAAGGAATCGCCGCGCCGTTATGATGCTGGTGCCTCGCACCACCCTCCTCCGTCATTGCGTGCCGTCGCGTTCGCCGGTGGTGTCTCTCTTCGCGAGTTTTCGCTGCCCGCATGCCTTCCACAACGCTTCTCTGCTTAGTTTCTCAACAACCCACACCTTATTTCTCAACGGTCCCCCGTACCTCCGTGTGCCTTTATTTTATTTTTTTTTTGCTTCATTGGTTCTTCTTTCAGGCCTTCTTTCTTTCTGCGGGGCTTGCGGCGTGCATATCGCCCCCCTCCCTTAGGTGCCTCTGTTCGCCGATGGCGTCGCTCCTCGCTTGATCACTGGCAAGTCAGGCGAGCGAGCTACGGTAGTGTTTTTTGGCGGAACGGCTTGTGGAGATGGGCTTTTTTTCCACCACTCTCCATCGGTCTTTCATGGGGGCGTCGTCGCCGGGGGCGGCACTGCGCTGCGAGAAGTGGCACGCTCGCAGTCCAGATCCCGGGTCCAGATTACCACAGGACGAGAGCGCGAAGAAACCGTAGCTTCCACTGCCATCTCTCTCTCTCTCTCTCATCGCTGTATGAGCGAGGGAATGCGGCGCGGCATTTAACGTGCGGGTGGATGGGGCGAGGTCGGGAGGGTAGCGTGAGGGGAAGAACAAAGACCAGCTGCTTCCCCGTGGCCCCTTGCCATCGTGGTGTGTGTGCCACGTGGACTGTGCGTCTGCGGCCCGCATTGTTTGGCGTCGTTCGCTGACGAGCAAGTGAAAGCGAGCATGCTGTTTTATAGTTATCCTTCTTCCCGATCTACGTTATCGGGGGGCGAGAAAGCCATATACGGGATTTTCATATCACTGTTACGAGCCGCGTTTTTAGTGCAGTGCATTTGAGTGCGAGGTCTGCTGGCACTTTCAAGTTTCTGCAAGAGTACATCGTGCTGTTGCGTACGTCTTTGTGTGGTCTTGTTTTTGAGCTGTTTCAGTGATAATGGACCACGAACTAGCCCAAACTAGCTCTTAGTACTCTGAAATTAGGCTTCATCATCTATGGTTCATTTCTCTGACCCGATCTGTGGCGCCCACATTCCACGGAGCTTATGCTGACTAATTAATCAGTGCAGTGTGCACGTACCACTTGATTATGAAAAAGTCCATCGCATAAGCTACTTCATAAACATAAGATCCTTCTTTTGCAAGTGTTTCTTTGCACAGTAAATAAACGTTCTTTGGACAGTGTACAGACAGCCCATGAACTTGGTAACAACTTTATTCAAAAGTCCTGCAGAGCTTTCGCCGACGGGGCCTTAGGTATGTCAGTTGAAATTTTTTAGAGCGGTAACTGCATTAGCTGCATGGACGGCGTTAGGGACATGCATGGTTCGACTGCACTCCTTGCAAGCCACAGGGTGCGGCCGTTGCCGGTCGTTCGGCTGACAGCCCTTATAAAAACAGTCTATGGACACTCTATAGACTTCTTATAGACTCTATTGCCTTCCTGTTGATATTTCTTTTTGTCGACTCATATACCCATAGTCAATAGACTGTCTATAGGATCTGTATTGCTTATAGACTAGGGTTCGTCTATAGAGAGTTTATAGACAGACGTCTATGGACAGTCTATAGACTGTGTAAAAATTTTTGTAAGGGAGGTATTCAGGCACTCGCTTTCCCCGTTTGACACGGCGGCAGCTGAAGGTTGCGCGCTGGCGGCTTTGGGACTGCCCCCCCCCCCCCCCCCCCCCCCTCCTATATGAGATATGTGTACTGCGCTCGGTTCAGGTAAAAAGAGCGAGGTGCGAAACGAAAATTCCTCGCGCGTGAATCCGCCAACCGGCTGCTCGTGCGTTTGTCGCTGGGGGTTCACTGGCAGAAGCAAAAGGGGTCACGCAGTCAATAGTTTCTCCATAGACGAGGACGACGCGTGTTCGCAGTTGCCAAGTGTGGAGAAGTCAAAAAGCACGCAGGTGGTGCGAACGGTCGTGGTGACGTAATAGCCCCGTTGTGAGCCTATACCTGGCTGCGGCACAGCTGTTCACGAAACGTTGCTACGCGGAATTCTGACTGTATCGGCAATTCGTGGAGGTTGCCCCCTCAGGGATCATCGTAACCTGAACAGGTGTGTTAAACATAGTTTAGGTTTTAGAAAGTAGAGGGCAGGGGGGGGGGGGGGGGGTGGCTCGCATTGTACCCTGCTTTCGGTGCGTGATGGCCCTGTATACTTCGTCGCAAATACCACCATAATGCAGGCAGGTATCCAGTGTGTGGCGGATAGCCTAGCCAGGACCCCCTCCCGAAATCAAGCTCCCTCCTAGGAACCCAATGACTTCGGCAACGCTCTTTTGGGCATGCACCACTCACCAACCGCTTTTCCCTCCGTTTGAAAAAAAAAAAAAATCCTGGCTGCGTGCCTGTCATCTTCAGCCAAGAGAGGCTTACCGCAGGGCAAGGACTCCTTATCCTCTCGTATCTGCCCTCTCCCCTGTTCTCGTTCCCACGGAATCCACACTGTTACCCAAACAGGTGGTCGCCTAACGGTTCTGCGCATTACATACCCAGTCCCGAGTTGCTCAATCGCCGCTGAACTAAACGTAACCAGCTGTCTAGCTCATCACCCACACCATCCGCCCCACTGCTCCGGCTCCTGTCACGTGCACTACACGCGAGCTGTGGCGCGCGCCCAGCGACAGCGCGCAGCGAAGGTCGAAAGCGGCGCGCTCTTTTTTTTTTTTTCGATCGTTTTCCTGCTTCGCATACTCCCGCGCCCCTCGGCTGCGCTTCTCGATCGGCCGCGGTGCTCTCGGATTTTATGTGCCACACTGCCGTGCTGCCGCGGAGGCTAGCAAGCCGCTTCCCTGTCGGGCGCCAGATTGCCGGCTCGATTGCGACCGTGCACACACACTGCCGCGCTGAGGCTTCGGTGGCCACGTTTCCGTAAGAGCGCGAATCGCCAAATATGTGCATGCATCGCCTTTGCGATCGCCATGGGTGAGGGGGCAGCGGTCGAAGGCAGCAGAGAGTTTAGAGCTTGTGGACGGTTGTACGATAAGTCGTCGCCGACTCGTCGCGCCGGAAGGGGGGGGGGCACGTGAGGGCGCGCATGCGCAGTAGCCACCTGGTTGGTCGGAGAGACGAGATCGGTTCATACCTTGAGGGAATTGAATCAGCTGTCGTTATGTTGGCTATGTAAGCTCAACGAATATTCTGTTTTTCCTATGAAGCCGCCGCGGTAGCAAAGCTGTTACGGCGCTCGGCTGCTGACCCAAAAGACGCGGGTTCGATCCCGGCCGCGGCGGTCGAATTTCGATGGAGGCGAAATTCTAGAGGCCCGTGTATTGTGGGATGTCAGTGCACGTTAAAGAACCCCAAGTGGTCGAAATTTCCGGAGCCCTTCACTGCGGCGTCCCTCATAGCCTGAGTCGCATTGGGACGTTAAACCCCCATTAACCAAACCTTTTCCTATGAAATGATGGTCTCGCGCGTTGTGATATGCTCTGAACTGATGCAGTTCCTTAACTCACCCTCTCACAACGTGGGCATGTCGCATCGATCTCCTCCACTGTAACCGTACTGCCAAGCACGCACGCTACTAACGCAAGACTCGCAATTTATCGTTTGACACTTTTCTTTTTCCGAGACGCGCCGCACTGATTCCTCCAAGCGCTGCGGGTTGGAAAGGAACCGCTTTAGACTTACCGTGGCGCGGCACTGGGCTGCTTGATAACGTAAAGCAGTTTCATTGCAGGCGCCACCACATGGTGGCCGACAGAGGGATTAACTTTGGACTGGATAGAGCGCTATCTTCCAGCTGATTTTTAGACAAAGCAGACTTGTATGAGCTCCGATTCAGTCTTGGAGTTGTGGTCTGCGGTGCTCCCGGCTGAAGCCGTGTGCTAAGCTCAAGTGAGGCGCGAAAACTGAAGCCAACCGCCGAGACCCCATGAGCAGAATCCGGCGTGTTATAATAAGGGTCAGTAACATCGACATCAGCGGCGCCCCTCACTGCGGCAGTGCGGCCGAAAGCGACTATTCGTCGGCTGTGCGTCGCTCTGCTCCACGCTCTACATAAAGCGCGGGTCCTCCGCCATACTCTCTTCATATACAGGACTGCACCACACCACCGGGGCCCGCCTTGTGCACGTTGTGTTGTATGGGCGTCCCCTATCTCTCTCCCTCGGTACATATAAATATAGTGCGAGCGCACTTGAATGCCTCCCCTCCTTCCCTCTCTCTCGTCCCTTGCACGTCCCGGCACGCTTGAGAGCGCCGCGACAACCGCTTCCTCGCGTAACGTTGTCTACGGGCAGCGACGCTGTGTGGTGTGACTGCGCCGGCCCGCTGTGTGGTCGCTCGGTCGGGTAGCGCCCACCTCTTTATATGTGGTGGACGCAGGGTGGGAGCGCGGTTACGTTGCGTCGGGTTTGCGTCTGTATGCACCGTGTACTATAGCTGGCTGGAAAGGCGTGCGTTATGTACTAGTAATCCTGACCTTGGCGCTTTTTTTTATTCGCTAGGACAACGCTGCTTCCTGGCGGCGAACGTAAACGTTAGTGCAGGGACCGACGCTGAAAGAGAGGGTTTGCGAGCGCTTACTACAACGTTTGCGTTAAGCGTTATCATGGGGCCATCACGAGCTTGGAGTATATATGTAACGGCCGTTCGTGCTTGCCGCTACCTGGCGACTGCCCGTTGATACGCTGGGTCAGGCCGATTTGCGTTATCTCGTTTCGCTTTGAACCGTTATAACCGTGCACGTAGAGGCAGTTCTTTTTCAATTGCGCGGAATAACGATTTTGTGACTGTTTATTTCGCTGCGCAGGTTGGAAACCCTGTTTCATACGATGTTATCGTTTTAGCACTTCGAAATCTCTGAAGAGCCGCTTTAAGGACTTCCTTGTTCCGAAATTTAACTTTGAGTAAGCGTTTAAGCAAAGCAAGTGCGCGTTTGCGTCGGCCGTGGTTAGTTAAACTGGCTTATATTCGGCACTGTTTTTATTTACCGGAGAAAAATGATTCGCGGTTTACAATTACGCATCTCGGAGGCGTGGATTCTGCTGCACCTCGCACCAACAGCGAATGTGTCTTGAAGAGTAGGCTATCGCGGTCATGGGTCTCGGAGGAAGTTTTTACGGCTGCTGTTTGACCGTTGGAACGTGAGGAAATAATGACAGAGCTGTCCAGCATCGAGCTGTGCGGGTTTTCCGGGTCCTTTCGTGCCATTCCAAAAGCACGCAGTTCTGTCTTTTCCCGCCCCTTTTTTCTCGTGTTTACCTGCCAAGAAATGAGACACACATTCACATTGCAGTAACTGACGCCTCGGCTCTTCCTGTCATGTGACAGAACTGTGTGCGATTTCGGCTTTGTAAACTCAAAACGCCCTGCTGGACGTGATTACGTGGGCGTGACGCCCCGGTTTGGCCGGCAGGTCTGCTTGGCTTGGCATGTGTTGTCTCTGACCTGTAATAGCTCCTCCCGGAAGTCAGGCGCCAGTATATATGGGCTTTGAACGCTTCGCGGATTTTTCCGGCCTTCGCGCTTCTCGATATGACTACTTAAGCCTTGAAACAAACAAAACAAAAAAAGAAATATAGCGTCCACCTCCACCACCTCTGCCATTCAGTGACCGGTTCTCCGGACGCACTAATTCTGGTGCTGAATTACAGAAAGGCCGCAATCTCAAGACAGTCACAAAACAGTCATAAAGCCCCTCTTCTATTGATGGGCACGGATTGGCGGATGTATCGACCGATAGGAGCGCTGCTAACTTATCTGTGCGATAGGTTTGTGATTTGATCGTTCCCTAATTCGGCCCCTGATGCCGCCACCGCTGCATGCGTGCACTTAGGGCGCAGAACCGGACCGTAAGTTCGCCGAAACCTCAACATCCCTTACTGTCGACCATGGAAATAGTGCTATCGATCTATTAGATCCTTATGCATGAAAAATGCCGCACCTTACGTAGCGGATTTTCAAGAAGCGCGCGGTATGGCACGATGACGATGCGTTTAGCTCTTCACAGTTGGCCAACTCTTACACTCTTATTCTTGCAGAGATGCACGATCTTGGACAAAAATTATTGTGGTACCACAAAAAGAACGAAATATAAAGTGTCCCTGCCCGTGCCACTAAGTATAACGGGCTGATAGCAAGAGTTCGCCACTTAGTGACGCCACACGCGAATCCATCGTCATCGTCTCGATGTTGTTAAGCGAAGCCGGTCGGCAACAAAAGCAACGCGTTACGCGCATGCGTGCAGGGTAAAAGAAAAAAAGAAAAGCTTTGCTCTTTCTCGGTAAGAGCGTTGGTCACGCTACTTAGGCGCGCTAGAGGCTGATGCTTGAATCGGGACGTAAAAGGCAATCTTGACTGCAGCCGTGCATGACAGCCATTGCGGTCCGCGAAATTCAAGTAACAGTCGCGGGATCTTGCATACCCGAGCGCCTTTTTGTGTATAAACGGTTGCTATACTCTTGGTTAGGCCACAGTAGCCCGACGAGCCATTCAAAGATCCACACTCGCGGTCTCTCACCCGTTGCGAACGCCCTCTGGTAAACGGTGTCAGAGTCGCACCGTCGCTTCCGCGTCGATTCACAGGCGCCCTCGGCTGGACGTCCACATGTCAGACCGCACATTTCGTTGGCGACGCCCTGTGGCTCTGATCCGACCCCGCGCACACCGAACACGTTATAGCCACGATGCTGTCTGCATGCCCAAGCGTCCCGTCCCTTACGCCATTCGAATCAACGATGACAATCGCTGTCAACATCAACACCATCCCTAGTCCTGATGCTTTTACTGCGTTACTCGCCGATCTCGCCACACGGGCTTTTATTTCCGACGTTGTGATGCGTGCGGGCGCGATGGATGCAGACCGGTGGCGGGATGCGATCGCACTCTTCCTCTCTGGCGCCACCTTGCGCCGTCTCGCGTTGGCTCTTCCCCACTTCCGCCAACGCTCCTGCGTGCAGGCGCGGAATGCTCCGGCATAAACGCTAGCCTTTCTTAAACGCTGCTTTTCTGCGCGCCAGCGCTCTCCACTTGACGTCGACAGTCCTTCCGCCTTCTTTGTCTTTTTTTTTTGTCTTGATCAGTCATGAATATATACGCGAGTTCCTTTCGCTCGTGTTTCGTGGGGCTGTCGTTCTTTCTGGCGGCTCCTGTCCGTCCGTCAAGATCTCGTTTGGGGCGGCCGACTTCGTTCGGTAGTCGTGAGAACGGCGCTGAAGCGACCTCAGTTAAAGGATAAGTGCTCGATGTAGTCGTCTCCTTCGGAGTACTGCAAGTTCAGTGAATGAGTGAAATCGACGCGGCTGTAGTGCATTACGCTAGCATGACCCCACCTATAGTACGTTTATGTTTCTCGTGACGCCTTAATGCCTCTACGTGGCTTCAGTGTGGGCTCGCTGTCCCGTCTTTTTCTCGACTTATTCGCAATACAATCTGCACTGAGGCACAACAGGCACTGTAAACAAAGGTGACAAGAAGAAAGACTCTACAAAGTGTCATCATAGGGGTCACTGCTCTTTGTTTTTTGAACAATGAGAGCTAGTAAACACCACATAACACGCGCGACGCTGTTGACAACCGGAACAACCCGGTCGCAATCCGGACTGGGTTGGCTGTAGCCTGCGTCAGTTCATCTCTGCAAACGCACGACGGTGTCGAACAAGGGTGACGGAGAACTCGTTCGAAGCGGACGAGACGAGACGACATTGCGTTGGCGCCGGGTGCCAGCAGGTCAAAAGAGAGTGAGGGAGGCTGCATTGGGAAAAAGCAAAAGTGGTACAGACCAAGCGTGACAGGATGGAATTGGACGAGGATGCTCTAAGAGGAACCGAGAGAGTAGAACTCGAAGAATAGATTGATTGGGAGATGAAAGAGCACTCACAGTCTCTGTAGACAGAGCAGAGACAGAGAAAGAAAGATGGAGAGAGAAAAGAAAAAAAAGGTTGTTGGAGTGCGTGCGTTATTTTTGGAAGGCTCTCAGTTCACCGTGGTCCGTCGAGACTGCGTCATCTTCCTGGTGCGCGCCTTGGCGTCGTGTAGACAAAAGGAAGCGACCCCAACAAAGCGAATGAAAGGAGTCTCTCGGACGGAAGACGCCGCCGCGGTTAGGTAACAGACGCGACGGCGGGCATGCAGTGCTCCAGACGTCGGACTGCAGTGCGTAGAGGGTGAAGGCTGCGCCCTCTGTCGTCAGCCGCTTTCATTTCTCTGCGCGCCGCATGCGACCGTATAGTCGCTGTTCTAATTCTTTTATTGCTTACCGGGCGCATGATCTGCTTCATCGTAGTCAGCTCTGTATCGAATGTATACCGCCAGCCTGGAACTGGGCTATGGACGGCCTTGTGGTCAGTCTTTGCGGTCGCATGACTGGCGCGCTCAAAGGAAGAGAGAGAGGGCACTGATCTAGTCGGTTCATAGCTTGTAACAAGTAAAAATGGCGCTGTAGGCAGGGAGGGGAAAACGGAACCACGGATACACGTACCATTTGTCATGTAATTCCATGATGCGCTGTTCTCCTGAGCGCTGTATTTATTTGTTATAGACTACCAGGCTTGTGAGGACATTTAACGAGCATAATTAACAACCGATTGCCTGCTAGGGTGTCAGAGTGGATTCTAAGAGGAACAAAGTGTAATCGAAGGCGGCTTTGTGTCGGATTGATTGACGGGGTTAGGAAATTAAGGATTAGTGTGCCCAGCTGGGTTTCTCCTAATGATTAAGTTGTAAGAAGCAGTAGTCATGTATTGCTGGATTTTGTTGTATAGTGTGCATGCATGCAGGCACAGTGGTCAGATTAGTAGTTACTCTTGCCACAACAAATGATGAGCACATGTTCCTAAAACCGTTATTGTGACGTCACCTCTTGGTGAAGTTTTCGCCACCTGCGAGCGTATGCATGAGGTGAACTTAGCCTGGCGAACGTATACCTTAATGGCTCCGAAGGTGCGGTGACGTCACTCTATGTTAAAGTTACAGCATATGCGGCTGTCGCGCGCAGGGCAACTCCTCCGGAAAGCGCAATTTGTACTAGTGACCTCGAACTATGTGGAGACGCGAGAGCAACGCGTATGTCGGAAGCTGACCTCGTTTCGCGGAAGCGAACGGGAATAAAGACGTCGTCCGGCACCCTAACCATATGCGTGGCCCCGTTTTGTGTTTAGTTTTGTTTTCTTGCTTCTTTGGTTCAGTCCACGTGTGTGTGTTCGCCGCTTTCGTGTGGTCGCGTTCACCTGGACTCGGTTTTCAAACTTCGTTAACGTCCCGATTGTTGTTACTCGAGAAAGTGGTCGAAGAAGCCAGTGCTCGGTAACGTGGTTGGTATACTGTTGGGGATGTGATCGCGTTGTTCCTTCTCTGTATCTCGTTATTTATTTATTTTCTCTGTCGATCTAGACGGGACTGCAGCAACGAGTGCTTTATGTGGTGAAGCCACTTGAAGAGATAAGGGAAGGAACTGTTGGGCGAAGCGTAATCACTCAGGAAGCGGACAAATTCGGGGGCCTTTCGCCTTCAAACGTCCCGAGGCAGAGTTGGATGGAAGTCACAGCTGAAACATTACAATTCCGCCCCCTTCCCTACCTTTCCTCTCTCTTTCTGTCCGTGTTTTGCGGACCGGGCACTGTTAATTTAGTTTTTTACTAGGCCGTTCTGTTCTTTGTCCATGTATCTGCTTGAACCTTGTTCTCGACACAGTGCAAATTGAAGCGATCGTGTAGCTCGTCTTGCGCATGTACCTGCGTTTAAGACATGCAACCTGACATGCACGTATACTGCGAAGTAAAAAGCAGTATTTTGATCGTGAGGTCGCAGTAGATGTCTTGAGCGCGCTTACCGAGAGGACGATTAGCATTTCCTGCGAAAGTACACGGTGAAAAAAAAAATGGGCAAACTGCCTGTTGGTAAACACGACAGTCAAACAACAACCACTCTCCCCCTCCTTTACCGCATCCGCATTGCCTCTTTATGCAAGGTTCCCTGCTCTGTTGCTGGTAACGGCAGTGGAGTGTTGCGATCGCTCTAACGTACTTCGTAGAATCGTAACAAAAGCGATGGCAGCGCTCTCTGACGTGCGCTAAATTAAGCGGAATTCGACGCTGTTTTTGTATGCGCCTAGCCATGACGTCACCACCGCCCTTGATCGTTCGGGACCCCTTTCCGTCTTCCCGCGAATGTATTGTAAGCGCAGCTAAACGCGATATCAGAGCGTTATTTTTAGTAGGGATTCGCTGAAAGGAAACACCGCGGCGTGCTTACAGTTGCCTCGAATAAAAACCGAGCCTAACCAAGGTCACGGTGGCGGCAAGTAATGCGGTCTTTGTATCACGCCTTTCCTGGCCAACACAGCTCACCGATGTGGACTATGCTAGCTAGGGGAGGACCTAGCTAATTTTGTGGTGATCTGGCAAAGCGATTATCATTGTCCGTCCAATAGGTGCCGTCCTTTAGGAGCCGGTCTGCACGTTCGAGCACTTTTGGCCGGATAGGGGGCTGTCTACAGCTGCGGAACGCCAGCTGTAGAACTCCAGTGCAGAACGCCTGTAGCGCACCAGTTTACAGCTGCAGAGCAGCAAGCCTGTTCAGCGCTTCTTGACGGATCCGCACGCCTTAGAGGTGCCGCAGACTATAGCTCATTTCAATCCGCCACCTCACTCACCTTTTTTTTTTTTTTAATAACGAACCCCCAGCCGTTTCTACGAGCTGCTCCTGTCCACGGACGTCAACCTGAACCAAGCTCGCGTTTCGCGGCGCTTATTGGAAAACCCGAACACGCTTAGAAAAGCGACAACAGTCGCTGCAGATACGTCGTCGCGGACTGGTGCGAGCATGGCGGCCACGTTGCGTAAGAGCAGAGCGGAAAATAAACTCCGCAAGAGGCGATGTCCTTGCCCGCCGCTGTCTCGCGCGGATGACGTCACCGAAGCGCTGCGAGCCGAGCCGCCAGAGTGAAGCCTGTTTGTGTGTATGCGTGCGTGTTTGTGTACGCCAGCTGCTACCGTGCATCGCGGCTAATTATAGCCGAAGGGGGAAGACGAAAGGGACAGTAACGACCGCTCAGTGCGAGCAACGCGGTGGCGGCCGTGGCATGGTAAGTGTGCTGCATACACCGCGTCTAGCTCCTCGAGAGGCGGTCTGTTGGTCGGTGGGGGGCTGTGCCTCTTGTTCGCGCGGAAACGATTCCTCCAAAGCAGTCCTTTTGAAGAAACCGCTTCCTTTGTGCGGCAGTGGCTCTGCCAACAACAGCGCTCTGTGCGAGCGTCGGAACCGCGCCGTGTTGGGTTTCAAGAGCCCTGTTCTAAACAAATAGGAGAGATTCATGGAAAGATGAAAAAAGACGCCTGCGTTTTGTTTTGCGGAAGCGCTTATCTGGCGCAGTTTGAAGCCTCCCGAATGTAGGGTGTGAGAAATTCCTTGAAATTCCTTGTTTATCATGAACAGTCTCGCCCGGTATAAATGTGTGCCTACCGTATGTGCTGCAAATCAAAAGCAGCAGTAAAAATAAAAAATGCAAACTTTCGGCCCTACGCCAGGGCGCAAAACCGGCATCAGAAACTGTCCCGCCGTAGCCTCCGCTTCCCTCAGCTAGAGTAAGCCTACACCCAGGCACGACGAGCGAGCGCGCTCTCCGCGAGACCGGCCGTGACTCAGTCCACATTACACGGAACGCGATCGGCTCCGGTAGCGCGCAGTTTCTCACGGCGCCTGATCGCGGAGGCCACGCTCAGAATGCACATTCTCGACGGCGCTTATGCCCCTTGTTCAAATTTCCCTCAACAGTGATTTGGGAGTACCCTGGGGTGCTCGCTGTAGTGTGCGTAGCAGATGAGCGCTTCTTCGGCAGGCAGACTGATGACGAAAGTCGGGTCAGTAGTGCTCGTGGAAAGGTGAAAATGAGATTTGAACGCTTCAGCGGGCAAGCGTTGAAATTTTCCATCCAACGGCAGTCCTTTCAAGTAGGAGAAAGTGGCCCCTGCAAAACCGTAAAGACCCATGCACGGAGTCTCCTCCTCTCTCGCACACGCTCTGCACCGTGGAGAAATGGAGGCCAGGCCGAAAAGGACTCGGCTGTGCCGAGTAGAGCGGCGGCCGAAACGGGGTCAGGCGCGTCGTCGTCCCCTCCGCTGTGTTGCGTGCCTCTCTTTCGGCTCGCTTCGCGCCGCCACGCCGCTGCGACGGCGGCGCGCGCTCCGCTGCCTCCGCATTCCATGCGCCGGCGATGAACCGACCTCGCCCCCACCACCGGCATCGCTGTCTCGTCGGACAGTCCGCCCGACGGCCAACTAAGTGGACGCGGAAGCACGAAGCTATGCGAAAGAGACAAGAACGCTCAGATTGTTCACCTATTCCACCCTCCCAACCAAGCAATTGCACGCTGGCGATGTCAGTGCAAGTTAAAGGTCCCCAGGTGGCCGAAATTATTCCGGAGTGTCCTCCACTACGACACCTCTTTCTTTCTTTCTTTCTTTCTTTCTTTCTTTCTTTCTTTCTTTCTTTCTTTCTTTCTTTCTTTCTTACCGGAATGCTTAGTTTTGGCAGCGGAGGCATACTCCCATTGCAAAGCATATATAGTAACTTGGTGCAGTTAGCAACGGAAGGAGGATTTTAAACGCTCCAGCGGAGTTCTTCAGTTCAGAAAACAGAGGGGATTAAAACCTTGGTTAAAATCTTCGTAACTGTTTGAACTTCGGGTGTTTTTAATAGGGAATTTGTTTCCATTGCCAACCGTAAGCATTCCGTGTTTTTAGTGTTTAAAATCCACCACAGGGCTTGGGCAACATACCGTGCCCCTAATGGAGAATAATCTAGGGTACAACTTACTCCATTTTTACTCCATTCGTGTTTGGATTGTAGTGTGCTCTAAAACAGTTTGATGGGAGCGAGAAAGTGTTAGCTGCTGTAAACAGGCATCGAGCGCTTGAATGCATTTTTAGCAACGCGCTTCCCCTTTAAGGCTGTAGGGGGCAGCCCTCTTTGTTTCTCTGGGAGAAGCATATACTTCTGGCGTGTGCCTGCTTTAAATGAGCCGCCTCCTGTGCGCGTTTGTGCTGACTGCTGGCTTCGAGCGAAGTGGCCGGCATGTGCCAATATGGCGCTTGCCTAATTTTACTCAGATAAAAGAATACAGCCGTTAGAGTTCGAAGTTCGGAGATCAGAGTTCATTTTCCGTGGCAACGTACGTTTCCGCAATCATCTGTCAGCGTGCGCTTTTAATTGTACTTGCAAATGAAGAACTGCTGCCAAAAACCCGTGCGCCTTGACGTTTAATGAGAGTGAATTGCGGAGTTCAAAGGGCAAGGATCAAAAGGCTCTGCGACCCGAAGCCGAGCGCCCTTCTGTACGTGTTTAGACTGTCTGAAAATGTCTATAGACCTTGGGGCATAGGAAAGAGGCCAACAGTCATTAAAATCAAAGAGCCAAGGCTACAGCTAACATGGTACCATCGAAAGGGGAAGGCGAGGGAACCACCGTCATGACTCAGTTTGTAGAGCACTGCTAGTGGCATGCGGAGGTCATGGGTTCGGATCTCAGTGACGACAAGTCGTCTTTTCTTCTGTTGCAAAATCGCCGCCTGTCCGAAAGAAGTGCATAATTAAAAATTAAAATACCTTCCGATTAGTTCTATCTTGAAGAAAGTAGCATGTCTTAATGACTGTTAGCTTCATTCGTGTAATTTTTACACGAAGGGGTCCTTATATGCTCTATCTGCAGACATTTCTGGTTACTCCTGAACGTCAGAGGAAAATTCTACGCAGTCTACCCGTTTCTTTAACTCAGGAATACTTTTTTTTAGCGCCTGCATGCATGCAGCCTGGCTGGTGTATAGTGAGCGCATAACAAAAACTACACTTGAGATCGGGAAGTTTGGCTTTGGCGGTCGACACGAACCCAACAAATAAAAAAAGGAAGAAAGAGAGAAAAACTGCGGCAGCGTCGTCGTCTGCTTCTTTTTCCGCCACTGAACTCGCGCTCTTGGAGGAAACGGTTCGGTGCAGCTTCCGCCATTCCACACACGCGGGCCACTCGTAATCCTTGCAATGTCCTCCTCGGTGGTGACCCACTTTTTTTTTTCTCTGCTGCCGAGAACGACGTTCGGCTGTTGTCACCCTCGTCGGGAAACATGTGGTGCGGGGTGACCCTAGTTGCAACACGTGTATACATATATGAGAGAGAAAGAGGGTGAGAACTCGCTTAATCCGAACCTCCGGTTTATACGAACTACCCCTTTGGTTCCTTCAGCATTAACTGCATAATATTGTAAAAGGCTCTCCAGTTCATTCGAAGTGCGCATAATTCGGACAAACGTTCGGTCTCTTTTAAAGAGTTGCGATTATTGTATTTTGCATTTCGTACTTTCGCAGCATAGCGAAATGTCAGCTAGGAAATGTCCCCGCGCAATGTAATTCACCAACAGTCGTTGTCCACTGATTGGCATCACCAGCTGCGACGAAGGGCCGGTAAGGAGAGAAGGTGGAGATGAAAGAAAAGGCGCGATGTCACTCTGGGTGAACATCCTGACCCGTGAGGTAAATAGTCGCGGAGAGTTGACCGAGATTTGTTCGTCACACCCCACCACAATACCTGAATATCAAAGGAGCAGTGGCTGGCTACCCTACGCAGCACAGCGCCTGATCTCCAGTCTCCTTCCTG
The DNA here is from genome assembly GCF_052857255.1 of Amblyomma americanum. Taxonomy (NCBI): domain Eukaryota; kingdom Metazoa; phylum Arthropoda; class Arachnida; order Ixodida; family Ixodidae; genus Amblyomma; species Amblyomma americanum. The sequence continues at coordinate 207,675,997 of NC_135501.1, forward strand.
GCTGCCCTTTCCCCTTTGGGACAAACGAAGTAACTGCATTCAGACTGCGCTAGCGTTCATTTCTAGTGGAATAATTTTCTAGTGCAGCCGAATGACACCAGCAAGCCGCTTTTCAACTCCAGTGGCCAAGTAGCGGGAAAATCCGCTCTTGTGTGTTGAGCTCACTGTTTTCATTCATGTTGCAGCTGCCTCCGTGCACTCGCAGTTCAGCCTGGCACGTGTCCCGTTCTATTCTCAGCCCTTTCACACAGCGTGCGACAGACAGACACCACGTGCCGTAGCCCTCTCCGTGTACGCAGCGTGTATTATTTCGCTTGGCGCTTGACCAATCCAAGGCCATCGGCGTTGCTCGTCCGCTGGTGTTCTTGCTTTCGCGGGGCCGCTAATTCGCCGGTGACCGACCGCCGTGCTTCCGCTAACCGCTATCCGCGGTGTCAGAGAGAGAGAGAATGAGCGTGCGCGTACGCAAAGCGGAAGGACGCTGTGCTCTCTCCGTCTCCGCTGTTACGTGCAGTGTGCACAGACGCTGTTTCGCGAAAGTTCTCGGCCGTCGTTAATATAACTAATTATTTTATGTTTCTTTTCTCTTATACAACTACAAGGATTTCACAGAGCTCCACAGATTTACCGTACAACTTTGTGGTGACTGTAGGGTATGGTGACTGTAGGGTAGGGTGGCTGTAGGCCAGGGTGACTGTAGGGAAGGCGGACCGTAGGTTAGGGTCACTATCGTAGGGCATCCAAGGTGGCTACGGAATAGCCTCTCCTCCGGCGCCTTTCAGCAGACGCCCTACTTTGGATGAATTCCGGGCATCTCCTGGCCGAAAGCGGTTTAAAACGGCTGAACAAGTCTCAGGTTCCGTGACATTATTTTGGCGAACAGTAATATGCAAAAAAAATATGATAGCCGTGTTGGAAAAGGTGATGGCAATAAATAAAATGACTCTAATAAACATCAGTATGCAGTCTTCTACAAGGGTACAGAATTAAGTCCAGTTTTGCCATAACGGATCTGCCAGAGCTCGAGCAGCGACATAAAAATCCAGAACCGTATATCACTCCTAAGACGTATATGTTTTAAGAACATACTGATTTTATGACAATTTTCTGTTCACTTGATGCATACTCACATGTTCAGAATACCTTTCGCAAAGACGGAAGACCGGGCTTGTTGGTATTTCGTCTTTTCGGAATGACGCACAAAAAGAACACCACGACATAAGTGCTGTCGTGTCGCTCGTGCAGTGTCCTTTTCACCGCTCTTCCGTAAAAGGTGACCTTTTTGGAAAATCTTTCGCAACGCTGCACAGAACTTTCGATAGCGCCAAGCGGAGGCGAGCGCAAAAAAACAACAAAAAAAAACGGCACGCGCGCCTCAGTTCGCCCACACATGTGGTTTGCCTCTGCGGGGGTCGTACGGCAACCGATGCGGCTCCCGGCCGTGGAAAGAGTGCGCCGCCGCGCTCTTGTCTCTACGGGGTTTCACCAAGGCTATATCCGCTAGCGCGCCGTAGGACCAGCCAGCCCCCTTGGCGCGCTCACCTGCCGCGTGCACTCGCCTGCAAGCCGACCCGAGCGCTCGGGTACTGATCCGGAGTGCCCGGGTTCGAGCCCCACCGCGGCGGCAGTGTTTCGATGGAGGCGAAACGCAAAGGCGCCCGTGTGCGGTGCGACGTCAGTGCACGTTAAAGATCCCCGGGTGGCCGAAAATATTCCGAAGCCCTCCACTACGGCACCTCTTTCTTCCTTTCTTCTCTCGCTCCCTCCTCTATCCCTTATATTCGGCGCGGTTCAGGTGTCCGCCGAGTTGTGAGACAGATACTGCGCCATTTCCTTTCCCCAACAACCAATTTTCAATTTTTCTATATTTACCTCTCCCAGTCCCTGGAACACGCGTGCGCAAAGAAAAGATCGCTTCTGTTGGTAGCAGTCGTAACAGACCGCAGCCGTCTACTGTTTTGGACATAGACCTGGGGGCACCTTTTCATTGGGTTTCACCCCACCCCCGGTGGCAAAGCCGAGCACTTGGATTAAAGGACAAAGTACTCTTTGGAAAAACAGGGTTGCTTCTCGTGCTACTGAGATTCGAACCCAGTACCTCCCGTGTACGGGAAGGATGTTCTACAGATACTTTATTATATAGGTAGTTCATTGCTGCTGTGCTTTGTTGCTGATAATGATGGGTGAAAGACGAGTTGTCTACGTATACTAAGGGAACCTACGTTAAGGCTGTGTTCTGCATGTAAAAAGAAGAAAGATAATGAAAAAAAAAAGTGATGATTCTAAGGTAACCGAGGAGGTCAAAATCATTCACCCACTCTGGCACCGTGCAAAAAACCCGAACAGTTCCTCAAAAGCATTTAGGGGGGCCCGAGGGCGTACACAAAGTAGCATGATGAATACACATTCTGTGCGCGAAAGGCACTAAAGCTGGTCTGCCTTTGTTATCTGCGGGCTGAACACACTGAAGCTCGCATGTTAATTTTTATGAAAGTGTAACGGAACAGAAAGCTGACATAATGCCACTAAGCACCGCTAAGCTGACACAATGACAAGTAGCTGAGAAACGAATATGACAATTTTCAGTTCGCTTTGCGCAAACGGTTATAAGTTGACTTGCCACGGTGTTGCGCGCGCTGGTTGCTCCTCTAATCCGCGCTGCCCCACTAATCCGCGGCAGCGACTTGCGTGCGGGCAAACGCGGTACGCGCGGCCGCACACACGCACTCGGATTGGCACGGGAAAAACTTCCGTATACGAAAGGCGGCGCGCTCGAGAATTTCGGGCGCGCGCGCACGCACGCTCGCTCCATGCGTGCGTCACTTGGCGGGCAGCAAAGCGACCAGCAGAGCTTCGGTGCTTTCCGTGAAGCGACCTTTGAAGCATGGCGCCTCTGAGGGTAGGGCTGTCTTTTTCGTCTCTGGTTTTCTAGTTCTCAAAGCCAGACAGATGGGGTAATGTGCGGAACCTGTTAATTAGTTTCTCGAGGAGGAATAGCGAAACGCCATGCGCTTTTTCACGCGCCGGAACACGGGTGTGGAGGGTTGTTCTGCATCTGCTTGGCTGCTTCCGAGAATTCAAGGCGGCGCTTTACCCGCATGTCTGAGGCGGCGCCGGCAGAAACACTATCGAGGTCGCTGCACACGCGCCCTCGTGCAGTGCAGTACACATTTAAACGGAACACCTATTTAGTCTTCTAGCTTTGATACCTGCGCGGCTTTCACATTCATATGCGCTATAAACTTCCGGCAGGCGCGACATATAAGCGAATTGTTTCCTCATAGATTGAAGTGTAGGGTGCTGTCCTAGTGATTAGAATACAAAAGTAGGTGTTCCCTCCAAATGTGAACTGCACTGTAGAGTACACACATGGGACTTTACACTGCTGCCTGGAATTTCACTGAACAGTTTTGCCCACGTGCTCGCTTTACGCTTTCCTCGTGGACTTTATTGTGTTTTGTGTTCATACGTCTTTGGCTTCTTCACCTCTTTAAAAAGCATTCAAGCGTGATAAGCATGCATAAATGCAAAACTGCTTGCATTGATTTCAAGGGGTGGATCGAAGTGGAGCTTAGCAATTTTACAGTGCGTATGGTATGGTACTATATCGGATACAACTCAAGAACGAAGCGACTTTTCCACGTCAAAGGACCCCCTTTCCAGCCAAAGGCGTCGACTGATTCTCGTGCGCCTTTTAGCGTGACATTGCAGGGAGTGGCACCACACTGCAGGGAGAGGACTATCCCCGACCATGGAGGGAGGGAACTATCCCCTTTCATCTGCCACTCCCTGCATTGTCACGCTAAAAGGCGCACGAGGATCAGTCGACGCCATCGGCTGGAAGGGGGTCCTTTGGCGGGGAAAACCCACTTTGTTTTTCAGTTGTATCCGCCTATAGCATGGCAGCATGCATAATGGGTATATATTATTCATGCTATACATAATATGTATATATGGGGCATATGAAAAGCATGTTTAATATGCTAGTATAGGCTAAGGCTCGTCCTGACATCTGTATTAAGAACCCCCCTCTCCACTTCCATTCCTGCAATGGGCTTTCTGGCTTCCTTCTTCTCCTTTATTTTTACCTCTGAGCTCAAAGAAAAGGAAGAGGCCAACTAATCCCCATAGAGACCCCCCTCCGCCCCCATTCTTTTCCCTCCAAACCGCGTATTAATTCCTCGTCTTCTCTCGTTCTTCTTCCTTCGTTTATTTCTCTCTCGCTTTTATTCGTCTGTTGGGACGCTCGAAAATCGCGCATGCCAGATGGGCGAGCCAGCTCCTCCCCGTCTCAGCTGACGATCGCCTTCCTTACTTTTCTCTTTTTCGTTCTCCGGCACTTTCTTCCGCGAGAGATCGGCCGGCCGCAATGGTCCCGGTGCTGCCTGCGCCTTCTTTTCCACGCGCGTTACCGCCGGGGCCCTTCCCCGCCCCGCACGGACGAAGACGAGTCTCCTTCACCGAGTGGCACACTTTCGCAGCCTCGCTGCGGCGGCTTCCCGCTCGACTTCCTCGCCGGCCAACGCGCGCATGCATCGACGACTGCTGCCGCCTACGGGGCCAGCTTTTTAGGCGTCCCGCACCAACGGCTGGGTGGCCGACTCGCTAACTGGCTCCGGCTGGCCGGCTTCCCTAGAGAGAGAGAGATAGGTACTACAGTGGAAGAGAGAGAAGGGCAAGAAAGTGTGATAGCTAGAAATGAGGATCGATACATAGTTGCCTGGTGGATAGATAGCTAGCTGTATAGAGGGGGGGAGAGAAGGGATAGGTGGATGTAGAGAAATGGTGATGTAAGAGAGGGAGAGGTAGATAGGGAAACTGTTAGGGATAGGTAGGGATGGAGTTAAAAAGAGGGGAAGTAAGGTCAGTTAGATTACTGATAGACAAGGAAATATAGTTGTGCAGACGGACAGACACAGAGGGAGGGAGGGATATTTACCTAGGTAAATGGGTAGGGGAGAAAGAGAAGGAAAAGGGGAAGCGGCAACTGCGCACATGAAAGAAAGTGAAATAGTGCCGGCGCAGGATAACAGGAAAAAAAAAAAAAAAGGACACCGCGAAGAGACGCCTGGTGGGTTTCCTCGGCACATCTCTGTGTCGGCGCAGTTCCTCATAGTGGTACTTTTGTTCCTCTTTTCTTTCTCCTCGTTAGATTGCGAGGCGGTTCAGCCCGGCCGCGTGCCTTCTTTTAACCGCGCCACCGCGGCTGTTGCTGCGGCCGTTCGTCTTCATATCCGAGCCTCAGTCGGCGGCGGCGTCCAGCAGTCGCCGGCGCGCACACGGGGGCCTTCGAAGTTGTCCACGTCTGTATTTATACTCCCCGCTGTGGCGCCTATCTTTGGCGTTCTTTGCTTTTGCTGTTTGCAGGGACGATTCATTGCGAAGCTGCCTCTGAGTGCAATACGCTGGCACTCTGTGGCTGCTCCGCGCAGAACTGCAGGAGGCTGTGTTTGCCGCCCAAGACGCTGCGGTTTCACGGTTTCGAGCGTATGTCTTTGGTGTGATAAATGATCGTTTTTGCTGCATTGGCGCGCAGGCAAGTGGCGGCCTGAATGTATATAGATCGGAACATGCCACTTCTCTACGCCTTCAAATGAAGAAAGGCAGTTTATATATCGACCGACTTCTTTTCAACCCGCAAGCTCGAGAAAGGGGTCGGCGCGTTCTCGCTGGAATAGGGTAGAAATGATTAGTTATATCTGTAATGGCAAGCAGGGGCTGGGCTCGCCACACAACACCGCTGTTGTACAGATTGACGTCAACGCAATACTAAGATGCTTTGCAAGCTTGAACCAAGTGCAGAGCGTTCTTTGATGTCGGACGTGTCGTTCATGTCTTTGACATCGGCGCCAGTTTACTGAAACCCGCCCCTTTGCATCCATCGCGTGCAATGTGCGTCGAAGCAAAAACCTGACTTTCTCCCAGTTTTCGAAGACTGTGTTTTTTTCTTCCGCACGTTGAAAGGAAACGCAATTAAGAACATACGGGAGGATAAAAGCTACCCGCCATCGTTGATTTACAGCGTCGAATTATAGCTCGGCATTCATAGCTGCTGTGCAGGAGGGGGAGCCTTCTGGTCCTGCCGGCGAAGTATTACAAGGTAACTCTATGTGCCCTTCCGCGAAGGATAACAAGAAGCGGCCCTGGCGAGGCAAAAGAAACGCAGCCGGGGCAACGCTGTTGACACGGCCTGAATGCAGACCCTGCAGGGACGAGTAAGCGAGGAGAAAAGAAAAACAGTTTCAGTGCGTCGTCTTCTGTACTTGATCAATATCCGCGGAAGTTATACCTCTAACCGCAAGGTGTTTGGGCTTAACGAAGTGACTCAGGCTATGAGGGAGGCCGCAGTGGAGGGCTCCGGATAATTTCGACCTCGTGGGGTTCTTCAACGTGCACTGACATCGCACAGTACACGGGCCTCCAGAATTTCGCCTTCATCGAAATTCGGCCGCCGCGACCGGGATCGAACCCACGTCTTTCGGGCCAGCAGCCGAGCGCCATAACCATTGAGCCACCGCGGCGGCTCTAACCGCACGGTGTGTGCGACTACTTCGGCTTGTGCACTGCTTATGTTTTTATGCGCGAATTGCTGAATTCAAGTCAGTTCAGTTGAGTCAGACCAATTAAATTGAGTTGATTAATTGGACCCTTCTTGAATTATCTTCAGTTTAATTAAGTCTAACCGCTAATTGAACTCAATTCAAATGAATTTAAATAAACTCGGTCAGTTCATTGAATTTCTTCGATTTAATTTATTAATTTTAACCAGTTCAATAAGTGGTTCAGCAGAATTGGGCTGATTCAGTCGGAACTATAGTCATGTCAACTGATTTGATGGAATGAATAAATCGGTGTAGTTCATTTGATTGAATTCATTTGCGACTTCAAATACGTTCCCGAATTCATATTTCACTTGAGTTGATTTGGCATGAATGACCTTGAGCCGAATTCCGCGGAAGAGGGGGAGGAGGGGGTGGACTCCCTCAGCATAAGAACCCATTGGAATTGGCCGCCAGCAGTGCCCTACTGACTATAGCCGTTGCTGGTTTTCACATTCCGAGATGGCCAGCTCCCTCTCCCACTGCTCGAGCGTTGGATTTTCTATTTTGGGGATGTGTTCGTTCTCTTGGCATGTCCAGACCATGTGACATGGATTGGGATATTCGTCACAAAACTATGGCCGGATACAACTCAAGAAGGAAGCGGCAAATTCCCCTCAAAGGAGCTTCTCCTGCCAATCTCGTCGACCGATTTTCTACCCCGACCGATACCCTTAGACCTGCTAGCCTGAAATCCCAGCGGATGGCATATAAATGGGGAGTAACCATGGCTTAATCGGATTAACCGCGGCGTCATGAAAAAAGGTCGACGCCATTGGCTGGAGGGTCTCTTTTCAGAGGCATCTGCCACTTCTTTCTTGAGTTCCAGTAGCTGGAGTGATTTTGCGCAGTTTACTTGGGAGTCGAAAAGTGCTGACTTGTAACACGGCCGCTTTGCGCATGCGCGCTTAGCTGCATTAGTCGGAAACAAACCGCCAGTTCCTACTGCGCATGCGCAGTTCGTATTAGCGACTGGAGCAAGCGACAGATGGCGGCAGCTGTCAAGCACACGCCTGCCATTTCTCGGGCGCAGTTGCCGCCTCCTGGACCCGTACCGCGCCTGCGTGCCCGCATGCGTTTGTTTTCAGTTTTCGCGCTCTCCTTAGAGGGCGCCACATCTCGGGAAAAAAGTTGGATTGTCTGAATACTAACTGCTTCTTCCTTGGTGTCCTGTGTCTCTGTGGGTCTACTTAATCTGCAACGTTGTAGTATTTCCGCATCAGTGGTGAGACTTTCGCGGTCCTCTGCCGTCTCCTCCTATACGGGGTCCGGCAAGCAAGATCTCGGGCGGCAACGTGTGCGTCATTATTTCCGCAGATAGAGCTGTGGGCAGGTGCAGACCAAAAATTGCCTGATGCAGCCATTGTAGGTTCCTTGGAAAACAAATGAAGGAGAATGCCGTTTCCGCATCTCTCTCCTTCTTGCTTTTCGTTGACGGTTTTCGCGTTAACGTGCTCGCGAATGTGCGAGGTGCAAAACTACTCCGCCGTTCTAACCAACTGCGCGACTTAATTGCATCTAGAGCGCTCTCTGATTGTCGAGCAGCAGCGTTCGCGCTCGAACTGTATAATATATACGTCCCATATTTCGCCACCACGATTCGCCGAAATCACGGCGAAATCTCCTCACCGGGTCTCGGCAGAGATTAGCTTTTTTTTTTGTTACCTTTGCTGCCCAGACTAAAGTATGGCAGGTCAGTGCGTGGCGGAAATGAACAATTTTGAAACGCTGCTCACTGGTGTGTCTCAACTTATTGCGCTGCTTTTCGTCACGAACTGATCTGTGTTTGTAAGGAGATTTAATGTTGATAGAAACTTCGTGGTTTACTCCGTTCTCTTCTGGGTACACGACCAGCATACAAAAAGTATTGTGGGACTGTAAAAAGAATGGAAAACGAAGTGTCCCTGCCCGTGCCACTAAGTATAACGGGCTTACGACCAGCATACAGATACAGATGGCGCTACAAGGCTGATAGTGATAAAACATTATCACTGAATGTAGTGTCCCCAGTCCCTACACAGGCGGCCGCTACAGAGACCGATATTTTGGGGGTTTAAAAGCAGTTCGTTTTATTAGTATAAAGCAGTTAATTTTCAGAAGTAAAACAAGGTTTAAAGGATTGCTGGAAGGAGAGAAAGTAGTGTGGTTGGGGAGAGAAGGAAATTGGCATAATCGATTGGAAGCAGACACGCTAGGAGACACGGCTGCAGTGGCAGCTAGAGCCCCATTAAAGAGGAAGCTACTAATTACCTGCCATCTGTATGCACGGTCTATAATGGAGTTCAGACAGTGTCCATGAACGTGGTCTCGAAATTTGTGTACCTTCTCACGCAGCCTACAAAACTGCGTCACGTGACTGCGTCGCACATAATATATTACGTATTCACAATGCTGCTGTGTAAGATGTCACGGTGCAGTAACCTGTGGCGCAGTCTGAAAAGCCCTTCCTAAGTCTAACTCCTGTTTCCGAGGGCTATACGTTCATAATATTCTGTCGCGGTTCGAAGCCTTCTGAAATAATCGAGTTTGAACATATGCTACAAAGGGTACGCGGTTTTGGGGAATTTCAGTGGTGAAGTGGCTGTAGCTTTCTGTAGATGACCACTGAATTCCAGTTTGCGAATTATGCGTGTCCTGAGCTTGGTCTTAACGTTATAGAACAATGGCTACAAGAAGTTGATGTTTCCGTGCACTTAACTGCTTCTAGGCCCACGTTAATGGCCCCATTCGTCTGTGTAACAGGAAGCATTCCTCTAAGTCTTATTTAACGGTCACTGTAATTGCTTTCGGGGTACCGAAATTATGACCCTTGTATTAGGCACACTGTCCAGTACGATAACGGTGCTCTCAATACTTCGCGGGCTTCGACGCGAATGATAGTAGCTGTACGCTACTATCATTCTTAGTGACTGCGCCGTTAAATGATTCTTCCTCCTGCAAAACAAAGCGCTTAGCGCTTAATGGAGCTTTTTCGGTTTCTCGAGCAAATTACGGCCCCTGAGTTGCAACATACAACTTCGAGAGCTCTGTACACATCGTATAGCTCCAGAATTCCTGGGAAACGCGTGGCAGGCCTAATTCCCACTGAACTGTTAGCATAAAACAGCGGCAGACGCTGTCAGGTACACTTGTATGTGAGCTCCATCTCTCTCTCTCAATGCTTGTATTGTTCCCTACTGTAAGCGCTGGCTCGTGCGGCCTTGAGAGGAAAAGTGCGTTCGTGACCCGAATGCTGTGCGGTCTTGGCTCCTGAAGAAAAGAAAGATAAAAAGAGCCAGAGTAAATAGCGGGAAACTCGCACCTTTCCTGTTGCTTGTATCGCTTCCGCGTTGTAATTACTGTCAAATGAAGTGGTACACGGAGAACGACTTTCACTAACGAGCCTTTCTTTTCCCTTTTGCCTGTTTCAGTCAACCTCGCTGGCCATGGCAAAGTGGACATGTCCAACTTCGAGCTCCTCCGCGTGCTGGGAACCGGAGGTGAGTCGAGCACGCTGCGCGTGTCTGCCTTTTCCTATCCGCATGCAACGCCTACGTCGCACCGATCACGTAGGAGCGCGGACTTGAACGAGCGTAGCCTTAAGATTGCTGGCTGGCATTTTGCGACGAGAGAACTTGTCTACTTCTGTGCGAAGACAAGCTGTCTTGTCTAAACGTAGGTCAACACACTGCGACTTCCGCCCTCCCTCCCATGGTGTCCTCCGAGGACTTTCCTCCTCACTCGCCTGTAACATGGCGACGCATAGCGTGTTTTACGAAACCAACCCAGTTGACCAAGTCCATGATACGTTTCGCCTTACTTAGTACGGCTTGCACTCAGTTCAGATGTCGGAAAAAGAAAAACAATCCTCAAATATGCGTGTAGACATATAGTAGCGGAGTTACCTGCATGTGGTGGTTGACAAATAATCGATTTTAACGTGCTAGCGCTGCCGTGTAGCGGGCCATGCCATGATGCGTGGGGTGTATTGAAAGGCTCCGGACTGATTTCGACCACCTGCGGAGCTCCTTCGCGAGCACTGAATTCTCAGTATGCGCGGGCTTTTGTGCAATTCGTCTTCTTCGAAATACGGCGGCTTGCTATAGGGCCGGGATCGAAGCCCGGAATTCAGCCGAAAAAGAAGCGTACGTCACGGATCACGCAGGGTCGTTTGCGGAACCTAACCTTGTTGCGCAAGCTCACTGCATGTACGCTTTTCGTTCAGTACTGATTCGATTTTGTTCCAACGTCGAACGGAAAAATAGAAGAATCCGTATGTAGCATTGATAGCAGCAGCATTGGGCGTGTGTGGCTTGTATAAGTAAGCTATAGACTTTGACCAATTTTATCCGCAAGAGACGTTGTTCGTGCCGACTCACCACGATGAGTCACATGTTAGGATGAGAGCGGTAAATTTTTATTTGTCGGGGTGCTTGGGCGCTCCCCTTGCACGCATACCGAGATGAAACCTAACTCTGTGATTAGTGTAATGGTTGAATGATTGTTTTTTATTATTATTATCTTTCCCTCTCAGTACGGCCGGTCACGTTGGCAGATGGATGGAGGCCACCGCGACGTGTTTGGTTCGCTTTGGCTAGAAGTCATGTTTGGTTTCAGGAGCCGCTCGGTCAGCAACGTAGCGACGGGGAAATGGACTTTATTAAGCCTTCCGGCGCACTTCTGTACTCGACTGAACGGTGTCGAACGAACATTTACAGTTCTCTTTGACGTCATTCCCTAATCGCAATACAAAGGACGACGTGCCAAGCCGTCTACCCCTTTCCCCCGGGAAGAAATTATCTTGGATTTATTCCGCCTTTCGACACCATCTACCCAAATCAGCATTCGACACAAAAGACAGCTACCGCAAGCGTCGCAGTTTGAGCGATCGAGTGACGTCAGCTGACGTCCTAACCAGTACGAGCACGCAGCAAAATTCTTGACGTGTCACTGGGGTTCAGTGGCTAAGGCGTTCGGCTGCTGTACCCGGGGTCGCGGGTTCTAATCCCATCCGTGGCGACCGCATTTCGGAGGGAACGAAATGCAAGAGCGCCCGTGCACTGTGCGTTGTCACTGCACGCTGAAGAACTCTAAATGGTCGAAATGAATCCGGATCATTGCGGGGGTCCTCACGCAACCGTGTGAAAATTCATAGCCACACTTGTCATTCATACGTAATGTAGACTACTCCGGTCTAAGGGAGCTCCCAGCTTGTTTACTAAATGTACCAGGCGAATATAGTTTGGTTGCAGCCATATCGCCAGGAACAAACGCTGAAAAATTCACTAGGACGACGCTAAAAAGCAGTGCGCGTTCGTCAGTCGCGGAGCCATGTTGGCCAGCAGGTGGAACCGAGTTGAAGAGTTACGAAGCCGACGTAGCTGTATGGTTCCATTTTCTGAAGCGTTCTGGAACGGTCTTCACGTTTTGTAGTCCACTGTTCTTTACTTACTTACTTCGCTACCGTCACCCTTACAGCGCTTGAATGTCCTCAGTGCCTCGCTGTTTCTCCTCGTCTGGTTGCCTCAGTCTTCCTTCTTGGTCAGTGGGAGAGCAGCCTTGCACGGCCTGCCAATCAGCGTCCATCTTGTGCTGTCACTCGTTGGGCGTCATCTCCTTTGATGGGAAGCCGGCAGCGGCTGTAGTGACACTATACGTATCCAGTAGTACGTCACTGGCAAAGCAAGGTGTTTGGGAAGCGTACCTTGTGGTTCGTTATAATCGAATCAGCGTTAAAGCCGGGTTCCAAGGCTCTATACGTTCACGCTACTGTAGTGTAACTCGCAGGTTCTCTCGCGGTTTTCTGATCACGCTGTCAAGCGCGTTTCGAATTTGGCGCTGTCCAAAACCCCTCTGGTATTGTCACGTCACCTAGCGGGTTCTAGCTGAACGATTCAGGGTGGTTCGGAACACGAAAGAGTTGCGGAGCTCTGCGCAGCTCGGTGCCGGTGCCTTCGGCCACTAAGCTCCGGGAACTGGCCGCAGAGCATAATCTGGTTTAGATTCGAGGTTTCGTAAGTGTGAGGATCAAAGCGCTTTGTGCTTCTTAAGCACGTGGCGTGAGAATAAGCGTTGATCAAGAGAGATTGCGAATCGACATCTGTTGCAACACTTGCGTTCAACGCGCACGTTGCAAATGTGCTTTGTGCACTGCCGATGCTTAAAGCATTCTTCGAGGAAGGATCTACGTCATACAGAAAAAACATAAACAAAGAACGACTTTTAAATGTCGCCCAGTACTTCAGGTTCGGTTGGCATACGTAATCGAGGAGAGCCCAAAGCACTTTCAGGTAGAGGAGCGTTATTTTAAAACCGAATTATTCCTGGAAAGAAAGAAAAGGAACAATACGTAAAGTAGACAAGAGGGTAATGAACCCTTGTAAAGACGAGAAGGAAAAACTCAGCTACGCGGTTCTGGCTTCTTTATCTCGACAAAGAAGCGAAAACCAACCCAGACTCTCCTCGTTTCCAGCGCTCGCTGACCTCGTTTCTGAAAGCAAGAAGAGCGTGACTGATGCCGGTCCAATTATTTGCCGAGAGGCACGCCTCTATTCTTCGTTTAATTCCTTTTTCCCCCGGGATTGGGACGGTGGTGGGGCGGCTGACAGCGATGCCTTCTCGCGCTTTCAGGCCTCGGTAAGAGAGTGCTCGATAAGGAACAAACTCGCGTAATGCAGACAGCTGTTTCTCCGTCACCGCGGAGAAAGCCGGACGATGTTACGCTCTCTTGCTTCCTTTTTTTTTGTTTATGTCTCACCCCGCGGCACTTTTCCACGCGCACCGCTTGCCCTACTTTAGCCCGTTCGCTCCAGCGTCGGGTGCGCGTGCCTCGCGCGTGGCGAGAAGCCGAGCCGATGACAATAATGCGAGTGCGGGGCCATCTGTTTGTTGCAGGACGAGCTAGCATTGCGCGAAACTCGGGTTCCGCGTTTTGAACTATAGTTCAACCTGTGTTCGCGAGATGAGGATACTGGCTGCAAGTTCGAAGAATTCCGCTGCTCGGTGTGTCGTCTGCGACGTCACCGGCCGTACAGCTGGCCGACTTGGGCGTGCCTTTAAAAGATCAGCATGCGCGGGAACCTCGGTGAAGCCCCAAGTGACTATGAGTAATGCAGGCTTTGCTGGGGTCGCAGATTGTTGGTCCTCGCGAACTGAGCCCGGAGCGGCAATTTGTCGGGATACAGTCTAGCGCATGGCGGTTCGCCCGTATGCCGAGGTTAATTAGACGCCGCCCACGATATTTGCGCGCGCACCTGTCGCCAGGGGTTCTGAGGGCGCAGCGGTGACCTAAGCGCATCCGTTGTGGCGTCACCAGCAAAGCTGTTCGTTTATTGGGCGCGGTTCTGGGTTCACTGTGTGAGAGGCTAGCGATGAGTGAGACTGGTCTCTGTCGAGGTGCTCTGCCCAACACCCTCTAAATACTTTCTTCAGGCCTCTCCAGGCCCTCCTTTCCACACGCGCTACGTCACGCCAAGTGTCCGGTCAGGCTGCTCACCAAGCGCGGCTCCGCTCCGCTCGGTTGTCTCCCTCGATGTGCTCGCGCTTGCCCGGGCAAGCACAGACACGAACGCAGTCTTGCAGTGAGCGTCTAGCTGCTGCTTGAGTCTTTCAGCCTGGCGTTGGGTGCATTTCCGTTCGCTCCTCGCACGGCTGTGTCTGTTTCGTGTGGCCGTTTCTTGTGTGGCGTGCGTACCTGTGCTAGCGCACGAATGGGAAACTGATTGCCTGCCGTGTAGCGAGTGCAACTTCGTGAAACATGGGCCGGTGCTGTGTTCCCGGGTGCCGCGGGAACTACCAGAATGGTCCCAAAGTACGTGTTTATTGCTTCCCAAGAGACGAAGTACGAAGAAAAGCCTGGTTGCGAGCCATTCCACGGAAGGATTTCACACCTACAGAGCATTCGAGGGTAAGACTCTGAAATATTGCTTAATAGGCGCTGGTAATTATCTTAGTTGTGAGCTGTCGCTCCCGGAAAGGCATGCTGTCTTTGTAGGCAATGATATCACTTCTTACACTTATGTATGAATTGTCCAGGAAGCATTTAGTTCTGTGGATGTGCATAAGGCTTGTGTAAAAGCTGTGTAAATATGTAAAAGCTGTTCACTATTCAGACTCTTTTTACTTAGTGTTTTAGGCAATGGAGAGTCATGGCGAATGGCCTTGCTTCATTTTCTCGTGCAGGTGTGTGAACTGCACTTCCACGCAGGCGACTTCATTACGACGTTGTCACACCAAGATGAACTGACAGGGAAAATAATAGAGGTGAAGCGTGACAGGCTACAGTTGAAGATTGATGCTGCGCCTTCTGTTTTTCCAAACTGCCCAAAATACTTGTCCTCAACGCCTGGACGGAGTGAATCGCCAGAGACGAAAAAAGCAAGAAGGGAAAACGCTGCTTTGCAGGAGGCTATGAGGAAGTCACTTCAGTCTAATGAGCTTGAACAGAAAAGAAACAAAGTTTCATCTTACGAGGAGTTCAAATCTAAGTTGCCTGGAATCTGCAACACGAAATTCTGGACCGTTTCTGTCGATGAGCAGTGCGTTAGGTTCCTTCTCATCGAGAATGATCCTTCACCTAATGTGAAATGCGCCTTGGTAGTTCTCCCTGATCTGTCACTTTCTGTTTTCTTGAATGGAGTGAAGCTTCTGTCGCTTCCTTCAGGCAGGATTCTGCCAGCTCAAGTATGCGACACCTCCAGCCTGTCCTTGCTGCTAGAAGAACTCGAGATAGGCTTGCATAATATACCTGAGGTGACGAAAGAGTCGAAACATACTAAAGTATTGCAGTTTGTCGGTTCACTGCTTGCAGACCTCATTGAGGACAGTGATACGACGAAAGAACAGTCTTCTTTGCTGAAATTTCTGGTTGAGCAGATAGAGCTTCTCCTCGCGAAACAGCATGTGTATAGCGCAGAGCTGCTGGTATTCGCCAGTATTTTGAATTCAATTTCTCCTCACGCATATCACTTCACAAGAGCTGCATCAAGAATCATTCTGCCCCATCCTTCCACACTGCGCCGTGTTTGCTCAAATTACAAAGCTGACCCTCTTGTGGAGCAAAATCAACCGCACTGTCTCTCCTACATCCGAGAACGAGTCAAATCAATGAAAGACCACGAGAAGACAGTGACCCTGATGATCGATGAGATCCACATAAAACCATACTTCGACTACAAAGGGGGCACAATAGTAGGATCGTCGGTTCATTCAACGGAACCAGCAACAACAGCCCATGTGTTCATGGTACAATCACTCCTTTCTGCAAACAAGGACGTCATTCACATATTACCTGTGAGCAAACTGAGCGCAGAAATTTTGCACGAGCATGCTAAGAACATAATCATTAATGTTGAGAAAATGGGGCTCAAAATTATCGCTGTGATAACGGACAACAATGCTCTGAACCGCAAGATGATGTCGTTATTTGCTACAAGTCCTCAGGTGAGCATTGTCTATCCCCATCCAGCCGATAACGCTCGCCCTCTTTTCTACGTGGTCGATCCTGTGCATCTCTTGAAGTGCATTAGGAACAATTGGATTAACCAGAAAAACCCTGGAACATGCCTCTATTTCCCTGAAATGGACTTGAGTGGAGCAATGCCCGAAGGGCCTCCTCGTATGAAAGCTGCTTCTTTCGCAGCTGTGCGGCAGCTTTATTCTTCAGAGAAGACGTCGCTTGTGAAGGCTGCTTACAGACTGAACGCAAAAGCCGTGAATCCAACCTCAATGGAGCGGCAAAATGTAAAGCTCGCTCTCGACGTCATTAATCAGTTTGTTTCAAATGCCCTCAGGACACATGGTTCCGCGTTCAAGATTCCTCAAGCTGAGTCGACTGCTCTTTTCATTGACGTTATCCTCACATGGTGGCAAATAGTCAATGTTAAGACCCCTTGCAAAGGCCAGAGGCTAAGGGACAGCATGCAAGACCCTGTAAGGTCTGTTGATGACACACAGTTAGCTTTCCTGAGCGGCGTTGTGGACTGGTTGGACGCTTGGGCAAGAATAAACATCACCAGTGGCTCGCTGACGAAAGAGACTCACAGTGCTTTGCGACTGACATGCTATTCTCTGGTAGAACTCTCGCGCTACTGCTTAGAAGAACTTCACTTCAAGTACGTACTGCTGGGCAAATTTCAGACGGATGCGCTAGAAGACCGGTTCGGCCGTTACCGCCAGCTGGCAGGATCACAGTACCACATTTCCGTGCGTCAGCTCTACGAATGTGAGAAGAAGCTTCGTCTTCAAAAACTTTTGACATTTCCACGCGAGGAAACAGAGTTTGAAGACGTAAGTGAGGATCTTGTCCCATGCAACTTTTCTGTGGCTGTCAGCGACGACGATATTACACACGCCCACTCTGACATGGATGCTATTGTCTACATTGCAGGATACGCTGCTCATGCTGCTTTAAAGAAGCTTTCATGTTCTGCTTGCTTCAGCACATTGGTGATTGAAAATCGAGAGATCGAAGCGGAAAATACTGCCATGATAGCTAACCTGTCGAGAGGAGGGCTGAAGTTTCCCCAGCCATGCACAGTTCACATGGTACTGATGACTAAACTAGTTGCAGAGAAGTTGTCTTTTGGAGCAACCGCGGAAGATTTTCTCTCCTGTAGAAATCAACGTGGTGTCGTGATTTCACAGACGATTTCCCTCCTGGACGAACACGACATTGAGACATGTGAAAATGGCCACACTGCACAAACTCTCCTGCGCTTGGTAGTACGCGTTGCAACCAACGTTGTTCTAAACAACTTTTGCAAACTAAGAAATGATGCCATACAAGACAATGCGCAGCAGAAGGCCGCAGCCCGGAAAGCAGCAACGCTTAAGAAGAAGTAAGTTTTATTCCCAAGCAATAAAAATGCTTTGCGCACACTTCATTGCTGGTGTCTCGTCGTTTTTTATTGTAAGGGTCAGATTAGCTGTACAAATACTCAACAGCGCAGCATTATTGTGAGTGTCATTATTGCTGTGTGTGAAAGCTTTAAGCAAAACACAATACAGAATAAAACTAACACAATGCGCAGTAGACGGTGTTTTTTTTTTTCAATGTTCACGAACTTCTACTTTAACAACTAGATATACGCATGTGCGGTCTGTGCGGATGGATTTTACCGCACGGCAGACATCATGTACGTGATAGAACCTAATAATTAGATGATTAATTGAAATTAACTAATCAATTTTTTATTATAATGACCAATAATGCGAAATTGGCGGCCGTATGCTAAATTGTTTATTATAAAAAACTGTATTAGCAGCTCGAACTTTCTTGACAATAAGGTGTTCTGCAATAAAAAAAATATATAAAGCAGATAAAATGATAGCCTAAGGCGCGCACAAACTAGCGAATTTCTTTTCTGCAGCAACGACAAAAATGAAAATGAAGGAATCACTTATAAGGCAGCTACGTACGGCAGTACCCAAATAGTGCAGACGGGCGCGGCGCGCTGAAATCGCGGAGCGCGGGGCCTGCACGGTCCCTTGGCGTGACGTCACGCGGCCGGTGGAGAGGCCTTAGCATTGAGAGGGTGTTGCTCTGCCCCGTTTCCGAGATGGGAGCAAAGACGTGTCGAGGAGTGGCCGGGCGGAGTCTTTCGGGCATTTAACTCTGTAGCCCTTTCGGTGCTTGTCTGGGCAACGGCAAAACCCACTGAAACATGAAAGCAGCTGGGTACCGTGGGCTCATACTCGTAAATTTGTAACGCCTTTAGCGCCTCTGCCTCCTCCTTCATTTTATTTTAAACTTTTTCTCCGTGTTGACACCATAGCATTAGAGAATATTTCTGACCATTATATAATCCCCACATGCTTCCTCTACCAGCGCCATCTGGAAGCCAGCGTCGCGTGATCGTCCCCCTCCTCTATAAATATGAGTTCTTCGGCCGAAACTTTTTTCTCGCCGAATCCAAGATTCGCTCTTCGGGGAAGACGCGAGAGATACGGGCTCGCGGGCAGGTCTCTGATTGTCGGCCACTATATGAGGACAGCGATAAGCCAGCCGCGCCCCGCGCAACTACCGAGCTACTCGGGAAGCGAAGCGTATAATGGAGATATTGAACCGACCGTCTCATCCTCGCTTCGCAATAAAGAACGAGGAAGGCACGCTTTGGACGGGAGTGCATAGTTTGGGCGCGAAGGTGGCGGAGGAAAACGGCCAACGAAAGGACTTGGTTCGCGCATGTCTTTTTTTATTATTTGTTCTCTTATCTCCTTCGGTGCGTGTCCATTGTGTCGTCCGGCCGGAAAAGAAGAAAAAAGAATTGTGGGAAGGAGGAGAAAGAAAACCTCGCGCCGAGCGGTCTCTTTTGCGGTTGTGTCGGCGAAAGGGGCCACCTCTCCGTCCGGGGGTAAAGTGTGTCGCGTCCTCCGTCGGTGCTGACGGCGGGCCTCGCACACTCCCCTTGGCAAGTGTGCCAGTGGGTGAATGTCAGGCGCGGCGTGGCCGCGAGGTGAGGCAATCGCAGCGGCGGCCTTCGGCGCACGCGTGTGCGACGGAGGAAGGCCCGTAGTCGTTCCTGCCGTTGTTGCTGCCGCTTCCTGGGTCACTTTCCATTGCTCCTCGATCGTCCCTTTCCTTTTTATTCTTTCCGTTTTCTCGGTTGGCGCGGCGAGGAGTCATTAGGCGCAAGGTACTTCCCGAGGCGCGTGGACGTCCTCCTGAAAGGACGCTCGCCGCTCCCGCACACACACTGACGCTGGGAAAATGAAGAGCGAAGCCGAGGATGGCGGAAAATCACTTCGTCGTTGAGGTCCGTCGGTTGTTTGAAGACACCCGTAGGGCGTCTCCCGTGCGGTGCTGAAAGCAGGAAGGTTTTTCGCTGGGGTTTCGTAACAGGTTGGAGTGGCGTGCAGCAGTCCAGCTGCTTGGAGGCCGCTAGAAAGGGACCGCGGTTTTTCATGTTGACGGAACTCCGTGCGCGCTAAGCATGCACGCCGATATGCTGACCCCAGCCCAATGGTGGCCAGGTCACCCGATGAAGAGTAAATTTGCCCGGGGCGCAGTAACCTTGGAGGACCCCCAGAGCATCCTTTGGCTAATGTGTGGTTCCTGGTCCTCTCGGCTTCGGAAACCCGTGCACTAACCGAAATTCGCGGACTCGTCATAACTCCTTCCTCCCTCTGGGAGTTTACATTTGGATCAGATGAGAAGGTAGGATAGCTGTCATTGCTTAGAGTTCGATGCTAGTTCGGGTTCTCGTTAGCAATGCATTTTGCGTACGTGTGCGGATGTTTATTTAAATGCCTCCCCTTTGTAAACGGGGTAATGAAAGTCGTCGCTTCGCCAGTCAGCTAAAATCCTAACATTGTCACCTTGTTCCCCTGTTTCCGTGTGTGTGTTTCCATGTCTGGCTGGTTATCCTTCATTTGGTGATCAAAGATTTCGGGGCTCACGGTGCATACTGCCGTAGTGGCCCGCGTTGGACATTGGATTGTTCGTCTCGCTAGGAATCCTCGAGGTCATGCTGCTGTTATCTTTCTGGGTCGTTCTCAAACAAACAACATGCGCAAAGTTGAGGCCACTCGTGACCGCTCGGGCAGTGGGAGGTCCCACTCGCGTCGAATTTGAAAGGACGCAGGCGAACGGAAAAGGAGGGAAGGGGGTGAAAGAAAAGAGGTCAGCCTCAGACACGTCCAAGAAGAATCTCCGCCGCGTTTTGTAATCGGCTCAGCTCGTGAGCTCGTATTCATTCTCGCTGTATTACCCGCCTCGCGTCGCCTTCCTCGGCTTTCCTCGTTACTCTTTTTCAAATCGTCGAACGACCTCACCTTCCGTGAGCGTTGTTGTTGTTGCTGTCCACTCTTGTTGCTTGCTCTCGCTGTCGTTGGGTTGCGGCGCCTACGTGCCACCCGGCTCGTATTATGCGCGAGCTCGCCGGCAGTTGCAGTCGGCGACTGTACTCGGTGATGAGTCACCGCCGCACGTGTATGCCATGTAGGTGAGGGCCGCGGCAACTGGGTTACCGGGTAATACATCTCGCCTTCTGACGAAAACAGTCTCTCGCGAGGTGAGGGAGCGACATTTTTTTCGAGGGCTTCGCCATATTTGTGCAAGCATTAGGTTCACACAACCCCCGCCACATCTTTCGGACTTCGAGAGATGCCGCTATGTCTTACGAGCGTTAGCTATCTCTCGCGTGGTAAGTCTACTCGATACCCCCCCGGTTAGTGCAAAACCGCATCTACTTATACTCTCATGAACGCGGAAACAATTTCTTGTCTTATAGTATACGTACAAGTCGAACTTCGTGCGCCAGTTTATGTATCTGAGGCAGCGTTATAGAACAGTAAACGATATCTGATAATTTCACTTCTGAGAGGAGCACGCACGGTGCGCCACAGTTCTCAGTGCTTACGAATTCGATACTTTCCTCTTCCACCACCGTGACGCCGCTTGATCGCTGAGGAAGCCAGAACCTTAAAGATTTCAATTTTGAGGCTCAGCGGCGTCACCGCGCGAGGCGCCGCAGCTAAGTGTGACACCGCGACATATAACTTCCCCGGGGACTTTTTGCTTGCTTCTTTTTTTTTTTTCCGGCGCCACGGCGTCAACCTTGTCTAACGCTAGCTGTGACCCTGACTGTTAAGCTGTATCGCCCGATCCCGCCAAGTTGAACGTACCAGAATGGGGCCGGTTTGCATGCCGTGCTTATATGTTAGCCGGGCCTCTGCATCTGCGCAAAAATTCGCCCACACGTCCTCTAGAGTTATGAAAGCGGCTTTCAGAGATGCAAATGCGCCGGTCTATTTTCCTCGGGGAGTGGGTATTGCAGCCATTGCGTCACCTTCCATTCCATGCGAATTCAATATGGGATTTCTCTCTTTCTGTACCGGCGCACTTAAAAAAAAATGCAAAGAGTGGCAAGCAGTCGCTGCAGATGTCTCCCTTCCGGCTAGATGCCCCACGATCCTGATCAGGTTTGGATACCCTTGGGCAATCACCGCCACTTCAATGCCGTTTTTTCCAACCCTCACTGCAGTATCGGCTTTCCGGGAGTTTATAACAGCTTCATTTTTTCTAATCTTTTATTTTTGTGTTTAATAGCAACGCATCTTCCTCCAGCTCCAGTGATAGAGATGCGCGGAGATAATGAAAAATACGCGCGTATGTAAAAATAAACGCCGAGATGGCTGTGGCGCGTGAGCGGCCTTGCAGTCACGAAATCGTCGATTATTCACCAACACATCACCGGCGGCGCGATGCAATCACTCCCGCTCGACGAGGGACGTATTACGATCCGTTTCTGGACGGAAGGACACCGCTTTTTGCTGCCGCTGCTGGGGTTATTTCTTGTTTCTGATGTCTCGCTCTTTTTTTTTTATCCTGCATGGTGCGCGGAAGGACGTCGGAACTGTACACCGGAACAGCAAGAGATATGCGTCTGTACAGGGAGCGGCTGCTCGCGCTAATGGTTCTGTCGTCAGGTGCTAACGATCTGCCATCGAACGTTGCCAGCCAAGGAACACGTCCCTGTGCGGTCCTTCCCGCGCCTTTAGTTAACTCTGTCTTCGCTCTTTACAGTACGTGTAGATTGCCCGTAGGCATGCGAAGAAGAAAAAAAGACGAAGGAGATTGTTCTTTGTCCGAGATTGGCGTTCTTCCAACTTCACAAAGCGGCTAATCGCTTCGAAGACAGCTTTTATGCAGAGCGGTCCCGGTTGGGTTGGTGTCAGTTTTGGAGGATGTCGGTTCGAACGACTGTCGCGGTCGTTTCAGCGCAGCTATCTCGGCATATCCTCTAGCTAGAAGCATCATCCTTCAGGGGAAATGCACCGAATTCCCGCGACGTTCTGCCTAAAGGTGCGCCACTCATGCGCGGGTAACTTCTGCAGGCCTTCTGCAGCCATTTTGTTGAAGGCCCCTAGAGATGTGCATACATAGAAGTTTGTTTCAAGTAATAGAGCTGAGACGTACTAGTGTAGGCGCATGTTAGAGCAGCCGGGTGGCTAGTGCGCATGCGCCGGCTAGTACAGCCCTCTGGTCTAAAACTCTCTCTTACAACTTTGACGTACGACTGCTGCTTTCTACTGCAGTGTTCTAAACTGCAGTAAGGTAGTGCGCTCCACTGATTGTGCGTGCTTCGCTACAACTCATGCTTGATGAAGCTTCATACGGCAGTGCGTCGCGAAGATAACGGCGTGCCCCCCCCCCCCCCCCCCTCCTTTTTTTTTTTTAATCCCGACTGTGCCTCTACGTTGATCGGCTGCGACCTCTCCGAAACCTGTAATTTCCCTCTGTCGGCGTTCCTTCCGCGGCGGCGGGGAATATTCAAGGTGGTCGGCCACCAGGCGATCGGATCCGTTATCCTGCTGCAGTTTGGAAACGCGCAGGTAATTGGCGGAAAGGCGTTTCCCTGCCTTTGTGCTGCCGGGTATACTGCAGTGCCGGACGGCTCGCCGTGCCCGAGAACGGCGGCCGATTATCGCCGCGGTGTGGTGGAGGGCGAGAATTGCGGTCCTCGAAGGAGGAGTTCGGCTGTCCTAATGAGTTTGACGCGCTCGTACGTGCGCCGTACACGTGAGGCATGCATGGGCGGAGACGCAGTGAGACGCCGGCCTTAGTAATTAATCCTTTCCCTTTGTGCAGCGCTCGTTTAAAACGAACCCGAGGTTGAACGGAATTACGTAGTCGGATGCAACTCAAAAAACGAGGCGGCTAATTCCCCTGAAAGGGAGGTCTACCGATTCCCATGACGTTGTGGGTAATCTTCTTAGACCTGCATCGCAGTGTGTGGCAGATGAAGGGAGATTCACCATGTGTTACTCGGATTAGCCACGGGCCCCTGAAAATCGGCAGACGTCATTGGCTGCAGGGCTTCCTTTGAGGAGCATTTGCCGCTTCGTTCTTGACTTGTCGTCATCATCATCACCGGCCTGACTACGCCCACTGCAGGGCAAAGGCCTCTCCCATGCATGTGTCTCCAAGTAACCCTGTCCTTTGCCAGCTGCGTCCACCCGCAAACTTCTTAATCTCATCCGCCTACCTAACCTTCTGCCGCCCCTGCTACGCTTCCCTTCTCTCTCGGAATCCCTTCTGTTACCCTTAAGGACCAGCGGTTATCTTGCCTTCGCATTACATGCCCTGCCCAAGCCCATTTCTATAATTGTATCCGACTATAATTCAATTAAGGAGACCTACGGCCTGTTGTGCGGCCGTAGCCGACGTCGGCCCCATTTATTTTCAATTGGTTTTGCCTGCGATAACCTCTGGTTTGGTGCATGCTTCCCCACATTTATTTTAGACTTTTATGTATTTCTTGAGAGTTGTACAATAAAGGGGAGTCTGCGTTCATTGCGAAAATTATCTACTGTTATACGTATGACCTGCTGGCCTATTGACCCCCCTCACGACGTCTTCGGTAGGAATGAGAAAAGAAAACGACACTGGGGGAAATATTTTTTTTTTCTTCGTGGATTTGGTCCCGCCGGACCTCGCGGGCTAGAAGGAATTGCCCCGCGTTGTTCATAAGTCTTTGAAGTTCTGCGCGAATGCCCGGAACACTTCCCCTTTTTATTGAAAACAGATAGAAAAATGCAGTTGAACCTTTTTAATCAGCGCTTCTTTATGTCCTGGTCGCCCCTGAAAATTATTTTTGTATGACACGTAATGGACAGGCATGAATGACCCCCCCCCCCCCCCCCCTTCCTTCATACTACTCATGTACCTTCCCTGCGGAAGAAGAGTCTAGATTGTCCTCTCCTTGTTCATGATCATGCTACACTGTTGCATTAGCAGAACGCCGTAGTAACTGAGGCGAAAGGGAAGAGGGGCGGATGTGGAGGGTCTGTCGAGGACAATGTTCTTACATACCACGCATGTGGCATATGGTTTAGGCGTGGAATTGGATGCAAAACTGCGCTGTTGTTGAAATTAATCCCGGATAAATATTTAACAGCAACGGACGCCGCGTCTTCAAGGTCGACCTCTTCAGGTCGTGATTTTGCGGTGACGGCGCGAAAAGGTCGAGGGAGCCCTCGGTGAACTGGCGAGTGTGGCGTTACGTCACCCACACTTGTCTGCTCCGCTGCTGTCTGTGACGCAATCATATCAACGTTGCGCAAGCAAGGCTCTCTTCTGCGCCACTTGGGATTCGGGTGCGTTCGGCAGAACTTGGCTCTCCTTTCTGGCAACGGCGGAACGGGAAATAAAGCGTGCAAAGCGATAAAAAGAAAAATTAATCGACCAGTGAGAAGTCTCGTTACGAGGGCGATTCAACCTGCCAACAGCGCAAACGTCGTTTAAGTAAACGGAATACGAATCGAAGTAAGAAAAAAAGAGGTAAAAGCGCGAAATGAAAAAACAGCCACTTTAATTTACTAGGCAAAATGGCCCCGATTCAAAGGGAGTGCCAGTAGTACATATCTATATAGGAGGAGAGATGTAAACGCATTCGCGGGAGAAAATATTCAAAGAAATTACGGAGGTTGAGTGTCGAATAAATAGAGACTCACGGCAGTGAAGCCTTACCGCACTTCAGCCTTACATAAAGAAAAAAAAAATTGAAGTCGGAAAAGTCGGTTACCTCGAACCATGGAGCGTGGGAAACAGGAGCAGTCACTAATAGAAAAATAAAAAAAAAACTTTTTGTTGTTGTGAACGTTTTGACCAAGTTTTAGCCGACCACCCGATTCAAAGATGATGCTCTCATCCATCCATCTATCCTGGCACCATGGTGGAAGATGCCTGGCACCGTGGTCACATGGAGGGAAAAAAAAACTAGGAGGGAGCGTGACGAAATAATCTTGAAGCCTGTTATAGTCATGAAAAATATAATGGAAAGCATAATGGGAAACAGGCCCTCACGTGACAAGGCAGCGGTAGCTCTTAGCCGGATTTCGGTTTCGCTATACATCGGAGCACGGACGTTCACTAAAAAGCACCGCGATCCAAGCTGGTTGGCAGTCTGGTTACTGTGTAGGGCTATTTCCCAAGAGTCAGTGCGCAAAAGGGCCCTCGGCAGCGGCGTCAGAGGAGGATGGCTTGCAGAGGCTTTATCGAGGGACGTCATGCTCCCTCCTAGTTTTTTTTTCCCTCCATGCATGGTCAGCACATGGTGGCTGGATGAGCGTCTGAAACACTCACTCTGGAGAGATTCTTTGTTTACCCTCAACGCAATGTGGATCACACGCGAAGCTGATTTGACCCCGTTCGACCTTTGTGATTGTGGACAGCAACAGTTAACGTTACGGTGTAGCGGGCGCCATCGCGGCGCGCCTATCTCCCGCCTTTGTGTGCTCTCGCGAAGCGGGCGTTACATCTTCCCTGAGCGCAACGTGTGACCTCGAGTCCGTTAGGAAACCGAACCTTTGTGAGCGAAGATGCTCCGAGGAGAGATGGGGGAGCAGGCGCTGCCAAAGGTTTCGTAAGCCGTTCCTCGTGTTCGTTACGTACAGGCGCAGCTAGGCAACCTGTGGAACGAGCGAGAACGGAGCCTGTCGGTGAAAAGGACACATGCGCAAACGGGTCACTTAAAACGGTGCAGCGTGGATGGTTTTAGTGTGCGTCGAGGGGACGCAGCCATCCTTGGCTGTTGAGCCCAAAATCTCGTCACTTTTCTGTCTGTCTTTTTCATACATTTTCAGCGGCCTGTGTGCAGAAAGGTTAACATCTGGTCGGTGCGATCGCATCAAGTTCTCGCAGCCGAGTGGAACAGTGTGATGTCTTAACGGCTCAACCTTTAAAATGTGGAAGCGATGCAGAGTAGCCATGTATATGGAGGCACTCCTCGTTTTCTGTCAGGCACAGAACAGATATATACGTTCTTGAAAGCGATATGAACGGTACTATGACGTCAAGTGAGACTGGAATAGATATGTTTTCCCGACTCCGGTTAGAAGCAGGTGACACTTACTGAGAGTCAATCAGAAAGGCAACATGGCGGTGTGTAGCTCTGTGACGTTTATCATGACGCGAAGTGAGGAGGATTTCACGATTGAGAACAAGATTTCCCTGGCGCCCAAATTTTCTCTTCATTGCTGATTCCAGCAAGAGGAAGTGGAGGACTGAGGAAGAATGAAAAAGGGAATCTGGTCGCCTGGAGCGGAACCAGACTTTCTCTCAAGCACGACCTCCTGCGCGTGACCGCTCGCATGCAGCAGTCCTTCCGCTTTGGGCCTTGCCTAGTCATTTAGTCAACCAGCGGACCAACGTTTGTGGCTCCACGCACAGCTGTCATTTCTTTCGATGCACGGAATCCGCGCGTATAGCGCCCTCGATCGGCACCTTACCCAGCCTTGCTGCAGCGCATGGCTGTCTCGCGGAGATCGTGCGTCAATGTCGTCGTGTGTTGTTCGGCGTGCCGCGCGTTTTCGAGAAGTGGGACGGATTCGCTGCATAAAACGCGCCCGCGCTCTCCACGCTGTGCTAGCTGCATGCATGGAAGCCCGGCGCGCTGAAAAGACTGGGTGAAGGCTGTGTGCGCCGTACGCATTCATCCGTGCCTTGCCAACGCCATACGCGCTACGACAAAAAAAAAAAAAAGGACGCACACGTCGCCTCTCAGAGCTAGCGCGCGCGGCCGACGCCGACACGGACTTTCTCGATCTCGGAGAAGTGCACGCTGCTGTGACGGTGGCGGACGGAACGTCGGTGGGCTTATGTGTACTACGTGACTGCGGAGCAAGAGAACACAATGCGCACGAACGTGTGAAAAACGAGTGTGACTGACGTGCACACAGTATTGGGCGGAGCTGAGATGAAGCTTTATGCGCCGAGAGAGGATAGCCGCAAAGGGCCTCACGCATGATCTGTCGCCCTTATCCCGTCATTGTAGATTTGGTTCTGAAAAGAAAGAGAGGACCTTCACAGGACCGATGACTTGTAAGCCTTCAGTGTGTAGGCGTGCCTCTCCTGCTGGTTTTTTCTCTTACGAAACCCACCATGGTGGCTCAGCAATTATGGTCTTCAGATACTGAGCATCGTGTTATGAGAGTGAGAATTTAAGACGCGATATGACTTCTTAGTGCTGTAGTCTAGCAGAGTCAGACGGTATGACCTATCATATGCCTTCTGATATGATTCTGATTCTGGGCTCAGATATGTGCCTCTTTTTTGTTTTCTGCTGCAGCCTATGGAAAGGTCTTCCTGGTGCGCAAAGTTGGCGGCCACGACCATGGCAAGTTGTACGCCATGAAGGTCCTCAAGAAGGCATCCATCGTCCAGAAGCAGAAGACACTGGAGCACACTCGCACCGAGCGCCAAGTCCTTGAAGCCATCCGGCAGTCGCCATTCCTGGTGACACTCCACTACGCCTTCCAGACAGATGCCAAGCTGCACCTAATCCTTGGTGCGTCAAGTTCTTGTAATGAAACCATAACACATATAATTTTGTTCGGTGCTGAAGAAAAGGAAGGCGAGAACATGATACCCATGTGTCATGCAGACTGCTTCATATATTGCTAGCATGACGCCATGACCGTTCCTGTGCCCTCTTAATTTTTTTTTTTCAGGTACTGATGATGTCGTAATATAGAAGTTGAAAAGAAAGGCTGCCACATGTTCTTGAGATACTGCTATCTTTTGCCTCTTGAGCAAGGGCAAAAACATGTACCACTTTTATTGTCTCTATGACATTTTATTGAAATTTGACACATTTGTTTAATATGAGCCTGGGATCCTCATCAAATTACAGTGTAATCAACATTGTTTCAAGCATAACTATAAACCTGTCGAATCATGCTTTGAGTGTCATGCAGCTTTAAAAGTTATCAGGCATTGCCAGGCCCCTTGTTATTGGTTCTCGTGACGATGCGGGAACCTGCATTACAATTAAATTCTGTCTCATACTTGACCTCTCGGCACAGTTCAGACTGTTTGAACATCTCTAGGCTTCAAGCAACACTTTTTCCAAAGCTCACCGGTCATCTTTTTTTTTTCTTTATACTTTCAGACTACGTTAGTGGAGGAGAACTGTTCACTCATCTCTACCAAAGAGACCACTTCACAGAGTCTGAGGTCAAGATTTACATTGGAGAGATAGTGCTGGCTCTCGAGCACTTGCACAAGGTAAGAACTGCTGTTCTGTTTCTTTCTTGAACTTTTGTTTTTTCTCTGCATGGAATGACTGCTAGTGCCCATAGCGTGTAAGATGTTGATGATGCAAGTCTAGCTATTCCACACACCCTGTCTATTTAATTTTTACTAAGGAAGCACAACAAACAATAGGGCTGTCTTTAGCAACATGAACACACTATGCATTTGTATAAACTGTTGGCAATGTAAGTTTATCCTGTATAATGTCCCTTCTGCTGCAAAGTATGCTGCCAGCACAAAGTGTGGGCATGTGGTAGGCATGCACAGTTTGGGGATGGCATTCTTTTAAGCTGCGATGTGCAGTGAATTGACATTATCAAGAAAAAAAAAATGGTTATCTACAGGAGATAACACAATGAACATAATGTACTAACTTAGTGCACGCTGTTCTCTTTCACCCCAAATTTTTTTATCGCTTTCCTACCAAGTCAGTATTGAGCTACAGTGCTGCTGCGGTGGCTCAGTGGTTATAGTGCTTCACTGCTGACCCGAAAGACGCGGGTTCGGTCCCGCCATGGCGGTTGAATTTCGATGGAGGCGAAATGCTAGGTGCCCGTGTACTGTGTGATTGATGTCAGTGTACGTTACAGAACCTCAGGTGGTCGAAATTATCCGAAGCCCTCCACTATGGCGTCCCTCGTAGCCTGAGTCGCTTTGGGGCTATAAACCACATAAACCACCACCACTAAGTTATAGGACACAAATCATTTCCGTTCTTCTGTATGGCTGCAGCCTGCCTGTCGCAATTTAGCCCTTTAATGTTACTTATGTTAGTGTATTTGTCAGCAAATCCATGTCTGCACAACTTTTCCTGCATTGTGCAGTTATTTGAGGAGGTGCAGACCACTTCTTGCATCTGCCTTAGAAAAGAAAAATGCGACTGTCCAGTTGCACAGACAGATGTCTTAGCAAGTAAAGAAAAAAAAATGGTGGAAGGAAATACCTCAGTAGAGCAAGAACAGTCGAGAGGAATGAATAAGGGCAAACCAAAGGACAGCTGTCCCCTTTTGTTTTCCGTAGGAAGCAAAGAACCGTCCAGCATGTCGCCTCATGGCCAGTTATATTTCCTTTCACATGGGAAGAGAGCAAATTACCCTGCAGTCATCTATGCTTATGATTTATGCACTGATTCTGTATTGTTTGAATGAGAGAAAGGCTACAGCCACAAGGATCGAGAGAAAGCAATGTCTTTGAATCTCTGCAACTCGCTAGCCTTGCAGCAGCAAGGTTAGATCTTGCGTGAATATTAAAAGAGCCTGACAGAAGTGGTCCTTGGTGGCTATCACCTTAGCCTTTCTTGTCTCTAAACAAGGAAGTCAGCACCTCTCTAGTGTTTTCACTTGAAGCAGGGCTGCCCTACGTGATCCCGCAACCAGGATAAAAGTGAAAAACCTTCCTTTTCACTTGTCTTTTTTCTCATTCTTTGGACGAAATGGTCTTGGTGCTGTTATTTTAAAGTGCCTTATTGTGAGTATCTTGATATATTGATTAGCAGTGCTTTTAAAATGATATGTAGTTATGCTGACACTAGTACAGTCGCATGGTAAAGCTTCTCCGTCTGTTTGTGGCTGTGCGCTTGATACCCTGTTATGCACCTGTCTATTCTATTCTCCCCTGTCTACAGCTGGGCATAATCTACCGCGACATCAAGCTGGAGAACATCCTTCTCGACAGCCAAGGACACATCGTCCTGACAGACTTCGGACTGAGCAAGGAGTTTCTTCCGCATGAGAAGGCAAGCGCCAGTAGCAGCCCTCGTGACCCACTTTTTGCCGAAACCCACCAGGGCTTGTCACACTCTCTTCCCCTCTCCAAATTCTCCTCTCAAGAGTTGTTTGTGCCACTGCCCTTTCCTTGCTCCGACCCTTCCCACTCCCCTCTCCGAAACCGCCACAGAGCATTGCAAAAAATGCGGCTGTGATGGGGCTTCCATGTCCTTCAGGCATTCCCCCAGTGTGTTTTTTCTCTTCCGGAGCTCTGCACCTGCTAAGTGTTCTGTGGCTCTGAGTTGGGTTTTGCCATTAAAGCAAGGGCAAGTTTTGTGGTGGGGATTTTCCATGTCAAATGTGCTTTTGCTGAAACTCCATGTGTAAAAAAAAAAGCAAGAACATAAGGAGTCTGATGCAATTGACCCCCATTTTCTCTATTGGCATCGCAAGACTGTGCCAGCTTTTCTGTAGAGTTAATTACTACTGCAAAAAATTGAAGGGGACACTTATGCTCTGCCTTAAGAGTACGACGGGGTAGCATAACAGGTTGATTCCCTTATATGCCGAAGGTCATTCTCTACTTTACATTCTTAGATACCTTGGAAGTCCTCATACCACTCCTGGCGCAGTAATGCAGTGGTTAAGCTATGTGACATTCCCCTGCGATGGCAGGTGCTCCCAGCGATGGGTCTTGTGTGGGCCAGGTTGCTCTTCCCGAGCGACCAATCATTAATTCAACTACCACCTGCCACGGTGGGCACTTCGCTGACTATCTGGTGGGCAGGCTGTGACGACGCCACAAGGTCACGTGACCTAGGCGGCCTACCTGCCTCCTAAGTTGCTCTTTGAGCACCACCTGCCAGTCGTGCTCGTGATTTTTCGCTCGCAACACCAACGCCGGATTTTCTGCATAATGGGGCTTTTAACACTATTGTGTTATCTTAGTTGTGGTACTCAAATTATTCTAAAGGATGGAATCGACCGACCAGGTTTGAAACTCTATATAGTTCTCCCAAAAAACACACCTAACCTTGCACAGCTAAACCTCAGTTTGTAGAAATGCTGTTCTACAAATTTTTCAGTGGGACAAAGCATTTGTGATTGCATGTAACCACATGACAGACTTTATTTCCTTGTTTCATAGAATTATTGATTTAATGAAATGATTCTTGACTTGAAAAGTCACCTACGGTCTCATATGTTTTCTTGGTATACGAAAGGGATCTCAAACAGGTCAGACCAATTGGAATTTCATGCAGCAATATGCTTGTCTTTTTAACTCAGTCTTTATCTTAACAAACAAATATCGTGATTCAAACTATGATTTAATACCACCATATAGCTTAATGACTATAAACTTCTTGGGGATTCATGATAAATGAAATTTGTGATAAAGAGCAATGACTTCAAATTATTAGACCAGTTACAGTTCTGTGTAGCCGTGAACCTATACTCCTGTGGTTTAACGAAACTGACTTTGGTTGACTACTACATCAGTGAGCGAATTAATCGCGATTTCATGTAGCTGCATTGACAGATGTTTTCTTCCTCTTAATGAGGTTCTTCTCGACTAAATGACCTAATTTACAGCTTGCTTCATTGCAGTCAGACTGAACCATAACTGCAGCACTGTTATGTGAACAGGAATCTTACCTCTGTGTTTTCTTTCTTTCTTTTTTTTGTGACAGGATCAGAGGACATACTCATTTTGTGGAACGATTGAGTACATGGCCCCCGAAGTGGTGCGTGGTGGAACCACGGGCCACGACTTCAGTGTCGACTGGTGGAGTGTCGGCGTGCTTGCGTATGAGCTGCTCACGGGGGCATCACCCTTCACGGTCGAGGGGGAGCGCAACAACCAGGCCGAGATCTCTAAGTGAGTGTGGCAACATATTATAACTGGAAGCAGAAAACGCCTACAGGTAATTAATGCTCGAAACTGGTCTAAGTGCTGTTGAGATGCGGAATTCATAATTTTCGAGTGGCACAAAAGCAGGAGATTACAACAGCAGGGAACAGATGAAGGCAAACACACTCTTCTTACGCAGTGTTTTATTGCATGTGGTGCATGGCAGCAGGCATAATCACTTGCAAATTACTCACTCACACCTTCGCCCTATTCCCAGGAGGATACTGAAGAGCCAGCCGCCAATGCCAGACACCATATCTGGTGATATCAAGGACTTCATTCAAAAGCTCCTTGTCAAGGACCCACGGAAACGTCTTGGTGGTGGAATCGATGATGCCCTTGAATTGAAGAGGCATAGGTTTTTCAAAGTGAGCAGTTCTGCATTTTTTACTAACTTTGTAAAGCCTGCATAGGCTTGTGAAGCACATTAACTGTGGCATTCATTGCAGTTTTGCCATTGTATGCTCACCCTTGCAATTTTCTATCTTTGTCACGTGACTGTCAACTTGGCAAACTTGGTGAGAGTTGCCACATCTGCATGAAACACAGGACTGGGCGATTGCCATGCCATCCACTAGGCTGTTCTCAGGGCTGGGTGCAGCCCGATTCTCTCCTTCGCTTATCGCACTGCTTGGTGTTCATGCAGCCTAATTATGGGTGTGGGAATTAGGTAGTGCACTATCATTCTCATCTACTGGGCCCTTAGATCTACAGAAATTAATTTTTTCGAGATATTTGTCATCTATAAACTTTCGATGGCAGGTTTACATCTTCAGCAATGTTGCAACTTGGAGTGCGTTTCTTTTGACAGCAGCTGCAGATCTCAATGCCTGGACAGCAGTTCAGTTATGCAACATTCATTTCTGTAAAGCTCGATCAAATCGGTTCCTGCTTAACTTCCAGAGCTGGAAAGGTGCGGCTGAACACAAATTCTTTTTTGTTAAGTTTACATTCACCATTTGCTGTGGCAAGCTCTGAACTAATTTTGATGTTGTTATCAGGGCTGCTAAATTTTTTAGTTTTCCCAAGGAAAGACATTAATGACCAAATTTTGGTTCTCCTGCAGATAGCAAGAGAGGATTTTCTCAACTTAATAAAATTAGTTATATGATGTAGCTGCTCATGGCTATCTTGAGGTGCACTAGATTGAGAGTAAATGGCACATATTGAAAGGTATGGGCTCACGTCTTTTCACACTCTATGTAAAATATTTATTGGAGTGGAACTACAATAAATTAATTGATAAATTGATAAAGTACTTCTACCATCACATCAGGCCATTCTTGTCATCTAGTGAAATTATCTGGCAAACCTAACCGAAGTACCTCATGGCTTACAGGGCCTCAACTGGGAGGACCTTGCAACCAAAAGGATTGCAGCACCTTTCGTTCCAAAGATTGCTGGGGAATTGGACGTCAGCAACTTCGCCGAGGAGTTCACTTCAATGGTTCCTGCTGACTCGCCTGCATTGGCACCCATGAGTGACGACAAGGTCTTCAAGGTGAGGCTGTGGCCCTGTCTCTGGACGTGTACTGACGCTACAGATCTGGGGTCGAAGCCAGCATCTTTCTGAACCAACCGTGAAAATGATTAGTAAATCAGACATGCTCTGAAAGTGTGGAGAGCCTTCAGAAATACGTGGCATGCTCTTCAGTTTCATGAATGAAGAATTTGTTGCCAGTTCATGTAACAGTGATCATATGCAGTCGAGCCCGGATATATTGAGCCTGGTTGTTTCAAATTATTGGCTGTTTCGAGCACACAGTTTATCCCCTTGAAAATCCTGTGTAAAATTATAGGAGAGTCACGCAGTATATCAAAGTCCAATTTCCCCACTTGTTTAGCATATCTAGGGATTGGACTTTTCTGTTCAAACTAAAAAAATAACAATAACAATGCGCCAAATTCGGTTTTAGCGAGGAAGGTCAGTATTCTTGGCATGGAAGGCATAGCTAGCTGACTGTTGAGTATGGGTTACTCAGTCAAAGCTGAGAATTAGCTATCTAGGGAAGCCAACAGCGTGACGAGACTGTGGTATTATTGGACAACCTGTGCAACTGTGCGATTTGAGGTGTTGCTCCGCTAGATTGCATGCCTCTGCAGACCGAGATGCACCACCTCCTCGCTGCCTGCTAGCTAAGTGTTGTTGGTTCACTTGCATCACCCGCTTAGTTAAGTAGTTAAGTACATTAATAAACTGCATGTCAGACATTGACATGAACCAGTGCATGGGTGCGATGAAAAAAACCATGTTCTGGCTGCCATAATGTGGCAGTTCCGTTGTTGCCGTGAACATTCAGGTCATGTGATGCCCCACCATCTTGCTCATCCCAGCATGATAACCCAACATTAACATGTAAACTGGGTTCTTAGGACTAAACTTTTAATTCCGTTTCTGTCTGCCGGCTATCTCACTTAATTTGTGTCATTTATTTAATGATGATAGCAATTCTTCCTACAAGCAAAGCTCCAAGTGCTACCATTTCACATTAATTACAAAAATGCCGAGATAGACTACAAGTGACTTTTGACCACACAGGAATGGCACGTTGACTCACCGAAAAAAGTCAGTAATTTATGCAATGAAAATAATATTCACCGAAAAAAGAAAACAAAAATTGCGTTATGAAGTAAACACTGAAAAAATTCTGTCGAATATTCAAAAATAAAACCCCAAAACTCCAACCCCTATATGTATCGAACTTTGTACTGCACCCCTGCAAGTGGCACTTCTCCTAAAGGGAATCCTCAATCACTTTTCTTGCACGGAGATGGCTCAGCTGTGTGGTTTTGGGCCCCTGCTGGTAGCGCTAGTGCGATAAAACCGTGGTATGAGGTGAATATGTGATGTGCTTGACAAGGGTGGCCTTCTGCCTCTTGCACTCATTTTCCGCACCGTATTGCTGCCATGCAGTGAAGCCAACATAACAGGCTTAATTTTAATCGCCGATTAGTCTATTTATAGTGTACTGGAAACAAGATTAGACATCTTATGACTGGTAGTTGCAAAGCACCGTATGTTGTTGCTTTGATGCGAAGCAGGCTCAGCCTAGCAGTGCCTATATCAAGCGATGCACTGCCAGCATGCTGCCGGGTGGTATGTCGCTGTACTGTATTCTTGCTATTGCATTGCACTGTATTCTTGCTTTCAGCATACAGATAAGCTTGTGTATTGCCATTTTTTTTCCCCAAACTACCACTATATCAAACTATTTCACGATCACCTTCGAGTTCAATATATCTTAGTTCAACTGTAATGTTAGTCAAGAAACCACATTAAAAAGTAGAGACAACAAATTTTGGTTGCGTGTTTTCTTCATTGTGGTTATGTGTCAGACATCAGTACACGTGGATCACCACATGGCATTCTCCTATGGTCGCTAAATAATTTTTAATTGAATTTATTCTCTCATGCTGTTTTGGTTTCAACAGCAGAATGTTCGCTGTGATGTCAGAGGTCAGTATAGGTCACGTTAGGCATGAAAAAGAACTGAGATATAATATCTGTTGGCATTTCTTTAGAACGCTAAAGCCAGCCTGCCTCGAAGAGCCAGGATGACAACGAAGGAAGTAGCAGCTAATACCAGTGGTCATAGGCAATGGGTAGTAGTGTCTTATGGATCATTAGAAAGAAGAAAACATGCAATTAAATTTGGTGTCTATACTCCTTTAAGCTTCCAGATGAAGAAAATGATAGAGGTCATTGTGTACATGAAGCTAGTGTTGTATGAAGCTTTGAGTTGCCCAGTAGCAACGCAGATATATAACAGCATCTTGTAGAAATTATGGGGATCCTCATCTTGTATTGCTTGCTTTCTTTTTTTCCTGCTCTTGCAATTTTCTACAATGTTTATTGCTCTCTCTCTCTCTAGTGCATTTTGTTACAAATGTCACCAAAACTTTCTCATGTGCCTGGCCACGGACGACACTGGCCTGAAATGAGACTTGCTCAACATGGCAAATTTATTTGTTTACCATCTTTACAAGAATGCACTTTGTGTACAACTTCAGGAAATTTGAAGAACTCAGTTTATTCACGGGCATCAGTGTGCCAGTTGTAGTTATGTTGCCATAATAAGTTCAACTTAGGCATGCTTGCATCTCTGCTAGCTTTGTGATTGCACACATTCTCCTCAAATAACACTGGGTGCATTTTGCAAAAAATATTAACATCGTTCTAAGCTTAGAAATTTGTGTTTCCATAGGGTTACTCCTATGTGGCACCATCCGTGCTGTTCAGTGACAACATCCTCACAGATGAGCTCATTGGATGCTCCAATGACAGTCGGCCGAACATGTCTCAGCTGCTCGCTGCAAAGTTCAAGGTAAGCTGTGCTTTTGCTTTCACATTTTAAGCTCAGCTTACTAAGTCACTATACCCCATCTCATAAGTTCCTTGCAGCACTGCGGAAGCTAGAGACCTCCCCACCCAATCAGGAGAGTGCGCTAAACGTGTTCCTCCACACCTCGTTGTCTGCTTGTCATCTGCTTGCGGCGTATGCAGATATGGTTAGAAAAGAACATAAATAGCCACAGTCTACATGCCGACCTCTGAAGGAGAATTAGGCTGTTTTAGAATATATTATGCACGCTTATGTACGCTAAATGTAAGCATTTTATGGGCCATTACGCCCCTTTGTCACATATGCAACCTGAGATGCACAGATAACTTTAGCCCCGTAGAACCATCTGGTTTTTAGAATGGAAACCCTTGTTATCACCAAACTGGCATTTTTCTTGAAGCCTGGGAGCAGCATAATTGTTGCTAGAAATAAAAAATAAATTTAGCGCTCATGGATTTTAGTGTAGGTAAGATGAGACAAAAAGAATGCCTGATGCCCTGCTTATGGCCAGTGAACGTACTGAAAAGCCTATTACCAACGACGAATTCACTCCGAGGCTAGGGGTCCTGCTTTGAAGCGTGCCACCTAGTTGAAAAAGCTGTTTTAGCATACACGAGAGTCTCGCATGCCAAAACTCTGGAAATAGTATACATAACACAAGCATGTGTTAATGCTTGGTTTGAAATAGCGTTTGGTGCATGTGATCGTTTTAGAGCAAAACAAGCCAGATTTGAACACTTTTGCTTCACAATGCATCATTGGGTGTACACTAAGCACACTATCCCATATGCCCCTATGCCCATTTTACACTTGCACTACATTCTGTAGCTTTGGACCATCACCTCTGCACTCATCTTGGATTTGGTAGTGCTGCAAGGAACTACTGAGATTGAGAATGGAAGCTCTCACTGCATCAGTTCTCTGAGAGTTTCACTTATACCCAGAGGACAAGCTAAGGCACTCAGTGCAGCTAGGACCTGAGCATTGCTGCACTGTTGTTCCAGGCTTGAGTTGTCAGCAATGCATATTTGGCATTGGAAATGCTCAGGAACAGCAACACGTGGCGCTTGAACCTTTTAAATAGTATTCTGTGCATGACATTTTTGTAGTGATAGCTATACATATTACGGTAGCATTTCGAGCCTTCAGCGTGGCGGCGCTGCCACCCTGTGGCTGCACCGCCACGCTATCGCGTGGTTAGTCACGTGGTGCGGAGCAGCTGCCAGCGGTGCGGTGCCGTGGCTGATCACGTGATTCGTCACGTGGTTGGTCACGTGATCAAGTTCCACCCGGCCAGCTGTAGCTATCGCGTTAATCTAGGTTTAACCAAAGCTAAACCACTGCCATTTTTTGTTTTGTTTTTTCTTGCAGAACTCTGCATTCTTTCAAAATTATGACCTCATCACAAGGGAGGGAATTCTGGGCGATGGAAGCTACTCTGTCTGCAGGTGAGTTTTGCAGGCATCCTCTTTCTTATTGGATGAACCTTTGAAGCATCATGTTTATATGATTATGAGCACACGTCACAAATTTGATTGTGTCATGAACTGTAAGCAAAATTTGGCACCAAATGCCATGTTGATTGGAGTGAGTGCTTATTTCTCGGCTGCTGCATGTTAGAATTCAAAAGTGCTTTTGTCTCTCTCAGCTGACAAAAGCTCATATTGGTAAGCGGGAAATTTTGCCAGATCTGTTTTGAAGAATAGCTTGTACACACTGCAGTGCGAAACAATTTTTTTTTTTGTTGCCATTACTGCATAAGTGATTTTATTTCAGAGCATCTTTATGAAGTTAAGGTAAAACAAGCTTTCTAGAACTTCGCTCAGATAAAAATGCAGATTAATGTGATTATAACATAGAACTGTGATTCTATCATGATCATCTTCTTAGAGCGTAGTTCACAACAATTCAAGAACTAAGGTAAAGAGAGGTGAATTCCATAACGCCGTGTGTGTCAGCTCTGCTTTTTTCCTCATCTTTTTAGTGATGCTGGCTTTGCAGTAATGATACACCAATTAGCTCACAATGCAAAGCTTTTCAAACGTGTTAGTGATTGCAAGAAGACTGTTTCGTTTATGCAAGTTGTGCAAGACTGCAAGCTATTACAGGCATTTATGACCACTTATTCAAGGATTAACCTTGCAGCGCATCCAAACACAGGTATTGCATGTGGTCTACCAGGAACTGATATTTAGGCATGCAAAGACCATTATCACACTGTTTGAGATATAGTGGCCTTGAAATAGGATGCACGAATACCATCTGTGCCATTTTATAGCTTGCTTGCATCACACTAAGACGTTGGCTTCATTTTGCAGGAAATGCATTAACAAGAAAACCGGCCTCGCGTACGCTGTGAAGATTGTGAGTCGCCGGATCGACACCACCCAGGAAGTTCAGCTGCTGAGGATGTGCCAGGGGCATCCCAACATCGTGCAGTTTGTTGAAGCCTTCCAGGATGAGGTCAGTACTATCATGTTGGTGTGAATGTCTTAGCACTGAAATTTGTGACAGTTCGGATTTCATTGTTGCCCAGAATGCTGCGACTTTATCGCCGAACTATCTTCATTGTTTCTGGCCAGACAGTAATGGAAAACATTAGGAGCCTGGTAAGACCTACATGACCCAGGTAGAGTCTCTGAAACTGAGAGGAAAGGGTGGTGTTTGGGGCTTGTTGGGATATGCACGTAAGAGGCAGAGCCTTTGAAACTTAGGAAAGGGTGGAAAAATGTTCCTGATGCATTTATTTTTAGGCAGGAATAGTAACTGACTAATTATTTTAGTTGAGACACAGTTTTACAATGTGAAATAAAGAACATGCTACCAGTGGGAGCTGAACCTATGATGTCCATCTTGTGCATGGTGCTCTACGAACTGAGGTACGGCAGCAGCTGCCCCCTCTTCTCCTTGGCTCACGCTGGCAGTGTGTTATCTCTGCTGCTTTGTCAAAATGGTATGGTGTATGGTATAAAGGGGGTATGAGAGACGCCATAGTGGAGGGCTCCAGATTGAGTGTGCCCACCTGGGGTTCTTTAATGTGCACTGACCATGCATGGTGCATACAAGTTTTCTTATTTTGCCTCTGTTGAAATGTGGTCATTGCAATCAGGTTTCGATCCAGCATCCCTGGGCACTTTGTCACATTATCTCCTCCTAAAATGATTTTTATTTATTTATTTATTTATTTATTTATTTATTTATTTATTTATTTATTTATTTATTTATTTATTTATTTATAACACCTTACAAGCCCTTGTTCAGAGCATTAAGTAAAGTGATAACAACAGTATAAGCATACAAACTAGAAAAAAAAATGTGATTAGCCAATGAAACCTAAATAACAGCTCATAAAAAATACAAAATACACAGTTCATAACATCAAAATGTAACAGAAGAAATACATTTCGAAAGTGCTGTGCAGAAACAGAACAAGCAACCGTCAACTGCAACAGAAATATATTTGAAAATATAGTGCAGAAACATATGCTGAACAAGCAAACTGCACAAATAATGAAAAATTCAGCAGAGACACTTAATACTGCTTCCGGGTGGGAATGCAAAAGCATTACTGTCCCTAGGTACGTATGACACCACCCGGAATGGTGTACAACGAATAGTTGCATCACAATTTTGGTATGAAGTCTTAGAAGGCATACAATTGAAGGGACATATGTTGTAGGTTTGAATCCCTCTCGCAAGATAGCCTCCAACTTGACTAGCACATATATAAGCTGTATGCAACGAGAAATAGTATGACACCACCCAGAATGCTGTTTGACAAATGGTTGCATCATAGTTTTGGTATGCATGTTGAAAAAACTTTCGCCACATGGAGTTCGGCCTGTGGCGAGTAAATACAGATGGATGGCGTATATAGGATTGTCTGAAGTGGCAGTGCTCAGCTTGCTGTGTGCATCATATATCTGCTTGATGATGTCATGCTATTTTTTTATTTGCCATCACTGGAATTTTCTGTACCATCTGCAAGT
Source organism: Amblyomma americanum (assembly GCF_052857255.1). Classification (NCBI taxonomy): domain Eukaryota; kingdom Metazoa; phylum Arthropoda; class Arachnida; order Ixodida; family Ixodidae; genus Amblyomma; species Amblyomma americanum. The sequence goes on from NC_135501.1 coordinate 207,716,561, forward strand.
ACACACACACACATGCCACTGGCTTTTCTCGTAATGGGACTAGTAATGCTTTCGCATTCTTAAAAAATGATAATAAATAGGCATGAACGGAATCAGCCATAGTCACCCGTATAATTGATGAATGATGTCAGCGTGAGAAATATTGAACAATTTGTCTTGAAATATGTCATGGTTAGATATGGAAATGATAATTTCAGGGCAGTCATTGCAATGTGATATGGCCCAAGAAAGCGCAGATGAATTGAATGCCCGAGTGGTACCACAGATGCTTGCAAAACTGAGTTAAATGGCCGGGATGTGCGCGAAGGAGCATTGAGTGGAAGGGGACAAAGGGCGGTGTTGCAAACATATCTATGAAGAACTAATAATTCAAGGGAAATGTCACATTTTATTTGTGTTATGCTCGCATGATGATCATAGTTTCTGCGGCACGATTTTGAATGGCATCAATCATGTTGGATAAGTACAGATGATGATGGCTCCAGACAGGTGATGTGAACTCAAATTGGGGGTAGGCAAAACTTAGGTAGACCAATTAGTGGACGTTAGAGGCGGAAGTGTGTAAATTTTGATGCAGATATACTAGAACTCTAAAAGTCTCAGCGTACGTAGATAGCCGTAATGTGAGGAGACCAGTTGAGGTTTGCTGTAAGATGAACGCCAAGGTATTTCTATGTTAGGGCCCGGGCCATCATGGTGTTGTTAAGCTGATATTTGAAGCAAGTGTTAAGTTGCTTACGGCTGAATTAAATTATTTTGGCACTTAGATACATTTAAATTTATCTGCCATTTGTTACGTCATTGAACATTAACATGAAGGTCTGTTCGAAGTGTGAAGCTTGTTTCATATGCAAGTTAAATGCTAGTGAATTCTGCCACTGCAGCGAAAAAACCTACTTTGAGTCATCGTGGCGTTGAGGGGCGAGGTTCCAACAAGTTGGAAATTGTCGCTGCGACGCGCCCCTCAATCGCTCAGTTCCTTGCACGTGAACCAGCCTTGAGGTGGTCATTCAAAGTGACAATGGAGCGGTACAAAATGCAGTCATCTGCAAAAAGTCTTATGCTTGATGATATGTCAGTATGCACATCACTGAGGTCGATTGCAAAAAGGGGCTTAAAGTGTTCCTGACGTAACATAAGTAAGTGATGATGGAGTGTTGTTGACAGCAGTGAACTGCTTGTGAAGGGTTACAAAGTTGCGGAGCTATGATATAGTGAATGAATGTAACTGGAGAGCAGGAAGTTTAGAGGATAGGCTACAATGAGCCACATGATCAAATGCTTTAGAAAAAACAAGAAAGATGCAATCATGCAGATCTGCAGTAAATTCAACAAGTTGTATTTTGCATCAGAATTTATTTCTAAAACTGTGCTGATTAACAAAGAAAAAGTTATCAGAATTCAAATGACAGTAAATATTAGAGGCAGTTATGTATTTGACTAGCTTGTAGCATGTACAAGTTAATCAAACCGGACAATAATTATTAGGCAAGTGCCTGGACTCGGTTTTGTGAATTGGAATAACATTGAAAATCTTTAACTCAGCTGACAGATGTTCGGAAGATTACTTGCCCTCTTTAAAAAAGAGAGACAATACCAGGAACATATTCTTGTGCTTTCCTTGCTTTCAAAATCTGGTGGCCTCTTTCATGTGACTGCAGCAGTGGCCTAGTGGTTGAACATTCGCCTCACATGTGGGAGGTGCGGGGTTAAATCCCCAGCGCCGCCAAGTACGCGCCGGTGATATGAGGGGTACAAGCTTTCCCGTGGCCTGGTGCTCGGCTTTTTTAGGAATGAATTGCTTGAAAAGTGGGTCTTTTATCCTACTTTGAGTAAACGAAAAACACCTTGTGCTAAGGCGCTCTTTGGCCACAGGTGCCCTTTCACCATAAAAATTCATCATCATCATCATCATCATCTCTCACGTTCCTCTCCTATTGTGTGTGTGAGGCTCGACAGTAGTAGGGAATATGCGTGTGCCTAACGGAGCTGTGCTGTTCTTTTTTTTCTCACAGGCTCACACGTACATTGTTCTCGAACTGCTGACTGGTGGCGAGCTGCTGGAGAGGATACGTAGGCGGGCACGCTTCACGGAGAGTGAGGCATGCCGCATCTTCCGTCGTCTGGTCTCTGCCGTGCACTTCATGCACTCACGGGGTGTGGTGCACAGGGATCTCAAGCCAGAGGTGAGCTGCTGTGAAAAATCACTGAGCTTGGTGGTAGCAGTGTCATGTGGGGCTAAAGGCACACCAGCCGTCTGGCATAAAGATCTTGGAAGTGGTATATGAAGTGTTCAATGCTCACAGATGGCATTCTGCACTTCCAGATATTGGAAGGTCGCTCAGACGACACAAGCACAAGAGAGGACAGGATGACCACATCCCATGTCTTGTCTTGTGTTCTTGTCTTTTGCACAACCTTTTCCCACCGCGGTGGAAAACTCTGCAGCTGGGAAGCTGGCAGAGTACAGTCTACTACATTAGTGAATCAAATGATACGGCTTGCAGCCAGTGTATTTTCGAGCAGACTGTGTGGTGCTCTGATACAGTTGGTCAATGCATGGATGCTCTAGAAAATGCTGTGAGCAGCATGGAAAGAGATGGGACATAAATATGAAATAATGAGCATACTTTGTGCTACACTTTAGTGGCAGAAAGCCGCCAAATGGGTACAGGCAGTATGATTAAAGGGACACTAAAGCACTTTCTGTGAAAATTGGGCTTGCAGCGGTGTCCTGCAGTTTTTCATACTGCATACTCGAATATTGAATCCAGGTTAGGCAAAAACAAGCGCGAATTGTCTTTTTTAGCAGAAGTATGCAGCCGGTGCCATGTGGAACACTATACCACTGACTGTGATTGGTCAAGAAGTCATGACAACAGAAACCAGAGAAACTGCTGATATGAAAACCAGAGAAACTGCTGATATGGAACCAACGCTGCGTTGAGTGCAGATTGCAGCTCTTTTTTTCGCTGACCTCCAAAGATAAGGATACCACAGTTCGTTCATTCTACATATCACCTCAAACCAAAAAAAATGCTACACTAGCTTTGATTTAATCACATTATCACACATTCACATCCAACTTTGTGGATATTACAGTGGTCACATAGAAAACTACGAGCATGCATAGTTTGAAAGAATCTGATATTTCTGGTGCGCACCTTGTGCGAAAACTCAAAAATTATAAAAGTGGGCAGACAATGTGACAATCTGATTCGATGATCGTGCTTAAGCAGTGGTGATCTTGCCTTAAAGCCTTTACGATTAAGGTTCTCCAAATGATGTGTTTGCTTCTCGGGCTTTTCCAATTTTGCCGTTTCCAAATGCCTGAACTTGCGTCAATTCAGTTCAAAAGATTTATGGTTTAAGGAGGTTTAATGTCGTAAAGCGACTGAGATTATGAGGGACGCCGTAGTGAAAGTCTCAAGAAATTTCGACCACGTGGGGTTCTTTAACATGCACTGACATCGCACAGTACATGGATCTCTAGAATTTCGCCTCCGTCGAAATTTGACTGCCGCGGCCGGGATCGAGCCCGCGTCTTTCGGGTCAGCAGCCGAGTGCCACAACCACTGAGCTACCGTGGCGGCCTCAATTTAGTTCATAATTTCTTTTGCTGACCTATGTGCACTTGCTGTAATAATACATTCACCTTTCATTGGCTGGCTCACCTCGGCTAACCACAATGTTATTTGTGATTAATGTCTTACCTGAATGCTTGCCACTGTCATTTCTTTGAGATCAGGATTAGCCACCTCCACCCGTGTAAGCTGATGTAATTGCTTACATCCATCCATCCATAAGTCACTCAGTGGATGTTCTGACTTTGATTTTGACGGATGCTTTGTTTTGAGCCTAACCATCAAATGGTCTTTTTGGCGGAGGATTCGAGGGTGGGAGTGGGATGATGTGACTAGTGGGTGGTGCTTCTGGAGGACTGTGCTGGCTTTTCCATTACATCTTTGAATTCGATTTTGCTGTCCGTTTTTCATTCTGGTGCTGCGTCGGATTTTTGTGGAAGGTGAAAGGAGGTGGGTTGATGGTGTTTTGCATTTCTAGAGGGTGGAGTTGGGTCGGCTAGTGGTGTGTGGTGCCTCTGGAGGGCGAGGGTGGGCAGAGGTGTGGTGGGGGGGTGTGAGTGGATCAAGGTTGGCAATGGGTAGGCAGCCCTCTAGATAGGGGGCTGTGGTGCAGAGGTGGCTGATGGCTCCTGCTTCTGACAGGTGGAACGTGGTGCCAGTAGGCTTCACCACCAACTGATGCCAGATTCCTGGCGGGCAGATCCCTGCCCGCCAGGATCTCTTTGCACAGTAAAGTAAGCAGTGTTTCGGTGTGGAGGACATGGCTAGAAAATAAGGCATACGGCAGTGCTGAGTAGAGTCCTGGGGCATTGAGCACTCCACCTTGCCTAAGTCTCTGTCCATGTTTCTCTTACTTTGCAGAACCTGCTATTCACGGACAGCTCAGAAAATGCCACCATCAAAGTGGTGGACTTTGGCTTCGCACGTCTGAAGCCACAGGACAGTCAGCTCATGAAGACACCCTGCTTCACACTCAACTATGCTGCACCGGAGGTCCTCAGGCAGGCCAGCTCTGGCAGTGGTGCCACTGGCTACAGCGAGTCCTGTGACCTATGGAGCCTCGGTGTTATACTGGTATGATTACTGCGTTCTTTGAATTATAATTTTTTTCTTGTGGCTTTTTTACATCTTCAAGGGAGTCACTTCTAGGGCAGCGTTATTTATGTTTCAAAAGACATCCTTTTACTTTGATACTATGATAGTCACTGTGAAGCAGAACTGCCAAGAACATATGCCAGAAGGACTATGCTGGTCCCATAATCACTCAAGCAATGACGTTACTTTGTTTGGTCAAAGTTTTTATGTACCTTATGTATTTGCTCGACGTTTCAAAGCTCTGTTGTTTATGCTCTTAAAGGAGAACTATTTGCATTTTTACTATAGTCTTATGTGTTTTGGGCCAACAACCAAGTCACAGATGTTTCTGGAACATATTGAGCACTTTGCTTAACATTTTAACAGAAGTGACTCGCTGGAAATTTGTCATTTGCTATATCGGTTGCATATACGATGTCTTGTATACTGATTATACTTTGTGTTTCATGTCATACATTACTGTGGGATACGCATACTATGAAACAAGAAGTACTGGTTTCTTTGGTTGCATAAGGGGGTTGTCACTGGAATGCTCCTACTAGCTTTAAGTGGTGCATTTGTGCTGCTCCTCAGCTCAGGCAATGCATGGAGTGTTTACTTATAGGGAGCTAATGATTAAACTTCAACAATCAAACAGCTGTCTAGTGTGGCTTTTGCAGCCTCAGACAGAATGCTCATGGAACTCGCAGTCAAGTTCACTTTGCCGTTGCTAACTTCATTTCTTGTGTAAAAAAAGAAGTTGCTTGTCAGGCCTCCCAACATACCTTCCCCCCCTGATGAGTAGTCAGTCGTTCCTAACTTTGTCTTTTTTTCTCTCAACCTTGTGCAGTACACCATGCTGTCCGGCCGGGCCCCATTCCAGACGCCCAGCCGCAACGCCAGTGCAGCGGCGCTCATGCAGCGCATTCGTGAGGGCGAGTTCAGCTTCAGTGGTCCCCAGTGGGAACCCGTCTCTGATCAGGCCAAGGACATGATCCGAGGCTTGCTCACCGTCGAGGCGCAACGCCGCCTCACTATGGCCGAGCTTCGCTCGCACCCGTGGGTCCATACCCGGAGCAGCCACTGGTCGGCGTCCCTCATGACGCCCGATGTGCTCAGCTCGTCGTCCTCACCTCGCGCCGCCGAATCCGCCGTGCGTGCCACCTTCGACGCGTTCCACCTCGCCACTCGCGGTGGCTTCCGCCTGCTCGACGTCTCCGCCGCTCCCCTGGCCCAGCGCCGGAGGCTTAAGCGCAACTCTGCAGATGTTAGGAGCGACTCCTCGGTGTCGACGAGCAGCGGGAGCTCATTCACATCGACATCGTCCTCGTCGTCTTCCTCCTCGTCAGCTTCGCACAACTCTGCCGCGGCAGCCTCGACACGCTCGTTGGGCTTCGTGCCGGCGCGCGAAGACTCTGCGCGGGGCGCTGACAGCGTTTTTACATACCCGGAAACCAAAGTCGCAGCCTACCTCTCTACTCTTCCCGACGTCGTCGAGCGACATGAGGAGTCCGGAATCAGGGAAGACATCGAGACTATGACTGTGGACCTCGCAACGACTGCCTTGGCGACTACAGTAAAGCCTGTCAAGCCAGATGCCATTGCGTCACCCGCGATCGCCGCCGCAGCCGTTTTGCCGGAAAATACGTGGGACAGAGAAACCAAAGCCACTCCCTCCTTGTCATCACTGCCAACAATACCAGAGACAGCCGAGACACTCGAGGAAAGCCGAGCTGAAAGCACGACAAGCACCGAACAGGCGGCCTCTGCAGAGCAGGGAGGCCCCATGACACGTTCTCGCAGGAAGCGGCCCTCGCCGCAAGAGAATGCTGCAGTGATAACAAGTCTTTCGGATGACGGGTCTGACAAGAGCGAGCCGAACATGAAAAAGTCGAGGAGGCGATCGCCACAAAAATCGTCGCCCAAGTGCAACCGGAAACAACGGTAGCAGTAGCTTAGAAACGTAGAGAATTTGCTGTCATTCACACATTCACGGCATAGACGAAGGGGGGGCGTAGAATAGTAATTGCTTCGTCATTTCATATTGTAAATATTGGAATCATCATACAAATGTTTTAATAAGAAAGTGGGAACATTTACGCGAGTCTATAGGGTATTTATAACTAAGGCATTGATTTTGTTCTCTCTGATGATGACGTGAATGGTGTCAAACTCTCGTTTCAAAGTGCTTTTTTTATTAAGTTATTTCTCTACAATAACAGTAATGCACTTTCAATAGACGCTGGCACGTTTTGAGAAATTTTTCATGTGTAAAACCATATGTGAAGAAAGATTTCCAAGAAAGGCTTCGCATAGCTGAAATAAGTGTAGTGGAGCATTTGCAGCAGGATTGCAGAATGGTGGGATGGCTGCTTCAGAGCTGGCTGCTGCTGGAACGTGAGAGCACTTTTGGAGTGAATGGTCTGAGGATGGTTCTCAAAGTATGTTGTCAGTGACGGTGGTTGCCGAGTGGTTGTGCCAAGCAAGTCTTGTCAAGAAAGTGACTGATTTAGTGCTGTGCGCAGGTTTTCACTTCTTCTTTGGTGGCTACAACAAAAGTGATGGTTGTATCAATGGAAGGCTTTTCACATGAGAGATGTTTAAAAACTACACCTGTTAGTTTGGCAACTAACACTGCATTATAGAATGAACCAAATTAAGAGACATATTGCTTGCAGTGTATTCGGGTACTTATGTGACGTTTTTAGTGCAGGTGGTTTTTAAACATCCAGGCTCTGTAAAGGGTGGTAGGAATGATTTAGAATATTTATTGTAGCCATCTCTGCCTGCATCTATTTATTGTTGTGGCAGTTTTTGTGGGAAGTTGATTATTCAAGAAAGTAGCTGAGCATATTATCAATGTTATAGCTTGCATAATGGCTTTGTCCCATGAGCGGTAATGCATAAAACTGTTTCATTCCTTGTCATTGTTGCCATTATTCTACTTGTAGTTCATGTACAGTTCATCACTTAGTTGTGATCATCATAGCACCTTGTCATCTTGTTATGTAAATTGCTTGAAGCAATGAAAAGAGAGATTTTGGTTAACTATATCACAGCATTGATGAAGCAATAGCATGTGCTGCATAATTCCTCTGCATCATCAAAATAGTTGCTCGAATTTCAAGAAGTCACCTATCATTTAAACCATATCTCTGTTTCCTTGCTGTCTTTTTATCTTTCTTAGTGATGACGTGATAAGTGTTCTCTGTGGGCTTTGTGATTTGCTGTTGCTGGCTGTTTACACTAGAACACTTTTGTGGTGGTTTATGCGAACGCCGATCAGGCACTTAAATACTATCGTACACAAGGCATGGAGAAGTTGCCGAATGCTCTTCAAGAGCCTGGGTGCTGTTATCTTTTGTGTTGTGACAGAGAAGCTGACTGATAATGATGGTGTACCTGTGCTAATCCAATTGTTGTTGTTTTCTTTTTGGATTTGCACATGTGCTGCTTCTCGAATGCTTAGTTATTGAGCTGAGAGAGGGGTATTTTTCTAAGATAGAACTTGGTCGACATATTTACATCATAAGCTAATACTTGGTGGCCTTTATTCCTGTGCCAATATGCCATCACATCTCGCATTGGCAGATGGCATTGCTGTAGCTGTTGCTTGCCTAAATGGATAGGTTAGTGTTGGCAGACTGAACAGAACTTTTTTGAAGCTTTAGCCTTTGATGTGTCGACAGTGCATGTCTTCACGATTAATGATGCCTTGCTTACATGTTTGGGTTGATATCGTACAAGAGACAAAAGTTTTCCAAGATTAGACTTTCTCGGTTTTGCCTTGTTGGAAAGAAGGCATGTGTTTGTTCCACAGCAAGCACTGTGTTACATTTTTACTGTGAGATGGCAGCCATGTTCGTGGTAAAGAATGGCAGAAACAGGCATGAAGCATGTGTGATATTAATCACTTATACATAGTTGCATTAGCTGTATTAGACATGTTCAGTCTGCAAAAAAAAAAAAACGGTGCTGTCACGTGCTTTTAGGTCACTGAGAGCATACACCGTGAAGCACCACTTGTGTATAACTCTGTGTGCCAATCATCGGCAACAAAGCTGCCTTTTAGAGAAACGCTATCAAATTGTCATCAACGGTATCATCTACAACCAATCGCTACAGAGTATCATGCTGCCCCTCCACAGACATCAAGACAAATCAGTGAGAATAGGGAGATTTTCTGTTGCTGAGGGGGATTCATAGGCAGAGGCCAGGTAGCCATTGGGGAGAGAATATTTTTGTATAGCAGTAATGAACCATGGCATTTTGCAGCAACTATAGAGACTGGATAAATCGTCCTGGTGTGTGATTCTAGAAAGGCCTTAGAATAACTTCCTCAATGGTTGTTCATTCATGGAAACGTTGCGAACAGGCATGACACATCCAGACTTGCAGTCGCACATTTTAAGAGCCCGAGTTTTAAAATTTTACTGAAACCACTGACCTTGCCTTAACTGATGAGAACAAATGGCTTTTGTAAGCACGACAGCTAGTCACGAAATGGCATGCGTACTTTTACACGTTGGGAGTTTAATTTGCAACCTACCAGAGAGACTGCCAGGTTGCAATGATTGTGACAGGACAATGACATGCCAATTCCAAGCGGGCATCTTGCTTTGCACAAAGCAGGTGTGTGGGACAGGCTGTCTCGGTAGAGGTGGGTGGAAGTGTGCCTGCTGCTATGTAACTAGTCCAGTCATCAAACATTTTGTGATAGCTTCTCCAGGCATAAAATAGATTGTGTGCATGTGTACATCTTACCTCTGCTGGCATGGTTATTTTTGCAAACTAATTAGATGTCCTTTGCACTAACTGCACAAATGAGATATGCATGCAGATATCTGAATAGAATCTCTATGCCTCAATGTATTTTTTCCGGGCACTTGTTTAAACTTGTACAGTAGAGCTGTCGGTTTACGTTTGTTGACCATTCCTGAAAGTGTGTGTGCAAATTGTAACATAAGAGGCATGTGCAAAGTGTTATATTGTTGAAGAAAAAAAAGCAGCACAAATGTATGAAAGCATGTAAATAGTTATTGCACTGGCTCCTTTATTATATTATTCCTGTTGTTCAGAATCAAGCTAGATGGTTGAGCTATGGTGCAGCGTGCACACTAGTGCACAAGTTTGTGATGACGACGGATGGTGCATTGTTTTAGTCGCCTTCAGTTTTACTCTTCATGTGCTGTCGTGCTTCCAATATCTTCTAAGAAAGTGTTTGACATATTGTGACATTATTCACGTTGGGTTGCGAAATAAATGTGATTTCTCAGTTAAATCTTCTTGCATTCTTGCATTATCCTGTGGCTTCTCTGCTCTGTTGGCCAGTCATCAGTGACCGCGACACAACGATGCTTTTAAGACACTAGCGATGCATGAAGAGTTCTACCCTTAATTTGTAAAAAACAAAAAGGAACCATTACTATAATTCCAGATGTAGTAACACATGGATTCCAGACACATGATGGATGGACAGCTTTAGTAAATGCTGAAGGAAACTTGCTACTTGCTTGCTGACATTGTTGCACCCATACTTAACGAAACTATACAGTTTGCTGCCACTGACGTAATTGTGTTGTGTTGTGTTGGGTTTTATGGCACATAGGCAACTGAGGCCATCATGCGCCAAGAACTAGGTATAGACTGACGTAATTGTTTATAAGAAAAGCCAAAGTAGACCTTGATGCATGTTTAATGAATTACAGTGCAAAGTAGTGTGTTACATTGTCCCTGGAGACAGTGTTTCTCTGAGCTAAATCGCTGGCTTGTTTGAGCTCACGTTTCCTGCACAGGTCACTTTTGGTGAAATCGTGGATGCCCTACTTGGAAGTCATAAGTCAAGTTCTATTTATGCATTGTCTGCTGCAACTCCAGGACTAAGAAATGAAATTTCACTCTGGTTAGAAGGAAAGACATATATTAGAAGGGCGAGAAAAAGAAAGAAGAGAAAGGTTATTTTTTACGGTTTTATGGTGGCTTAACGTCCCAAAGTGACTCAGGCTATGAGCGACGCCGTAGTGAAGGGCTCCGGAAATTTCCATCACCTGGGGTTCTTTAACGTGCACTAACATCGCACAGTACATGGGTCTCTAGAATTTCGCCTCCATTGAAATTCGACCGCTGTGGCCAGGATCGAACACGTGTCTTTCGGGTCAGCAGCTGAGTGCCATAACCACTGAGCCACTGCGGCGGCATGAGGAGAAAAGTGCCCTGCCTGCACCGCCAGAAGGAAAGAGAGTGGAATTTAAGAAGTGGCAGCCTTCCCGGTGATTTGACATCCCAGCAGCCACCAATCGTGCAGTGAATTGCGTTGGCATTGAAACATACGAATCATACTTGGATAAGCTTTGTGAGATATTATTCATGTATTGCACCTGAACATACCACAAAGCACATCCCGCGATCAAATAAATGCCGCTGCACCTAGAGCGGTCCACACACCCCTAGTGACACCACTGGTAGTGCGTCAGTTGGCCAGTGGTTTACCTGTATCCCTAAGCGACGGATACATCACAACTTTCAGGTATGAAAGTAAGTGAAATCACCTTGGTTAATTGAATGCCTGTCTCCTTTGTTCCAAAATGGCTCATTATATAACTGTATGCTAGACTTTACACCCAAATGTTGTTGAAACTCTGCTGCATTTCATACTTCGTGTATGACACTGCCAAAGCTAGCATGGCTACTCGTGCGGGCTACATTCTAGCCCAAAATGTAGTTCGTCATCAGTGCAAGGTAGAGATTACAAAACATAGCTAAATGAGACCGAGTAATCACCCCTGAATACCTATTAACAAAACAGGTACCCTTCATTGCGATATTGTACAAATGATTCACTCAAAGGACCATAGACACCTAATTTTAGTTGCACATTTTATTCTTTCAAGTGATGTGTCAGATGTAGATTACATTGTTCGCCATGTGGTATTTGCCTATCAACACTAAATAATTTATAATAAATTTTTTTCTCTCGTGTTGTTTTTGTTTTAGTTTCATCAACCGAACGATAGCTGTGACGTGTAGTTGGTGTTTAGGTTACATGAGGAACAAAAAATATATAATCGCTGATACATAGTTTTAATTCGCTACAACACTTCAGCCAGCCTGTTTCATGACTCGGAATGACAGAAAATGATGAAGTAGCAATTATATAGCCGTTTTTTCATGGCTCACGTGATCTAATTATCAGCTACAGGTCACAGCCATCTTTCAGCTGATTTAATCAGAACCTAAACGGCGTCAAGAAGAAATTCAATTACAAATTATTTAGCAGTCGATGGCGAGTATTACTGGGTGATCTACGTATACTAACATCTAACGCACCATTTGAAAGAAGAAAACATGCCAGTAGGCATAAAAAAAAAAATAGTGGCAGATACCGCTCAAAGGAGACCTTCCAGACAATGGCATTGACCTATTGTCATGACTTCTAAGACGATACCATTGATTGGTCAGCTGCCGCCTTTGGGCTGTGTCTTCCATAAAGTTTCTAAATATTACCTAGAGGGAAAGCTGGCACCACTCTCTATTCGATTTTCTTAAAGAACACTTCATGCATCGTGAGAATGCTAGGCCGAAAACTTGGATTGTTCCTCCTCGAAATTGGTAGTTGCGCCGCAGTGCTCTCCTCTGTGCATGGAATAAATTATTTCAAAACTGCGTGTTTCACTTCTTCAATACTTTTAACACGAATGAAAGTTTGATGTTGGGCCGGAATGGAAACTCTCACAGCACTTCTTCAAGGTTTGCTCGAGAAGAGTCATATTTTAACCACTGAATTCATGTTTTATGTCCAGCCAAGCCAAGTAAGAAACCCCGGCTTCCCGGCATTCCCACACCTACTCAGTGGATGAAGTGCATTGCCGCCAGGTTTCCCTCTAGTTATATTAAGAAATCTTATGGTGTATGCCCTTCACTCAGACCTAGAAAAATGGCATGTCAGCAGATGTGTAGCAGTTGCAGTGAAAAGGAACGATCAAAAATTTGATTCTTTTTGGCAATTAGCGAAATTATGCGCATAGTTTGCACCGATACATGTACCGCCAGCTCTCTTTATAGGTAGTATTAGACACTGCAGTGTCTAATACTACCTAGAAAGAGAGCTGGCGCCATCGTTTAAGCGAGTTTCGTAAAAGGGCACTTCATCTACCGTGGCAATGCTGGCAAGACCAAAGTATGTTACTGGCTTGGCTAGGGTTAGCCCCGAGACATGACTACAAATTCTTTCTTTTGTTGACAGCGCATAAAAAACACGGACAGAAGACGACGTCACAGGCGCTGATGTCTCGGTGTTCTTGAATAAAGTTGAAGTAAATCAGCACCTGTGATGTCGCCTTCTATGTCTTCTGTCCGTGTTTTTTAAGCGCTGTCAACAAAAGAATGATCATCACCAACTAGCCCGACAACTTGTCCTATGACTACAAATGTAGAAATACAAATTTTCACGAACATTTTTGCAAGGAAATGTTGTTTTACAACTAGTGTGTCCTGTAATAAAATATACATGGTGTACATTGCAATAAATGAGCTGAAAAGCAGATAGGCGTAAACGAACACAGAATTTACCTGTGGTGGGAGAGGGCTTTCTCTTCATGTCACGAAATACAGCTAACTGGCGAAAACAATTTCTTTTTGTGCTTAACAGGTACAGTTTTCAGAGAAGATATTATTTCAAAAAATTGTTAATGCTTAAAATGGTGCACTACAAAAAGTTACTGTGGGTTCGCACTCCATGTTCGTGCCTATAGGCTGTAGCTCATGCCATGAGAAAATAGCTCGAACCCTCACTTTTCTATGAGAAACTATATTCGGGTATTTGCATGAATTAATTCATGAAGCCGAAGTCATTCCTGCATGCAATGCGCGGCCACCGCCATTTCGAAATGAAGCAAATGCAATCATCGACGAGGACGGCTAACACAGTAACGCTTGTCGAAGTACTTTGCTCTTCTAAATTATGTGTCTTCGAGACTCTCACGAGAAGTGTGCAGAGTGGTCACAGTAGCAGACTGCTGAGTTTTAAATTCACAAAAGCTTTTGACCCTTCTTCCACCTTTCAATGCACAGGTATAGAGAAAGTTCCCGCTGAGCAAACCCAGCCTGCCGCGTAAATGGCTCCAAGCGATGGGGCAAACGGCCTTCAGGCCTAGCAGGCACCCGGCACTATGCTCAGCTCACTTCGAGTCAAGCGCCTTCGGATTTTTGGGAACGCAAATGAACTGCGTGCGTAGCTGGATAACTACACCACCACAAAGCACACAAAACATCAATGAAAACGACTCTGAAAAACAATCATCCCAAGATGTCAATCCGAAGCCTTTGATTTCCCGGGGCGTCCTTGGTGGACGAAGTGCAGGGCCACCAGCTTTCCTTCTGGTTACCAGTAATAAACTATATGGTTTTTACGTTTCATGGTTTGTACCGGCGCATAAAATTCAAGCATAAAATTTTGTTTCTGGGCGCTTTGTGCTTTTAATTCAACAAGCGGATTAAGAAAGGATTATAAACCCACGGATGCCACGGACGCAGACGATGCGACAGCACCGCTGCACTTCGGTCGCAGCTGGGCGAGAGCCACAACGCTTCCGCTGCTTCGACAACCAGTCGGTGAGCACTTTGAACCAATTGGGGATAAATGTTATAATATGGCCCGGAATGCCACGCGCATCCGTGTGGTGATTGCAGCGAGCATAGCGCAAGAATAGTTCAAAAAGGTGATGCGAGTCTACCACGAAGTACTTTGTGCATTTCCAAACTTGTTTATCGTCGCCGACTCGCGTTTTTATCCTCTCTCGCGACTGCAGTGCGAATCTATTTTATGCCGCGCGACACGACTGATGCTCTGCGAATGCTCAGGATGACACACGAAGCCCATCTGGAATCTTTTGCGCGCCTAAATATGGGTAATTTGTGTCCAAGTGCCGTCAATTATGTGCCACCGCAGTGATTTGACGGACGGTTACCGCTTGCGTGCACATCGCTGTGGCCGCCAGCGAGTTGCTTTCGTTTGTGAGCCAAGTTCGTCCCTTGTCCAGTTTGTTTACGAGATGTTCGTCGCTCGCTTACCGGAGTTGGTACGTGCCATTCTGTGTTTCGTTACCGCTGAGTGGCAACGCAACGCATAAAAGCATGTTAAAAGCAACACCACAGTTGCTCACTGAGACAAAGACACTACAGCTAAATGCGGGGAACAGCCGATATAAGTGCTAGCGCACTAAAGAGGCATGGGCAACACGATTTGATGCCTCAACGTCTAAGTCTGGCGCAGCAGCGTTAGGTGTTTTCTGAATCAAACATTTTCAGTTCGATCTTACCGCGCTGTGCAATTTATCCTCATCTCCGGTCGCCGGCGAACATGTTGCATCCGCCACTGGAAGATGGCGACACGGGTCTCGCGTTCGGGCATTGCAAAACTGGTTTTGCGCTGCACGGTGTACCCGCCGCGGTGGCTCAGTGGTTAGGACGCTCGGCTACTGATCCGCAGTTCCCGGGTTCAAACCCGACCGCGGCGGCTGCGTTTTTATGAAGGCAAAACGCTAAGGCGCCCGTGTGCTGTGCGATGTCAGTGCACGTTAATGATCCCCAGGTGGTCGAAATTATTCCGGAGCCCTCCACTACGGCACCTCTCTCTTCCTTTCTTCTTTCACTCCCTCCTTTATCCCTTCCCTTACGGCGCGGTTTAGGTGTCCTACGATATTTGAGAGCGATACTGCGCCATTTCTTTTCCCCAAAAACCAATTATTAGTAATATATTATTATTGCAGCTAGGGTGTGGCTAAAGGATGTTTAAGTGCAAAGCTATGTATGGAAAAAGCACGTCTAGCTGCACTCCCTGGTTTGAGCGGTGTGTGTATGTACATGCGTGCGTCAGTCGCGCTTTGAGGTACGTGGCTGTGGTGTCCACATATACAAAAAAAATTATGCCGCCACCGTCTGGAAGTCGTTGAAGTAACGAGCATGAGCTGTTGGTTAGAGAAGTCTATCGTCCATGCGATGCATTACCACGTGATTAGGTTACTTTTGCATACCTGAGGGCGAGCGGGCGCCTACCACCTTGTGAGCTGCCGAGTGCTGCCATCATGGCCGCCATATTAAGCCTAATCATAACGAAATATTAACCAAATTAGGCGATATTGGTGTCTATTATGTTCTACTCATCGAGCCTATTACGAATATGTCATCAGGTAGATCATGCCGTCATTGGTTAATTAATTATAGGCAATTAAGCCTAACCGTAACTAAATATTAACTTCATTAGTTAATATAGGATCTAAAGTGTTCTACTCGTCTAGAGGATTCCAAATATCTAATTAGTTTTATGGTGACCTGGTTAATTACTGAGTTATAATCAATTAAACATTGTCACGTGAACAGTTAATTATGACGTCCAAAAATCAGTGACCTCACCAATGAATCACCAATTAGATATACTAATAACGTTGCCAATCAATCACCAATCGGGTTGCTGTATCGAATTACTGTGGGGGCAGCCATCTTGAATTCCTCTGACTTGGAAAGTTTCACGCTGATGGGAGTTGGTAGCAGACCCCAAGAAATCGAGAAACGCGATGATTAAGAACTAACGCTCATAAACGTTCTTGCGTACAATATTTAGTACTTAGCAATGCCAAACCGACAGCCATTTTTCCCCTGCTGATGGAGGTATCAAAATCAGGCAGTTATTGCAACTTACTCCAGTATCCCTGCCGATTTTTCTAAATGGCGTATGGCGAAATTCTAGAGCACCGTGTACTCTGCGGTTTCAGTGCACGTTGTAGAACCCCAGGCAGTCGAAATTTCCGAAGCCTTTCAGTACAGTGTCCACATAGCGTGAGTCGCTTTAGAACGTTAAACACCCATATGCGAACGTATGCGCTAAGAGCGACACAAGAAGACAATACACACACCACACAAGCGCAAACTAACAACTGTTTGTTCCTTGCGGTAGATGCGTTTATATAGGCAACGTCAGTTTTTAGAAGATGCAACCTTCCCGTCATCAGTCACGTGACCATCACCACAACCCAGCATCTGCATTTATCATATCAATTTCGTTTTTTGTAAGTGCAATAGAAGGAGTGCTTACACACGCTTCATTTTCCGCCTTTTCGATTAAAAACGCTTCAACTATTTCTCTTTCAATCCTTTCTTTCTGCTTACCTACAACTGTGGTCCTGTTGAACACTGGTTCGTATTTCTTTTTACCTTTGCTGCAATGTTGCGCTAAATTCCCCGGGTGGTTAATTTTTTCACAGTCATTATTATGCTCTAGAAGCTTCGTGTTGACACACCTTCCTGATTGCCCAATGTATTGTTTGCCGCATGAAATTGGAATCCTATAAATAATGTCTCTCTGGCATGGTATATGAACCTTTCCCTATGGGCAATGTCACATTCCTTGCGATTGTCACGCTTTCCTTTCGCATTCACCTTGTTGCAGAGGCTTATCAGTTTTTTTGGTGCGCTAAATAAACTTTCACTTGTATGCCACTTTCTTCAATGCGTGCGAAACTTTATGTATATACGGTATGACAATCACCCCTTCTCTACTCCCCTGCTCTTCCGTCTTCTTGCGCTTGTGTCGTGTGTGTATTGTCTTCTTGTGTCGCTCTTAGCACATACGTTCGCATAATGATCAACCAACTGGCCCGGTATTAGCTTTCCTGAAACACCCATACACCCATTCGGTCCCCAGAAATGGCTAATCAAGATACAGTTCTTGACTGCCATGTCGGCCCTCCTTGGCCGTCGGCGTTCATTGTGCTTTGAGGTACGCGACGGTGGTGAGAGAGAGACGTGGGCTGCACGCATTAGCGCTGACAATATTGTGGCAGACACGTGGCACTGCAGCAATAGGCCGCCGCATTCATTGGGTGACCAACCTCCCGCGATCAACCATTAACCACCACCTGCCAGGGTGGGCGCGCTGCCTGTCCAGGGTGCGGAACGCACTCAACGTTACAGACGCCAAGCCTCGTCTGTTCGGCTGAATAACGTGGTCAGGAAGCGGCCGCTCCGCGGCTGTGTAGCATAGGCGCAGCGACGGCGAAGACTCGGCTCGGAGGCGCGGCGAAGTCACGTGATGCGTTGCTATGGCAGCGGCGCAGCAAGGGCGTTCAAGGTCAAACTGTAGCCCACGGTGAAATCGGCGCCGTTAGGCCAGTAAAGCTTTCGGTTTAAAAAGCTCTCTATTGTGGCCACAAAGACGCTATTGTGGCCACAGGGCAGTGCGCGCACCCGTGAGCAAACCTTGGTGAGCCTCTGTGCATTCTTCGAACAGACGGGCTTGACGTCCGGTATGTTCTTCGCCAGGTAGTTACCCGCAGTGACCGGACGCTCCGCGATTTCTACTTTGGACGATTAACAACTGGACGCCCCACTCCAGTTGTATTGAACATTGTGCTGTGCGCGTGTTTTTATTGCTCCATCATAAACTAATCACGCGCACAACCTGGACACATTTCTTATTGTGTAAATAGTTTGTGTATATTACCTTTCCCCCTATCCTCTCTTCCTGTCCCCTCACCTCTTTCGTTTAATTTCTCTATTCTGCCTGCTATCCTTTACTTCCGCTGCCCCAACTCAGGTGCTTCAGTTTCGATGGCAGATGCCGGGGCTAGCAAAAATCTTTTCCTTCTTTTTTATTATTATTTTAATAAAAACCACTTACTACTACGCCATTTGAACTGAAAAGCGTATGTCATATTAGCGACATCTGATAGTTACCTGAAGGACTGTGAGGAGATTGTGCTAGAAAAATTGGCGACCCAGTTTTCGCAGTGCATGACGTTGAGCGTACCGGAATCTTGGGAGAACGCTAACATCTTAATACATAAGAAAGGGAATGTCAAGGATTTGAAAAATTACAGGCCGATCAGCTTACTGTCTGTTCCCTACAAGGCATTTACTAAGGTAATCGCTAGTACTGTCAGGACAACCTCGGACATCAATAGAAAGGGCCAGGCTAGCTTTCGTAAAGGCTACTCGACAATAGATCATATTCACACCATCAGTCAGGTGGTAGAGAATGTGCAGAATATAACCAACCCTTACATACAGCCTTCAAAGATTACGAGTAAGCATTTGACTCAGTAGAAACCTCAATATTCATGCAGGCATTACGGAAATATGATGTAGAAGAGGAGCGTTTAGAACTACATGAAAATATTCATTCATCGGCTGCACAGCCAGCGTAGTCCTCTATAGAAAAAGTAATTAAGTTCCAATAAGAAGGGTGTCAAGCAGGGAGAAACGATCTCTCCAATGTTAATCACCGCCAGTTTACAAGAGGCATTCAGAGGTTTGGATTGCGAGTAGTTGGTAATAAAAGCAAACCTCTGCACCATGAAAAGTGGCTCAATCACACTGACACTCACGGTCACTCGCACTCATATCCAGTCACACTCACAACCACTCACTCACACTAATACTCATGACCATTCGCACTCACAACCACTCACTCAGACTCGCACTCACGTTCACTCACAACCACTCACACTCACAGCCACTCACTCTTACAACCACTCACACTGACGTCCGCTCACACTCGCGAGTCACAACCAGTCACATTCACCCACTGTTTCCTTCTTTGCGGACAAGGGAGGGGATGAAAGATTTACTGCCGCAGCCGACTGCGCTCGTGGCTTCCCTGGCACAGCCTTGGTCGCACCGAAGTGGTGGCGAGTAGCGCGGGGCTCTGAGGGATTCTTTAGCCAATTTTCACAGTTTCCATGCTCTAAGGAAGTGGTAACTTATCACGCATCTTCCATGTCCCGAACGACTCCCACGCTTGCTGCTGAAACGATGAGTGCCTATTTAGCTTCAGCCAAGATGCTTAGACACGTTTTTCGACGGTCGGTGTCTAAGTGTCATTAATGGTTTTGCTTGACAGTGGTCTTGGCTGGTGCCTAAGTACCAATATTGGGTTTGCCTTGACAGTGACGCGTCCATGAGTCTGCATGAACACATTGGAGGCAAGTGGCGACTATGGATACTCTTCGTGGCGTGGAAAATGGAGTGTGTTTTTAAAAGATCCAATGGGGTCGTCACCAAAAGGGAAATGGCTGGAATGGGCATCAAGTACAGATTTGCCCTGCAGGAAAAGAATCCAAAGGGGTGTTATCATTCATGATTGAACTGCGCGAAAGAAGCGGGGACCAAGAAGAAACACGTACACACACAGCGCAGACTTCCAACTTTTAATTCGAAAAAAAAAAACGCCTCGAGCATTCCTTTTATGCACACCTAATCACCACATGACACAGCCAGGAACCAACACAGCAGATAAGTTTAACAATTGGGTAGATCCGAACTAGGGAACCAATCTAAAAAACAATTTGTAAGCGTGTGCATGCATGCCTAAACACACTTGTTACCTAGATAAAAGAAGAGAGGAGAGAGGCAAGTGAACACCTGACATTGAAACTAAATGACATATGGCACCTTTACGCTGCACCTTTACTCTTGTTACTTGTTGTTTCCTTCCTTTTCACGTTTTAGCCCGGTTTTAGCTTTTTATTCATCATCGCGTCGATTTTACCTTTGTTTTTTGTTGTTTCCATTTTCACTCTCGGTTTTAACCTTGTTGGTATTCTGGTTTTGTATCATTCATATGGTTTCGCTTTTATGCCCTTTCGATTATTTTTTAGTGTTTGCACCTTCATCTTTTACTGTTGTTACTGTTGGTCCCATGTCACATCGCCTTTTGCTTACTAAGTTTTTCTTTTGCTCGTATTATATGGTTCGGCCGTGTGTCATTTAGTTTCACTGTCAGGTGTTCACTTGCCTCTCTCCTCTCTTCTTTTATCTAGGTAACAAGTGTGTTTAGGCATGCATGCACACGCTTACAAATTGTTTTTTAGATTGGTTCCCTAGTTCGGATCTACCCAATTGTTAAACTTATCTGCTGTGTTGGTTCCTGGCTGTGTCATGTGGTGATTAGGTGTGCATAAAAGGAATGCTCGAGGCGTTTTTCGAATTAAAAGTTGGAAGTGTCTGCGCTGTGTGTGTGTACGCGTTTCTTCTTGGTCCCCGTTTCTTTCGCGCAGTTCAATCATGAACGAAATCCACCAACTAGCCCGCCTCAAAACCCTTCTTGGGTGTTATCAATCCCTTTACAACTGCCTCCTGGGTTTACTTTGGGGCGCAGTTAAGAGCAAGACAGGGCTGGCCTCGTTTGGCCAGAGCTGGTATGCGTGACAGATCTGTGGACATGCCTGCCGTGCAGTACGTTGTCTGCGCTGCACATAATCCCTTTCTGAAGGAGGGTTTAGAAACAACCAAGGTGTCTTCGCCTTAGGCCGGTGCGTGGGGATACCAGATGCGCATCTTAGTGGGAATAGGGGGTGCTAACACTACACCTAATTATTGTCCCGTAGTCCGCCGCGTCGTTGGTCGATGAAACGTCGTTCGTGGAAGAATGCATATGCAGCTAACTTTTGAGCCATTTTGCAGTGCACGCCCTTCTGAAATGGTGGGAGGTTAGTGCGAAAAAGCCTTATACAAAAGTTTTTAGAGGAAATCGTAGTATCTTGTTCAAATGATTCCTCATGCTGTCCAGATATCAGTGCGGGTAGTATCGCTGAATTCAGAGTGTGCAATCATAAGTTATTTCACTAACAGTACTGAAAACACAAAGATAAAAAAATCGCATTTCACAAGACTATTTCACTCGCCCAGCGCCGAAGATTGGGCCCCACAAATAAGAACAGTGATAGGCGCCCGCATGTGCAGCTATCCCCGTGATGCATACGAAGTGCGAACTGCAACGACGGCCGTATGCTTCACGCCTGGTATACGCACGTTCGGCTTCACTAAGGGACACTGTGTACTCAGGCAAAGACAACATCCTCAAAGATGGCTGCGCAGCATTGCGAGCTGTGCCGGAAAGCTCTCGTCTTTGTGTCACGAGTGCTTGTACGCGCATACATTTCCACTGTCTTTGCGCATGCTCGTATTTTTACTTCATATTCCGTGTGTCACACCCCATTAAACAGTTGGTAGTCGCGCTTGCCAGTCGTCGTATGTTTCTTCTCGGTCCTTGTCTAAGTTTTGCGCCCACTTCATGTATACCATGCAAAGCCAACTTGCCCGACAACACGCTCTTCTGTATACGTATATATTCGTATACGAGTGTGAGTGCAACGAATAACATCAGTCGTGATAAGGACATATCTAGAATATTAGTCCAACGTTTAGGGGGAAAACCCAAGGTGACATAGATTGGTAATAAGGGAGCAATCACTCATTAGCATTCATCCTGGCGCATAATTGATGAACAGCTCTCGAGTTGTTAATAAATTCGCTCTTGCCCTACCTTCTGGTAGGCATCGTAGTACGTTCGCTCAGTTGGTAGAGCGACTGCTCCGGACAGGCGGTGGTTCCGGGCTCGAGCCCCGGACCAGGACGAATTTTTCTTCAACTATGAAGTCTCTGTGCATACGCATAGCTTTCATTTGCATGCTAATGAGCAGTTGCTCCCTTTTTATGCCTAGCATAGTTATGTCATCTTTCCGAAAACTTTGCTTCCTTAAGCGTAAATTTAAGCTTCCCCTGCTAATGCAAACATTTTAGCTTACACAGCCATCATCACACCTGAACTGTAATATATGCATGCAGCATCTAGGACCCGAAGGAAAAGTATAACATCGAAGCATTGGAAACGATCCAGCGATAGCAAGTATTTGTATGCTGACTCTCCAACCAATCTGATGGCAGAGCATGACATACAGATGCTGTAAACAAGAAGAAACGTTCAAGGTCTAAAGTTTCTTTTCCTACTTAAAGATAACAAACTCTACAAACGTCATATTTACTTTGACTTGCTCAGTGACTGTTACTTTTTTCCCTCTCCATGATCCCTGATTCATGTATAAAGGCCTTTCACAACGCGACGAACTAGACATCCATGCGAAAAATAGCGAGAAGGGACAATGAAAGATGGACAGGACGACAAAAGCAAGTGCTAACTCGCAACTCTGGCTTGTACGGTATACACGCCAGCTTGTACGTGGCACCTTCAAAAACACAAAACAAGCATACTTCCCTCGGAAGCCGTAGTCGAAGGGCTAAATGCACCGCAATGCAGCCCATGTCACTCATTGCGTGGATTAGGAGGAATTACCAAAACAAAGAAACCTTTATCGGCAACAGCGCAAGGCGGAAGCCAGGAAATCAAATTCAGGGGTCATGTTTAATTTGCGTGTATTCCGCAATAAACTGCAGTTGCGACCCAGCGCTTGTCAGCGTCGTCCTGTCTGTCTTTGGTCTTCCCTTCGCGCTATTCTAATGCGAAAACATTACTAGTCCCATTACAGAAAAACTGCCGGCGTGTATGTGTGTACTCGCATATGGTACAGAAAATCCCAGCTATTGCAGGAAAGATAAGGTGACGTCATCAAGCGGTCGTATGACGCCCTCAGCAAGCCGAGCACCGCCACTTCAGACAATCGTATGCACTTCGTTCGTTTATATACATACTCGCCATTGGCCGACCTCCACCACCTGACGTCAGTTTTCCCGACATTCGTGCAAAAATTTTGCCGCAACGGTTTGTCGTACAGCGTTCCGGATGGTGCGATACGATTTCTCGTTGCATAAATAGCTTACGTGCGCAAGTCAAGTTAGGGGGCTAGCTTGCGACAGGGGTGACATATATGCACCTTCAATAGTATGTATTCCAGACTTTGGTATCAAAATTGTGATCCAACCGTTCGTCGTACAGAGTTTCGGATGGTGTCATACGCGGTCATGTGTGTGTGGGCGGTACCAATGCACACAATGACAGTAATATTTCGCGTTCCCACACAGTCCAAAGTGTCTCTGCCGAAATTTTTCGCCGTGAATTTGAGCCAACTATTATTTAGAATTTAGCCGTTGTGTGTTTCTCTGTTTGTCTGAAGCCGGTCTTGTAACAGACTGTTCACCTGCCCAGGGTGGCGGGCAGGTGAGCATGAGCAGCCTACCCACCGTGTCAGGAGGGCGCTCAATTAATCGCGAGAGGCAGGTTCGGGAAGAGCAATACCTGGGTCGCAACCCAAGTCCCCCCGATGGCAGCACTCTTCATAGAAGGGCAGTGGCGCATCGCTTGACCGCTGCACCACTGTGCCAGTAGTGCTGGGAATACTCCCAGGCGTCTATGAATGTAGAGAATGGCCGATTCCGCATGTATGAACATTGACCCATTATCGCTATCCGAACAACTCGCCCAACTTTTGGTATTGCTTTACTAGACATTATCGTGCGCAGTCACTAACACTGTGCGGCGCTATCAATGTTTTTAGATGCTCGTTTCACCGACGCACAATCAATAAATTCGATAAACTGTCTCCTGAATTACTAAACAACATCGAATCCATTGACCGGATTGTTTTTGTAGAGAAAGCTACATTGGCCACGAACTCGCAGTTTCGCCGTGCTCGCAGTCCCGCCGTGTTCGCACCGCACCACGTGACCAACCACGTGACTGGTCACGTGACCAACCGCGTGACGAACCGCGTAACAACAACTAGCCAAACAACCAGACTAACCTGGAGTTGCAATCAAGATTAACCAAGGCTAACCAAGTTTTGCCTTAGCTTTCGCTACGTATATACTGACATAGCTTAGCTAAGCCACTGCCAGTGTTGCGTGTTCCGTTTCTCGTTTTTTTTTTTGTCTCTGTTGCATGCTGCTTGGGCTCACCTTAGAACCTGCAGTATGGCTTTAAAAAAAAACATAAGAGATGCGTACGGATTTGGATGTAGGTACACCCTTTGTCGAAAGTATGCAGGCCACTAGGCAGTCGTTCTGACCTGGTTTTAAGTCGTGTAGTGGAGACCCCGTGACACACCGGAAACTCTTAGAAGGCCTCGAGTGCGGACAACAGTTGTGCTCGTTTGCGAGAGCTCTGTGGATGCAACACCAGCTTCACTTACCGGTTCGCATTCAAATCTGTACTCATGCGCGCAGGGTAATGGTATTATTTTTCGAAATTCAGGAGGTAAAAAGTGGGAGCTCGAATTCGTGTACAAATCATGTGATTCAGCAAAAAGTTCCATAATTAGGGTTTTATACTTTATAAAGAACATGGAAATAAAGAAAGCGAAATTCGGAGGTCGTGGGTTCGGATCCCATCGGCGCCATGCGGTTATTTTTAGTGTGCTAGCACTTATAGTGGCCATTGACCGCATTTAGCCGTTGTGTGTTTTTCTATTTGTCTGCAGCCGGTTTTGTAGCAGGCTATAGTCACCTGCCTTATTCCCTAAAATGGCGGTCCCTACAAACAGGCGTTAGTGCAGGGATAGCGAACAGTAATCGCTGAATTGGCTTTTGCCACACCCATGAACCTGGCTTGCCTTGTTGGCCTATCGAGAAGCAGGTGGGCGCTGCGGCGAGATTCTTGTAAGCCTCGCGGAGGTTTCCTTTATGAGCGCAAATTCACAGCGAAGAGGTTCAATCCTTCCCAGGCAAGCGATGCAGAAATCTTCTGAACGCATATCGCGCTTATTACAAAAAAGAACGGCCCATTTACTCGCCCCTTTTTCATGTATTGATTCTGTGCGCCAAATCCAC
Organism: Amblyomma americanum; assembly: GCF_052857255.1. Taxonomy (NCBI): domain Eukaryota; kingdom Metazoa; phylum Arthropoda; class Arachnida; order Ixodida; family Ixodidae; genus Amblyomma; species Amblyomma americanum. The sequence goes on from NC_135501.1 coordinate 207,741,772, forward strand.
TCCAGCAAAGTTTTAGAATAATACCCGTGTCACTCGTAAAAACTGAATGCCATTAAGTGCTTACGGCCCCAGGTTTTAATGTCATTTGCGCTGTGCCACTTGCAAGAATGTAGTGAAATTAGCTTTACTGCCATTCGCAACCTACTGAGGTCGCCACAGCTCATTCGCCCGAGAAATTAGTACTCTCGTCCCCATTCCTCATGCAGAAAAGCATGCAATGTTTGTCAAAAATAACCTACTATCAAACAGCAAACTTTTATTCATAACTTTTAGAAGACGAGGCACCATTTCTTTCGGCACTTCTCTCTGACACACTCGGTTTATGTGCTTGCACGCGAGTTTACGGCTACTTTTCGACTCGTAAACAAAGAACAGCCACATTTTCTGCAAGTTAGTTTTAATGTTACATTTTGACAACACTGAGGAAATTTTGTGTTTACGAGCACTATTTATAGTCAGGTAAAATCTCTGTCTGGCTTGATTGCATTATCGTCATCGTGAGATGCGTGTAATGACATTTAATCTGGACGTGTCCCACTAGCTACAAAAATGATGGCATTAGCAAACTTAAGTCATTGAGGCACTTACTGTCACGGGTATAACTCGTCGGTGCTTCCTCTCGCTTAAGATTTGCCAGTAGAAGGACGCCCTCAAAGTGGTATTATTTTTCCTACTTTTGCGCCACCGACAACTCTATTAATTTAAAGAAGCCTGTCAAAAATATATATTTATTGTTCGAGCCATTCGTTTCTGCGGTGCCGTTGTCCCTTGAGAGTGTAAAAATAAATAAATTCGAAAATTACAGATGTTGTAAGGAGGATATGCGATACAGCACGAAAAGGTAGTGAGAAGGATGAGGGGGTGGTCTCAATTCTGCTCGCTGAACAGCACATTCAGCATTCAGATACTATAAGTCAAACATGAAACCATAAGGAAGCTGTGCCACAGAGAAGGAATTCAGAGCGCGGTTGCATGGCATGAAGACCGTGAAATAGCATAGCAGGATTTTGAGCTAGGCTTATGGAAAACCACAACGAAAATTCTATCCGAATCTAAAGGCTAAGACCCCCTCTGAGGTACACTTCTCAAGGAAAAGTCCGCATGCAATTATAACAAAATGCGAGTAAACCACAAGGAAAACCATTTCTCAGAAGATGGAGATCTGGAGGAAGAGAAAAGACTCGCAGCGCGGTAATGAGTGCGGGCAAACACTATATATAGTACGAGGAAACCACAGGAAAAATCACGCTGTGGAAAAATATGCAACATGAGGGAAAGTGACATCTCCAGGAAACGTCTTACTGCTGCGTAGTGCGCGTGCAAATACTGTTAAAAGAAATGAGCAAACCATGACTGTATAAACTAACAGAGTGCGGAAGCAAGAGGGAGAGGGCCTCAGGGACGGGCTCAGTTTGCATCCCAGATATCCCCGCAGGAGGACCCTTAAGTTCGAGTGGAACCTCCAGAAGCTCCGAGCGAGGCGGCGCCTCCGGGCTGAAGAAGGCAGGAAAACTGTCGCACCTCGTTGACGCCAAAAAGACGACGGCCCCGTGATTACACCTCGGCGCAGGAGAAACGCCGCACGTGTGTGTGAGTGTCTGCTCCGTGGCTCTCGCTTGGAGCCTCGGCGCTGCAGGGCCTGAACGGCATATATCCCGCCTCAGCAAAAAAAGCGTGCAGCGTTACTACTACTGAGGCTGGCCTCAACCCGTCAGCGCTGGGACCGAGTTCATGGAGCGTCACTGAACGCAAGTAGAAGGGTTCCTAAGGTGACAAGAATAGGAGTGTGAAGGGTATCGTTGGCGTTTTGTTTATTTGTGGTTGGGCAGCACCATCTAGTCGTACGTACAGGCAGTTTTAGTGATTAGGTAACGTCAACAGTAGCTTTTCGAACGCTGCACGCTTTAGCGAGAGAGCAGAAGCAGCGCCGCGTTCAGCACACGCGCTTGGATGTTGCTGCTGCTGCTGTTACCTTGGCAGTTGTTCCGCTCCATCTGCCCGTTGGCTGGAACCCTGGTTACGCCTCTGCGACGTCACGGCCAATGACGGAGGAGGCGAGGAAAATCGATTTGGGCGAGGGAGCGAGGGAAAGGGAGAGAGGCGATTGTGAGGAAGTGGGGAGTGAGAATGAAAGAAGAAGGGAAAAAAAGAAACGCGATCGTGGCGCATCGCATGACACGGCACCGGTTCTATGCAGAACTCGGGCCGCGATGCCGATTCTTGTGCTGAGTATCAGCAGTATTAGCCGCGCCAAGCGTGGGGCTCTGAGTGACTGCCCGGGAAGTTAATACTACCTTTTGATTTTGCTGGAAGCCCACCATCTTTTGGTGGCGATGTGGCTATACGATTTCGGCCCTGCAGTGGTTCTTCCTATTTTCCTGCGACAGCGATCGACCCCGAGGAAGGAAAATTGTCGAGATAACGAAATATTTTTGGGTTCCCGATGACCCTTTATTATAGGTTCAATCAGCGGTGGATTTACGGCCAATCTTGGAGGGGTGTCCCCAGTTGAGGGGGTTGGGGGGTGGTTCCATTTGAACCATGTAATTCATAGACTTTTATTCTCGAAAAAAAAAGGGGGGGGGGGGGGTCAGCACGGTTTTTCAATGCAAAATTTCTCACTTGGCAGGCTGGACGGAATAAGGCAACCCCTCCTCCCATTAATCCATCCCTGGATGTCAATGCATTTGATCAATAGCCAATCGCCTCAACCGAACAGTCCCGCAGTAAGCAAGGTCTGCAAGTAGTGGCCTGAAAGTGTCAAATTTTTTTGACGATGGAGTCAGCTAAAATGCCTCCATCCTGAACGCCTTGAAAGCCTTGGCTTGGTAAGGACTATAATCCTGCTTGGTTACCCGGCCACTTGGGCCACTGATACCCTGGACGGCCATATGTTGACTTGGTAACATGTAGTGAATGTGAAACTGCTGGCCTTCAACGAAGTAGAAACGTATGTGTGTTAAACGGTGGAGCCACTCAAAGTGCGTGCGACTGTTTCTCTACTAATGTTTGTGACGTCATCGCTGCGTCACGCGAAGTACCGTCTCTGGCCACAGACTGAATTTCGGTTTATTGCTTTCGCTGCTTCAAAATGGTTCCGCTTGGTATTTAGAAAAACCATTGGTTGTGATGAAAAGTGGGGGCTTTATAGGATTGGGAGCTGACTGTCAAATTAAAATGGTTTAAAATCATCCCGAATTGCCTTTTACGGTGTATTATCCCCTTATTCGACTCTGAATCAATTTCGCCCATGTCTTCTGGATCTGAGCGCCAGAAGAGAATGTTCTTGACTGTAGGGCCCTGGTATCTGTCACCAGGTGTCCTGGTATACTCGCACTCAGACAGGGCTTTCTGGTCATACGTTAGATTTCCACTTAATATTTAAAATCATCACAGCACTGAGGCACGCACTCATCAAGAAAGAGGCACTGAACACTTTGCGAGTGCATTTTAAGCAGGACACAGTTTATTTTTATTAAATGAACAAAAAGCTACTCCGACAACATTTACACATGCATGTGATTGTCGGCACCAATTGCTCTGGTTTAGCTCTTGAATCTCTTCAGTGAATAAACATTATGTTGTTGTTGAGAAAAGAATGTTGTTTTGGTATCCAAGAGAGCAGATCAGTCGTCAAAGGAGACGCGTCCTCAAAACGAATGAGGTGAATATCAGTGCTGGAAGAGCAGGGATTTTCGAAGTTTCAAGCAGCAGCGTTGGCCTGTCTACAGCCAAATCGGTAGGGAGACATCTAATATTTAATTTGGGAACGCAGAATATCTGCGCCGCCGTGCCATTTTTCTTTTGAGGTTCTGTCAACAGTGTGCAGTAGGTCAGGCCTTAGAAAGCTTAACATTTTTATAGTGAGTTATCTCTCCAGCAGAGTTTCGTCAGCAGGCTTTAAAATTACGACTTAAAAACATGTTACGAGAGAGAGAGAGAGAGAGAGAGCCTTACGAAAATAACCTTTGAATTTCCGTTTCTATTCTGTTGAGGTTTTGTTGACTCAACGGTGTTTAAATGTAAATTCAGCAGTAGTTGAGTTTCTTTAACAAACCTCAATGAAACTTTCGTTGAGTACTTCACAACGAAGTATTTGTTCAGTACATGTTGCAGAGGTTCAGTTTTGAAGGCGGTGATGCAGCTTAGCCTAACTTATGTAAAGTAGGTCTGATCTAGATGCGCCTCACGTAGTACCTCAGTCTTACCATGTACTTTATGCTCAGTTAGAACACTGCGCCTGTAAAGACTCTAGTTAGCCGCTCAAACTCTACATTTCCCCGGGCAAGAAAAGTGCCGATGCTACAATGCACTCTCAGACCTCCGTTTGGTGGAGATTCGTATGTGCACTCCTGTAAAAGAGGCTCTTACTATATTGACTTCTTTTTTGGTGGTTTTGAAGGGATCAAGGTATTTAACTAACAGAACATCGCATGTGAACCGGATTAATTGTATGACACATGGGGTAGACAAATATCCTAAATAATAATTTAGATACCTCATCATTTTCAGTTCATTGCCTGCATTCATCGAGATACCCTTGTAGAGGAGTATATAAGGATGAAGCTGGGGTATGCCAACATCAGTGGATTTTAAGTCGTTGCGTATTTTACAGTCCCGTGTGCAAACTGTTCCATGCTCTGTAATGCGAGGTTTGTGTGTGTGTGCGTGCATCATGTGCACTGCTGGGTGTTTGCAGCACCGCATCAACACGAGCTTCAGCATTAAAGTGTAAGCACTGGTCTCCCGCATTTCTTGAAGTTGAAGCCTGCGAATTCCATCGGCAGTGGATCTTCCGGCATATAGGAACGCATGCGCATGGATTAAAAAAAAATTATGTGCAGTGGCCTCTCTCTGGAATCCCCAACAAAATGTGCACAATATAACAAAATTTCAACATAAAAATACTAAAAAAATTTTCAACGGTATTTCAATGGCCAGTATTGAAAAGAGCTCAACGACTGTCCATGTTTTATCATCAGAAAAGCAGTTATTTTAACGTAATTTTTCAACATGGATCAATAATATTTGATTTATTTTTAAACAACAATTTTTGCAAGGGCGAACATTTTTACAGAAATGACCTGGGCTGAATTGAAAATTACAAAGCATCATGTTGAGAAATTTTCAATTCTTTTAGAATGATACTTAATAATAACACGACGGTAAGACGTTAGGTAACCACGTTGATCAGAACGTCTTGGGACGTCACGGGAGAACGACTAGTGCTGATTTTCCTCATTTTTTTCCTTGCTTTTTAACTCATGCGTTCTTTTTTGCTCGTCTCCATATAGCGACAGCAGCGAATAATTGTGTAATCTTTGACGCCTTCGCCGACATGAGCGCAATCTTCGCCCATTGAGTCGGTTCCAAGAAGGAATTTTCTTTTTATTTTGCTTTCTGTAAATGGCGCAATGTTCAGCGCAAGCCAAAGGCCCGCAACCCGTACTTGCCTTGTGCAACACGGCCCGAACCTGTTGTGCAAGCTCCCTCCCGTGCAAGTCAAGCAGCGAAGGAGCGCAAGTGCCACCGCTATCACTTGAAAAACCGTAATCCTCGATCAGCTCCATCGCGTCGTTATTTCCGCCGCCGACGCCACTTTTGTACGCAGCGTCGATCGCGCACACTTTCAGGCGCCGGCCCGCGCGTTCCGCTCGAAGGACGCGGAGCATGGAGATTTCGTCAGTGGAGGAGTCACTTGGACGAATAACATTCCATGGAGAGCAGCTCAGTCGGAATAAAGAGTTCTCGGGGCGTCAGCTTCGCGGAGCGGCATAAGCACATTAGCCTTCTTTTTTCGGGGACGGCGGCCGCGCAGCGCCACCCTCCCCTCCCGGGGGACCCCTCCTCGCTCGTGGCTGTCGCTCTCTCGTCACTCACACGCACTTGGCGAAGGAGCCGCCGACCAGTTCCGTCAGAGCCTCCTCCGCTCTTGTTATTTCCTTTAAATTCCCGCTTCTTTCTCCCGGGACTGCAAGCAAATGGCTCGGAGGAGGCGGACGAGGGTCCGGGGCTGGGGAAGGCAGCGCCGTCGGCAGCGGCGACTCGGGGTTCAAAACAGCGTTCCGTTCCAACACCTTGGAGCATTTTGTGTGCGCCAAGACTAAAAATAGCCGCCCGCCTGCTGCTTACACTGATCTCATCTTTCTCTTTCACTCCTCCCGCTTTCTTCTTTCCTTCAACAGCTCTGTGCGTGCTCGCCGCGTTTCGCGGTTTCTGAAAAAAGTGCGCCCCCCCCCCCCCCCCCTTTCTTTAAGCTTCCCCCGAGGTACGTACGTCTCTCCGTTGCAGCACATGCGTGGCTTGCGGCACGTCTAGGTCTTGGCGCATAGAAGAGAGACGAACCTTTCTTTAGAACAGAACGGTCCGCTGCGCCGCTTCTCCACCTCCTCCGTTTCCCCTGCCCTTCAAAGCGTACTATGCGAGCATCACAGCTCACATAGTAACGCGCCTTCTTACTCGCCCGACACCCCTGACTCGGTTCCGGCCCCCCTTCCGTTCGGAACCCTGCGCTCCCCTCGTGTCTAACCAACTCCGCGCATGGCTCTCGTTTTCCATCCCTCGCAGCGCAGGCCCGTCTCAAGCGCGCTCCGTTGTGCACTGCTTTCTTTCCTTCTGCTCGGAGATCCTAGCGCGAGCCGCCGCACCCTCCGCCGTCTGCTGGAGCGAGCGACCTTGCCCCGCACACCAGCCGTTTCTTCAGCGGCCGCAGTCGCGCATGAATGCTCCTCCTCCGTCTGTGCCTTCACGTCGAGCGAAGCTCCAAGCCCCGCGTGTGCAGAGTGAGAAAAGCGGGTGCAAATCACCCTAACCTTGGCTTTAAAGCGCGCTGTTTAGGTTAGGCTTATCGCCCTCTGCTGGTCCCCTCCCCATCTTTCCGCATCTTAAAGAACCTGTCATCTCCTTTCCTAGCCGCCCTTTTCATTATTTTCCCTTCACTTCCTAGTCGTGTCACTTTTTTTTTTTCTTTCGCCGATGACGCGCACAATGGGTTTTTGAATGATAAGCATTGTAAGAGGCGGGTTGAAAAGGCAACAGCTCGGCCGCAGATACGGCATTGTAGGAGATACACCGGGGCCGTTCTTTCAGCTCTCCCCCGTGGCCCAGCTTTCGCTGGACCTCCTGAATCCCTTATACGCACGATTCCTAGTGGAAAAAAAGCAGGGGTGGGGGTGTCGAAGGGATGAAAAAGACCGGAACATCGCCGTCACTAAACTGAATCAAATGTCTCGTAGGCAATAGCGCAGTCTCGATGAAAACATGTATTCACGTTGTTACTGCTACCTTTTTCGGTTACACGCACTCTATTTTGACCTTGCCGCTTGCACCCTTGCAGATTGCAGCCCCACCGCCGCTATCCAACCGAAATGGAACGAAGTAAAGGAGAATGTGAAGAGCCGGCGCGAGCCGAGAAATGAGCAGCGCACGAACCGAAAATATGCCGGGCGCACTGCAGCCGAGTCCCCAACCGGCAGCGCCGGAGACGGACTCTCCTTCGCAGCAAGAGTTCGCCGCTGCTGCCGGCTTCCCGCCAAGCCACACACATACACGCTCCCGAGAGAAACCCTGCGTAGTCTAGCTGTCTTTTCTTTCCCACCCCGAAAGACGTGCCGGGCGTACTACAGCTGAGTCTCCAACCGGCAGCGTCGAAGACGGACTCTCGTGCACGCCGGCGCAGCAACAGAGTTCGCCGCTGCTGCCGCCTTCCCGCCAAGCCACGCACACACACACGCTCCCGAGAGATGCCCTGCGTGGTCTGTCTTTTTTTTCCCAGCACGGAGCCGGCGCTTCCTCCCCGGCCGCGTGTCCCGTCAGTCATTCGCGCGCGACCAATCACGACAAAATGCTTCCGCGCGCGCGCTAATCTCCTCCCCCTCGCGCCGGCGCAGTCACCGCCCCTTTTGGCGCGTCCCCGCCGACGCCGGAGAGGGGCTCCCCTCGCCGAAGCCAGCAGCCGCTTCGTCGCTCGGTCGGCGGCTGCGGGACCGGCGTTTTTTCCAGAAGCCTGCAGGGCCGCAGACTGCTCGCAGCAAGTGTGGCAGCGCGGGCGCCTGGCGAAGCCGAGCAGCAGGCTCGCAGCATCAGAGGTATTCGCTCTCAGCACGCGCGGCGCAGCAGCCGTTGTTGCCGGCGCCGCTGGTGTCGTCGTTCGTTCTGCGCGTGTATAACAAGTGCGCGAGGCCTTGGACGGCGGAAGGACTTTCATCGCCGAAGAATCGCCGTTGCTTCAGCTGCCCGCCGAGAGAACGCACCTCAGTCTGGGTTCCGCGTCACGTGCTTCGCTTCCTTCCGGACCGCCGGCTGTTGTCATCTGTGCGTGTTTGTGTGTGTGTGTGACCACGACTTCCGAAACCGCGCCTGCTCAACGTCGCCGAAGCCTGCGAACGACGAGTGACCGACTGGCTCAGTGCATTGTTGGTGCGTGTCTCGTCTCTTGACGTCGACGTGTGATCGACCCTACTGATTTTCGTGCGCGAGTGGTGTGTGTGGTGTGCGTGATTCTTGTGCAGGTTTTTTGTTTCTTTTTGGGGGTTCGGGGGGTGTGGGGCCCTTGTTGAGGCTTTACTGAGATTGGTTTCTTTTATTTAAAGGGCAGTATTTTATTTTTCTTTAGCCTTGTGGGCACACGGTGTGGTTGAACAGGACCGGGTGGACGTTTGGAGTTCCGGCGTGGCGCTCCAAGCGCGCTGGACTAAGTTCCCCATGCATTCCTTCCCTGTAATCGCGTTCCCTTTCAGGTGATTCTGTTTCCCTTTGGTACCCCCCATTTTTGTTTCGATCTTTTAGGGGGGGAAGGCATTCTTTCTTCATTTCTTTAAACTACGTTGTTTTTCGGCGCTTCAACTTTGTGCGCATTGGTTTTCAGCGCTTGAAAAATTTCGGTAAAGTGTGGGCATCCTGAACAAAAAAGAAGCATTACAGGTTCCTCCAATTTCTTGATTGGCTTCGTCAGTTTAGCTTTCCTGGTGCGCTCTACTGGCTACTCCCTTTAGGCAGACCTACCACACCGCGTGAACACGGCGTTTTAAGTATTTTTTTTTTGACGACTCGTTGACTGGGCTTGAGGGGAGTGAGATCTGACGCCAGGTGACTTGGCATACTGTCATTGTTACCTGTCCGTGTGACGTCATTACTCGTCGTCGAGTCGCATCCACGTCGTCGTCGAGGGAACCACCGGCAGTTCATCGAGTGCGTTATCTCCACTTTCACCGTCTCGGGCTTAGAGGAGATCCACCGATTTGGGACTCAGCTTCGCTGTATCTGCAGACCGCCCAGAACCCTGGAGACCATCACCGCTGCTGATTTGTGGAAAGGAATAAAAAACGTTTGAAGAGGCCGTTGTTGCTGCTAGTATTACGTCTGCCGATTCAGGACCACGTCCCAGGAGCGCGTCGAGTGTGAAGCCACGCGATCCTGTAGTCGGAGAGCACAGTACTACTCTCGCCTCAAGCGGCGCCGCAGCGTCCTCTTCTGCAGCTCTCTGTGTGTTGTGTTGTCGCCTCAAGGGTGCATCCGAAGCTCGCTGCCGCACCGTGTGTTCAAGTGTCCCCATCACACCTGTAGACAGAAAGCACCCACATTGCTGTCCACCCTCCTCTTCGACAACGACCCTCGAAGAATTCAGTGTTCTGCGAACACCGCGCATTTGCGAGTTGGTCGACTACCCGTCTCGTTATTTCCGCCCCACCTGAAGAAAAGGGAAGCGTTTTTTTTTTTTTTCCCAAGAAGGAAGGATTTCCGTGGCTGTCGTCTTTGTGTGCTTGCCTCGGAAGGAGTGAAAAAAAAAAAAAGCCTCCTCTCGTCAGCCAGCCATTCTGTGTGCACGTGCCAGGGTCTGAAAGACCTCTGCCTCACCAAGCTACCAGAACGGCAGGAAACGCATAGCTCCCGTGTCACGGAGTTGCTGCAAGCACCAAGAACTGTCCAGGCGTCGATATGGCTCAAAGGGTGAGGAATCTTCGAGTCGTTGATTTTTATTTTGCTATCGAAGGACATGCGGTGTGTTGTGAAACGAGTTGGCTCTGTAATAGGCAGGTATGATCATTGCTTAACTCATATCTGCTCATAGAATGGTGTGCAATGTACAGCCTTTGTGCAAAGCTAGGAGCCGAACTGTTTTTCTTCTAAGCCGTGCAGAGTGGATGCTCCGTGCAAGTGAAACATTTTTCGAGGGTCCGTCACCCCTTATAGATATTTGCAACGCTGGCGATGCACGAGGAGCACGCAACATGACCCAGAACAATCCCCTTGAGCTCTGTACCTTTCAGAAAGGCTGTATATGTTATGAGCCATAGAACTTGGTTAGCGATGCAGTCTGTATACACGCGAGCGCGGTCGTGTTAATCAAAGTTAACATTATTTTCAGCATCCAACGTCCACTGGACAGGAGTGATGTTGAGGCAGGGGGGGGGGGGGGGGGGGGGGAAGCAAAACGCCTTAAAAAAGGCTTGACAAGGCCCGCACCCCGTGCAGTGACAGCGACGCAGTGCTGACATAAAAAAAGGTGTATGCAAATTAAAAGAAAATGAAACAAAATATACGTCAGAAAAAATTAAACTCATAGCGAGTACAATTACACTTCAAGCACGAAAAAGAAACGATATATGGAGACAAGGGTTTACACTACAAATACTTAGGACAAATTCGTGCTCGTTTTTTGCACACTGTATTAACAAAGAAAAATGTCAAGGCAATAACAGTGCAAGTAAGAAAAAACAAGCAAAAAACAACAGGCGCGGAAAAATGTAGCTAACAAGTGAGTTTACTTATGCAAACTAGGAGGCTATAGGCTCAAGAAAAAGCAATATTATACATGAAAAAGACAGAACATTCCACAAGGCACGTTAGAAATGTGCAAGGAAATCAGAATTTAACACAGTCGGCAAGGTGTACCGTAGCATCTGGCTTTGTTCGCTTTGGTTTGTGGCTTTGTTTGTTGTAATTTGTTCCCGTGTACGGTGGCTACCACTGTTCCTTGTGTCATAGACAGTGTGACGTAATTTCGGAGTAATCGTTGTAGTAATCCGCTAATAAGGCATGGTAATTTGCCGGCGGTCACCGTGGGGGAGAGAAAAGCTTTCCACCACGCTTTCCTGCCTTTCTGTGGAGCCAGTTTTCATACATCCGATCTGCGTGTGTTTGCCAGGATCTTCACATAAAATGAGACGCGTCACATGTTTGTTTCTTCTCCACTTGCCGTTGTTCCAACAACGCCGATCTAAATCTCAAGTTCAATTCATGTGCCGCTTGATGGCAATTGTGCGCCTGTACACTAGCAGGGCGCTGCAGGCCAGCCACTGGAGCCATCACTCGTGGTATTATGCCCCAGCATGAGTATGGCACCAGCAGTGTATCTCCGCTACAAATAAAAAAAAATGAAATTTAATAATAATTGGTTTTTGGGGAAAGGAAATGGCGCAGTATCTGTCTCATATATCGTTGGACACCTGAACCGCGCCGTAAGGGAAGGGATAAGGGAGGGAGTGAAAGAAGAAAGAGGTGCCGTAGTGGAGGGCTCCGGAATAATTTCGACCACCTGGGGATCTTTAACGTGCACTGACATCGCACAGCACACGGGCGCCTTGGCGTTTCGCCTCCATCGAAAAAGGCCTCGTGGCGTTTTTTCGACGCTCCTTTTGGAAAACATTAGATTGGTCGAGAGCTGTGTTAACATTTTTTACGCAACTAGTTCTGCGAGCGCTGGTCCTCACATTAGGGCTAAGACTATGCATAGCATGCACGCAAATATATTTTGTTTATTAGTTGTCCGTTTAGAGAAAGTTGCTGCCTCCAGTTCGTTCGAATAATATTTGTTTACATTCGGCCGCCGTTCGATATCCTGTTGACATTCGGGTTGACTTTTCTGTTCATAAGCCGAGAAAAAAAAAAGGCACTCGCGATATCGATGTCGACACCATATTTGTTTGTAAGGGGCACGGGGCTAGTTGACTGGAAACGTCGGGTCAGCGTTTTTTGGCGTAAGCTTCTGCGTGCATAGTTAACACTTAATGGTTATGTACGCACGTTTTATTGTAGCCCAAAGCCGAGATGCACATGTAGTGGCGGGCTGTATGCACCGAAAGCGGCCTGACGTCAGTGGTGACGTTTTTTGTCTCCTCATTGACCTCCGTGTATTTTTTTCTTTCTTATTTTGCCGACTGCCCTTTTCTCGAGGCGTGAAAATGTCAGCGGCTGTGTGTTCTGTGCCGCTCCTGACATTTTGCGCAACTTGGGAACTGAGAAACGGATGACGTGCGATGATAATGTGCCGCGCTTGCTCGTGGAGAGACGTGCTCCTTTTAAGCTGTGGTTATGTCGAGTAAAGTTGTAGTTGCGGTTTACAAGGCACGCTGGTCTGTACACTGGTGCAAGCAAGCAGCATGAATAGCCTTGACTGATGGTGTTTGCTTATAGTCGTGCATACACAAGTTGTTTATAAGAACACTTGCTGTGTCCATTCTTACCTTGCGACATCCTCTGTCGTCTGGAATGCATGGTGTATCCCGCGAACGTAGATTCTGCTTAAGAAAGGCTTACTGCCGGTATATGTAGTTCATGCATTCTTAAATCAGTGTAGACACCAAATTTTTGCTAGCTTGCTTTCTTTTTTCAAATGATGCGTTAGACGTTATAGTGTACGCGGATCACCCCGTGGTATTCACCAACGACCGCTAAATAATTTATAATTGAATTTCTTCTTGATGCTGTTTCTGTTTCAAGAAAAAATATAATAGGTTATGATCCTATCAAAATTTTCCCCACTGTTGCGCCAGTATTTGTTAGACTTTTTTTGTGCACTCCGCTGAGCAGAACAAGCGTGAATGTATTTGTGCTACCGTTCAGTCTTCTTCTGATGGGCGACGTTTGTGTGCACATAATGCATAATGTGCGGCCGTATTACGCGGGCTCGTAACGCTAAATTGCGTTGGCGGTACTCCTTTTACGACTTGTGCCTTTCGGCGGTGTGTTTACGATGGGCCAAGAACACAGCTGCGAAGCTGATAGCCTTTCAAGAGGGCCTACAATTGAGCTTAGCGTAGAAACGTGTAAGGCGAAGTTTGACCCGCCGCGGTGGCTCAGTGGTTAGGGCGCGCGGCTACTGATCCGGAGTAGCCGGGCTCGAACCCGACCTTGGCGGCCGCGTTTCGATGGAGGGAAACTGAAAGCGGCCTTGTGATGTGCGATGTCAAATGAAAATGAAAATCGGTTGTTGGGGAAAGGAAATGGCGCAGTATCTGTCTCACATATCGGCGGACACCTGAACCGCGCCGTAAGGGAAGGAAAACATGCGTCCAAGAAGGAAATCCGCGTTTGTTCTGCACAGATTGGAGATGCTTAATTGTCAGAAAACATTTTATACCAAGGAACGTTACGTTTTGACTTGGGAGAGATGTCCAACATTCTTGGACAAAATTTTTGAATATTGAAAAACGGCAAGGTACTGTTATGGAAATATTGTACGTAATGGTCCATTCTTCCGATGTGTAGGAAAATCATTCTTTTAAAGTTTTTACATCGATCAATTAAGGCTTCTTTAGAAAACCACTGGGGAACGCTTGTGACAATAGCAAAAGCGTTAATAGCAAAATAATGCAAGGCTGCCGACGGGAGATATGCAGATATATTGATTGTTGTAGTGAAATCTTACAATATATGCTAAAAATTGCGTCCATGAACTCTCTCCTGTTTAAAAATGCTTTTGTCCAGATTTGTTGGGTAGAGCCACCGCGGTGGCTCAGTAGTTACGGCGCTCGGCTGCTGACCCGAAAAACGCGAGTTCGATCCCGGCCGCGGCGGCGGAATTTCTATGACGGCGAAATTCTAGAGGCCCGTGTACTGTGCGATGTCAGTGCATATTAAAGAACCCCAGGTGGTCGAAATTTTCGGAGCCATTCACTACGGCGTCCCTCATAGCCCGAGTCGCTTCGGGACGTTAAACCACCATAAACCAAGCCAGATTTGTTGGGTACGTCATATTCATGTGCTAAACCTTATTGCGTCATGATCAAGGACGGTTGTAATATTGAAGGGCACCTAGACCTGAATAAACCGTGTGGACATCAACAAGAGAGTCCTGGCTTCACCCGTGTACATGTTTTAGGGACAGCCGAGACGCTTGCGAAGACGCCACTCTGTTAGGACAGTTGCACTGTGACCGCTCCATGAAAACAATACTCGGGCTATCCCCATTCGTTGGTGCTTTCAGTTGAGGCTGCTGTCTTTTCGTAGCAAGCCTATTATATCCGCCTTGAAAACCGCTAGCATCACGTGTGCCTCGGAGGCGTCCGACTTTGCTGAATTAATATCTCCGTGTTTCGACGATGGCGTTTAATGTCCTTCCATTCCTTGAATCCATGATGGTTGCTATAGCTTCTATTTATTCATGTCCCAAGTGACTTTGCGGCGTTTGTTACGCTAGAACGTGTGTGACGTCGAGTTGGCATGTAGCTGAACCCCGATCTCCGCTAGCAAGTGGAAGAAGCTGTTTGCAGACATTTTCAACACAGTGGGGCTGAAAACGTGTACATTTGAATGCCAATGGCCATTCAGCGGTATCCTGCTTTCGCGTCCATGTCCGCGACGATTGTATTGCGAGCGAAGCTTCAGCGAACGGTGCGCACTACCGTTTACCACCGTGTTATTCTCGACTGGTCAGGCTACGTGTGCAAGTCACTGAAGCCCAAGTATGTTTAGCAGCGCTGTAGAATATCCCATCTTTCCACAGCTATACCTTCGGTGGCAACACACGTTCAACCCTAGTGAGCAAAAATAAATACCCATGCACCGCAATATCTCGGTCGCAATTCAACGGGGAGGGCGCCCGGCTACTGATCCGGAGTACCCGGGTTCGAACCCGACCGCGGCGGCCGCCTTTCGATGGAGGTGAAACGCCAAGGCGCCCGTGTGCTGTGCGATGTCAGTGCACGTTAAAGATCCCCGGGTGGCCGAAATTGTTCCGGAGCCCTCGACTACGGCACCTCTTTCTTCTTTCACTCCCTCCTTTATCCCTTTCCTTACGACGCGGTTCAGGTGTCCAACGATATAGGAGACAGATACTGCGCCATTTTCTTTGCCCCAAAGCCAATTTTCAATTTCGTTTTCAACGGGGATAGAGCAGGGAACCACGGCGTTACACGTTAGACGGTAGTACGCGCTGCAGTCCCCTGAATCTTGAACGGCATATCGCTGGCCTGTCTTGACACCTGGCGATGAACGAAAACGATCCCAGTGATAACAGAGGACGACAAAGAGTTCGTCTGTATTCATTCAGAACATTTTAGCGATTACAGTGGCCGGTTGCGCCCAAGTATATCTACCTCGTTGTTCCTGCGTCCACGCCTTCTGTACCCTCAGTGCTGCGCAAGATCTTGAACCTCCAAATGTTGCACTAACTAATCTGCATCCGACCATTGTGAGAATGCGGTTACAGCAGACACACACACACCTGTGACATCTCTCTTACTCGCCTTGCTTCGTGACCACCGTTCGCAGCTCCCAGCTTGGAAGGAAGACACAGATAGAAGGCGAAATTGGTGCGACCTACACGGTCGTGCTCGGTGACCGTCCGCGCGCAGGCAGGCCGTACCGCGACGGGAGTGGGTCGCTAATCTAAAGCGCCTCCGATAACAGGCGCGCGGCGTACACCGCAGTGCGCGCTCACACGTACGCCCGTGCCATTTTCGGCCGGAAAAAGGTTGGTTGCATGGCCGCGTCGTCCAGCGAGCTTCACTGCGAGCCTTTCCCTTTCGCCGTTCCTTATCTTCCCTCGAGACGGCGTGTTGACGGCGCATGCGACTATGCGGCACTCACCAACACCGCCCATGTCGCACTTTTCGTCTCGTTTTTCGCGCCCATTCACCGGGGGCTCTTAGACGGCGGTGAGGCCAGTTCAGGTGCAGAATGCAATTCCAAGTGCCAGTCTATATAGTCGCGCCTGTTGTGGAACTCGCCTTCTGTTTCAATCTGGCGCTCCCGTCTGTCCTGGCTGCATGTCCTGCTCTGGTAGACCTATCTGCTCTAGAGTTGAGCTTGTGCTCTATTCTGGCGCGTCAATTTTGTTGTGGATGTAT
This sequence comes from Amblyomma americanum, assembly GCF_052857255.1. Classification (NCBI taxonomy): domain Eukaryota; kingdom Metazoa; phylum Arthropoda; class Arachnida; order Ixodida; family Ixodidae; genus Amblyomma; species Amblyomma americanum. Next base: position 207,757,842 of record NC_135501.1, read on the forward strand.
GCTGTGCATACTGATGCGCCTGTCTATTCTGGGTATATGTTCTGCTCTGGAGTTGTTCTCGGGCTGCCCGTCTGCTCTAGAATAAAAGTCTGGCCGCCTGAAATTCTTAGCTGCATGGAAGATTTGAGCGCCTCTGTGAGGCGGGTTGCCGGCAGGGGCCACTAAGACTCCGAAACGGTCTTCCTTTGTTGCGATCCTGGTTGCAGCACTCGCTGGTGCTAAAGGCAAGTGGGCATAGTTTCAGTGTCATGCCATCGTCGCTGTTCTCTACACATAGAGCTCAGTTATACACCTAGCGCGCTTCGTGTAACATGTGCACGTGATGGTACAGAAGAAGGCCATGGAAAGTGTCACCGCTTGGAAAGGCCCGTGATTGTTGGAAAAGCTAACCGATGTAAACTTCGGATGCGCTAAACCTTGAGAACGGTGTGCAAAAAAATAATTAGTTTTTGGGAAAAGCAAATGGCGCAGTATCTGTCACATGTCGGCGGACACCTGAACCGCGCCGTAAGGGAAGGGATAAAGGAGGGATTGAGAGAAGAAAGGAAGAAAGAGGTGCCGTAGTGGAGGGCTCCGGAATAATTTCTACCACCTGGGGATCTTTGACGTACACTGAGATCGCACAGCACGTGGGCGCCTATGCGTTTCGCCTCCATCGAAACGCGGCCGCCGCGGTCGGGTTTGAACCCGGGTACTCCGGATCAGTAGCCGAGCGCCCTAATTACCACTGAGCCACCGCGGCGGGTATGTGCAAAACGCAGATTCGGAATCAAGTGGGCCCATTGTGTGCTGTTGATATCAGTGGTTGCATGCGGGGCAGTATAGGGTGTTCTCGGAGAATAATGTGTGCGGCTGGATACGTTTTCATCAGCTTTTAATGCCACGAAGCTCGGAGAAATAAAATATAAACGAGCTATATGCGCCACTTCTGTCTATTCGCAACGCGGAGTTAAAACCAAAACTGTAAAGCTTTCTTGCATCGCTTTCAATCGCTTGCATCGCCACACTGTTCGAATCGGGGCCGTAAAATAGACGAATCAACCTACCAGGACTCTTTATTGCACATACTGTCTTTACGTCACGCGGTTCATGAACGTCCAAACTGTTTGAATTTGGGTCCGCGTCTCTATGCACGTTGCAAGGGACTATGATTTTTCTGAAATATGCACACACACAGAAAAATCATAGTCCCCTGAAATATGCACACACACAGGCCCCGCCGCGGTGGCTCAGTAGTTAGGGCGCTCGACTACTGATCCGGAGTTCCCGGGCTCGAACCCGACCGCGGCGGCTGCGTTTTTATGGAGGAAAAACGCTAAGGCGCCCGTGTGCTGTGCGATGTCAGTGCACGTTAAAGATCCCCAAGTGGTCGAAATTATTCCGGAGCCCTCCACTACGGCACCTATTCTTCCTTTCTTCTTTCACTCCCTCCTATATCCCTTCCCTTACGGCGCGGTTCAGGTGTCCAAAGATATATGAGACAGATACTGCGCCATTTCCTTTCCCCAAAAAACCAATTATTATTACACACACAGCTTGTCTGCGCCATGCTTAGTTTAGCTTTGACAGCATTTACGGTTGTGGAAAAATAAGTTGAAATATTTTCTCTAGGTTTTCAGTTGGGTTCAATACGCTCACCCGAAAGACGCGGGTTCGATCCCGGCCGCGGCGGTCAAATTTCGATACAGGCGAAATTCTATAGAGGCCCGTGTGCTGTGCGATGTCAGTGCACATTAAAGGACCACAGGTGGTCGAAATTCCTGAAGCCCTTGATTACGGCGTCCCTTATAGCCGGAGTCGCTTTCAGACGTTATACCCCATAAAACCATTAAAAAGTTAGGTTCAATAAACGAGTGTAAGAGGGCTGCCCAAAGCTGTTTGAGATCTCTTCATAAGCATGAAGTGACGATTCAGTAGCGTTCTGTCAGACTTGAGGTACTTGTGGTAGCCTAACCTATCGCACCCATGATGAATGCGTCCATACATCGCACAGTTACGCCGTCAACAGATACGTAAACATTGCTTGGGAAGAAGCTGTACTTAGTGGCCGGCTTTTGTATGCAGATTTAGGTGACTTAGGTAGTCAGGCCGCAATGAAACGTTAACGATACCCGCTGCGGTGGCTCAGTGGTTAGGGCGCTCGGCTACTGATCCGGAGTACCCAGGTTCGAACCCGACCGCGGCGGCCGCGTTTCGATGGAGGCGAAACGCTTAGGCGCCTGTGTGCTGTGCGATGTCAGTGCACGTTAAAGATCCCCAGGTGGTCGAAATTATTCCGGAGCTCTCCACTACGGCACCTCTTTCTTCTTTCACTCCCTTGTTTATTCCTTCCCTTACGGTGCGGTTCAGGCGTCCGCCGATATATGAGACAGATACTGCGCAATTTCCTTTCCCCAAAAACCAATTTTCAATTTTTCCTTTCAACACAATACATTACCTTGCTTGTATGCGGTCAGCTGCGTTGCACAACTAGCCTGATTAATGTTTCTGAGTAAATAGTTACCGAAGTACATGTCCATAAATCGATTGTAAAAGAATATCTGGCAGAAAATTAGGAAACTATGGCACACGCGTGTTCGCATTTCATTCCAGTCTAACTGTACATCGGTAGTGAAGAATGGATTCGTCGACAAAGCATACCGGAATTTCTCACTACGTGTGCGAGACGAAATTAAGAGAAACTGGAGTTATCTTTTTCCTTACTCACTGCATCACCATATTAGCGTATGTAAATACAGGAGTTGAATGTGCAGAGTGAACTTGAATATTTCTTGTTCTTTAAAGACTTAAAGCAGACGGAAGCAATACGCAGTGAAGTGTTTTGATCGCGTGATTACGTTCACCATGAAAGGTGTTATGATTAGTGGTCCGCGGGATTCTTGCAGGGAGCCTTCTCCGCGCCAAAGATTTACACGAAGGGCACAGCATCAACAACAAATAAAAGAGATAGATAAAAAAACCTGGTCACGTGCAAGGTAATGCATATATACCAGACAAATATCACTCACAAGTCAGGCATGCAATCTTGGCGTATACAGATCGCACTTAATTCATAATGTTAGCAGCAGTCGACACACCAGCACCAGAACGCACTTAGACAAGTATACACATTACACATGGTTCCATCTTATTATTCTTGAATTCCGGCTCTGCGCATGCGTTAATCTGCACTGCAGGCGGTGGCGCAAATGCCCAGTCTTTACGAAAACGCATGCAAATGTCAAGGTAAAATGGCCTTATCAATTTCTTATAAAATGTGATTAGTTCTCCGGACGGTACTCTTCTGCCTCGACTGTTGCAATTTCTTGCTTTTTTTTTACGCATTGCGCACCATTTAAAACGGTATATTTTGTTAAGATAGATAGATAAAGAGGAGGAGGGAAAGGCAGGGATGTTCACCAGAATTAAGAGAGCTAAGGTATGTATACGAAGAGATCACGTTGGTTCATAGTAAGTTAATTTTTTCTTAGCCAGGCAATCTGCTGGTTCACTTATCGTGCTTGGTTTGCGGTGTTTAGAATATCTACGATCACAAAGCGTTTCCTGCTTAAATATTTCTGCGAGAGCCCACTTCCGTTGGCCTAACTGGGTTTTGACGCCGCTTATTTGGAGAACTTACGAAAGTCCTGGCCGGCCCTCTCAACGCCAACTTGGTTTATCTCTCATTTCCATGGGCGCAATAAAACCATGGCGCAACCCTTGCAAAATGCTTGACTACACAGCCCATATATACTACCTATAGACAGTCTGTGTACTGTCTAATGAAACGTTTGCAAAGGAAAATGATAGGGCATTATTTGCTTCATATGGTGCGTGTCTCCCATTTTCGTGCACCCTTCCCGACTAGGTGCTGTAGGTGTTGATAGACACAAAGATATGCTGCTGTGTATGCGTGCCCCCTCGTATTGTTTGCTTTATACTGGCTGTTTTAGATTTGCCATGTATGATGTACCAACCCCCGTCTCCACGCCCACACCAAACAACAAGCATGCACGTTGCTGAAGCCACAAACCCCAGTAGTGGTCTTCTAAAAATAGTCTGCGTTTTTCGCCGAGAAAAACAGAAAAACAACGAAGACCCGAGAGGGAGACGAAACGTGCCTCATTTACAGGCGTCGCCTCGTCGTACAACAGCGCGTTTCAAATGACGGCCCTGTATCTCGTAAGCACTCGCGCACACACCGCTTGCTCGGCGCCGGTGTCTTGCATATCTTTACGCCACTGCGGCTTTTCCACGTGGTGGCCGCTATAGCCCGAGAAAATGAAAGCGCACGTTCCTTTCGCGTACCCTTCGCTGCTGGCGCCCCATAAGGAATGGCAATTCCACTCCAAACGAGGCTGTCATTACCGGCCGACCGCGGCTCTAATGCAGCTGCCTCGGAACAGCAGGCCGGTTCGATCTCATTCGTTTTGCGACGTGCATTTAGGAGGAGGGAGAGAGAGTGCCTATATATGTGTAGGGGTGCATGGGAGTGCATATCGCGGCCAAAGGAAGAGCGTGAACTAAATACACGCTAGCCCCACGGTCGAGCAGGTACCTGCTGTCCCCCTTACCCACCTCCTTCCTTCTCTCTGCCCGTTCGTTCATTTTCTTCCTCCTCGCCCCCCGTGTGTGTATACCAATTGCGATGCTTGTCGCTTTTCAATTAAAAGCGGCCCGTGATTTGTGGCGTACGCACGCTTTAGCGCGCCGTGCATGAGGCAGGCCGTTGCAGCAATTTGGTCGACGAAGTATGGAGAAAGAGGGAACGATGCGGCTGTTGGCGGTGGACGAGGTGTGCTGGATGTGAGCTGGTTGCGGAGCCTCTCTTTCGTGGGTTGGTGTTACGCATAGAGGTGATGCATTCGAGGCTCACCGTTTGCATATATAGCCTCTTATCTAATAGCCCTGTAATGCCTTTTAATACAGCCTTTATTGTGGAGTATGCCGACCACGAAGTTTACTGCACGCTACTGACAGCCATGGGTGTTCTGCCTTAGTTTCCCTCATCCTCGGGAGATATTAACGCTGGTGAAACAAAACGTGCCACACAGCATCGTACATAGAAGCAGACCCGATGTCCTGTATACTTCTGACAAAGGGTGAGCTATATAGACTCTGCACAAGTGTCGATAGTCTTCGTTAGACGGATATCGAATCCTCACAATAGTATTGTGCAAAACCGCTCTTGCGAACACGTTTCCGAAAGCAGTGCCAGCTGTTTGCTCTAAAAGATAAACCTTTCGGCGATGAAACCTAAAATTTAAGCAGACGTGCTGCTAGATTAGAGGGTTGATGAGGTGATTTCGGATCTCGCCATTTATTTATTTTATATTCTCCAGTATGTGTGCGAAACTTTGTCTCTTTAGGACATTCACAGATTATACTCGGCGACAACTCTTTTTGTCGATGCTGTAGAGGCTAGGCAGGAAAGGGAAGGAGACGGGCTTTGCCACTGTGCGGTGTTGTTCATTGCTGGGCTCCACATCTTAGCCCCTTTCATTCCTTCGCACCCCTATGAACAACCCACCGGGGACACGGGGACAAAAGCCCGTCTCCTTCCCTTGCCTGCCTAGCCTCTGCAGCATTGCCAGGAAAAAGTGTCCCCGAGTGTAGCCTAATCTGACAATTTCAATTTTTTTTCTCATTAAATCTGCGTGTTCTGCGTTTCTTCACTGTCGCAGCCAGCCAATGTCGACGAAATGCAGGAAGCTAAACCTTTTGATCTCACACTTTTGTTGCATGAAAATTGCGTGGGGAAGTGGGAGTGCGCATCTCTTGTGATGTTGAGGGGCTATCACTCCGAAGTTGCCAGCCGATAGGGTGCGAATAGAGTTACAACTTGGAAGCAGGGCTCGACTGCATAAAGTGTGTCATGACTCACAGCTGCCATCATTCCGTCGTAGTCGTGTTCCAAGATTCGACACTTCGACTGGTCGGAACTTTGAACCTCTACAGATTGGCGCGCCGCATGTGGTAACAAAACGAGCTGCTCAGGGAGGCTAAAAAATTGCACGACGTCCTTAGCTCACATAGATAGCTTCCCCAAACCGACCGTAAGAGGTGTCCGCAGTTTGAGCGAGCTTCACAACTGGGGTAGTGCAGAGATAGTGACTTTCACTACAAAAAATAGTGTGGGACTGTTAAGTGGAAGCCCACAGGGCCGATGGGACCCCCCCCCCCCCCCCCCCCCCCCCGAAATCGAGGAATGTACGTCGAGGCGTGACGCCCGCGCTTAGGGTGAGCTACGGCACTAATCCTTTCTGTTCCGGCGCCCAGTTATCCTTGTCCCGCGGAAGACATTCCTTTGCTGTCAACGGAGACGGCAGTTCCGATGCGTGGCAATCGGTGCAATGCGCATGCAGCGAGCTGCGTACGCGGAGTCACGCGCCCAGCACGTTCCAGGAGGTGCGAGGTCCACTGGGCTCGGACCAGCGAGCCCTGGGCTCCGCCCACTAGTACATGCGATGCAATTGCTTTGCTATTGGTTCAAATTGGGCGAGAGCTGGTTTATTAAAGCTCCGCCCAATTATCGAAGGGGTTAAAACCTGTGGGAAACAACGTCTTGAGACGAGCGCGCCGAGTCTCAAGCTCGGCCGTTTTTAAAAGCCTTTTTTATCAGCCTTTTTTTAACTGCCTTTTGCTCACCTGCCTTGTTATGTCAGTGCCGTCTTTAATAAATAAGTTTTGTCGTAAGAAGTTGGAATTGCTGCCCCAACCGGCAACGTGTCGCCAGACGAGCGGACAAAGTACCGAAGTGGTCTTCGTATCGCAAACCGCCGTATATTCGATCACCGGCCAGCGTGCCATCATCATTCACCGCTCGCGAGGAGCAACCGACTAGCCTAATCCGGCCCATCAGTAGGAGGGCAAGAAGTTTAACTGGGACTATAAAAAGAACGAAAAATAAAGTGTCCTTGCCTGTGCCACTAAAATACAGTCGGATACAACTCAAGAACGAAGCGGCAGATGCCCCTCAACAGGGGCCCTCCAACCAATGGCGTCGACTGCTTTTGATGACGCCGCGGTAGACGCCATTGGTTGGAGGGCCCTTTTGAGGGGCATTTGCCGCTTCTTTCTTGAGGTGCACCTCTGTCAGCCAGTAGAAGCCCTAGAATGGTTACCGTCATAGTCTGGACAAAGCATTTTCCGGCGAGCACCGTATATAAGTAAAGCTTCCATGTGGTCGTGTAAGGAGCCGAGCATCTTTTCGGGAGGACTTGCATTAAAGGGACACTGATGACGAACTGAAGTTGGCGTGTATCAATAGGTTACCATGATTTAAGCACAAATACTTTTTTGTTACTGAACACGAGGTTTTTATAAAGTAGAAAAGGCCAAAAAATAGAATGCATCTATCGCCGCCCCCGTCCGTCTTAGTGTGCACGGTGCGATGATCAGTTTCGTCGCGGATCCTTGAGGGTAGGCTGCACTGCCACTTGCTTCGAAACGGTGGTCACGGAGTCCATTTTCGGTCTTAACGTTACAGGTTTGAATCGAGGGGCGGAATGATTTCTAAAGGCGATCCTCGCAGCAGTAAAAGTCTCTTGCTGCCGAACAGACGTTGAGCACGAGCCATAGAAATAATTTTACTAACAATAATTCTACGAAGTTGTCCTCTCTTTAAAACAAATGTTTATTTATTTATTTGTTTACCATGCCCGTGAACAGCAAATGCTTTGGTTATGGTACACAACACGATAGGCATTCATTTAAACTGCAAATATAACTTGAATTAACCTACAGTGGTTTCAAAAGTGTCAACATTACCATCATTCCGATTACCTAAACTGTTAAACAACAATTGTGCTCTTATGACCGGGTTTGTCCAGCAAAGTGATTTGACCGAAAAAACGTTATGGTACCGAAGCCTTTTTTGTTGGTGCACTGAAACATATTGACTCCAAGATGTCTGAGCGATCTATTAGGGCGCGTATACATTCATAAAAGAGACCGCAGCGGTGGCCTAGTGGTTTGAGCATCCGCCTCACATTGAAACGTCATCTAATCCTTCCTTTGAGTCGGCGCCTTCTACTTTCGTCATGTGGGAGGATCGGGGTTCGATCCCCAGTGGCGCCGGGTGCCCACCGGTCATACAATAGGTACAAGCTTTCCCTTGGTGTGGTGCTCAGCTTATTTGGGGTGAAATGCTTGGGAAGTGGGTCTTTGACCACACCTTGAGTAAAAGGCAATAGAGATAATTCACATACGTAGAGGCTTCATGTCCGTAGAGCTCTTACGGGGGACCAGTACGCATGCGCAGAACATAAAGGGTGTGCACGAGTCTCATGTACGTATGTGAGATTCGGATTTTTACGTTGCGGTCTTTGCGTTGCTTGCGTACGTAGCGTTGACAAACATGGCGGCGCCCTGCCCTCCCGCTTCACAGCGATAACAGCTTCGTCGCTAATCCATCGACGCGATATGGTGTTCTAAACTGTTGTATTCGCCTTCAATTTGCCGATTCTTACCCTCGCATAAAGTTTCAAGCGACAAATAGCTTTTGTTTTTGAGATATAAAGGCGATTTCCTAGCTGTTAAGCCTAATGAAGCAGCGCTCCGACGCGGTTTGACTGGCTTGGCTTTGACTCGTCTTGTCTTAGAGTGGCTACAGCAGTGTCTTCATCTGTCAGTAGATGGCGCTAGGAAGAACGCGCGGCGTCTGTCGCGTACGTGCAACTAAAATGGTCTGAAACGACATGCGCGTATGCTACGTAGACTTCTCACATTTGCGTACGTGAACTCCGTACGTACGTGAAATTAAAACTGCCTAATACCTTGTGCCATGGCGCTCTTTGGCCACAGATGCCCTTGCGCCATAAAAACCTGTCATCATCACCATATTCATAAAAGAATATCAGGTCTCGTTTTTCTGTCCTAGCTGACAAATCTTCGAGGTTACACTTTTCAAGAATTAGAAAAAGCTTTATTAGACAATAACATAGGGAAGGTGACAAGTGACCAAAACGGAAAGGAGACTACGTTATACTTTTTAAGCATTCTTGTATACTCGTTATAAAAACGCCGGCCGGCATTTGCCGCTTTGTTCTTGAGTTGTATCCGACTGTATTTTAGTGGCACGGGCAGGGACACTTTACTTTTAGTTCTTTTTCTGGGCCCGCAATAATTTTTGTAGTGAAAGTCACAGTCCCTGAACCACGGCAGTTATGAAACTCGCTCAAACTACGGACATCTCGTAATAAAAGCGCCGGCCGAGCTACATGCCTACGAAACGACGTTGTACATTTTCAATTCTGACTTTAAGAACAGTGCCAATGTAGTCCCAAAGACAGGTGTAGATTCAAGCTTGGAGGGCAGGTGCGAACAAAACAGACGTATACAATGTGGATCAATGAATCGGCGCGTAATCCTTGCAGTGAACCCACACATTGAGGAGGCAGCTATTGGTAACATGTTCATCAAATCTCAAGCACGAGTCCACGTGAACACCGAGATCCCGAATGCTCTTCGTTTTTTTTTTTAAGGTTATCATTGCCGACAGAGTATCAAAAATCAAGAGCTTCTTACTAAATGAAAGGACCTTCGTCTTGGATGGGTTTAAAATAAGACCATTCCAGTGCACCAATTTTCAACCCTGCAGATATTTTCTTGTAACCCGGCACATCCTTCTATATCAGGGACAGGCATAAGTCTTGGCCCTCCTGGCCACTTGTCTGTTTCGGTGCTCTCACTCTCGAAGGTTGAAACCCAGACAGCGGTCCCCTATGGCCGTCACCTCGAGACGTGGTCGTCTGCGTCTTTCGTTGCGGCGCCGCTAACTGCGAGGCTTAGGACGGGGCATTTTATTCTGCTCAGATTTGTCGAGCAGTAACTTTCTTAGTAGTTACGTGCAACGCGCCAGGTGAAGACACTCGGCGCTTGATTTTCAACGCGAATCTCTCGTACTTCCACGGTCAAGGCGTCTACTTTAGTGGTGAGCACGAAACAACATGTCGGTGATTATTTTGAGCTGTTTGTCGTTATTGATGAAAATTGTAAACAATTTGCGAGCGGGGCAAGCTGTACTCCGCTTCATACGTAGCGGTCAAAGCTGCCAAAGCTAGCGTGCCTCTTCACGCAGGCTAAGCCCGCGCCCAAAAAGTAGTTAGCCATGCAGCCAACCTGGCACCTCCTGGATTTCGGTTTATCTCTTGCCACATTTTCGTCCTGCGACTCATCGAGAAGTAAGAATCACATGTGGAGGTTCAACATGCGGCTGGTGGGGCAAATCGGTCTGACTCGATCCGCGCCTAAAAAGTAGCTCGCACTCAGTTAAGATTATACTAAGCGTCTCACAGCTTCGACCGTGATTTTCGACGCTGCCACTTCGTTTTATACCGCTCTTTGTTTCCGTCCAAACGCTCACCGAGGTTTCGAGAGGAACGATTGACACGTATACAGCGGAGCATGGTTTCGCGAACGCAGTACTTCCGTAGCCACCGCAACGTTACTGTAGTGGTTATTCTATCTATGCACTGTAACGTTGCCTGCTGTGTATGAAACCGAGTATCGTAAGCAGTGAACAGCGTTACTTTCTGTCGGCCACGGACAGCCTCAGGGGTTGTTAAATGCCACAACCTTGGGATTTATAAATCGTATAAATCGTCGGAGGCGTGTTCCAAGTCCCTGCACCAGCTTGTTTCCACCGAGTGGTGATGCAGTGCGATGGTCTTATGGCATGGTTTTTGCGTTAACCGACATGAAAAGGGCTCATCAAGCTCAACCGAGATATAATCTACAGACTGCTGAGAGTAGCAGTGTTAGAACGACACACGATTAACATGTCGTACCAAAGGTTGGTCGTACTTATCTTGCAGGGACCGAAAAACTCAGTCTCGGATTTTACGGAAAGAGATGGTCGCCATGGAAAGCATCCAAACGAAACATAATTGAGATTTCCGATCGAAGCTTGACCTCTGCTCGCGCCCTCAAAAAGTCTAGCTCTCGTACAAAAACTCTCTATTGCATCGCGTTTGTCGCACGAGTGCAACCACCAGGTCTGTGGAGCGATATGCGTGGCATTACTGCGTCGCATGATGGCGGGCGCATGATGGCATGCATGACTATGTTGCATGCCGGCCTATTGTGACGGCATGACATTCTGAGTACACACGAAGTGTGCGTAATGCATTTTAAGCCCTCCAAGTCAGTACGTATGAGGTAGCCCATGGAGTGGCGAGATTGGTTGAGCTGTGACGCGTTGATAATGCTGCAACTTCACGCACCAGGATTACCCTTTCTGTTGTGAAAGGGCGAGAAACGAAGTACATGGAAACGACGCTACTGCGGCATGCGGATCAATCAACTGTGCGCATTTACACATGCATTACACGTGCCATTCAATGCGATGTCTTCGAAGTTGTTTCTGATATAATGCGACATTTCTGACAGGCGACGAGGGCTGCTCCCGCCCTTCGCTTTGACGCATGCACGAATGATGTGCTGTCAGCGGGCCTGTCATCTTGCTTGCTCGTTTGTATTTTGTCTCGCTCTGCGCTGACGAGGTTGCCGAACCTGCACTCGCCCGCAGCGATTCACTCATATGACAAAGAGCACGTGATTATTTTAGAACAGGAAAATTTTGGCAGAAACAACGGTGTGCTGTCCCATGCTGAAAGAGCATGTCCCGGTTTTGTTGTCTTTTGTTGACTTCAGGTGATATATGTCACCACTAAATGACCCTCATTATAGAATCCAGCGAATTTGTGTTGTGTTTTATGGCACATAGGCAAATAAGGCCATCATGCGCCAGGCACGAGGTATAGGAGAATCCAGCGAAGTGTTACTGCAGTTAAGCTCGTGCTGCACCCGGGGTCGGATTTAAGGAAGAGAGGTCGTGTGGTACCCAACGGCCGGTCCGCTAAGCGAGAGACAGTATATGAAGAAACTGCATTGACCCCTATTTTGTTTGCGAAGGTAAAGAAATAAATTCTGCAAACAGGACTGCTGGGATGTTCATTATCCAATATTCTATCGATAATTATTTTCTTTGCTTCTAACACGTAACTGTGAACCGTTATGTCCTAGAAAAGCACGACAGCCCTTGTTAGCATTAGGACAGAATTGGAGAAAACAGTCTCGCCATTGAACTTTTGTGATGTCTGTTTCAGTGCCTCAAGCACGAGTTCGATTTCTTGCAGTCAGCGCTGAACCGTGATGTCAAGGCGTCCAGCCCACCGCAATTAATGGCACGGCCTAAATACTCATCATTCGCTGCAGCAGATCCCGTCCATGGCTGTTCGGCATACAATGCCGCGGGTGCCGCATTTCAATGGATGCAGACACGACCGCACGCCGAGATTTCGAGTGCATTTGAAATAAGCCCGATATGACGAACTTAATCCGGAGTACGGGCGTGGTTCATAGCCCCCTGTGTTGCTCTGGCAATTGAAAATCAATCAGCTTACCACTTTTAGCAATCTGGAGTTAGAGGCGTTTGAGATTCTGAGTAATTCGTCTGCGAGTTGTGCGCATTGTCTTTATTCTTAATTTTGCTGCTATTAAATGCCCCTTTGCTGAGTGCACAGGGAGGGAACCAGCTATTGGAGATGGTCGTTCGTGCACATCCGTTAAACCGAGGTCCATCGTAGCGGTCAACGTTGCTGTGGGACAACCGATGTGGTAGAGAGGACTCCGTTAATTGGTACCCGCAGAATTCGAACTTACGCAAATGTCGTTTTGCTCCTGAATCAGCAATGAGTGTGTTAAATAGGCTCCTCTTAACTCGAACTCCGCGTAATTAGAGCCAATCTCTGGTCTTCGAGTTCGAATTATCTCAAGCAGATTTATGACATTATGCTCCGTCAAAACCAAAGCCCGTGATATCTGGACAAAAGCCTCTTATTTGCACAACAGCCACCGCGGGGCGCTGAACACTCCTAGTCACCGGGGAATTTCGGATGTTCAATACATTGATTTCTACTGATTGATTTCCTGTTACATTGATTTTCTATGGCCTTCGGAAATAGTTGGCGTAAGATTAGGAAAAATTTTCTATGTAAGTTAACTGCAGCGGGCAGGAAGCGTCGGTCTATAGTAATAACCGTGTTCGCGCATAATCTCATAGGATTCTCTATTTTTCTCAAAATTACATGTTTAAAGTGTCCCCTTTGAGTTACGTGGTGTTACGTACTAGTGGTCAACAGATTGAGCTAGCTGCCGAATATCCGGGAAAGCAGGCCCTGCCGTCGTGTCTCTGCTTCAATTGAGGCATACGCTGGTGACCCAGCTGGGCTCACCGAACAATGTGAACTGCATGACAACTACCCAGATGAAACAACCAGCAGGAACGACGGTTGTCTTGAACACTGGGCGACTAATGGAAGTTATTCACGTTCCTGTAGTTGCTAGATGCAGTAGCTTTTTTTTTTTTTCACGTGCATCCGCTTCGGTGTGGGCGTGGTATTTCCTCTCCGCTTGATGTGTACACCCTGCGAACTTTGAGAGCTTTAACACAGAGAGTTAGCGTTGACTCCGTCAGCCTCCGGCTTGCCTAGTCTCGCGGTTACTTTGATGAACGACACTCAGGTGTGGCCAACATCTGCGCTCTTATGAAAGTTTCGCCCGACCAACTTATCGCGAAATTAAAAAAACGAAAAACTCCTGGATTTTCGGTTCCTGCTTCGATAAGCCCATTAGAGCACCAGACTGCACGACCCTGTTTTCCCTATACTGTGTACGCACGCTGTTATGTACGCGCATAAAACTGACAATGTCGGTGCATTTCCTCAACCGCATCCTGCACACTAAAGCGCGTGTCCGGAGCTTATAGACCTCTCTGGGCCACTACGCTGATGGCAAACGAAACCCGTCACTTTCTCTAAATGATGGTTCGCTCGATCACATAACTCATTCCGCAGTCGGGGTTTTTAACAAACAACGTGCCAGAAACACGTCTGGTAAACGCACGCGTAATGAAACATGATTAACGATTGACTTTTCTACTGCACCCATAATAATTATGGGCTATCGGGTCATAATTTTCCGCTTTACGATCTGGGTGTCTGCGTAGTGCTGTATATATTTTTTTCGACCTGTAATGATCGTTTTCATCGTTATTCCTTGCTTTCGTGTACGTCGGCGGTCTTCGTGTGCTAAGTAAGCACTGTACAGTGAATCTCCGCTATAACCAAGTCGTTTAGTACGGAGTGTCTTCATGTTCCACGATAATGGTGCTCTGAAACGCTATCGCTTTCATCGATGGTACAGCCAGTACGGAAATTTTTCTCAATTCCATTGATTTTATAACAAGATTCTCAAAGTTGAACAACATGCGTTTAACCTTCGAGGTCTCTAATCTGATTTGCGAGGTCCTTTATTTTTTTTCTGCCCTCACAGTGCATGTCTGAAGCTGGCATTTTGAGACAGTCGGAGTGCCCTTCAAGCTAAAAGGAGTCTTGTTTGACTAGCGGTGTCTTGATGAAAGGCGTCCGTGTTATTACACAAAGAAGCAGTCGCTACTACCGCGTGCCGATACGGCCAACCATGACACCAGCATTGAGAGAGCGATCCCAAACTTTAATTCTGACCTATTTGAAGCAGTTGTGCTAAAACGTTTTTGGTCAAGTGTATATATCATTCCGCGCTATTCCGCTCGTTATGGTAAAAGAACTCGTGCATTCTATGTGCCGTCATTCTTAAATGTGTTGCTGTCAAATGCATTTCGTCTAAACACAAGTTATAAACAAAAGAAACTGTTGCTTTCGTCTGTGCTTTTAATCCCCTGTAGGTGTTGACATACTGTTGGTTTGATGCACCCGGCTCTTTTTCTAATGAACTGTTAACATTGGTGAGTTAAATTTTGTTGTTTTTAACCTACTTTTATATTTGCTTTTTGTTCTTTACTTTTTTATATTTGTATACAAAAGAACTGCACGGGACTTTTCGCTGTCTACCAGGCGCTACCATCAACCCTAATGAGGCTTTTGCTGGCCTGAACTTGTAAAGTGTTTTCCTTAGGGCGAAATGAACCGATTGATTTATTGATTAATTCATATTAGTGAGCAAATGCATCGCTGGCAGCCATTAGACGCTCACGCTTGCTAGAAGGTTTTTTTTTTTTTTTTCCTCGAAGAGCGGGCTTAAGGTTTATATACCAAGTGTATCAGGGAAGACATTAGTATATTCAAAAATAGGCTTTTTGAGGAAAAAATATGACTTTTGCGGCATAGTATTACCAGTGCTGGCGGGCACCGGAAGGCCGGTGAATTGTCTTTAGTAAGCTGGTTAACTAATTTCCGATAATTGACTTTTTAGCTATCACAGTTAGGCAACTGGTTTCGATTAGAGATTTGTAGCCGGTCGTTAGTAATAGCCATATCAATTTTTGAGTTTTGAAAACGCAATTATCCTCGGCGTTGTGGCTCGATAAAATTTGGCTACAGCGTCCCGCAATACACGCGCTTTCGAAAAGCATACAGGCAAAGCAACCTTTCCAGTGCACGTAAGTAGCCCACGCAGCTTGAAGCGCTTTTGGGTTAGTTACTTTTTTTAGTCATATATTAAGAAACGCTGACCCTGAGCGCTGAAGGCTGATCACTGAGACGTGCATAATATGAAATAACTTTAAGGTCGCTCTTGAGTGTACACACAATATCGTGTTCGTACTTAACAGCAGATGTTTATTGTGTAGATCTACTAATGCATGCAGGAAAACGGCATGTTTCAGTCGGGTTGAGGATACCTGTATAGGACTTGCCATTGAATGACTTTATTAACACGTTCATACCATACCTGTAGGGCAGTTTTTGGCACCGATAATGACGCCGGTGACTCGAGAAAGTATTCTGATAGCGATTACACATGTTGCTTTCGTTCAGTGACAACACGCCTCAGGAGTCTTAGATTCAAGCATAAGAATATATGTGCATGGTTTGTAAAGCGTTTACCTCGGCGTAGAAAACTGCTCGCATGAAATAGCTTATCGGCTAGCTTGCTGTACTAGGCATGCATTCGTGCTCCTCGAGTAATTAAAGCCCGACCAGCTGACTACCTCCATAGCTTTAAGTTTCGTCCTGGGTCACAGCACAGTGCACACGCAACCGAAGACAGCTGCGCTTTGCAGGCAAACAATGTGTGTGATCGCGAGAATGTTTATTACTTGTCCATGCCACGTCCCAGAAACGTCCTGGCCTCGCCGTTCCGCCTTTGGGCCATGTCATTCCTCCTTGTACGAGGAAGCTGCGGCCTTCCTTGCAGGCATGTCCAGAGTCTGACCCTCGGAACATTTCGCGGCGTTGTCTGGCCGGTCGTATCTCGGCGGTACAGTACCCGACGGGGCAGAGCGATACGCGGCGAAGCACCGGGAAAGGAGGAGAGCACACGTCTGTCCGGAGGTGGGGAGGGGGAGAGAGCCGCAAAAAAGCCGGCAATAGCTAGCGAGCTCCGCCGAGCGCCGTAGACGCTCGCCATGATTTATGGCGATACCCCGGTTCGTGATTTATGTGCCGCCGTGTTATTTCTTTTCTCTCCTGTTCCTCTCCCTCTCTGGAACCTGCCTTCCTCCCGCCCTTGCCTGCTGTCCGTGTCCGTCACGTCTGGAGTGATAGAGCCGACTCTTTCTCGCTTCCGAAAACCTTTGGCGGCGTTGCGGTTTCGGCGGGAGGAGAAGAGGGGAGGGGTGGTAGGAGGCAGAGAGGCAAAGAAGAAGGTAGCGAAGAAGCTATGCGGCTTGCGAGAGCATTCGTAATTACCCCACATTTGCCACTTTTGGCATGCGCGTCTGCTGCTGCACAGTTAACTAAAGAGGACGTGTTGCGCATGACAGGTCTGGAAAAACGGCCTTTCTCTTTGGCTCCGCCCGCTCGCATGTATGTATACACACACACACACACACACACACACACACACACACACACACACACACACACACACACACGCATAGATACAGAAGAGTAACCACACACGCGGTTACTTTGTCGCGTTGGCCCGGCGCGCTGCGCACGCCCGGTGGTGTTGCGTTGTTAAGGGCTGTTGCCGTCGTGCTGAATGGCTCTCTGTCGGCAGAGCGGATGCTCAATTGAGATGTATGGGCTTCGCGTTGGCGTGCGTGTTCATACTTACGGGTGCAACTGGGCAGGACGGAGGGTCACGCGGAGATTGTAAGCGATCACGGTCGGCACCAGAGAGTTGGTTTTGATGCTGCCCTGCGCCGTCGATGAGAGACGGTTTTGTGCTTCATTAGAGCTGTATTGAAACTTGCGCAGACCATCCTGTACCATGCTCGCTGGAGCGGTCAGTGCGGAAGCGCAAATCGCTTGTATATGACGATACTTTTCGCGTTGATTATGGGTTACGTTGAAGGTAGAGCTCTCCGTGAAAGATTGATGCGGATGGTGGGGTAATTTTGTTGCGAAATTTTCAGCAGCACTTAATTTTAGTGCCGCGATTTTTCAGCGCTTCATGCCTCGTTAAATGGTCTTTCGAACAATGGCTCTGCGTTAAGTTTCGGAGCAACACAGCCGCGAATGTTCAGGGCAGAACATTGGCTGACTATTTGTTACTAAAGGCGGCACTTGGCCCTTGCTTCATGTTTCGGCGCCAACGGGACACGAAGCATAACAAGGGTGAAGCGCAACTCAAACCTCGCGTGTCGGCCGCGATGAACTTCGGGCAATAATTGACTTTAAATAGGCTGGTAGCAAGCAAAACATATCAATGCTTGCTCTACGCTAATGTTATCAGTACTGCGCAAGTTAATTTCGAATAACTTGTACCATTTCTTTTTGCTTCAAAAAATGTGCTTCCCGGTGCATAAAGACAGCTGACCCTGGCTCTATGCAGCGGGAGTGACGATACTGGTCGCTGTCACACTTTGTCATTTCCTTTAATTTCTTTCGTTTGCTTAAATGTGCAGCATCACTCGAGCAAATGGAAGCCATTGGGTTCATTGTCTACCTACAAACCCGCTGTCCCAAAGGGCGATCGACTCGCGTGCCTTGTCCGTCCGGGGGATCTACCCAGAGCATTGTCCCACTTCGTGAACCGTTGTCGGGAATCCTCGAGCGCATGCCTTCTTCCTTTTTGTCCCCAATAGGGGGAAGGTAGGAAAGGAAAGCCCCCGCGGTCAGCCGTGGAATCGTACTGGGTGCTGAAAGCCCGGATTAGCGTCCTCCACCCAGCCGGGGTTTCATGCCTTGCGGTCCTGGTCTTCGAACAAGTCCGGTGCCTAACACTCCGGCTTGTACTTTCCCTTTCCTTTTGTAGCTGTCTTTCTTTTGTGTGTTCTTTGCTTGAGGAGGCCGCTGCATAGCTTGGTCACATGTTTTGGGGTTTGTTTTGGTGGCCGCTTTCCCTGCTGAAGCATTCTTTGGCCCTGTCAATGCAAACAGTGTGCGGTACGGCCGTTCGTATCGAAGTTCCTTTTTTATTTGGCCCGTATGCTGTCAGTCAACACGTGCTCAGGAAAGGCGTTGGTGCTGTTGCGCCTGACGTCTTTCAGGATGTGCTCGAGCGATCCTTCCAGCGCTGAGACGGATGCACCGGTCGAAGCGCGGATTCGTGTGAATGTACTGTGCGTCACCGTTGCACGATGGCTGCTCTGGAGACTAGCTGAGCAAGTGGGTTGTAATTCTGATCTGACTTTAATACGCAGACTCGAGTTCCGCTTAGTGGCGAGATAGGTAAGTACATCCGCGTGTGTAAAAAGCAGCAAGTTGAGAAGCAAGCGCAGGCGTGTTTTCATTTGTTAGCTACTGGATAATGGTGTGTGAATTAAAACATCGGACTGAATTTACTACGATAAAAGGCGCGAGCTGCAAGTCTTGTGGGAGGGGTACTACACGTTCTCGCCAGGTTTGCGGGCTTCGAAACGCCAGCTGTCTTTTTGTTTGTGTGTTGAATGTTGGCGCCCTTTTGCTGCGCTTTGCCTCTAGACGGTTCTCCAATCCGATAGGTTGGCATGCTGGAAGGCACTTGGCGTTCTGCAGTGTTCGCGCGCGTCCTCCCATTCAGCCACTCTCGCAGCGTGGGTGAATCGACAGGCGCATGTGCCATGGTGCTAAAAGCCGATACGTCGAGCGCTCTCGCTCCGTTTTCGTAAAGCGCTTACTTTCGCCACTGAACTTCCTCCGTCTAAAGCTCGGGGACCCTTCGCGCCCGTAGTGTGTCCGCCCACGTCGTTCTCGGCGCAGCGAGGAGAGAGTGTAGGCAGGCTTCAAAAACGAAGTGTACGGGGCTCTCCATTTACATGCATATTCCGCGCGTGTTTCCGAGACGCGAAGCGATAAGCCGCGCCGCCGGCTGGTTCCCGGGATGCGATGCTCTCTTGGCGGCCGCGGTTAGGGGTCGACCAAGTGAAAGCTGCTGCTGTGCGGTGTCTGGTTCGGCTGGGTGAGCAACAACGCCGCGATGAAAGAGAGTGAGAGAGGGGGGTTATCGCCGCAGATTCCGGACGCGGGGTGTTTTCATCGCCGGGCTAGGTGTCGGGTTTCGATGCCCGGAACTCCCGGGGGTTCCAGTGGGGAGGAGAGCGGGATTGGGGTTGTCGTCCACAGCCACCTCGTGTTCGGGGCATCCGACGCGACGAGCAGTTGGTGGGGGTTTGTCAAGAGTGCCTTACCCCTACTGCACACTCACGCGCGCACACACCTTTTCAATTCCTCTTTTTTTCTGCCACTTCTCGAACGCATGCGTGGGATGGATATAGAATGTGCGTGTGTGTGGGACGAGAGCGATGGTGCGAACCGATAACGCAGTAGAATGCGCTCTGAAAACAGTGTTCTCTGTTTGGGTGTCCTACGCTTGGTCGCGCCCTTTCTGGCCCTGGGTCGGCTGGCCGGCCGCGTCCGGGTTTCTCCTTTCTAGGTGATGTCCGGCTGCCGTGATTTTGGACGTGCGGCTCGCACTGTTTCTTTCGCTTAGTTTGGTACTGTTGTGAAAACTGCGGCTGTTGGCAGTCAGGAAATTGGTCACCGTTCTCTAACGCCTCGCTGTTTTTATCTTTGAACTTTCCTGCGTCTTTCATGTATCGGCAGGCTGCTGTAGTCTAAAGTGCACAAAGCGGACCAGTCCATGTCCGTCGTGCACCTTGAAGCTTTAATATATATGCAAAGTTGAGAAACTTAGCCATAGATTTATTTTGAGTCGACGTTCCGGACAGTGTCTGTCCTTTCTCAGTCTTGAGAAAGGGCAGGTTCTGTCCGAAACGTCGACTGAAAATAAACCTATGGCTAAATGAAGCGTTTCTCAACTTTGAATTATACCTCTAGAAACCAAATACGTTTATCTTTATATACTTCAATTATATATATATATATATATATATATATATATATATATATATATATATATATATATATATATATATATATATATATATATATATATATATATATATATATAAACTCAGGCCTGTACCCGACCGAAGCGTCAAGTACAGTGTTCGTTCAACACATCTGGTTTCTTTCGTCTATTGCCAATCCAGCCCTAGGAACTTTTCTGCCACACACGCACACATATATAAAGGCGTGAGGTGCTGGAGTTGCGGGAGGGGCGCTGCTCATCCTCGCCATTTTCTGCTACACATTCTGGCCACGTATATATACACACTGGGCATCGTCTTGTCCGGTGCAGGGACAAGACGATGCCGAGCAATGCCCTCGTTCGCTGGGCGTGCGGCCGTTAACTCCTGTGTTCCGGTGTCCCGCCGTAATGAAATATATCGACCGCTGGGTAGTACAAGCTGCTAGTGAGAACAACAAGCTGTAAAAAGTGTGAGATGATCTCAATGGCCTCAGCATATGGTGATGTACGAGATTATTTCTTTCGAATAAATGTCAAAATTCGAGAGACGTCCCGGCCAGAACGCTGACGTAAAGCTGCCTCGGTGGGTTTTTTTCACCTACAACCCTGCACAGTTAAAATTGATTGTTTCCTTTGCGTTCTTTGCTTGCTGAGTTAAAAGGGCTCGTACCTTTACGGGATTCAGCAAGAGAAAAAATTAGGCCGTGCCTCTTTTTTTTTTTTTTTAGCGTCACTCACGTCGTGTTCCCTCTTCCGTTGCTGTTCACCCGTGTGCGAATAGTCGCCCATTGGTTCAACTTCAGGTCTGAAGCTTTTGGAGGACGTTTGCTGACCGGAAAGTCGTTACGGCCACAAAATTCAAATGAAGCTGATGTTCGCAAGGGATGCACCGCCTGCATGCATCGTGGGAAGATGTAAGGATTGTTGATTGCGTTGATGGCGGTTCATTGGTTTCGATGACAATGGCGAGTGGGAGTCGATCGAACGGCGGACGAAAGCGAGGTTTATACCTGGGTATCTTATCGTCAGTTGAGAAGGAGAGGAATAAAATGGTAATGAACTGGCGAGCGTTTTTTTTTTTTTTTCGACCGTAATAGGTTATGAATAGGTCAGCACTGAATAGGTTTTGAGGCACGCCGCAGTGGAAGGCTTTGGATTAATTTCGAACGCGTAGGGTTCGTTAAAGAGCTCTGATATCTCAGTGCGCACTGCACAGTCATGTTTTCTTTTATGGTGACCCCTTCCCCCCCTCCCGAAAAAAACAATAAAAAAACTCGTCAGATATAGTAGTCACAGTTTCGTGCTTGTCTTCCAGCGAATATTATACTGCCAGTACATCTCCGGCAGCAGAGTCGGGTTGTTGCTGCCTCTGAAGCGGGTTAGATCATCCACCTTCTTCTCTTTCTTTACATCGTTGTTCCGTTTCTACGCGGAGACTTCGTTAGTGAGCTCTCCATTTCACCCCATCATTAAGCCATTCCCTCTTGAGATTCTTCATCCTTAGATCGTTCTGCACATCGCTGTGCTACATTCACTGGGCCTTTTCCCAGTACAGTGGGAAGGGATACATAAGGGAAGTTTCATCACCTTTTTTTTTTTCCAATGTATTGGTCGTCCCTCCTCATTATGTGACCAAACCATCGCACCCTTCCTTTTTGAGTTTTTCGTGCAGTAGTAGTAGATCCACATTATTTAGTCGCTCAATATATCAAGTACCAAGAAGGGATCGGGCAAGGCGCACCAAGGCCAACTGGTCTTGCAGCTGATCCGAGCCAAGCGACTGGGTTTCCGTGGGGCATTCTAGATGAGAACGGACCAGACTTGCTTATGATTCATGGCAGTTATGGCATGAAGAGAACGTTTTACGTAAAAGGCTCTTCCTAGTGTGGATAGGACATTGAGTTGAAATTGACATAGGAGCCCATGGATGAAGTCTGTAGCGAAGGGCGTGGAGTGGGGATGGTTTGCCTGTTGTCGCTTAAGTTGTCATAATGGTCAATATCTGCGACTTCGATCGTTCCTCGTGTGTGGTCGTCCCGCATCTTGTGACTCCGTACATACACCTCAGCACTCTCATTTCTGCGGTATAGCGTGAATCCCCTTACATCTGCTGATTCGTTCAGCAACAACCTATTTTTGCTGGCTGTTCTGCCATCCTCGCATTTGTTATCTACCCCCCCCCCTTTTTTTTTTCTTGGTTGAAAGTATTCACTACTGTCTTCCAGCCTCTACTAAATATATATGAAATATCTCTCTTGTGTGACTCCTGCTCTTTGCTTTTGCGTTCGTGCGTATTTTGTCTGCTTACTATAAATCGAGAGGCTGTATCTGCATTGTCTAATGAGTTACACATGGTTTGTTATGTCTGTCGCCGTGGTTTCTTCTTGCTGTGCATACAGGTATATTTAGTTGCGCCCGCTCCCCATCCCCCGCTGTAATGATCCATGGAGATATAGTGCATTTGTCTAATAAATGAACAAGTAACGAAAGAACGCCTCCTTGTTGACCTCATTAGGCACTCGCATAGTGTAGGACGATTCAGACTAGCGACGCGGTTTGTACTGTACACCACCGCGGAAGTCTCCTCCTCGGCATGCACATCGCGCAGACAGCCGCTATCTCCGCGTCGCTTCAGCAGCGAGACCTTCCCGAGTGGATGCCGCGAGCGGAATAGTGATTTTACGCGGTAACGTGGCCGGGATGGTAAACACGCGTACTACACCGGCAGCCGTTCGCGATTCGTCCCTGTGATCGAATCGCATCTGCTCGCCGGCTTGCATCATCATCGCCATCAGCTCACGCGCATCGCTAAAGATCGGAGATTTGCGCTCGACGACGCAGCACGCTGTCTGCACGTAGCTCTGTTTCGATACAAATCTGGGACCAGAAGCTTGCAGCTGTGCTCAACGAATTAAAAAAAGAAGAATAACAGCCGTGGGGCAGCATTATACCGAGACTGTTTTTCACAATTTTATTTTGCTTCCTTGTAGACCAGCCCTTCCACACCAGTGCCGGCGACTGATATTGCTTGTGACGTCGTGTGACGAAAAGACTGTCATGACGTCACACGTTGCAACCACAAATGGTAGAAGGGCAAAAGGAGGAATCGAGAAACGAATCGGTAATAAAAAATGGCCGCAGATTTTGTTCCGCATTAGGTGGCGACGTCGTTTAGCGACCAGCAGCCGTGTCATATTTGCGTCTCTCACGCATGCTTCCATGAACGTGCCTGTTGCCAGAGCATGACCTCCAAAATTGGCGCTGCGTGGCGTTGTGAAGTAATTAGTCGCCTGATCACAGAGGTCATGGCTTGAGGTTGATGCTTGCTTAATGAGCTAAATTACTGGCGCATAATTACAGCATAGGGCGTCTTGGACGTGATCATTTATCTGCGGTGTAATTAGCGAAACAGGCATAGATTCGTGGATCGAGATAGCTGGTAGCATGGTTGCACTGAACTATGCATTGTTTACATTTTGAGAAACCTTTATCGAGACAATACAGACGCCGATGCCCGCAATACTCCTGTCTTATCATTGGATGTGACTGCGTGTTGCCCGTTAAGAGACTGTCTGCTTTAAAATTATTATTTACAGCGGTGCCATAAACTGCTCTTTGTTTCTTATGGCATCATATCTGTCGTAATAGTATTTAAACACCGCAAATACCAAAGTTACCGAAGGCTGCTTGTGGCAATTGGAACGCTTTTTGAAAGTCTGTCGGCGCTGCATATAGATCGGGCCTCGTTTTCTCATTGCGCTGCATATTTCTCGATATTTACAAATTTGGCAAAAATCGGGCAACAAATCGAGCTAACCCGATTTTTGCAATCCCTTTGAGTGTGAACCTCGTGTGCGTCTTCAGTTCAGAATGAGCTCGGAAAGTTTCTGTTTAAAGTCAAGTGCTACAACAGTTAGCGACCTAACTGATCGGTATCGTTGTATCAGCTAATGTGTACTTCGGTAGCGGCACTGCTCAAACGTTTCTGTGCCGTGAAGACGGCAGCTGTGACATTGAATAGATGTTAACGATGAGTGTGCTCGAGGCCAGGCACATAGGCTCAGAAATGCTTCGAATGGCACACTAGTGTAAGTGATAAAAAGAGTTACAAGAAATGATATATTCAAAGGATAACGGCTTTGGTGAATATTGTACATGGGCCGTAAATACAGTTTGCAAATATTTGATAGCTTTTGTACACAACTAGGATGAGAAAAATCACTGTTAGAAGGTCGAACATGAACTCGAGAATAAGCAAATACGATTGTCAAGCTTATGTAGAGACCAGAGAACTCATGAAGCCAGACTGCGTGAAAGTCGTAGACTGGCGCAGCCGACAGGATCCCGCAGCAAAACGAGTTCACATTTTTTCAAAATCTTCGGTAATAATGGTAAAAAAGTTTTGTGTATGGAAAGTTTTGTACAGAAAGATACACTCTACTCCTGAATTTAAATTCTTGAGAATAGCGGCGGGTTGTAACCGTCTGAAATTTCAAAATAAAACAAAAGTCGAAAATGAAGTGCGCGCTACAAGTCTGGCATGTGCAGCTCAGATTGATGTGTCTTCATTTGCGATGCTCATGCCATTAGCCTCACTTTTCTAAACCGTGCTCCAGGTTGCTGTCATTAGTGTTCTGGTAATTATTAGACAGCTCTAATTATTAAGTCTGCCATTTATTTCTGCAGTCTTCCTTTCAGCCTTCTGCATGATTTGCATCTGCTCGCGGAATTTTTACACCGTCCTCGTTTCCACAGAACGCAGGATGTTTACGTCAGTCTCGCGATGCTCATGCAGCGCATGGTTGTCTCGTGGGAATTTTCGGTTACGTTAATTGTCTGTTTCGCTCATGCACTATGCACGCATGCATGCTTCTCCGTAACAAAACTGAAAGTACCATTGCAACTTTACTCCGCAAGGACCTTCAAGTCATACTTTGTTAATAGGTGATTAATGGTGCTGTATTGTTGTCAAGCTTCATGTGCTGTTTTGTTTTTAATATTTTAAACCTTGTTTTTCTTTCTTCCATCGTTCCTATCTTAAGAAATTTGCTATCGCTTATCCACTTACCCTTCTGCTACCTTTTTCTTTTGCCACGGGAAGCATTATTCATTTTTATTCTTCAGATGTTCGCAACATGTTCTAAAGCCCCACAAAATAAAGATAAAGGATGCACAGTAAACAGCTGCGAAAAATTAAAGAAAAAAGGAAAATGATGCTGTAGCGATGCGCGACACGACACCGGGAGAACTATAAGTTCTCTCGAGTCCTTATGCACTTATTGGGTGCGAGGAGGGTTGTGCATTTTATCGCACAAGAAGTTTACTTACTAGACAAATATCCTACTTCGTGTGTCTCTGTGGAATATATTATGAGAGGTAGTGATGGGTCAGCCAGACACACGCATATTGCGCACAATACATGCAAGCAAGTCGACTATAATTGCATGTAGTAGCGCATTCTAAAGACACGGAAAAGTCGACAGATTTAAGAAAAGACGCAAACCAAAACAAGGTTTTCTGTAAGCGGTGAGTTTGAATGGAACACAGCCTAGTGATGCACACAAATCACTCCACTCATACAGGCACCATGAATCATTAGTCAAAATCGTTGTTGTTCTGTGCTGAAATGGCTCATAGCCACAATTGCGATTCACTACAGTGTTCAATGTTCTGTCGCTACAAAAACTGATGCACGAAAAAAAAAATGAACAGATAAAATGGCTTGCTTAGGCCAAATGCGACATGGATGCTCTAGCGCTAGTTGTGCTTAGCTTGATTTGATTATTTACGTGAATTGGATTTTTACATTCATAGATCGCTGGGAGTCCTCATACCACTTCTGTCGCAATGGAGCAGCGGTTAAGCGATGGGCCGCTGCCCTGCGATGGCAGGTGCCTGGGAGACCCAGGTGGCTCTTCCAGAGCAATCTCTCGCGACCAATCCTTGATTGAACTGCCACCTGCCACGGTGGTCAGTTTGCTCACAATCTGCTGGGCAGGTTGTGATGACGTTACAGGGTCATGAGATCTAGGTAGCCCTAAACACCTAGGAAACGGCGAAAATGAATATTGTGAACTAGTTCACATAGTTCTGAAATAATTTAAGCACAAAATTTAACGGATTTTGAAAATATGGTGACAATCTTGAAAGAAGCCTGGCTGAAGTTAAGAAAGGAGTTTTCTTATGGCAGTGATTTAGCTGTGAAAACACTCACATATTAATTTAAGCATCATTCCTGCCGCTTGCATCGAAGGAGGCAAGAACCGGTACAGAGAGAGTGGACGCTGAGCGTGCGAGGGCGTCTCAAAATAAGCCCTTCTCAGAGGAGCAAACCGCCTACCGGAAGGTGTGTGATGTTGTAGAGAGTCCCTTCACTCGGAATTCAATACCTCCGCACTGTTCGTGATTTCGCGTAGGCGATCTCACCTCGCCTGTCCTCTGTTAGCCTACCCCCGAGCCTCCCTGGCCAGATATTTGTTGACCAGCGTTGAATTCCCTCCCCTTGGCTATTTTATAAACCTGCTATCCTCACCGGCCAGCATGGCTGGTGGTCGGGCAAGCACAACATGGACGCGCTGAGGCAGCGCCGGGACACCGACGCTTCTCACGGGCTTCGTCCTCCCGGTAGTGACTGCGGCTTAGCGGTGCAACGCGAGGCGGTTGTTTTGAGAGCCTCGGCGCGGCGCTTCTTGCTTATTGAGGACACAGTGAAGTGGGCATGCCTGCGAACTCCCGCTGGCGGGCGCGTGTGTGTGTTCCATGCTTGACCCAACTGTATAAACTGAGACGCTCTTCTCAAGGGCCCTCCCAAGACGATTGTTTATATCCAGCCACTGGGGAAGCTCCTATACTTCTTCCCGGGTTGCCTGGTTATTGCTGCCTTCTTGCCTGCTTGGCTTGGCTGCTTGCTGCCTGGTTGGGCGTAAACTCTCGGTCCGTTCGTTCGGGTCGACTGGCTGGAGCCGAGCCAAGGCCCGCCGAGGGGGAATAAAATGAAAACCAAGACGAAATAGAGGAACTGGGCGGTGATTGACGTCACGCAGCCGCGCGGTGACGTCATCGGGGAGGGGTTACCGCGACGCGTCTCGTGCTGCGTGCGTTCAGTGAAACACGTCCGCCGCGCGAGCGCAGAATGTCTCGGAACGAATAGGAGAGGAACGCATTCGGAAGAATATGAGAACAATGACGTCACGGCGTCCCCTCGAATAATATGTGGCACGATCACTCACGCGCCTTTTCTCCATTGTCTCACGTAAAGGGATGAAAACGAGTCAGCATAAGAAACATACGATAACAAAAGGTCTGTTTTTTTTTTCTATCAGTGGCGTATACTATTGGTTCAGGTTCCAACGTGTATACTGTGCGATGTCAGTGCACGCTCAAGAACTCCAGATGGTCGAAATTTCCGGAGTCCTTCACTACGCCTGAGTCGTTTTGGAAAGTTAGACCCCCATAAACCGTAAACGAAGCCAAGCCTATGGATGGAACAGACCTTGGCATTCTTAGCTTTAGCCGTAATGAGCAATTGCATAATTCAGGTACGCATAAGGGCCCGTGTGCACGATCCGGTTACAGATTGGTGAAACCGATGTGTCCGGTGAGACATCGCACTACACACTAGAGGAGCAACATAAAGATAGTTTTCATATAGAAAATATAGAACAAAGACTTGGTGTTGCCTGCGTTTTCTGGTATCAAAGATGGCGGCCGCTATGACACTGGTGTAAACAATGTTTTAGTCCGGATCGGTCATAACGGCGAATTTTGAACAATGCTGACCAGTCCTAAGGATAACCAGCGGGAATTTTCACTTCGTTTGGTCATTTTTCAAACTGTTTTCGAGTAGTTTCCGCTGACTCTCCTAAAATGCACGGAAATAAATTATGTCACTTACGACGTCATGAAAACAGCACGCATATTTTGGGGAGGTCACTGTCCTGTTTAACACAGACAGAAAATGCTACATAGGAGTGGTCTGCTATAACGTTCTGGTCGCTTTGGCGTTCTGGTCGTTCTGGCGCTGAACAAAACACACATGAGGAGCTAACTAATGTTAATTTCAGAAGGTCATATGCAGCCATTTGGGTGGTCTATTGGACCAGTCGTGAGCATGTGTTCTGGTTTGAAAGGAGCATCGGACGTGCTTATAAGGATATGGCGGCAAAATCTGCCCGTAACTTCGACTTGTGACAAGCGCGTCAATCTGCAGTCCTGGACGCGCCAAATAAAATAGCCCTGTAGTGTGTCAAGCTGGAGCTTGCTCGAAAGAAATATAAACTCTTAATGTAAAATGAGACTAGAGCAATAAATGATTACCTTTCAAGGATTGTCAGATAAGTAGATATTGCAGAAACAGAGATTTCTTAAAAAAAAATCGCGACGTCCCGCTCGACGTCTCATTTTTTTGGCGCCAAATTCAAATGCTTACACGAAAAACGCATCGTCCCGGTGTATGCTTAACCGCGAGGAAGATATAGAATGCCCAGGTGATTAGTTTGCAGTTCCTGTTTTCAAGCGTTCATTGCACTCAGACTCGTAAGGCTCATTCTAACCTCCCTCCCCCCCTCTTTTTTTTTTTCATTTTATCTACGATTAATGCTTCATCCTGTGCGGGTAGAATGTCGACTGCGATACTCGGTGGCACTCTTTCTCACGCAGACCCTTCGTTCGCGCCAGTCTTGTACACGTTACAGAAAATGAATTACAATTACTCCAGCCGAAATGTAACTGTTTGCGGCGGTCAGTTACAAACCCAGGAAAGCAAATGAATAATTACAGAAAAGTAGTCGATTACTATTGCGTCATATTCCATAACACAAACTTTGTCAGACTAAAATGCCGTACTCCGGCTTGGTTTATATTTTGGTACACATCGTTAATTTTCGAGGAGAGTTCTTTTTCGGAGTGGTCGTTGCCAATTTTTCCGTATTTTCTCGTGAAGAGATCAGCAGCTACAGTGAACACTCTCTGAGTGCATGCGCTGGAGAGAAGGTCGGCATTATAATTCATTACAACCAGCTCACAGTTTCGCAGTAATTTGATGCTAATAATGATAGTACATGTACAAGTATTCTGTGAAGCGCCGGGCTTCGTTGTTGTCCTTCGTTGCCCTAGAGAACAATCTGTAGGCAATACAAATCCTATTGACAGTCTGTAGACAATATGTAGATTTATGGCCATACACTTTTAGTAAACTTTGGTCTATAGACTATGAATAGACTAAATGAAATATCCATAGGGAGGCAATAGAGCCTATAATAATAATAATAATAATAATAATAATAATAATAATAATAATAATAATAATAATAATAATAATAATAATAATAATTGTTTTTTTGGGGAAAGGAAATGGCGCAGTATCTGGCTCGTATATCGCTGGACACCTGAACCGCGCCGGAAGGGGAGGGATAACGGAGAGAGTGAAAGAAGAGAGGAAGAAATAGGTGCCGTAGTGGAGGGCTCCGGAATAATTTCGACTCCCTGGGAATCTTTAACGTGCACTGACATCGCACAGCACACGGGCGCCTTAGCGTTTTGCCTCCATAAAAACGCAGCCGCCGCGGTCGGGTTCGAACCCGGGAACTCCGGATCAGTACCCGAGCCCCCTAATCACTGAGCTACCGCGGCGGGTTAGAAATCTCTAGACTGTCTGTAGACCATTTTTGTAAGGGTTTCACGCTTTGTGTGGAAGCCTCCGAGTTGAGTGTAGTGGAATGTGAGTCGCGGCGCCATCTGACAGGACGGGGGGTTTCTGCAGAGTGGTCCCGTGATATTTCTCGGGACGAAAACTGCCGTGGAAGACGGTGGTGACCCGGTTAATACAAGTAATCAATTACATGTAACGCCTTACTTACAACTTTGGTTTGTGTTTATTTGGTTTGCGTTATGCAGGACTGAAATTCTTCCTCGAAAGGACTACTGTTTACCACCGGACGAGATGACTGTTGGCTTGCTTAATTCGGTATACGCAGTAAGATTAAACGAAAGGGGCGACAATTTTCAGGATACAAAGTGAAGCACTGTACGAAGTTGGATCGTTTCTTCGGTCATGTTCTGACGAGTGAACCTGTCGTTCTTCAGAACATGTCGTAGACCTCCAAATGACACCGGCAAAGAAGGCACACCAGCACCACCCCTAAAAATTCGATAGACAGATAATGGACAGTCTGTAGGCAGTTTATGGCTGTCTCATGAAATTTTTGTAAGGGCAGGCGCCTGTTCTGCGAGTGGCGTTATCTTGAGAACTTTTGCTCGGTCCTATAGGCTAGTTCAGACTGGAGCACGATAGCAGTTTCTTGTCCTAGACTTG
This sequence comes from Amblyomma americanum, assembly GCF_052857255.1. Lineage (NCBI taxonomy): Eukaryota > Metazoa > Arthropoda > Arachnida > Ixodida > Ixodidae > Amblyomma > Amblyomma americanum. Next base: position 207,788,374 of record NC_135501.1, read on the forward strand.
GCCGCTACAGGACAAGGGATGCGCTATTTTTCTCAGTGATGTTATCACCACTTCCGCTAATATCTAAAACTCACTTGCAGTCGAAGAAAGGCCGCTAAAGCGGCTTCTTTTTATGACAAAAAAAAATATACACCAGCATTCACCACCAATTTAAAACTCAGGCCGTGAGAGTTGAGCTGCTAGGCGTGTGAATATTTTGTTCCTTGTGCAGTGCTTCTGTGTAAAATCGTACGCTAGGACATTTGTATTCTAGTGCATGTAAAGTTAGTAGTATGAGGCCATTTTTCCATTTTGATTTACCTGGATCCCAACTAGCCTCGTGCTCGGTACTCATCTGTCGTCACCATTCTTCACGCATATCTTACAATAATCTTGATTCAGTTCACTATTGAGGAGCTAAATGATGTCCCGCAAAAATAACGGAATACCATCAACACAGGCCCTTCATCTCACTCAATAATCGAGAATATTTATAGTTTTTTTGGCGTGCCCCATGCAAGCTCACCAGCGAGCTGTCTCTCAAGGCATCATGTGGCCCGACAAGAAACCCCCGTCCCCTGTTTTCTTTCAGTGTCCAAAGCCAGCTCGCGGCAACGATGCTGCCACGCTGCTGTATGTACTAGACAGTTTTGGAGTAGCGGATATTTACTAGCCTTTGCATATAGCGGACCAGTCGAGTGCCTACTGCGCATGCGTAGAGACAGGTGTGTGCGCCCCCGCGTGACCCTTCGGGGCAGTGGATCGGCAAAGGCAACGAGTTGCTGTGTGGCCGTCCAGCCGCTCTTAAGATCTCCGGTAACAGGTTATTGACGCTGCGTATACTGGAGGAGCCTATTTCGTACATACAGTGGGCTCTTTATTACTCGCTTAATTCGAACTTCCGGTTCATTCAAACCGATGGCCTTGGTCTCATCCACGTATTTAAAAAGCTCCGCCTGTTTTTGTGTGTCGATAGCGGTGCAGTGCTTTTGCCGCTCCTAACGAACGGCCCTCCTGGCTGTGTTGTGTGTGCGCAGTACGACGACCCTGTGTCCCACTACGGCGCCGGCGCCGGCGGCGGGGGCGGCGCGGCCCTCGAGGGCCCGCTGGGCGGCTACGACCCTCACGGGCGCATGCAGCCGCTGGCGCACAGCCCGCACCCCATGAACGCCGCCGCCGCCATGTACGCCAACCATGGGGCCGCCGGGGCCGCCAACCACGTCATGGGCGCCGTGCCGGACGTCCACAAGCGGGACAAGGACGCCATCTACGGGTGAGTTCTCTTGGGGCTCCCCCCGGCTTCGTCTTTCGCCCTGGTGTCGGTCTTCGTGCAAGAATCACGTCAGCCTACGGGCTACGAAAACTCAGAGTCAGAATCCTGGCGTTACCCGTGGCAGGCTAGCAGATGTAGGCGCCGCCTACGGGGCGCGCAGCCAACTATTGGTGAGCCCTGAAAGTTATCTTGCTCCACCAGAATTGTGTTTTAGCAGTTTCAAATAGTTCGTCTCTGTGCCGTAGGTGGCGCGACAGACAGCTGAGCAGCGAGTATGCAGTAAACAAGAACGGAGAAACAAATAGCTTTAATTGACAGGTTAAAAACGCGGTTAAAAACACGTGACCTCCTCACCTGGACGAGGTTCTTGAGCTGACATTTGGGCTAGTTTGTTTCTTGACTTCACACTAACAGAAAGTGCAGCAAAGAAGCTGACGTGTGAGCATACGGACTTATATATGCGGCGGCAGCAGGGGGCTTTTGCCTTTCGCATTGAATTTAATTTCGCCGTCACTCTTTCGGTCCGCCGATATACGTGGGCTTCTGGAGAGAAGAGATGAGTGGAGGCCTTCTGGATGGTGGAGGTGGGGGTTGTGTGGGCGGGGGTGGTGGGCGGAGGATTCTGGGGAGTGGAGGTGGGAGTATGCATTATGCTTGCGGAGGCTTCACTCCCTTGCTGTCACACGCCGACGCGGGATTTTTTTTTTTTTTTTTTGCGCAATGGCACTACTACTGCTGTTGCAGAGGCTGATCGTACCACGTGATGAGGCAGCCTGCGTTAGGTGTAGTGATTGTAGGTTTAGTTTTTGATGCATTGATCGCTTTCCCGTTGGCTCATTGAATTCCATCTCGCCATCGATTTTCCGCTCTGCCGCCGCTTTGATTTCTGGAGTGTGAAGCTGGGTGAAGGGGGACGCCGCTGGAGGGTGGAACCTCGCCTCTGTTGCTCTAACACGCCGACGTGATGATTTGGAGAAATGAGGTGTAAGACACTGATACAGGAAAGAGAAGGCGCAGACTAGACAATTGGGTTTTCACGTAATATTACTATATTTAGAAAGAAAAAATTCTATCGCGTGTTTAATGATCCGCTGTGAGTGCAGAACTTCCTTGAAAGAATTTAAGAGGGATATTGCGGACGTACCTCTCCCCTTAGGAAACTGAGCACAGACTCAATTCATTTGTAATTTTTTGTTGCTATAAATTTTGAAAAATGATATTTGCAATTCTTGTCTTAGTTGTAAATCTGCAATGAATAAGAGCTGAAGGTGCTGGGAAAAATTGAGTGCGCTCTGCGGCCCGCCTCCCAGGTTCTAAAGCCTGCGTTCTGTCTGTTCGGCTTATCGGAGGTAATGATTGCGCCGCATATTCCACATCGTCAACTCGCGCAGCTCGATAAGACGTAGTCGAAGGGGGGTGTACATCGGGCGAGGCACAACCTGCTGCAGCAGCCGCGCAAGGATTCACACCGAGCGGCAAACATGGCAACAGCGTCGCAGCTGTTGGGTCGCAGCAGGTGGGCGACGCAAGCCGCTCGCTCCGCCGCCGGTCCTCGGGGAAAGGGCGACGCAGCCTGCCGCGGCGGAACAGAAAAACAAGCTCGGCTGCCGGCGAAACAGGAACACACTCTCGTCCACATGCGCGGGGTCATGTGCAGACGGGGAAAGCGCTCTCTTGAGAACGAAAAAAAGGGAAAACAGAGATGTTCGCTGAAACAGACGAGCAGACTTCCGCGGACCTCACGAAGGATGCGGGAACACACGCATGCGGGCAGTGAATGCAAACTCTCCTCCACGGCGTCTTGAGGACACAGAGATAAAGGAGGAGGGAAGGCAAGGTAGTGAATAAAAAGCAAAAAAAAAGTTTTTTAATGCTGGTTCGCCATGTATAACTTCCAGAGGCTAGATATAAGCGCCATGGACCGCTTACGTTTCCCCCACTATTATATAACACTTTTCTAGCCCCTACATATCCCCGTACAAAGCTTTTCTGCTGGGCGCAAATAGATAGCTTTGAGGAAGAAAAGCCGATGAAAGACAAGATGCCGAATCAAGCTGCCAATTAGGAAATATGAATAGTTAGAATATGCAACGCATTCACCGGCATGCTTCCGCGTATTCTGCCAAATGTTATTCACGCTTGGTGACGACTCGTCGAGCAGGAAAAAAAAAAAAAAGGTCCGGGTGAAAACATTTCGGTGTAGCACAGAAGCTTCTGGTTCGAAAACATGGGTCGATGAGATTTTTACATCGAAATAATCTGTCATGTTCTACACCCCCGTCCTACCTATATAAATCTGTGCACACGAATGTGTTGTGAAAAAATATATATATATACAGAAAGGTCTATCAGGGTCATATAGAGGCACACGTATAGTCAGCATGGCGTCAAGCGGAGCCAAGCGCTTTGAACAAAGTAGTCGTAACTTCACTTGCGGCAGCTGGCGCCGAACGCAGTTGTGTATGCTGCGATTCTCAGAACAACGACAGAACAAAAATCTGAGAGCGCCAACGCTCAGCATTTGGCCGTGTTTGTAGGCATTCTTTGCTGACGAGTTCGTGCAGAAGCACAGTATTGCACGATGCACCGACGTGTGTGTCGTGAACATTATCGGCGTTTGTAAGGCGACAGATGAAGGCCGTGTTACAACGTGGTAGTTGTTCAGTTTGGTCACAGGAAGCGTGATGCAGTCAGCGGCTTTAATTAGTGTGCAGTCGGTGTGTAACGCACAACTCTGGTTCCTCCTGCACCGCACGGCTGCCTGCGTGGCTTGAAAAAACTGCATAGTACACACTGTAAACAGACCGTGTATGAACGCGTACAGAATTCACTAAGAGAGTAACAAAAAACAAATCAAAACATGTGAACGTGCGGAGGTTACATATGTATGTATACCTGTACAGGATTCCGCAGCATTCTTTCGTATGGGTTACCGTGTCAGTATATATTTAGTTTCCGCAGACCTTACGGTACTGGTCAGGGTTCCACAGGTGAAAAGTAATTTCATGTGCACGTTCATATGTGGTTTGGTTTCGTTTTATGGGGTTTCACATCCAGAGCGACCATGAATATGAGGGACGCCGTAGTGGAGGGCTCCGAATAATTTCGACCACCTGGGGTTCTTTAACGTGCACTGACATCGCACAGTACACGGGCCTCTAGCATTTGGCATCCAACGAAATGCAACCCCTGCGGACGGGATCGAAGACAAGGCATTCTGCACCCCTTGGCTTGAACCACGGTCGCCTAGATCAAGACGGCCGGGCTTGAATTGACCACATAATCTGCTCTGACACGTGACATTGTTTTCGTCAGTGAAATCAGTGTGTCGTTAGCGTACTAAACGATGCACGAAGGGCTGTGCATGTGCATCATTGTGCGCGGAATTGAGTCGACGAAATCCGGTACGGTGCGCCAAATTGCAGGTGCACTAATTTGCGCTGCCTATATTTTGGCCACTTCTCATCATCATCATCATCATCATCATCATCATCATCATCATCAGCCCTACTACACCCACTGCAGGGCAAAGGCCTCTCCCATGTCTCTCCAATTAACCCTATCCTTTGCCAGCTGCATCCACCCTTTGCCTGCAAACTTCTTAATCTCATCCGCCCATCTAACCTTCTGCCGCCCCCTGCTACGCTTACTTTCTCTTGGAACCCACTCCGTTACCCTTAAAGACCAGCGGTTATCTTGCCTTCGCATTACATGCCCTGCCCAAGCCCATTTCTTTCTCTTGATTTCGACTAGGATGTCATTAACCCGTGTTTGTTCCCTCACCCACTCTGCCCGCTTCCGATCTCTTAACGTTACACCTATCATTTTTCTTTCCATCGCTCGCTGCGTTGTCCTTAACTTAAGCTGAACTCTTTTCGTTAGCCTCCACGTTTCTGCCCCGTAGGTGAGTACCGGTAAGATTATGCTGTTGTACACTTTCCTCTTGAGGGAAATTGGTAAACTGCCACTCATGATCTGCGAGAATTTGCCAAATGCGCTCCACCCCATTCTTATCCTTCTAGTTATCTCCCTCTCATGATCCGGATCAGCTGTCACTACCTGCCCTAAGTAGACGTATTCCGGCACAATTTCTATGCTCTCGCTGCCAATTGTGAACTGTTGTTCCCTTGCTAGGCTGTTGAACATTACCTTGGTTTTCTGCATGTTAATTTTTAGACCCATCGATCTGCTCTGCCTGTCTAACTCGTTGATCATGATTTGCAGTTCACCTCCTGAGTGACTCAGCAAGGCAATGTCATCAGCAAATCTCAGATTATTTAGGTATTCTCCATTTATTCTTATTCCCAACTGTTCCCAATTCAGGCCTCGAAATACCTCCTGCAAACATGCGGTGAACAGCATTGGCGAGATCGTGTCTCCTTGCCTGACGCCCTTCCTTATTGGAATTTTATTGCTGACTTTATGGAGGACTATAGTAGCTGTGCAGTTGCTATATATATCTTCCAGTATTTTGACATAAGGCTCTTCTACCCCCTGATTACGCAATGCCTGTATGACTGCTGAGGTTTCCACTGAGTCGAATGCTTTCTCGTAATCAATGAAAGCTATATATAGAGGTTGGTTATATTCTGCGCATTTCTCTATCACCTGATTGATGGTGTGAATATGATCTATTGCAGAATATCCTTTACGAAAGCCTGCCTGATCATTTGGTTGATTAAAGTCTAACGTTGCCCTGACTCTATTAGCGATTACCTTAGTAAATACTTTGTAGGCAACGGATAGTAAGCTGATCGGCCTGTAATTTTTCAAGTCCTTGGCGTCTCCCTTCTTATGAATTAAGATAATGTTTGCATTCTTCCAAGCTTCTGGTACAGTCGAGGTCATAAGGCATTGCGTATACAGGGTGGCTAGTTTTTCTAGCACGATGTCCCCTCCATCCTTCAACAGATCTGCTGTTACCTGATCCTCCCCAGCTGCTTTTCCCCTTTTCATTGCTTCTAAGGCTTTCTTTACTTCATCTTTCGTTACTGGCGAGATGACGCATTGCTGTGCACTGCTGTCATTCTCATTAGCGTTCTGATTACATTGGCTACTGTACAGGTCTGTGTAGAACTCTTCGGCTACGTTAACTATCTTATCCATATTGCTAATGACATTGCCCTGCTTGTCTCTTAATGCATACATCTGGTTTTTACCTATGCCTAGTTTCCTCTTCACTGTTTTTAGGCTACCTCCGTTCTTTAGAGCATGCTCGATTCTCTCCATATTAAACTTCCTTATGTCGGCTACCTTGCGCTTATTTATTAACTTTGATAGCTCCGTTAGTTCTATTCTATCGGTAGTGTTAGATGCCTTCATGTTTTGGCGCTTCTTAATCAGATCTTTCGTCACCTGAGATAGCTTCCCGGTATCTTTTCGAACTGTCCTGCCGCCTACTTCTACTGCGCACTCCGTAATTATTGATGTCAGGTTATCGTGCATTGAATGAACATCAAGATCATCTTCCTCAGTTAAAGCCGAGTATCTGTTTTGCAGCGCTATCCTAAACTCGCCCCATAAGTACACAGCACGCGCTGTCGTTCTTGGAACAGACTTGTCAGAGCGGGACCTGCGGAAAGATTTCCGGCTCAAAAACTGGCGATGGTGTATGTATATTATACCCTCCTCGAAAACGCCACTCTGTATGGAGATAGCTCTGTGACGCTTACAGCCGTAATGCTTGCGTTGCACTCGCGGCGATTCGTAGAACCATCCTTCTCCACCCCCGTACCCAACCTCCGCGTGTGATGTAAACTGCTCGGTCCCGTATATAAGCTTGCAAGCAGACAGCATGTGGAAGATGCATATGCGCCCTCTCTTCGCTGTCTGTACACACAACGCACGGTGTGTGGCATTAGTGCGTTATTCCCTAAGTGCGGTTTTTTTTTCTTTTTTTGACAGCTGAGTAGTGCGGCACGGGGATAAAGGCGGGCACGAGAGTGACGAGGCGGGGTTGTGCCGCACATGTGCTTCTTGTGTATTGCACGCGTGGATTGCACATCGTTAATTCCAGTTTTCCTGCTGCAGCCTGAGGGCCATTTTCCTTTTCCGCTTTTTGCTTCTACGAACGCGTACACTGTTAAAAGGATGTTCGCTGCGCTTTGCGCGAGTTTCGCGGCACAAGTTGCATAGGCCGGGAGGAAACGTCAGGCGTGTGGGCCTGAATTGTTTTTCGGTCTTGTTTTGCAGTCACGGTAGGAAATGCACTATAGCACTAAATCACTGTAGTATAGGGAATATTCACTCACGTCACAGCGGCCGCTATTTTGTTGTCTGTGGAGCACTGGGAAGGGATACAGGTGTGTCTAATGGGATTATCGTCTCCTGCTCCAGCCTGCACTGCTAAAGCTACGCGCTGGACAACAAAATGGCGCCCGTGACGACACGTGAATACCCCGTATAGTCCATTACATAAGCCACTGCAAATGCCTCTCAAAGGAGGCCCCCAGCCAATGGTGTTTCGTGCATTCCCCTTGCGCATACCAGTGTAACATTGCAGGGAGGCTGGAAGCTGCAAGGGTATTAACCGCGGATTAACCATGACGTCGTGGCACCCTCTCGTCGCCATTTGCTGGTGAGCCTTCTTTGAGGGGCGTTTGCCGTTCCGTTCTTGAGTTGCATCCCACTTAGAGAAAGCTAGCTTGGAGCGTGGACATGGTTCTCTGACGTCGTAGACGTTTGTGGGGGACGTGTGATGTCCAGAATCGGTGTTGTTGGGCGCACTGTCCTTCACGACGAAAATAGTGAACAAAGCTTATTATTATTTGTGTGTGTGTGGGCGGGGGGTGCAGTAGCCGAATTGCTTATAGTGACATCTGAGCTAGCAGGTTCGGACTCCGTGTTCGGAAATCCTTACTTCAATTTAAAGCCCGTACTGCAGAAATGAAGTCCATTCTTTGTTAGGAGTGAGTCCTGTACCGAACAGGTGATCTCAAAAGTGTGGTGGTGTTCAGAGTAGTCACTAGTCGCTTGGCCAGCGCGTTGCCGACGTCACGTATCGGCTGCAATAGCGGAGCAACAGCAGTAAAAATAATAATGCAAAATGTTGAATGAAAGAATAGCGGAAGTGTGAAAAGCAAGAAAGGAAGAAATAAAGAATGAAGAGAATCTACTGAAGCGGGTTGAATGACGCGTCGTTTGTCACCTAAAGCAGCCTATGGGTTTGACTATATATCCTACAGTGGACCACTGAGTGGTTGAGAACACATAGCGACGCGTGGAGGTTTGGTAGCTACATGCTGCGTTGCAGTGTAAATAAATCGTGGCGTAACATGAGCAGTGAGCTCCCAGAGTGCACTTGTATAAGTGTGCAGTAAACAAAGCTGCAGTGTCTTTCACTCCTGTATATAATGCCTTGCTTTTATTTCAAAGAAAATTCTTGGGTCAGCCGCACCAAGACGTAGTGGCGGCCCGTGTTAAAGGGGATAGCCATCATCATCATCATCATCATTGTCACCATTAAAGGCGACGCGTGTGTACATGTACAGAGGACAAACCACATGCGTAGAACGACCGAACTTGTGTTCCGCATCTCCCAAAGTCGCTGCGACCAGGAAGGCAAGAAATGAAGATGAAATCCTATGAGTTTGACTGCACATGCTTACATGCAGACTATTTTTAACCAAATCTTATCGCTAGATATCGCGTGTTCAGCCCGGAACACGCCCAGAACGTGTTCTAGACAAGCGTTGTGTGCGTACGCTCACAGGTGCCTACTTTATATATCGTCCTCGCGTTGCGTCGCGTGGGAGGACCGCAGCTTTTCCTCACATTTGACATTACGGAATCAAGTTCGCGTTTCCCTTTTGCGCAGCCGGCCAGCTGACGTGTGACGCGCTCGGCGAAAAACCCAGCGGTTGTCGGTCTCGTTATGCGGCCGACGTGAGCCCGCTAGCAAGCGCTCTGTTGCACAGCACTGCGCGGCGCCTGACACCTACGCGTTCCTCGCGAGCATACGCTTCATTGTTCGCCTCAGACGCGGGGCAGCTGCGGTTTAATCGATGAGGCCCCCACGGTTTTTTTTCTTTTTTCCCCCGCAGCTTGCTCCCCCCTCTCTCTCTAGGCTCCGTGCTCCTTTCCCTCTATCCATTCCGGTTCTTTATTTTCTTTTTGTACCCTGGCTCAACATGCTACACGCATGTGCGTACGCATATGCGAACAATCGCTCATGCGCTGTGTTTGCAGTATCACGAACCGGTTCGTGGTTTTTCTTTTTTCCGCGTCCCGCTTTGTAGGATTGAGCCACATTCGAGCGCCAAGGAGGAGAACGCACAGCAGCCCACGGGCGGACAATAGTGCCGTTATGCGCACGTCACAGGCGCTTGCTGGTTTAAGCAGCGTTGGTCTGTCTGCACGTGTACGTCGTCTGCTCCGGCTAATTCGGTCTGCACTACGTAGCAATTGCGTCATGAGAGTAACCGGGGGCTGAGTATTGAGGGTTTTAGTCGAGCGGGAGGGCCGTAGGCAACTAGCTGTTGGCGCCGACCAGTTATCCCGAAGGGCCGTTTGGGGGCGCCGCTTTCTATAGCGCATGCGCAGTAGGCACCTGCCTGATCTGTCGTCACGTTAGTACGCTCGAGGCGAACTGCTGTGCTAGTTGGTTCTGCATGCTTCACTTCCCCGCAGTGCACGCAAAAGACAGCGCTTTGTGGTGTGTTTCTTTCCGTTTGTGTCTTTTGTGCGCGTTGTGGGGAATGGAAGCACGTTAGTACTACTTCGCTGTGCTAAAGTTATTTATTATTAGCAGCGTGTAGGGGTTTACGGCCTGCTACTGCTCAGTGGGGAGGCATGCATAGGTGTCAAGCTTTTCGCAAACGGAGTAAGCTTAGGATTACGTCATAAGCATACGCAATATCAGTCCGCAGTGGAGTGTGCAGACTATATCACTAGCGTCGGAAAATAATTCCGCACAGACGTAAACAGGTGTTTTTTTTTTTTGAAAATTAAATGATTTTTTTATTGCACGCTTATACGAGGGGACACATCCGTCCTTATTCATGCTCATGCATCTGCAAGCTTCCAAAGCAGCATGTTTCGCTATAGGAACATCCTGTCGTGCTGTTCGTCTCAGCCTCTTCTTTTTTCTGCCAGCACACTATCGTGTAATGCGCTCTCTTCGGTCGCAGTTCGCGTCGAATATAAGCATGGGTTGAAAGTTGGCACTTGATGTGCTTTCGCGCGCCACTTTTATCGCAGCGTCTGAACGTCGTAGGTATGCACAAAAATCGGAAGCTGTTATGTGCACATTTCATGACCGACATTCTTGGACAAATATTTTGAAAACTGGGGAACTGTCAGTTACTGGTATAGAAATATTGGAGGTAATGCTCCATTCTTCCGATATGTAGCGAAATCTGCCTTTTACGCAGTTAAGACTGCCATATAAAACCAATGGGGACGGCTTTTGACGATAGCAAAAACGTTAATAGAAAAAAAATTCAAGCCTTCTGACGGGAGATCTGCGGATATATTGCTTGTTGTAGTAAAGTCTTACAATATATGAAAAAGTTGCACTCATAAATTCTTTCCCGTGCAAAAATGCTTTTGGCCAGAATTGTTGGGCATGCGTGTGTAGTAAAAAAATAAGCCTCAGTGTTGCTCAGTTCGACGGGCGTGCAACCATTATATAGTTATATGCATCGTTGATCACTGCTGCAAATTTAGGACAAAAATAGAGGACCGCTTTATCGATGTATGTACCATTTTGCTATACGGGATGTTCAATCATCCAAATATTCAAACTACAGTGGTGCATGCAAGTAATGATTCCATGCTCGTTATCGAGGAATCAATGAGTCGTTGAAAAGAAATACGCTTATGGCAACGACGAGGTGGTTTTGGGATTGTTTCTCTGGCTTCCCGCTGTTGGGTCTATAGCCGCAGGTGGGCTGTTCCCAGAGCCGAGTTTATTGGGGTTGAACTCGACATGTATAATTACTGCTTCTGGCAACAGAGCGGCGCCGCTCTGGTTTGTGTTTTTGTCTGTCGCTTCTGTCAGGTGTGTTATTTTGCGCTCCGTGAGCAGTTCCGGCTTGTTCGTACACGTATTTAATGAGCCGACACGTGGCAGTATTCTGTCGCCCGAATGGAATCCAAAGCCTCCGAGGCTTCTGCACTTGTGCTATTTGTAGAGATTTGATCAGAAGTGCCCGGGCCATAAGGCCTGCTTTTGAGAATCATATAGTCGGGCACTGACGGCTCCCGTGAAGCTATCGATCGAGCCTCTCAGAGGTGAGGACGTCACCCTCAGGTGGTTACATGAAAACAGTAACTCGCTTCGTTATAAAAATGGTGTATTGATTTTCCATATATATATATATATATATATATATATATATATATATATATATATATATATATATATATATATATATATATATATATATATATATATATATATATATATATATATATATATAGGAAGATATCTCTGTAGGAGATATCTCCTTTTTTCCATCCATATATACAAAGTCTGCGAAAAATGCATGGGCAATAATCTCTTGACTGTGTACACGTTTGTATCCTGTATATTGTATAGGATTTCTCTATAGAAAATGTATAGACTTTATAGACAATAGTCTATGCACAGCCTATAGACTGTCGAAAGAAATTTTGTAAGGGCTCCCTCCTCTGCGTTGAATTTCAATAATGCACGAGTTGTCAAGTGTCGTGGTGAAGTTTTTTTACCGGAATCCTAAGACGACTGTGTTACAAGCTCGCAGTGGGCGGCTAATTATATTACTGAAGCCGGTAGGCGGCGGCGGATTTAGGGCTGGAGAGGGAGTTCTAAGTAAAATTTCTCATTTAAAGGGTGGGGGGTCGGTGGGGAGGGGGAAGGGTCGCTCCCCCTTAGGCGAGAAATTTCCCCTTAGAAAACCATGCTGGACCCCGTTTTTCGGCCAGAAAAGTCGAATAAATACGTGGCTCAGATGGTACCGGCCCCCCAATCGCCCCTCCAAGGGTGACCTATAAATCCTCCTCTGACCGAAGTTTTTCGGTAGAGCACAAACCAGAATGTTCCTGTTAGCAACGTTGACTGTAAGATACGACTTTCCGTTTGGGTATTCTAGGGCCCACTTTTATGCTGCAGCTGTTACTGAGCGATCGACGGCAAAAGTAATCTCGACGTTCATTTATGTTACTAATTATTTCCTGAAAATTCACGCAAATGTAATGCCTTTGCATTACAATTACTTCCGAAAAGTAATGCAACTATTTTAAAATTATATTAAAAATATTGCTCACACAGATAAGCTCACTATTACAGCCACTTAGTATTAGCAATTCAGGTTTCTTTAGTTTTGTGCCACAAGAGCGACTGAGATTCAAAGCGGGCATCGAAAATTTTAGCTCGCTTTGCCGACACGAAAACCAAAACTTTGCCAACACAAAATGCCTCCACAGTAGTTCACTACGTTACAAGTTGGCGGGAAAATTGAATTACCGCAATCTTGTTAAATAACCTTACTATCGCTGTGACTGTTGCCAAGCCGTTTACTCAGTAGCAGTCTGGTTTTGGTTGCAAACCATTGGGCTCGACAGTTCTGACTCAGACTGCAACCTCAAGCTTCGACCTCAGGCTCGGCCTCAAACTTCGACTTCAAAGTTTGGCTTCGGGCATTTTGAACTTTGGGCTTCACCGACGCATATGGGCTCTGCAGCATACGTGCACGGTGGTAACCGACCGCTGCTTTTTTTATTGATTTTCCTCTCACGTCAGAAATTCTAAACAAGGTATTATTCTGCTTCATGCTATAATGTCAAGGCATTGTCAAGATGAACACCGACTGCAGACCACTGGAGCTCTCTTTCGTGATTACTGGAGCCTCTGGTTGCAGCGAGATAATTAAATAGCGCCTTGTTTTCTATGCTTTTTTTTTTCATTTGCGTCATCTGTTTTCTGGCCGTGCACAATTCAATTAGAAAGTGACGCGGCAATCTTTTTCCGCCGAGCGCTTCGTGGAAAAACGCGAAACAGTTTGCTCGAGGTCTTCATTATGGCCTGAGAACTTAATGCACTTAAAGCTATATATGTCGTCCTGTTCATTGTCGGCTGGCTAGCTCGTTGCGCCTATTTCCACATCACTTCGTCTGTGCTTTACAGCAGTAGGAATACATTCCAGTACGGATACGGGGAAATACACTCGCAAGAAATCTATTCGAGTAGAGCTTTCCTGTTTTTACAGGAAAACCACGAGAAGCACTTGGAGCCCATTCGGGTGCCTTTCGACTCCAGGCATTCTCATCAAACTACGTTTTTGGTGACCCGGTATATGTACCCGGTACTTCAAATCGCCGGACAGCTTGTTTTCTTTCTTTCTTTCTTTCTTTCTTTCTTTCTTTCTTTCTTTCTTTCTTTCTTTCTTTCTTTCTTTCTTTCTTTCTTTCTTTCTTTCTTTCTTTCTTTCTTTCTTTCTTTCTTTCTTTCTTTCTTCTCCACGTGGGTGTTTTTCGATATGGTGATGACTTCTGTTCGTACTTTTCGCGGCGCACTGATGGCTTTACTGGGAAGGGAAGCGTATGCATTACCTGTATAGCTGTGCAGGAAGTAAGTGGAGAACCGATGTGGGCGGCGATTCTCATTGTCACGTCGGGCTCGTCGGTTTTGCGCTGAACCGCTTTGGCACTTTATCGCGTGCCGGTATTGATTCCCTCTTCTCTCTCCTGTTCTCTTTTTCCATCTTTACGTGGCGTTAGCACGGCGCCCCGAATCTTGTTTACGTCTGCACGACGGACTGGGGGTCGCTTGCTACGCACTTTCTATGCTGCTGCAGTTTGAGGTGCTGTATGCCTGCAGCTTGGAGAATACCATCACGTGCACCGTTACGAAATCGTATAGTGTTGTGCTTATTGGACTCTCTGTTGGATATGATCAGAGTAGTGTACTGAAAGCGAACGGTTTATTGAGAATATTTTTGTTCAGAGAGCTCGTCGTTACGGCTGATTTTTTTTTTCTCGTACAGTGTGAATGCATCACTGCAATGCCGTTCAAACAGTACTCGGTCTGAATTCACCGCAAATATAGGAAGAAGCAAAATAGGCTCTCTAGTCGACTTGTTACGCCGGCATCGTACATTAAACAATGTTATATTTTCGTAGTTCATGGTGAAATGTAGGCTAGAGTTGCTGTGCATCGGCTGCTTTAGAAATGTTCGAACCTCAGCAATTCCGCAGGTTAGATTGGAAATTAAAATTGCCCCTTCCATCGAAGCTGATCAATTAAAAGGACGCGCGAAGACTATGTAAGTGAGAAGAGGGCACAGACGCATTTGTACACTCTTGACAGCTGCTGTGCTTTGAAGTTTTTTTTTTTTTTTTTGCTGGTAAGGTTCAGAGAATTTTTAGCGTTTTTTTTTTTTGCTTCATCGTTTAAACAAGGCAGCCGCGTTAAAAAAATACTTTTGATAAGACTGTAATTTACAGTCGTCTGCAGTGTGATCACGTGTCCATCTGTCACACACATGCCACCGAGTGGTGCTAATAACGCGGCGTTCGCTCCCTTTAGCTCTCAGCGCGTGCTCCTCGTGCACGTTTAGCGCTCCACGGGTCGGTGATGGCGGCGCTATATGGCAGTGGCCGGCGGCTGTACTTTTTGTTCGACGTGTGGCGACCGCGATGCATCGACGCACGTGTGCCGTTCCTGACGCGTCTGGGACTCTACCCCCCCCTTTCCGTTGGTTGTTCGTTCTCCACGGCCACCTCACGTACGCTTTATCGATTTCAATTAGTTGACGCGCTGCCTGCTGCCTCATGGGTCGTCGGCGACGATACTAATTGGCGTCGCCGTTTGTCGGTCAGTTGCGTGGCATCGTCCATCTCCTCCCGCGTATTGTGAACAGAACGCGAGCGGTGGTGTTGAGGTTTGGAGCACCGTGACCCTTGCACAGGGGAATAATGGTTAGCTAGACGAATGACCAGTCCTAGCTATAATTTTGTCCTAGTTCTGTCTCTTGAACAACCGCAGAAAACCAGTTTGTTTGCTTTAGGCGTGTTTGCTCCTTCCTATATGTTTGGCGTCGCAAGTGTTGCTGTGATCGTGCAAAATGATCACAGCAGCGCGGATCACACACATGCATCCTTGCAGTAACAACGCTGACACTCTGTGTTTCATAACAGCTGCACTGTGTAAAGTAGTGATGCTGGAACGTTCCCGAAGGCAAGCACTCTTTGGGGGACACTTTGTGATGCGGTTTGTGTTTAGCGCATTCTCGAACTACTGTCCTTTGTGAAAAGTGGTATACTAACGAGACCTCACAAACTGAAATTTGTCTTTGACGCTAGTTGAACTTTCATTCTGCCCGCATTTGTAACTAAATGATTCGAGAAAATGCGTTTTGCTATATGCTTGCCAGAGAAAGCAAAAACACTGAGTGGTTCATGAACGTTAGAACGTGAAAGCATTGGGCTGTCGTGTGAACCTGCGGCGCAGGCAGCGTGTGCAATAACTTAGACCATTCAGTCACTCCTTTCAGAATAGGCGACAACGAGCAGCACTCTATATACATTATAGTGGTGGCGCATATTCACGATCAGATGCCCGTTCAGGCAAATGCACCCGCTTAAAAGAAACATTGAGCTCCGTTTTGTGGAGCTGCCCCGAAAAGCCTATCCCGTGCATGCATGGCTGCCCCTCTGCACCGCCCCGTGGTTATCACATATTGACGTGATGGTGAAAACAAGGGCTGCAGTGTGTACGCGCTGGAAGCGTATACGCGGGGAGAGGTTGGAAGGTGCGCTCGATCTGCAGCACCCGCTCAGATTTCACGCAAAAAAAGAGCACGGAAATGGAGTTAAGGTATAACGTTTAGTCTTGCAAACCTGTATACCCTGTGAAGCTCTCTAGTGTTGCAGTTTTTCTAGTGGTCCCATTGCAAAGTTCTAATCGGTGCCGGACGCGGATCGAAACGCCGAGAGCACATTCAAAGATGCTCACGAATTCACTCCCTTCGAAGGGTGTTATCCCTCTTAGACAACTCCTCTTGCATCATTAACGGAGTTTAAACTTTCAGTGCGATATCTTTTGTGGTGCTAACGTCTAGGGGGTCCGTCAGTGCCTTCAAATGTGCTCACGAATCGACGCCTTTCTAAGGTTTTAGCGCCTGGTTAAGACCGTTCGCACCCTTAAGGGAGCTGAAAATTTGAGAGGGATACTTTCTCGCCATCCGCGTTAGTCGCGAGTCGCTGGCGGTTGGACACGCAAGTGGTTTTTCCCGCTTATAATGTCAAATGCGAAACGAACGATTGCTGGTACGTTTTTCATCGCTACACATATATGTTCGCCCTGAGCTCTCGGTTGCAGCTTTTTTTACTTTGCTTTTGTTTTTGCGTCTTTCCGGCGTGTGCGCTCGACGCAACGTTTTAACAACCCGTACTGCCTTTTATTTTGTATTTATTATTTCCCCCCCTTTTCGTGCCCTGTCAACACGCGTGTACGACCATTTGTTAACGGTTTGATAACAACCTGCCTCGTGCTGGCTGCCTGGCACAAGCGATGCCACTTTTGCGCGGGGTTTCCGAGCCGTAATTATCGCAAGCGGAACTGTACGTAAGTCCGTCCGAGTTTATGTAAGTGATGAGCTTGGAGGAAAAATAACAACGGTGTTTGTCATGTTGTTTTAGTGTGAAAATAAGCAGCTGTGTAGCCTGAGGACTAATGGTGGACAGCTGATGCACTTGTGGCAAGGAAGCGTAAATGTAACTCAGTATAGTCACTGCGTTTAGAACATTGGTCTGCCTCTTTTTTGACCATGCCGCTGCTCTTGCAGTGCAGGGGGCGAATATATAAGAGGCGGAAGAAAATTTTAAAAAATGCACTTTGCCACTCGATTTTTGTGTAAAAACGAAACACCTGCAGAATGAAGAGAAAAGGACACGTAAATTTAATTGCCACAATAATTATTTCGAGTAATTGGACCGCCTGCTCCTGTCGGCCGAGCAGCTAGCTACAAGCATATACAGCAGCGCATCTGTAAAAGCGCGCCGGTTCGTCTGGCAACGCGAGGTCACGGGAGTCGTAACGCCTGAGGCGAATGCCCTTTTTCGCTCTTCTGTTTTCATTGCTTATGTGCCACCGCAGCTTATAATGCAGACCCCCTTTCCTCGTCAGCCAGGCAGCACCTGTCCTGAATGTACACCGTGTGTCTTACATGCGGGGCCTCACACGCCGTATACTACTCGCGGTGGCTGCAGCAGGCGTCTCGTCGGCGCAATAACGACGTCCCCTTTTTTAACAGCTTCCTCCCGAGCGGCTCTCCTCAAAGGCGGGCTACAGCTATCGGGGATGTGTTCGTGAGGCGAGTGTTCTTCGCTGCCAGGCGGCAGCTAGGGTCAGGAAAAAGTAACTAGAAAAAAAGAACGCCAAACGAATGACGCTATGAACGGCAAACTTTGGACGGACATCCTTAGCGGCTATTATGTCTGTGGTTACGAGGGCGTTTGCTCAAAGACTCGTCCTATACCCGTCCGCATGTCGACTCGCAGCATCACTCCGTCGAACCTGATTTGTTGAGTGGCTATGCGGGTCTTGGCACTTATGTAAGATCGAGCCCCGGTGTTATAAGCGTCCAGAGGCGGGAAATGGAGAGGCAAAGAAGAAAAATTTCCAGCGAGGAATGATGACCGTCACGTTCTTGAGTGTTTTGTCCGACTACAGCTTATCCCGAGAAGTTTGAGCTCAGTTCGGTCTAAACTTGGAGTTTTGCCTCCACCTTCATTCTTGGAGCCGAGGTGCATTTTAAAAATGCACGTGGGCGAAATCCTCACGTCAGGCCAGTCAGGCTCACACTGCCACGGTGAGGCGCTGCAGCGACGTTTGTCTGTAGTTTGTAGTTTGTGTGTTTGTAGCAAATTATTGTAACAAAACCGTCAATTTCATGGACGATTTTTTTTTTCTGGGGGGGTCCTGGTGTAATTTTTCGCATCGAAAAATGGGGGGGGGGGGGGGGGGTGATTTCGGGAGAGGCCCAGGCCCCCCTCCCCTCCTTGTATTCGTGCCTTAAACATTCGAACAAGCACAGTGACTAACGTGGTAAGGCGGATGTTGCTGCGCCAGCACTTACCTGAGGTTCCACAGCAGGCATGTTTAGATTCGGGAAAGTTCCCGTTTCTAGCTGTCTTCAATAGACCGCTTGCTGCTGGTGGAGATTTTTGTGAGGTGGGGAATATCTAATCCTGACCCCCTTATAGTAATTCAGAATTTCTTAGTATCCTAAGGGCACTGGTCCCGAGTCAGGCTGCTCGAGGCTGGTTTGGTTGGAGGCTCGATTTGTAAGCTCTCCTATCCGCCTCGGCATTCCCCGCGACGCTTGTGTGTCCCGGTACCCACATTATTATGTGTTGCAATTGTTCTTCCTTCGGCGGTAATTTGGCTGTCTTTAGGATGTGGAGCGCTGCACTCCCATTTTGCCATGCATGTAGTTTCTGCATGCTGTTTGCGAGTCTGTTAGAATTATTAGTGACCTTTGAGCACGGTAGCCCTCTGCCGCCGCTAGGGCTACGGCAGCCTCTTCGGCCTCCTCAATCGTGCCATCCCTGATAGTTGCGCTGGCTATTTATTTCAGCTCATGATTAATTGCTGTTGCAACCGTTCTATTTCTGTTGTGTTGCCTAGTTCTTCCGTCTGCAACCTCATCCGTGTACGTAATGTTTTCTTTGTTGCCTAGGTTCTGTCGCACATACTGTGCCCTAGCCTCCCGTCGCCCTTTGTGCAGCTTCGGATCCATATTTTTGGGAATTGGTGCTACCCTAATTGTTTCTCGCAGTTCATCGGGTATTCGGGTATGCTAAGTAAGATCCATCCAGGGCTATATAGCAGCAAATGCCCGTGGTGCGAGGACAAAGCCACGTTGATTCATACAACGTGGTGTGAAAAGAGAATAAATGCGGCTGCAATAAACAGAATCCCGAGTGCGGAGCAGTGGGAGAGGATGCATTCCAGCGAGGATCCGGCGGTCCAGGCAGGACTGGTCCGGAAAGCCTACCTGGTGGCAAGACTCAGTGGGGTCTTGGACTAGGGGCTCTAACCCTGCCACAAGAGCCACAGACCACATCAAAAGATGTGAAGAGTGGCTCGACACTGAGACCCACCCATATATTTCTATGAATAAAGTTATTACCACCACCACAGCAGGCAGCCTACAGGAACTGGCAGCGCCCGCGGGACAGGAATCACGAACGAAATTATGCATTTTAGCTTACATAGGCAAAAACTGATAGAGTGAGATGGGAACTTCCCGAGGCTGCCTATACTTGCCTGGTTCTATTTGAGTAAACGTCACTTTATGAACGTGCACAATGAAGGTATTCTGTGAGGGCACCTCAGCCTCAGTTCTTGTGAGCTCGAGTGCATCTGAGGATGATCGAGAGCTTACGAGAGACCGAGTGCATGTGCGATTCAGATCAGTGCGTGTGAGCAGTACTCATGGAATGTTGTTGGATTGACGTCCCAAGAGCGGCCAGTGAAACCAGCCTCTTGACAGAACTTAAGAAACTTGACATAACTTAAGGGCAAAGTGAAGATGCACATTTATAGAAGACGCAGCAAGCACCGAACGGACCACGCTCCTACTTCAGCATCGTCTCGTTCGCGCTACACAGGGACAGGCACTCCGCAGCAACCCCCTCCCCCGCTTTTTCCTACACCCAAGAGCCGACTCCCCAATCGACCCAGCCACCTGTCCTACAGCCCATGCCGCAGCCTCGCTTGCTAGCGCGTTCGAGGCGATGACACCGTGTCGTCATCGTCGCTGCATGCTGCTCCCGCTGCTGACGTCAGCTGTGCAGCCGGTAACAAAGGAGGCAGTCGGCCGCACACGCGGGCAGCCGACGAAGAACAAACCGGCCTCGGGACGAATATAGGTGTGCTTGCTCCGAACTCGGTAGAAAGACAAAAGAAAAAAGAAAACAAAATCACAGCGTATCCACGAAAGTCAAAGGAGGAGAAAAAGCAAAAAAAAAAAAAGGGCCATCGTTCGAAAATGCACCTGCAAGCTCTATACATCCCTCCTCTTGCTTCTCTTGCGCTGGCTCGAAAAAAAAAAAACCTGCAAATATATGCGCATTTTTTGAGTCGGCAACTGCGGGCAGACAGCGGATCGTGTGTAGGTCCCTTGTTTTTGTTGTTTTTTGCTCGTGTGGGTGTGTGTTGTTGCTAGTCGTTTGCTGGCTTTCAGTTGTGGTTCGTAAGGGGAGGAGGAGAGGTTGGGACGGAGGGTGGGCAGGGACGTTTTGTGGGGTGTCTTGCATGCGCCGAGTTTATATATATGCGTGTGGTGTGAACTGGGCCTTAATGGTCGGCTTATTTCTTTCGCGCCTTCCCGAGATCTGGCATGGCGGTTATCACATGCAACCGTGATTCAGCATTATTTCGCTTCGCTGCCCCGCACCAAAAATGTGCACGCGCGCACATGCACTTCACATCTCCCTGCAAGCGAAAAATGTATTCCGTCTTTTCTTCGTCCCACCAGCATTCCCTTTCGGGTCATATCCGGAATGTATTGTACCTAGAGTCCGATGCAGATAGGCGTGACACGATTATATTACCTGTAGGTAGAAAATGGATCCAAAGTTCAGTATTCGTACCGCGAGAGTGAACTTGACCTGAGTGTTTCTTTCTGTTTATCAGTTTGAAATTTCGTTTATTGCATGTTGCGGGTCACAGATTGCAAAAACACTGGAATGCAGAAGGAGGTCCCAAAGTCAGAGGCTGCGGACGGCCCCTCCTGTAAAGACAACTGCAAAAAATATATATACAGTCAGCAGTGGGAAAAATTATAATGTCACTATCAATATGGAGCTGTACGTGAGTGAAACATGAGAAAATATTGCAAGCAGTGTTGTTTAAATGAAAACGATTACACCTAATCGCATATGAATAACACTATAAATAAGTCATAAAATGATGTTTATAATAATGCTGCTGATGTATATGATATTATGACTTGTTTTTGCTTTCCATCTAAATAAGTATATATCTGGACGTTCGGCGACAAGTATGTGTACACGGATGAAAAAAGAAAAACAGCTTTTATATTCCGTTCGTCAATCGAAGTCTGCAGAAAGCCTATGCCTTGTCAACAATTTCACTACGTTTACCAGATAGACAGACTGTGCTTTTGCTGCCGACGCAATCTTCCTCCTCGTTCGGCGAGGAAGTCTTTGGTTTTCAAGAAGCTGTAGAAACAAGACAATCGAAGTGCGCGAAAAGCCCCGTGCTGTCAGTGGAAATCAACTTCGACCTTCAAAGTCTTCCTGTAAAACAAACAGAAAAATCTGCACATAGCAAACGAGCACATTTTGGAAGGGATGGCGCAATGTTTATATTCACTGCTCCACACGCGTTATATTCACTGCTCCGTTATATTCACTGCCACCTACGGGGCATTCTTACTCTTGTTATGCAGTGAGGGAATTCGCATTCACTTTCCACAAACCACAAAAAGTTGGCTTTACCTAGAGACTGACACCAGGAGGGGTTTAGAACGTTCTTTCTCGCCCATCTACAGGTGGGAATAAGCGCACTATTCGTATGCGTCGCCAGATGAACGCAGTTTGTGACAAGCTCCTACCTTTTCTGTCCGCGACAAATTTGCATTGACTTGCAATACGCCTTGTATATATTTGCACATGCTGTAATGTGTATTCTGCGGAATGCTCATGGGCGTCTGCGGATAATGTGCAGAATGTGAACGACGGTCCTTTAAGTTCATTCAGTGCTCAAGAAGAAAAGCTTCTTGCCACCCCCATAGTCCTTCACCTTTTCTCCGAGAGGAAGTTAGCAATTCCTTTCAGTATGCTTCCTGTGGAATGTTTTCGGGGGAGTGCAGAAAATCAGCGGATTGCAGGTGACAGTCCTTGTAAGGGGCGGCGTAGTTATATGCGCTTCTAAAGGGGGGGGGGGGGGGGGACATCTTGCCCACGACTGGTTGTTCAGGATGCTGCAGACGCGAAACACCGTCAAGAGGTACTTTGGTTTGGGCCAGTTGGTTCGTAGCTGTAGTTGATGTCAGGACGGCGCGAAAGGAACAAGGACAAGAGAGGCACAAGAACAAGAGGCTCCTGTCCTGTTGTGTTCTTGGGCCCCTCTTGTCCTTCTGCTTTTCGCGCCTTCTTGACATAAACTACAGGGAAGCACCGTATTTCTTTCTTTCTTTCTTTCTTTCTTTCTTTCTTTCTTTCTTTCTTTCTTTCTTTCTTTCTTTCTTTCTTCACGTTTTCCACCCCCGCGAATGGCCTCCTCCGGTCTAACCGAGAAAAGGCTGACGTCGCATGGCGTGTGTGCGCGAGTATTCAAATGGGCGCGCCAGCGACAGAGACGTCCCGCACGCCGGGAGAGGGCGTAATGGTATGCATAGTGCACTGGGCCGGGCAGCGCATTCTTCATCGGACCGACGCCGCCGCCTTTGCCGCGCAGACTCCATTGTCTGGCGTGTGCTGCGGCGGTGCTGAAGCCGTGACGGTGGCGGGTATGGAAATGAGGGGGCGCGCGTGCTACGAGCAGCGTCCTCAAAGCGTGTCCGATTCGGCGAGCTTTCGGAGGTGACAAGTGCGGTCCAGCGCGCCCAAGAGCACCTCCGCGTGATTATTATCGTATGCACCGTATATATAGCTTCGAAACGCAGTGAGCCAGCGAAGGCCTTTGTTCGGCTGGCACTCTTTTCTTCGTTGTGCGGTGGCGTCGTTTTTGGTGGCTCGCTTTTTTTTTGATTCCGCGACTTGTGGAAAAATAAATAAAAAAAATAAATTCGTGGGTTGGGTATGGATCGATACATGGACGTCGCCTTGTTCGTAATGTCATTTACGACGGTCTCTTTTGTTTAATTACTCCGATTGCTGGGTCGTCGCCTCTGTTTAGGAACATTTCGGAAGAGGTACCTCTTTTTTGGCTTCGGTTCGTTTTGCCCTTCGACCCTTTCACGCTTTCTTATGCCAGTCCTTCTTACGGGGTGTTGGTTGACGGCGTTTTGTTTTTTCCCCTGCCACTTTGCAGACACCCACTATTTCCCCTTCTGGCGCTGATCTTCGAAAAGTGCGAGCTGGCCACGTGCACGCCCCGAGAGCCGGGAATCGCCGGTGGGGACGTGTGTTCCTCCGAATCCTTCAACGAGGACATCGCGGTGTTCGCCAAGCAGGTACGCCGGCCGCTTCCTTGCGGCGTCACTGAGCTTGCCAGTCTCATTGCATTGACGGTTCTTGTACACGCGCTCGCTGCACTGCAGGGTTGCCAACTTTCCTGGAATTTTTAGTCCTGATTTGTATTTGGCCTAGGTAAACCTGGAGCCAAGACCTGGCCTTGGGCTTGAAAAATTGCTGCTGATTTGTGGAAGCTGGTGGATCTTTTGAAAGCTTAAACCTTTTAAGTCTTGTCGAACTTGTATTTTTGTACCAGCTACAGAGGCGACCAGCATCCAGTGTGGTCTTTCTTTGTCATGGTCGTTCTATGTCATGAAGGAAAGTGCATTTTTTTTAATTGTTAATGGAGAACTTAGTTCAAACTCGGCTTCCTCCAGAATTCGTTAGACGGCCACGCGAGCTAACATAAAATGTCGCTTTAAGACGCAGAAAACGAAGGCAAGCTGAAGTAATAAACGTACACTACTGAGAAAAGGTTATATTGAATTTTTTTGTGCGTCCACGTTCAAATAATATCGAGCCTCTCGTTTCTTCAGTGCAGTGCAAACTTTTAAATGATTTCTTTATTGACGCTATTTGCTGTTAATACCGAAGCACATTGCCCTTTCTTCCAATTTCCTGGCTGTGCATGTTGCTTAACTTTTGTTGTCATCTGCAGTCATTGTTTTGCCATTGTCTTGTGAGTTACGTTTTCCGGCACAAACACGCGGAAAAATACAAGAAAGGTACACAGAAATGTAACTTTGACAGCTCTTTAGCATGTACCTAAGTGCTGTTCATTCTTGCGAATGTTATCGCTACTGTTATTGCATTGTTATCGTACATTGTGCTGCGCTGTACGTTTGCTTGCATGTCTTCACAACGTTGCATCACTCTCCATTTCTCTCTTTCTCTCTCCACTTTCTGTCCCTCCGTTTTTTTTCTTTCCCCTTCTGCATTGCAGATAATGACCGAATATCCTCAATACACTTCAAATGAGGAGTTAGACTCTCTTGTAAGTACCATTTTTATTGGCCGTGTTCTTAACCAAGATCCTCCCTTTCCCCGTGTTTCCCTTCTCCCCATACACAACCCAATCTTCCCCACTTCACTCTCCTGTCACGACTGTATCTGCTTGCTATGTCATTGCTGTCACATCTCTCCAACGCATTTTTTTTTTCTGCGCGCCACGCCTTTGCTTCTTTTTTTCCTCTTTGTAATTGCATTTGTCGACCCACTTCTTTGGGAACACAATTGAATCGCTGATTTTGCTTGCAACCCTGAAACCCCATGTGATCAATACTATTCTCACATTCCCTTTGTGTGCCAATTTCGCACCACAACGTGCTGTGCTTTTTTAACCAAACGCCTTCCTCCTTTCGTACTCGCATGGCGCTCGGTTTTCGCTACGTTGGCCCGGTACTTGACCTTTTATTTTGCGCCTGCTGCTCTTCGCACTGTTTGTCCCCACTATTGCGCCATCATCTCCCTAATTTTTTCCCTTTCTCCACTGACCGTGCATGGTGGTCACGCCTTCCCCAATGCATATTTGCCTTCCACATCTTCCCCTTATGTTTCACCTTACCTCCTCTCTCTGCCCTTTTCGTGCATCTCTCCTGGCCTTTTTTTCCCTCTCTTCTGGACTTTTCCCCTCCCCCACCCCGTCCCTTTGTTTTTGTTCGTCTTTCAGACTAGGCAAGACAAACAATATTACCTTCCCAACCCTGAGTTAGACAGCCTCGTAAGTATCTCCTGAAGACCTCCCCTTTACTCTCCCGCCCGTCCCCACCCAATTGACCTGCAGGGCATTGCCTTCGACAACTGCTTGTTTGTTGTTTTAAATCTGCTCGTATCCTGCTGAGACTGTCTTGAAGAAATCTCTATCGCGCAGGCCAATGAAATATGTTTATCAGAATGTCGCGTCGTGAATGTTTTTTTTTTCTTTTTCTCTGTTGTCAGGTAATCAGAGCAGCTGGTCATATAAGCTTATGTTGCTGCACTTGCTCTAGCGTTGGATAGGGAGAATATGGGGGGGGGGGGGGGGGGGGGCGAAAGCAATTTAGACTAAGCTCCTAATTTTTGATGTTGTTTTGTCTTGCAGTGGAATATATATATATATATATATATATATATATATATATATATATATATATATATATATATATATATATATATATATATATATATATATATATTCGCTGATGCAGGTTGTTTTTGTTGTAAAATCTTATGAAAAGAATAAATAAAAATTTCTGAGCAGAATATGAAGATAACCGATTATGTAAAGGTTGCCTTATTCGTTACACTTTCCCAGCAGTCAATATTTCTGTAATAAACTCTCACTGTTAGTGTTTTTCGAATCTTACAACGATACTTTCGAGGAACCAAGCTGCTCTGGTAATTATTCCATGTTGCTAGGAATTATAGGTGGCTCCCGAGTTGGCCTGCGCGTAATGGCTGATTTTTAAGCAAGATATAAAAAGGAGTCTCTTTGCGAGAGCACTCCACGGAACAAAAGTTTCGGCAGGCGCTTGCTTTGTTACGTGGCTGACACTTCTCGCGGATTTTCCGGTTTAAACTGTGAACCCACAACCGCATAGTCGATGAGCTCGTAATATCCCTGTAGTTATACCTGTACGGTGTTTGCGGTCATTGAGTTGTCAGTCTTGTACAAGCTGCCTGGTGCTCGGCTTCTTTAGGGTGAAATGCGTGAGAAATGGGTCTTTGACCCCACCTTGTGCAATGAAAACTGCCTTGTGCCATGGCGCTCTTTGGCCACAGATGCCTTTGCGCCATAAAAACTCATCATAAAGATGATGATGAGTTGTCAGTCTTGCAAGAAGAACGCTGAGTGAAGAGCATTCAGTCACTAAGCGAAAGTGTTAAAAAAGTGCTGTCAGTTGGATATATGCAAGGACAAAACGCAGCACAGCAGCCAGCAATTAATTCAAGGGAAATTTTGCGTGCAGTCGCATTGCTTCGTAGTGGTAACGGCGGAGGCGTCGCTACGGTGGAGCAACTTACGGCAACATCTTAACCCTAACATGGCTAGCAGGCAGCATCAACGTTAGCCTTTTTCTCACCAAGCGCAGGACTACACCGCAACGAAATATCGACACACAGGCTGTGCTCATTTCGTGTTAGCCTTTATAGCGCCTATGACTTGC
This sequence comes from Amblyomma americanum, assembly GCF_052857255.1. NCBI lineage: Eukaryota > Metazoa > Arthropoda > Arachnida > Ixodida > Ixodidae > Amblyomma > Amblyomma americanum. The sequence continues at coordinate 207,814,903 of NC_135501.1, forward strand.
GCGATCGTATACAGGTTACTGGCTTGCTTACGTCACTGGTGCCCATTGATAGTATATCGCGTGAATTCGCACGTGCAATGCGCTTACTGGCGCGACGCAGTCGCGTTGGTCCCTTCGTCGCGCTGCCGAGGGCGATTATCCTCAACCGTATTCGCTGTGCGTATCGTCGACGGCAATTATCCACACACCTATCCGTTTTGCTTCCCAGTCATACGCGTCGTTCTGTGTTGTGAAACTTGTTTTCGTCTAGAAGCCAGTCATAACTGGACACGTTTAAGTTAAACTGTCAGCTTACCTCTGGCATGCCGCAAGAGTACGCTGTTATCGATGGCCTTTAAAGCGTATATATTTTTTTGAAGGGATGTTGCTTCTGATGTAAACTCGTCACTTTAACGATCTTGAATATTAGCACAGTGACTGAACTTATCTTCCTGTGATTGCATGTCGGCTTTTTTATTTCTGGCACATCTAAGGCAAAACGCAGAGATCGGGTCTTTTTTTTTTTTTCTCTCTCTCTCAGACCTTAAGCTATGCATTCGTTTCGCGCTTGATACTTTGCCAAAGTCTGCATGCAAAGTACGCTGTTTCGACAGTATCTGACAGGCTATCATTTCTGCTGTGGCAAAATCAGTTTCATCTGCCGGGCGTGCCGATTCGCCGACGCTACGCCCTTTGACGCGTTGCATGTTCTGCGTTGCCACACCCCTATACACGTAGCCCTGTTTTCAAGCGCTGAATCGATGTCTGCACTGCCCGTGCTAATTGACTTTTCTGACGCTTTTTCCTCCCTTAATCGATTCCAAACAGATGGTGCAAGCCATCCAAGTCCTCAGGTTTCACCTTCTAGAGCTCGAAAAGGTGAGTCGCATGTGTTTACCGGGGCTGGATGATTTGCTACGCAGTTTTACAGGCCAAAGCTACTTTGTGGACTATAAGACATGTATTGGAGTGGCGGGCTCCTGATTAATCTACACTCTTGCGGTTCTTTGATTTACCCCGAAACATTGGTATTCAAAGGCGTTTTTGCATTTCACCTCGGCTTATATGCGGCCGCCGCGGCCAGAGTCGAACCCGTGACCTGGGCTCAGCAGCCAGACGTGAAAGACACAAAGATACGGCGGCGGGCGCACGGGAGAGTGCCCCATGATTGCCTCGTCGGCTAGTGTGCGTTCACATTTGCTGTGCATCCATGACCGAGCATGCGTCTGTAGAAAACCATGAGCCTATAGACTGTCTATAGATTATGAATAGGTGGTACAAAAAAGCTCCACATTTATACGTACTCCAGATACCTCGCATATTAAAAAAGGCTTTCTATTCACCTGAATCTACAAAAGTTTGTGCACAGCGAACAGACAAAAAGAAATTTATTTTGCCTTTAGACTCGAGTCTGTGGATAGTAATAGATCAGCTATAGAGAAAATATATCTGTAAAAAAGGATATGTAAGAAATCATATAAAAATCAGATTTCTAGGCGTAATATCTGAGTTGTATCTGGTTAGCTGTTGTAAGTACTGTTCGCTGCGTAGCAATCCAAAAAGGATACACGAGTTTATGGCTCAGATGTCTTGGAATCGGCTGCCTATGAGATGGCGGCTCATTTTGTCGAACGGGAGCGAGTACAGCACCAAGAAAAAGAGCCCGTAGCATGTAATTCAAACGTGTAGTATATGTGATTTTAGCCGAAGCAAGGAGCAATAAGTGCACTTGTGCAGGGCATCAAAGATAGAGAGAAGATAACAAGCAACAGAGTAACATATGTGACACCAACAACATGCGCACAACTTGAAGAGTGAGACTGCGTGGTAAGGTCAAGAAATGTACTGCAGCAAAGCTGACAGCTGAGCCAGTTGCAAAACCCTCATAACAGCGGATAGATCGGGGTGAGCAGTCGCGAAACACGCCTATCTACTCTGCTATCAGACATTACTTGAAGTTCATAGGTCACTAATCGGTTCCTGACCTAACCACAGATACGCGTGGACAGAGTTAACTAAAGGTCGCCGGCACTAAAGCCCGCTGTTAGAGGTCTTTGACCTGCAGTTTAATTAACCCGAAGTTTAATTAACTAATGACGGTCGTGAAACTTGGCTTTATGCTGTCTTTAAAACTCCCGTGGTCGAAACCGACGTGGACTGTATGCTTTGCGTTGGTGTCCGTCATAGACAGCTCCTGCAGTGTGGGCTGTCCGAGGACACGTGGCTCGAACCGTCTTGCCCTGCGGTTGTGCTGCCGTTTCTTTTCCGTCCCATGACACCAGTTCCCACCTCCTTTCGCGCTTTGTATTACTTCCCTGGAGTCGACAATGCGACCGCTGACAGGCCTGGGACGCCTTCATTGCCGTGCGAGACCGAGGCTGTGCCCACGTCGTCATGCTGCCAACGTCTGTCCTGGACCTTTAAGACGAGCTCGTCCAGTCCTTGGCCTTTTGTGTCGGCCACAGCGATGGCCTCGTGGTGGAGTTGTTTCACTTTGAACTGCGAAGCCTTTTTTTGCTCGTCATGGGTTGCCTCTTGCAAAAGTCAAATAAACAAAGAGCCAAAGGGGCCGGGAAACAACCGAGCCCCGTGGCGTTCCGGGCAGGGTCGTGATGGGTACCTGTCACGGAGCCGTCACGTCACGCTTAGTTTGAGCGTCGGCCTCTCTCTCGCCATTGTCCGTCGCCGTGTGGCGGTGACGGCCCACCAGGCACGGGACGCGCCTGTTGTTCTTTCGCACGCCGTTGCCGCGGCTCGGCGCATTATCTTCGCTCGGCTCTTTTGTCTTTGCTTTGTTTTTGACGCCTTCCTTTTGCTGCTGTTGTAGCCGTTCGCTGGACGGCTGCGTCCGCCGCCCGTGTGTGAGAGCGTCGTCGCTGCATGGATAGGTAAAAATAATAGCAATAATTCGCAGCAGCTCGCCATGAATTCGCTCGCCGTGCCTTGTCAACCGACGTTATTTTCCATCAACGTTGTTCTCAACCGTCGTTTTAAGCACCGACGTTGTTCTCACCAATGTTTCCATCAAGGATGCTTTTCACTAATATTGCTTTCCACCAAAAATTCCACCGACGTCGCTTCCCACCAGCGTTGTTTTCCAACAGTGTTCAGAATATCTAAACCATCAAAGAGGCAGGAGAATTAGATACTCCCCGCCACATAAGGGCCTCACACAACAAGAAGCAGCTAGTTGGCGGAGGCTGCAAACGGGAACATTCTTTAACTTACATATGCATAGCAAGATGTATCCTACACAGTATAGGTACACATGCCCGTGGTGCGGGGCAACCCCCACGCTTTACCATATAACCTGGGAGTGTAAGCGAAACTACACTTTCCACCAACACAAAACCCCGAGTGCAGAGCAGTGGGAGAGCCGGCTCACCAGCTGCGAGCTCGCCGCCCAAAGGGCAACGGTGCAGCTCGCAAGCCAAGCAGCGCGACTCAGTGGAGCCCTGGACTAGGGGCCCAACCCTGCTTTGAAGGTCAAGAGTCTGCAGCGATGCAGACGAAGACCGAACGCTAAACACTTAATGGACCAAATAAAGTTTTTCTCTCTCTCTCTCTTCTCTCCAACAGTGTTTCCACCTACGATGTTTTTCGTTAATACGGTTTTTCACCAATTTTCCACCGACGTTGTTTTTCCCTACATTGTTTTCCTCCATATTTTCCGTCGACGTCGCTTTCCACTAGCCTTGTTTTCTATAAACGTTGCTTTCGACTAGCATTGCTTTCGACCAAAGTTGTTTTTCACCAACGTTGTTTTCCGACAAGTTTCTTCCACTAGTGTTGTTTTGCATCGACGTCCTTTTCCACCGACATTGTTTTCTGCCCATGTCGTTTGCGGTCTCCTTTGCAATATTTGCGGTCTCCTTTGCAGCTAGCATGTTTTTGGGTAGCACACAGATACCCCTCTATACACGTCACAGCCAGTCGCTGGGTGATTTCGTGCCCAGTTGCATCTTTCTCCCTGTACTCATCAGTGGCCCAAAAAGGCGAAGCATGCCGACGGAAACTGCCTGAATCAGAATTTTAGGTTGTTCTGCATAATCGCTTTCCAGCATGTATGAGATTGACGTCTGCTGGGAATAGAACGAGCTTCTGAGACGTTCCAAACGCTTGCAGAGAATGTGCGCTATCAACCATTTCATAGCCGCAACGTTTGTTTGCAGGGAATTAAGTATAGCTTTTAAAAGCGATAAAAGGTCTAGCGGAGCACTACTCACGGTACGGCCTGAAGGAATGCGCTTCGTTTAATGTTTTTTTTCTTTTTATGCAGCATAAAGTTTTTACTACAACACTGGGCCGATTAGCGGAGGTCTTATGGCTGCATGGAACTCTAAAGAACTCATAGAGTGGGGAGGAAAGTTCACACGCTCCACTAATTTGGAGCGCTTGGGGTCCTATAATACGAGCCGCCCCGCATGGGATTATGAATTAATTCCGGAACCTTTAAAATAAAAAAAATACACCATACGTGATTCGCAGTTGCCATGCACTGCCGCTTCTCGTCAGAATCATTAAGCTGCTACGGCAGCTTTTTTCTCAGCAGTCCTCGCGGTGGCGTTCTAGAAAACAAAGATATGAAGTGAGCTGACGTCGGGAAGGTATTTACGGGCAGGACATGTAGCGGGCCGAACTGACCAGTGTCGGTCTCTTAGTTTGGTGTCAGAGTGGACACCTGGGGAAGGCTCAAAAGTGAGATTCAGTGAAGATATTAAGGAATTTTATTGAAGATTGTGGCCAGGGCTGGCCCAGGACGGGGTTAATGTAACGTCTTTAGGCAAGGCCTTCGCCCTGCAGTGGTTTATACTCGGGTCAGGACGACGATGAGACAAAGAAGTAGAAGTCCAGGCGTGCGTAGCCGTGCCTCTCGAGAGGAAGTACCTTGCAAGATATGTACATTGTCATCACCGTAATCATCATCATCATCACTTAACGCCGTCATTAGGTATCTGGTGTACTGCTTAGCAAATCGTGCGCGGTGTGCGCAAGCAGCTGCAGAAAGCCCGACAATCTCGCCACCGAGTGCACCTTGCGCCTCAGGAGAAGGGCAGATAAAAGGGGGGTGAGAGGAAGGGAAGGGAAGAGCGGCCTCTTTTGAAGAAACGACGCCGGCCGCGCTGGGCCGAGCCCTCGAGGCAGCACCACGCGGAGGCGACGCGCGGTGCACACGCATCATCCGCCTCCTCACCTGTATGCGCAGTAGTACGCCCACCGGGACGCCCGAGTGAGTGACAAGCACTGTAATCACGCTTGCGCGCGCTGCCCCCTCTCGGCGAATGGGAACGCCGCCTCGCTGCGGCTCTGATTGACGCTCATGTAGAAAAGCGCCGCGTCTGCTCTCGAAGAACGCGAGAAAAGAAAACAAAAACAAAATGATGCAGATCTTAAGAATAGATTTCAGGCGTTATACAGAAGGCGCCAAAGGAGAAACGTCAGATGAGTCGCGTTTATCCAGGAAAAAAACAAAAAATCAACGTGGAGATCTGGATAAAAGAAGTGAAGTTGAAATGCAGTGCAGTGTTATTAATCCAAGCTCGCTTAATTAGAATTTCCGGTTTATTCGAAGTGACGCTTCGGGCACGTGTATTTGAGGAAATTGGGGGCTCTTGATTCCAACTACGCGTAAGTGAATGATCAATTAACGGCACGTGCAGAGGAAAACATGTTGTTTAAAGTTTCTAGCTTCATCCCCGTGCACGTGCAAAAGTAATTTGCAAATTTGCACATTGGCAGTAGTTATGCCGATGTAGAAAATGCTGGTAAAAAGGGCCACCATAAAGCTCTTTAGGCGGCGACGTCTGCTAGCAGACCACAGCTCCCAGCGGGGCCCTTTGGGGTTATGAACTTTGGGAGAACCTGGGTGTATAGAGTGCGGGCATGGCCGCGGAAGGATTACTCATGCGCCTTGTTCTCCGGGGGCTCAGCACTGGCATCGCGGTGCGCGCCGTAACAAGCACGCGCTCCGTGCCTGTAGCTTAAGTTCGTGTCCTGATCTTGCCCGTCCGGTCGTTGTATCACGCGCCTCACGGGTCGTTTGTCGTGCTTAAGACTGCTTCCCTCTTTGTTTGTGCATCTTCGATTTTCGCTCTGACCAGTTCGCGCGCCGGTTGGTCCGCGCTGCCATTGGAATGCGTCGTCTCGGCGATTTGTTCCTGCTTTCGCATTCGCGATGGTCTGGACACCGCGGCGCCAGAGTCGGAGGGGGGTCTCGCCGGAACAGGCGTGCGGCGCTGAGAAAAAGGAAAAGATATCAGCATCAAGGGGGCGACAGGGAACGAAGAGTCGCTGAGCTGCATACGCTGCTTACACGCTGTTGCTCCCGCCGTCACAGTCCGAGCCTGAATATTCGTGGAGGGGCACCCCGCTGAGGTGGAGTCTGGCTCTCCTGGCGCCAAGACTGCGCCGCTGCCGCGATGGGAAGATGAAACTCGACCATCTCTCAGAAACGGTTCCTGCTTCCTTTTCAGTCTTTATTTATGTGTTTCCCTATTGCTGCGCTCGGCTTGGCTTGACTTTTGACTTCGGATCCTGCGAGGAGCCTGTGTGCGTGCGTGCGTCTAGCTGTACGGGCGCATCGCGTACGCGCATGGCGGCCATCTCTCCTACACATGCTTCATGAATCTTTCTGGAGATTTACCGCGGTTTGTTTCCCTTTCTTTCTTTCTTTCTTTCTTTCTTTCTTTCTTTCTTTCTTTCTTTCTTTCTTTCTTTTTCTTTCTTTCTTTCTTTTTCTTTCTTTCTTTCTTTGAAGTCTGTTCAGTAGAAACTATACACATATAGAAGACACCTAGGTACAGAATGGTTAACTGTCGTCGTTGCTGTTTATTTCTTTACGCACCTCTCTAACTGGTTCGCCCCTTCAATCTGCGGGAGTCCACAGGAAGCGTTTAGGTTCGCGCTTAACGTCGTTGCAGGTGTGCATGCACCGCTGGCGTGACGGCTCGCATCGCGCCGCAAGCGTAAATGCTCGTAGGCAGGCCTTAACCCCACGGCCTTCACTATAGCGCGCTTGTGTAACTAGACTATGTATTCGATTAACTATATATATGGCATACAGAGTGTCAGTGCTCACTTTCTCAAAGGATGTGGTCACGCCACAAGCACGCCTTGTTGTGTCAGGCCGGAGTGTGAAGGCTTGTGGACTGTCTTCCACACTGAGGTTCTAACTCACCTCTCGAGACGATGAAGTCCATAGAAAGCGTGTAGCACGCTATTTAACGCTTTTGGGAACCGATGCAGGCGCCTTTGACGGGTCGCTTCGCGCCTAAGTGCAAACGCTCGCAGGCAGTCCTTGCGGTCTTTCTTCCACCGTGCTCCTCGAACTTCTGGCGCTGGCCTTGTTTTCTCTCTCTCTCTCGATCCCTGGATATTTATACTACTCCCCCTCTGGCTGCACGGCGCGAAGCTCATCCCGCGGCTTCTCTCCGCGGACTGGTCTCCTCTGCCGCCGCTGCTCCTCGGGCGTCCTGGCGGTGTTGTGGCGGTGCTTCGCTGAACGGACGCTCTTTTTCCGAGCCACAACTCGGAGCAGGGGTTGGTGGCTGCCGGAATGGCTGCTGAGGTGAACGTCCTGCTGACCCCAACGCGTTGCTGCTGCTGCAGCCGCATGCAGAGCCAGCGCGGGGCAGAACAGGGCCTCTGCCACTGCTGGCGGCAGCCCGGTTTTGATTGACAATCCGGATGCGAAACTGGAACCCCCCCTCCGCCACCAACCTCCAGCTTTTCTCTTCCCTGTACCTTCTCTCGCCGAGCGGCTCGGTGCTGTCCGCCCTATTATACGGCGAGGAGAGAGGAAAAAGAAGTGATGTGACAGGTAGGCCATCCAGCTCGCTCCACGGGAAGCCAGGTGAGGAAGGAGGCGGTTTGCGGGACGGGGGTGAGGGGGCTTGGAAGGGAGTAATACATAGTCTGATGTGGCGTGGGACCCCCAAACGACGGTGCCGCGAGCACCTAGTAAGCCTTGAGGAACGCACTTTTTCTGTGTTTCTGCGAAGCGTTTTATTTGCCTGCAGACCGTTTTGCTGCTGGTCGCTTTTTGTCTTGCCGGATGGGAAACCGAGTGTAAAAATGAAAGAGAAGAAAAGGCGCGTGTGGCGGAGGCGTATACGTGAGTGCTGTTTTCTTCGCAGAAGTCGCAGCAGGCCTCGGTAACGGAACGAACGTGGCGCCGTGTTTCGTTCTGCGCGCTGCTTCGGGAGATATTTTTCCCACGCGACGTTGATTCTCGGAGCTCCGCTGTCTGTACATTAGCTTTGGCGTGCGTGTCGTTCTCTTAACCGCGCACTAAATGTGCGTGGTCTTCTTGGACGAAATATGCGGGATATTCTGACCGGCCCTGCTGTCACACCGGGGATATCGGCGAGCGTGCTCATCCTGCAGCACCGTGTGGTAAATTGGACGAATTTAGTTACCACGAACGATGTCCACGTGCTTCGATTTTTAATTTTTTTTCGCACTGTGTTGTCTTGACTGTGCCGATCGCACACTAGACTGGAACAAGATAAATGAGGACCACGTTAGTGTACATCATAAAGAAGCCGACAGTCCCTGAAACCAAGAAAATCGTGGGTGCATATTTTACTATTGTCACTATAGAGATGAAAAGTGATTGAAAAATTATTTACATGCCATAACAGTTGACAAAAACTATAAGAAAACGACACGCCATCGGTGGGAACTGAACTCGCGACCTCCTGTTGTCGCGCACGATAGATGCTTCGGACCGCCAGTCGGATGTCTCAGGAAACAGCTAAAGCTAAACCACTTTCCATGAGCGCTTCGGATTGAACCCGACTTGTCCAAGCCCGAACCGCTGTGCTGTGGTGCCTGCCTCAGAATGCAAGGCGCGTATGCTACACGAGCTCGCCACATCAACACCCCCTGTAGAATGGCGTTGGCAACATACGTTGCTTTGGTAGGCTTCACTCTTTCCACGTGTAGCGAGACGTGGCACTCAAGTCGCCGTATTGTGTGTCTGCTATTTAAACACCTGGATAGTTCTCAAATTGGATGATTCGTGTGTTGCACTTTCGGTTATATCATCCCTGATGCTGTCGGATGCGCTGCCGTCGCGTACTTTTTTTTTCTTCTCCTTTTCTTGCCTCAATTAATAAACTCGCGTCCAGAAACAAAACGAGAACCCCAAAAGGCGTGGTCGTGCCTGCGAAAAAAAAAATGTACGTTCGAATTCCGGCTTTAATTACTTGACGACTCTTTATTCTCTTTTTCTCCGTCCCACACGTCGGCGCGGTGGTCGGCGTTTCATTTCGCGACAAGCAAATGACTCGGCCAAGCCTATTACGTTTCTCCTATCTCACTTTTTCTCTCTTTCTTTTTTGTCCGTTTAATCGTAGGCTGCTGCGTCTCTCTACAGCGTGGTCAGGAGCGTTTTCTTCATTATCTACGTGTGTGTGCTTTTCCACGGTTGTATAATACAGCCACGGCTGTTTGCAACGGGTTCCCTCCTATCTTTCTTTCTTTTCTTCCCCACCACCGCTTCTTTCTTCGCCCTGTATCATTGCTTCGCTTCTTTATCGATCTTTTAACGCCTCGCTTGTTTTTTGTTTAATCTTCTAACCTCTGGCGACGGCCCTAAATTGAATCCAATATATTCGTCCAGCATGGGCGTGGCGCTTTGCTTATAGCGGCGATCTCGTCGTGTCGCCGGTCCTGCAGTTCAGCCGCGCGTTTTTTAAGGGAGGCGCGGTAATTATTCTGGACCGCGGTGGTGCTCAGAATGTTGTTTATTTGAACGCGTCCGACGTTCTTGGTGTTGTTTCTTGCTGCCCGACGCTCGTGTTGCTGGTATACGCGTTGCCCCGTCTATATGGATGGCAAACACTCCTTACGGGGAACGGCCCTTAACGAACTTCTTTCTCCCTCCTCGTTCTCTTCGTCTCCAAGCCCGCACCCTCCGAAGGTGAAGGCAGCGGGACAAAACCGGCTCAGGCTTCGGCTGGGGCTCGGCTTGGCTGGGCTCGCTTCGGCTGTGTAGCCGCGAGACTGCTTCGAAAAGTGTGCGCTGGCTGCTTCAAACGAGAACCGCTCCGCGTCCGTTCCGTATCTCGGAAGCGATCTTTCTTTACTTTCGGTTTCCTTTTATTTTCTTCTTGTCCGGTGCTTCGCGGCTTCCGAATTTTTTCTTGTTTTGTCTTTCTAGTCTCTCGCTTTTTCTTGTTATGCGTCTACTTGCAGGCTTGCATGGGCCGGTCAAACAACGCAACCGCGGCAGGAGCTGCCGCAATGAGATGAGCATTCCGATCGAACTAATGACCTCCGCTTATATAGAAATGGTTCCGCCCATCCGCGGGTTTTTCGTTATCGTCATTTTTGTGTTCTCGGCACACGCCCGTCGAGCTGGCGAGGTTTGATAGAGTGTTTTGAATCTGCCGCGGAGAATCTTCCTCCTCTCTCGTTCTATGCATACCCCATCCACTTATGCTTGGTGCGTCGAAAAGACGTCATAACAGTAAAATGAAAAAAATTGCGCAGTATCCACTCGTGTCGTCTGGGTTTGTGTCTATACATTGTACACAAACAGTAGAGTCGTTTTTTTTTTTCATTTTGAATGTATAGTTTTCATAACGGAACGGTATGAGCTAAACCTTTTTATGGGCCTACCTAACTCGGTTGTGCTAATTTCGCGATATGACGAATAAGTTACAATACCAAAATATGTAGCTATACAAATTCAACTTAACAAAGCGATCAATTGATTTGTCGCTGCATGGAACTGTTGTTTTAAACTCCACGAGTCCTCTGGGTTTGGCTGACTTGTCGGCACGTCTCGACTTTAAACTGCCCACCATTCCTTTTTTTATTACGGGAACAAGATCCACAAAGATTTGCAGAGACGGATTCTAAGCAGAGCGGTAGAAGTTTTAAGGACCGACATCTTTCAGTTTGGTTGACGCCTATTTGGAAAGGGGAACCGGCAGCGCAGCTTGCTATAAACTGTTCGAATATTTAGTTACACAAGATGCAGTTACGTCTGCCTCAATGGGCCAGGCTAAACTACAAACGCACTGTGCTAGCGGCGTAGTTAAAACTCGGTGTAACGAAATTCACCAAAGCCGCAAACGATTTTGTTAAAGCTTGCGCTTGAACCGTGACAACGCTTGTTGATCACATGTGAACTGCATGCATGGGGCGTTGTTAAGTTCGTTACATCGCCTTGTCCGTAGAGACATGGGTCTTGTTAAATCGTATAGTTCGACAGTGCTTACCTGTATTGATAGTCCTGAGCCCCGACCTATTGCTTCGATTCATAAATTTTAGTGCGCGTACTCTTGGTTCTTGAGCGTTGCACTGCAAATGGCAAGCGACAGCAATGCATCAAGGCAGCGAAATAACGAGCTCTTTAAACGGATCTGTCCGACCTTTAACGCGTTTTTGAATAGCGATATTCCCTGGCACAGCGTTTAACTTTGGAGGCAGCCTCTTTCCCCTTGTGCATGCAGGGGGCCATGCAAGAGCACCTTCGCTAGTATGTTGTCTATTAAATTCTTTGTGCACTTTTATGAGCGATGCCTTCAATGCAGGAAGCAAGTCGAAGCTGTTTGGCATTCTCTTGCGAAATAAACGTCGTTAAGTTCTATGCACGGCGTCACGGAAGCTAAGAAACCTTTGGTGCGTTCTTCAACGTTCCGCCGAGACACTTTATACCCTCTTTCTTGAGACAAGAAGTGTGCGAGATTGTGAAATCGAGAAACTGGCGAGCTCCTACTTGTTGTGTAATGGGCCCACATAGGATTTCTCATTGCACGGCGCGGATCAAATGCATGCGCGCAGTGCGTGTCTGCGCTTGTGTCTGCCCTTGCTGGTTGTTCATTACTTTTTTGTTGTTGTTGTTGTTGTTTTTTCACTCTGTCCACTTGTCGTTCGTTGAGTGAAAGCGGCAAGCGAAATCGATTTCTCGAGTGTCTGCCTGCCCCATATACGTATAGTGGTGAAAACACCGCCGTGAACCAATTGTAAGCGTTGTGCCTGCATTCGTTGTCTTGGGTGTTCGATTAATGAAGTACGATAATTCGAGTGTTTGTCACAAATTGAGGAAGTGCGCTTTCTTTTTTTTGCAGTGCATAGAGAGGGCGGGGGGGGGGGGGGGGTTGACAGTGGAAGGCGACAAAGATCCCACTAGCCTTGTATGCTATTGAAGAGATAAATATTAGGAGTCACTCTGTTATACGATCCTTAAAGTATGTCTCCGAGTCCTTAGGCGGCAAAATCATTTCACGAATCATATTCAGCTATCCAGTGCTGTCTGTCGTGTTTACCAGAGAACTGATGAACTAAAGCGGCTGTTTGGGCTTGTTGGTCAGTGAACATGGTAAAAGAATGCAGCGCGAAAAAAACAAGGACGAACAGAAGTGGACAGGACAGGGCGCTGACCTGTCCTGTACACTTCTGTCCTGACCAGCGCCCTGTCCTGTCCACTTCTGTTCGTCCTTGTTTTTTTCGCGCTGCATTCTTTTACCAGAGAACTGGCATCTTCCCAATAAATCATTTGCGTATTATGTTATATGTCCTTAGTCCCCCTACAATAACGCCTCATGGGAGCTGTAGGGACTTGCAATAAATAAATAAATAAATAAATAAATAAATAAACTCCTGCTACTGGGAAAAGGGGGAGGGGATTCATAGTTCGATTTCAAAATAATGGCAGGGACAAAGGAAGACAAGCGCACAGCCCTTTTATAATCGAAGCATGAATGCCCTCGCCAACTTGCCCAATTAGCTTTCTGTGAGGAAAGGAGTGGGGAGGGTTGAATTTTGTCGACCCAGGAGGGGTCTTCCATCGAAGGCCTAAGGGCCACTTCTGACGCATGCCCATGCAGCACTAAGCAAAGGCGAGGCATAACGGAAGAGCGGTAGGGTAAGACACGGGAGCTGTCGAGGGAATCCTTGTATCGGAAGTGACGAAACACTTCTGGTGCGGGACTAAGCGGAGTCAACGCTGACGCCATGTTTGGCATGTCATTGGCGATGGCAGCCTCGCCGGCTCGCAAACCGCAACTTGAGTTGCTAGCTTCGCTAAGCTGGACCGCTGATGCACGCGCCATGAGAAGCAGTCTCTTCCCTCGAATGGAAGGCAGCGGGTGCCCTGGCCATGTTGACGTGTCCCCTGGGCATGCCGACATGCTCCATGGGCGTGCCGACGTGCTCTCTTGTTATGTCGACATGTTTCCTGGGCATGCTGACGTGTTCCGTGGGCATGCCGATACCTGTTCACAAGGTGTGCCGAAGGTTGGGACACACGTAATAACCCTGTAAAATATTTATAACCCCGAACGAACTGAATTCCAAGGGTAGGGATACTTAAGCTGGAGGAGAACTAGGGAGTGATAAGGTAAGGACGTTTTCTAGCGCAGGGCTGCTGGCGCAGCACAGTCCAAGTTGGAAATCATTGCAAGGAGCCTTTTGTCCAACGGTGGGCGTGCAGATGACGATGAGCACAAGGAGATGCGGATGAGACCGACGGCAAGGCGGCGTCTCTTTCTTGGGTTTTATCCAAGTTTCTTAGACAACTTGCCACTCCACCTAGCCGCGTGCCTGCTTTTCGGAGCATTCGCTCGCAAAGGAGGGGGATAGGCTGCGAACTCAGTTAAAAGGTGACTATATTTGCATGCCTGCGCACCCTAAAGCCCGTAGCTTCAAAATGCTTTCGTCTAGCTAGCTTGCCTGCTACATCGTCGCTTCCCGTCGTCAAGGCGTGCTGCTACGCGGCGCGTCGCACTGACGCGAGTGGGAGAGGAAGAGGCGCTGAGAGAGGGTCGGGCCGCTTGGCTCGGCGGCGTCCGATGAGGGCGTAGCGATGCCAGTCACGTCCCCCGGCAGCAGCCTGGCTCTTCTTCGCGAGGCGTCGCGGGCGGGCGGCGGCCACTCCAAGTGAACTCGGCGCGAGCTCCAGAGCGCGCGCTCGCTCGCGCGATTTTAAGTTCCTGCGCTCTGTGCCTCCGCCACACTTGTCGGCGCTCGTTTTCTTCTTCTTTCGCTGGGTGCTTTTTTTCTTTGCTTCTTCTCCTCGTTCGCAGGCAGTCATCGCCGCCGCGTATATGCACTGCAGAGCTCAACCTCACGTGAGCTCGAGACTGTATACATGGGCGAGTCGCACGGTCGCTTGAATAATATGCCGGGCCGTGCTCTTTCTTTTCTTTCCTTCTTTCTTAATTCCTTTCTTTTTCTTCCTTTTCGGCAGTGGTGCTTGTGCTTGGTGCCTTTATCGCCGTCATCGTCGCCAGCCGTGTGTGGATGGCTGGAGTGCCTCATTCGGCCGGAGTTCCAGTGTAGTTCAGAATAGTGCGACCTTTCCTTCTTCTGCATCTCTCTCTCTCGTTTCTCTTCTGTCCATCTGGTTTTATTTTTTTTAAAGATCCATTTGTATATGTGGAAGTAGTTGTTCTGGGTGCTTTCTGGCGCGTGATGCGACCCGTAAGTGGTGGTTGAGGTTGACCGGCTATTTTTTTCCAAAGCAGCAGCATGAAGAAGGATGGTCGTGCACTGTCGTCGTAGAGGGTGGGAAAAAAGGAACAAGCTTATGAACAAAGCAGGAAAGACTAAGATAGATGGTGGCGGCATTGTGGACGGCTTGCCCAAAGGAGAGGTTATGAAAAAATAAAAACTTGTTCCTTTTTCATCCCTACCGTCCCCTCGTATTTGGTGCTAGCAGTGTTTGCAGCGTTGTAGTCGCGCGCTTATTGCACGCGCGCAATGTGTGGATGGGCCCTTCCTCGGAAGGAGGGGATGTGACGATGAAACACGGACTGGAAGCAACTTAGCAGGCCCCGAAGTGCTGAAGAGAAGAAAGGACGCCAAAGATCAGAAATAGTCTGGTGCACGCATGAAAAAAAGATATTGTTTTTTAACTTATGTTTTTGTCATCTTGCACATCCGAAATGGGAAAGTACCGTCGTCAATACTACTCCTGTTTAAGGCAAGACACCATGCATGGTCCGCTAGGAGATGACGTGCAGAATACAAAACGAAACCTGCTCTTTGAACGCTTTTTTTTGCTGCTTTTTTTTCTAGTGAGCGCATTCCGTGACTATAGCAGCCTGTATTGGGGCTGGTCTGTCATTTATTCGTTCTTGTTGGGATTAGTCTGATGTTTTGTTATCCCTTGGAAGGGAAGGGAGAGGTCATGTCATTAAAGGTCACCGTGACATCCGGGGCATTAATTAAGACAGCAAGAGTTTTTTTTTTTTTCGTGCACTCCTTATCTCATTCAGAAATAGGGAGCGGTAGCCACCTTCAGCGTGTTCCACCCCCCACTACGTGTCAGCTGACCTACCTCTACATCGACCCTCTACAGCACTGGTTTAGCTCAAACGAGGCAACCTTAAAAGCCATGTTTTTAACGCGAGAGCGTTATAGTGCCCCCATGTTGGACAAAACTTTCCGGCGTCGGCGTTAGTGACCGTCTGAAGCCTCGCTGCGGCAATTGCTCCGGCCGCTCCGGCAACCATGGTCGGGACCTTGTCACGTCATCAGAGCCTCCACACCAGAGGGCGAGCAAACTGACCACCGTAGCAGACGGCAGTTAAATTAATGACTGGTCGCGAGATGTTGCTGGGGAAAAGCAACCTGTGTCGCACAAGCCCCACCGGTGGCAGCACCTGCCATTGCAGTGCAGTGGCGCATTGCCTAACCACCACTCAACTCCGCCAGCAGTGGTATATAAGGACTCCCAGGGGTCTATGAATGTAAAGTAGAGAATGACTGATTCCGCACATGTGGGCATTCATGCACTATACGCTACCGCGTCATTACCCTTGAGGCGGAGCTCAAGTTTCTCCTCTAGAATGGTGTCAGGCAGGGAGACGCGATCTCGCCAATGCTGTTCACCGCCTGTTTGCAGGCAGCCATTGGGAGGCCTGGATTTGGGACAGCTGTGAATAAGAGTTAATGGAGAATACCTAAGTAACCTGCGATTTGCTGAAGACATTGCCTTGCTGAGTCACCCAGGAGATGAACTGCAAAGCAGGATAAATGAATTAGCTGGGCAGAGAAGCAAGGTGGGGCATATAAAAATTGATATGCAGAAAACCAAAGTAATGTTCAACAGTCTCGCAAGGGAACAGCTGCTTACAATTGGTAGCGAGGTGTTGGAAGTGGTAAGGGAATACGTCTACATAGGGCAGGTAGCGACAGCTGATCCGAATCATGAGAGGGAAATAACTACAAGGATAAGAATGGCGTGGAGCGCATATGGCAGGTTCTCTCAGATCATGAATGGCAGTTTGCCAATATCCCCCAACAGAAAAGTGTACAACAGCTGTATCTTGCCGGTACTCACCTACGGGGCAGAAACGTGGAATCTAACGAAAAGAGTTCAGCTCAAGTTAAGGACAACGCAGCGAGCCATGGAAAGAAAAATTATAGGTGTAACGTTAAGAGACCGGAAGCGGGCAGAGTGGGTGAGGAAGCAAACGTGGGTTGATGACATCCTAGTCGAAGTCAAGAGGAAGAAATGGGCTTGGGCAGGGCATGTAATGCGAAGGCAAGATAGCCGCTGATGCTTAAGAGTAACGGAGTGGATTTCAATAGAAAGCAAAAGTAGCAGGGGGCGGCAGATAGTTAGGTGGGCGGATGAGATTAAGAAGTTTTCGGGGGATGGGGTGGCCGCAGCTAGCACAGAGCAAAGTTAATTGGAGAGACATGAGAGGGGCCTTTGTCCTGCAGTGGGCGTAGTCAGACTACTGCTGCTGTTGTTGTTGATGGTGATGAGCACTTTAGCAGTGACTAGCGAGTTGCTTTCTTTTCCATAAACTTTGCACAGCAGCTGACATGCGTTCTCAATTTTTTATTTCGTTAACGAATCCGTGCTTGATAGGCGTGTCCCTGAAATGTCCGGCATCAATTCTTGCGGTCAGAACTTGACGCATTCTCGATGTCAGAAAAAAAAAAATAATACTGAATGAGAAGGAAGGGAGAAGAAGAAAGCGAGTGCATAGCCATAGCGGCAGGAGGTTTCTAGGACACACGCTCTCCCGCGCCGCGTACACACAGATCAAACACACATCGACCGCGCAAGAGACGACGATGAAATTTCCTTTCTCGTCATCCTATCCGCGTGCCTTGTCGGGGCCGCGCCACTGGGTCGACTGTGCACGAAGCGAAGGGCGTTCGTCCTTGTCGAAGAATCGATTGGCAGCCAGCTGCAAAGAACGAAAATACGGCGGCGACGACTGCCGTGTATGCGTTCATCAGGAAGGCTGCACAAGGTCGGAGAAGCCGCGACCCCTTGTCAATGCGGAGAGAGTGGTTCGTGTGCTCGGGAGGCGACGTAGTAGAACAAACCGCGGCATCAGCCTTCGACTGTCATACGGTGAAAAGCGCCTCCAAGGGCGTGTACTGCCGCCGCCAGCGCCGCTTTTGCTGTAGTGCGATGCATGCTAGACATATATGCTGCTAGAAGCGTGTGCGGAGTAGCCAGGGGAAGGGTACTACACGGTCATCGCTGTTGTTTGGAACTACGCGAATCGCTAAAGTCCGTACAAAACCTTGCCTTCCAGACAAGCGCTGTGTGTGTGAGTTGTGAAAGTATGAAATGCTGTCTGTCAGCATGAAGTCCCTTGCACAAAGAGCTGATAATACGAGTGTTTTCTGGCGGGCTAGTTTGTGTGTTACGTTCATCGCTTGTGTGTGTGGCTTTTTCTCTTCCCTGTTGTTTTCCGTGCAGTTTCGAAGATGGGTGATAATGTTCAATCGATTGCATGCGGAACACTATATATGTGTTCACGAGAGTACAGAGCCTTTTGGCCTCTGTGAGAACGGCGGAGGCACAGAACCCATCATTCAAACCTGCATACCTTGCAGAGAATCATCCCTCACTGATCGGTTAGGACGTGACGAGAGGTTTTTGTTTGTTTGTTTGTTGTTTTCGCGCACGCGTTCCAAAAGCACTGCGCGCCGCAGTTCCCACTCAGTCGGTCTCCGTCTGTGGTTGTACACCGGTTGCGTTTACTTTTTTCCCCCTCTTCATCTGCATTCGGACACACTCCTCATGTTTTTTATCGGCGTGGTCCTTTCACTTTCGAATGCCCTTCGCCCCCCTCCTCTTCTTGTCCGCGCTCCCCACCTCGCCGGTCCACTTGGTGGGAGGAGATATTTCCAGGCGACACGACGCGCAGACACCCGGATGACCAGGCCTACAACACTCGGCCTTTCATCGGTCGCGGCTTGGAAAAAATACAACCGCGTATACGGCTCTCTCCCACCGCGTCCCCCTATCATCGCCAGTTGCCCCCCTCCTTCTTCGACGTTGTCTATCCGCAATTTTTGCGCTGCTAGCCACAACAGGGCGCAATCTCAACCACTACCCCCCCTCGGGCCTTCACCGTGCATGACACGGAATTCGGGCATCTCGCACACAGGGGGACAGTTTCCTCTTCCATTTGGACGAAGAGAGGCTCTCCTCACTCGGCAGATAGTAGCTCTGCGTGGCTTCATGATTTGCCCTCCCCTTGCACAGCGCAGTGCCTCTTGTGTTTTAGATGTATGGCCACTCTTCGTCGGGGCTGCCAGTAGTTTATCTAAACGCCACCTGCCTTCGACACCCTTATCGTTGCGGCCGTTCAAAACCACCCCGGAGAGAAATCGTGCAGGGGTCTAATGCGGTTCTGCCCTGTGGCGGACGTTGGGAAAGCGAGGCTATTCGGGGGCTCCACTATATATACATGCTGCATGGCCATACTGACGGCGTTATCATGCCCGAAGGGTTCACTCTGGGACCGGAGGGAGTTCTTTGCGACGCGTGCTGTAGGTTGCGACGTGGGGGCCCCGATACTTCCCGTTTTCGCTGTGCTTTGACAGGTTAGAATTGCAGCCTTGCTTGAAAGCCATATTCGTACCAACGCACTTACGCGAGCAAAATCGGGCTTGCATTTAGAACTTTGCGCGATGATTTGACGTCATAACCGGCGAATTTCCATAGGTGTGATTTTGTGCATTCTTTTTTTTTCACATTTTCGCCGCATGTATAACGACTATTTGTTGGGAAAGAATACGATCACCACCAGTAGCGAGCTTACGTCTAATCAACGAAAAAGGTAATTCCCGATGACTCCCAGTTTACCTTGTTGTGCGCTACTAGACAATAGCTGCAACCTAAGTTTATAAAGGGGGAAGAACATGGTTTGTAAGAGTGCCAAGGGGTGTGAGGGAGGGGTACACTCCCCCCGAAATCGAGCTAGCCCCCCCCCCCCACACACACACACATACATCCCCCATCCCCCCCCCCCCACGTCCGGTTTAGAAAATTACCTTAAGCACGTGCACATAATCCTAACTACGTGCCTGATATTTATATCACCCGGGTGTTGTCAGAGATGGTCGGAAGATTTTCACGCCCCAGTAGGAGTACACGACAGAAAATTACCTGTCGACTCAACAGACTTTTTGCAATGTTTTTCTTTTTGCCCATGAACTTCTACGAACAGAAATTTTTGTAGTAACTACAGAATTTTGAGTAGTTACTACAGAAATGTACTACAGACTACAGAAGAGTAATCAGAAAAAACTAGAGTACTACACAAAAATACTACAAAAAAAACGACAAAACGTTTTGTCCTATTATTCACATGATTCTGTTCTTTGTTGTTTTACTCGTCCCCCAATCATAGGTAACGCCGTTCAGTGTGTAGTCGGGATTGATATACTTGCCCGTGTGCTTTTAAAAAAAAATGTTTAGCATGTGTGAATCTTCGTTCACAACCACTCAGTATACAGATGCAGCCAAATGACGCTGAATATCGAGAGATGCAGAAACAGGTGCGTGACAAGTTAGCCCAATTCAAAAAGACGGAACCTTATGGCTGCAGCTCGCTTTTCTTAATTTATTTCTAATTTCAGTGCGTTTCGCTACTTTTATCGAGTTTTTCTCGTTTTGTTTTCTTTTTAATACTTTCCTTTCTTGGTACACGCTTGGCACTATACTGAGCCTCTGCGGAACCGCAACAGTGGTTAGCGTCTAGTTCAAGCCGACGTTATACACCCTGTATTTTATCTTTCCGTTCAACTCTGAATCCACAGCGGGGAAACGAGAGAAGAAAACAAGTCAGAAACAAAAAAAAACCGTCGGCCCAGTCTCCTTCTAGAACGCATTTTGCGCCGGATATAGTGGTGTAGTATATCGGGACACGCATGCCAGTGCGCTTCGGACCCAATTCCTCTTTTCTTTGCTGTTTCTTTTTTTCCACCATTTTTTTTTTGCTTTCGCAATGAGTGCAGTCGTCGCAGGCGTCAGCTCCTTCCATTTTACACCGTGGAATCATGTCTTGGCCGTCAACCCCTCTTTCCTTTAAGCGCGCCGCCGCCGCCGCCTTACTTTGATTACCGCTGCGTTGCATAAACCTTTTCTCCGTTCCTTGTCGCACCCGGCGCGTTGAAAAGTAAGAGATCGCTCTGTACGTGGAGGCATCCTCGGACCGACCCCGCCACGCACTGGCTGCTTGAGGAGACGAAACGAAGAAAAACCAAATCAGGTAATGGCCGATGAGTGCGGGCTGCGATAACAGGTGTATTTGAAAGGGAGGGACGGAACCCCCGGGATATCTGACTCAGTAAAGGCCGGTGGGGGGTTACTTCTCAGTTGAACTCACTTTAAGAGGAAGGCAACGCCAGTTTAGTCGCCTCAGCATCAGAGTAAGCAAAAAGAAAGAGAGAGAAAAAAATGGCGATGGAGGAGGCAGCGATGATAGCAGCGAGATTTTATTCGCATATGTAGGGAGCTTTTCTGGACTCGAGATCGCGCACGGCCGTTGCCGCCTTATAAGCGCGCGATGTGTTGCTTTTACGGCGCGTCCAATATTGCCTGCATGCATTGCGGTAGCCACGGCCAAGCTTGGCGCGTAATCGTGTTCCAGCTCTTGCGCTTATCCGTCCACCTCTCCGTTGGGCTTCTTTCTTTTCTGTTTTCACTTTTTCTGTAGCTTCCTTACGCCCTGTGGGTTGAGAGAGTATCTTATCCGTGGACTCCGCTGGTTGTCCTGAAGAAGACGTGTCACGGTTTTCTTTTGATTCCTGTTTAGCAGTTCTCATTTCCCTTTCGTTTTTCAATCCGTCGAGTCGTTCCTCCTCTACTTTTTGCATTAGCGTTTCGCCGTATGTTGAAAGCAGGGCCCGAGAAAGGATCGTCTTCTGATGGGCTATGGGGAGATGATAGGCATCCATACGTCCCCTGCTCGGTCTGTATGTGCTCGCGGTGGCTGCAGTCGGGAAACGAAGCTAATGCGATGCCGCACGACGACCGGCGGAATGGCGCCGTCGCGAAGCCTTCGCTGTGTGCGTGTGTTGTTGACCCGGTGCCGATAGCAGGAGGCTTATGACCGCGCCGGGCGTCTTGTGTGTCTTTGTTAATTGCATGCACAGGTGATGGCTTATGCTTGTCCTTTGGGGGAACCTACGTCACTTCATCCAGATACGACAATCGACAGTTGTGACCCGTATCAACAACTTCTGCCGACACCTGCCCATCAAAAGCGCATTAGAAGTCCGCTGACATTTCTGAACGGCTTCATAATTATTGTAATTATGAATTTTTCTGGCGAAAAGGCAGCCTTCGCCCAATAAAGAGCGTCATGACACAAGGTCTTAGAGACCAATTCTCCAAGCATTTCACCCCAAAAGGTTTGTTGGTGTCCAAGTTAGGCATCTTTATTCGAGTGTAATAAGCGCTTAGTGTAAAACGAAGCCATTTTCACGGACTAGGCGTTTTTAGGCGGCTTTAAAATACCTTGGGCGACACGGTGCAGGCAGATTACACTCGTAACTGGGGCACGGTTCCTGCTGTATACCCTGCTCTACTTTTGACGGAATAACCGCTCTCTGGTTAATGAAGATAATTGGTTGTGGCTGCAGCCTAGACTTTTATTTCCTTCTCTAATACACTTGTCCGCTTCGTCTCGTCGTATGCTTTTGTAACGATATAATCTACAGTTGTGTTTTAGAAACAGCAGTTTCTTTTTTTGTACCTGTCAAAATCTCAGGTTTTCTTGCGTGGACTGCACGCATGTTATCGTTAATGCGTACAACTCGAAGGAATCAGAAAGCGAACACTCAGTTATCATGCAGTCGGCGACAGCTCTCAATGTAAGAATAAGAAGCTCGCTTTTGTTTTTAAGCGGTGTTCCTCGACACGCATTCTCTCTCTACAGCTTTTCATATTCAGTGCAAAAGTAAACTTGGTACCTGAGAGTAAGCTGAGTAAATGGTTTCGTATTCTGAGCAGGTTCTCTGGTCGTATCCTCTGAAACTGTGCTCCGTGGGACAGGTTTACAAAACTGCCTTTGCTTAGGTAATTTTCCAACGGTCATTTACCGGCTGCAAGTTACTTTAAGCTCTGGCTGCTTTAGTCGAAGAACTACGTTATTAAAAGCAGGTTTGTGCACGTATCGAAGCCCCACTAACAAGACGCATGGATGCTACATGGAAGCATTCAAAAGGAACAGTATCTCTTATCGCGTCCTTCTAGCAGAGAAAAATTCATTGGTTAACAACCATGCGGCGCTGTTCCTGAAGTGAACCACAGAAGTTGCCTGAGATGAATGTTGCCCTGCGTGCCTTGCATCGTGCCTCACCTGGACGGATGTTCTTTCCTCTTGTACGCAGGTGCACGAGCTGTGCGACAACTTCTGTCAGCGGTACATCAGCTGCCTGAAGGGCAAGATGCCCATCGACCTGGTGATAGACGAGCGCGACAGCAAGCCCGGGGACCTGGGCGACAACAACAACAACCACAACAGCAGCGGCGGTGGCTCGGGGGGAGGGGGCTCCGGAGGCTCCGGAGGGGGCGGGGGTGGGGGAGGCGGCGGAGGGGGCCGCGGACACCACAACCCAGACACCACGGGCCACAACAGCACCGACAGTTCCTCCACGCCGGATCAGGTCAGTCTTCATTCACTGGGCCCTGCCTGTACCTCTTCCTCCTCTCGCTGTACAAAACAATGTCGAGTGCTTTGCACGTCCGAGACTTTCAGGATTGCTGCGATGTGGCAAGAATTATTTCGTGTACAAGGTGCCTTCTGTGGAATCATCTTACCGATATGTAGGCTGCCTCAGGTAGTGGCCACACTTTTCATGGCGCAGAAACAGTTATCCGCGATATCAGGTGTATTTTATCGCTTTCAGGCAAAGTCCATGATATGGTACACGGCGTCCAAGACAACGTCCATCGTCCGGACTTTCAAGGACTTAGCCAAATCGCTGGAAATGTTTCATAGTAACGGCAACTCCCATAAGAAGAGCTTTAGAGGACAACTGTCAGCTGGCTTGACTAGCGCACCTGGAAGTGGAAGGTTCAATTAACCCTTAACACTCTTCACACTTACCACACCACTTAACAAACCTCCGAATCAGAATCCGACCGTGATCTGCGGACAGCTTCTGACAGGTAGCAGGTGGCTGTGGTTTCTCCTCTAAGCAGAACTGGACTCCCTGCAACTTCTCTTCCGAAGCCGTATCCATACTTTAAGCAGCCCCGGCCAGTGGTTGATCTGGGTGCCGCAAGAGCTGCCTCACAGTCAGTGAGACAACCTTTGATTTTGGACCGATTTGTTATCCCGTTTTCGATACATGGAACTTTGCGACAAGGGACTGAGGGCTCCCTTGGGTGGTGGCGGTGGTGTTGGAAACGCAATGGAGGAATATTTGAGAGGATCTTGGGGCCCCAAAAGTTCGCCATTTGAAGTGGAGGCCGGAGGGGGGTGGGGGTTGGCCGCCCCCGCGTCGGTTGCTGCCACCGCAGCCACTTTTCGGCAGCGGAACACGTGCGTCGCTGACCTTGACGCGGCACCCTTCAAGGTCGACGGCGCCGTCCGGTCTGCTGCCGCCGCGGCAGGACCCCGCGTCCCTCCGTCTTTCTCCTCCTCCTCTCTGGTTCGCATTTCACGGCGACGGCAGCAGCGGCACAGACCGTGCGTGGGAAGGAGAGAGAGGGTGAGAGAGACCGGATTTTCGGCGCGTCCGTTCCCTCTACTCGCCCTCTTTTTCTCCAGAAGGAGTCGCCGGCTTCGTGTCCCGGGCCTGGCTTCTTTCTATCCGAGTCTCGCAGGGGGGACGACGCCAGCAGCGGCGGCGAATGGAAATATATAGACGGCTGGCTGCACGGCTGTCGCTGTGGGTCTATACTTGCGCGTAACTTGGTGCTTGCCGCCCTCCTCCCGCGTCGTAACTTCGGCTGTCAGCTCGCTGCCGCAGAACTCGGAAAGCAAAAGCTGGGGCCCTGGCGCGTCGATGTATCCGCAGCACACGTGTATGGCACGCCTCGGTGTCTTATTTCACTCGGATTCAGCTTACAGCCGTTCTCTTCGGGATAGATCTTTCTTTGATAGGGTGGCAGACCTCTCCTGTTTCATCAAAGTTCTCCTCCTCCTCCTGCAGAGCTCGCTATCTCAGCTCTGCTGATCCCGTACCGCATAATACATACAAGAGCCAAACGCATTCGTTGCACCCGTGCAGCTGTTTGTTCCTATTTCAACAGCACACGGCAAGCGTTCCCGAAGTCTAAAGCTTTCGTCGGACCACTTAGTCTTACTCCTGTAGAATAAGCCCGCTCTACAAACCTGATGAGGATTGTTGGTCACTGGCCAAATCAAAAGATGAAAAAAAAAGACTTTTCGGGAGCACTACGGCTCCCTTGTTCACTATAGCTAGTGAACAATTCAGATAGTGAACAAGGGAGCCGTAGTGCTCCCGAAATGTCTTTTTCATCTTTTGACTTTGGCCAGTGACCAGCAATGCTCATCACCGTGATTCCTGACCAGTCGGTATGCCTTCAAACCCTCGACTACGTCAATCATTTGCTCTGGTCCCACTCTAGAGTTTCACGAAGTACCAGCAGTCCCGACGGGCGTAACGAGAGCGCCTGAGCCATAACAGCTGCGAAGCTCTGCCTAGGCGTCATGGTTCAAAATCCTGGAAGGCAATTCACCCCAAATTAGGAGATTAGGAGGTCGCCGTGCCTGTGACACATAAATAAGCTGTCGCATGGTTGCTGACGGCGTGCATGAAATGACAGCTGCAAGGCGGCAAAATAGTTCGTGGCTTAGACTACAGACGATACCTTCGTCTCCGAGTTGTTAAAAGTAGGCCACTGGTTATGCATAGTTTTGACACAAGAGCTTTGGCACTGCTGTGGTCAAAACGCACCTTTGACCAACACTATCGAACTTAAGTACTGGCCGCGCGCACATAGGCACCATTTTAAACAATGAATACTATGCACGTGAACGCTGAGGATGAAGTTCGCACAAACATCAATCACCCGACGGTTTCAGGATGAAAACATTGCGAAATTCCTAGAGACTGTTACGGAAAATTTCAACGCCACTTTATATATATATATATATATATATATATATATATATATATATATATATATATATATATATATATATATATATATATATATATATATATATATATATATATATATATAGGTAGATAGAAGCTGTAATATTGTGGCTGATTACAAGCAAAATGCGAAATAATGGAGTCCCACGCCTGTGCAATGTGTCGGAACATTGGCACCAGGCTTAGTTTCAACATTTGTACTATGTAGATTTTGCGTGTCTTTTGAGCTGTTTGCAAGCCATATCACAGAAGACAGACGTATAGACTTGCATAGACTCACAGATTAAGAACGGCAGAATCAATATTCCACTGGTAAATTCGAGGAAGGAAGGCACCCTTTCCCTTTAATCTCTCTCCTCTACGCTGCCTCTCTATTTAGTATATGTCAGCTGCGCCAATAAGGCTGAGCGCTGTCTACCTGGCAGCAGTGATACCGCAGGCTGCGGCAGTAAAGTTCGGTTGCTTTATTACCTAGCTGGATGACGCAGTCACTAGTAAGTCCTCTCATCTGACTATTTCTTCTTGCACCATTTGTGGCACGCCAGGGGCATCGCATAACCAGGGGTTGCACTTTTGGGTTTAAACCGAAAAAAGGGGTGATAAAAATGCGCCGAATATAGTTTTTGATATGTGGTTTTAGCGGAAAATGTCAGTATTCTAGGCATGCAAGGCATAGCTAGTTGGCTGTATAGTACGAGTGCACTCAAAATTGAAGATTAATTAAATATGGAAGCCAGAGGCGCGATGAGAGGCTGGCATTGTTGGATAAGCCGCGCAGTTGTGCGATTTGAGGAATTTCTGGGCTCGCTTACACGCCTCTGCGGACCGGGAAGTGCCACCTCCACGCCGCCTGCTAAGCACTGTTCGTTCGCCATCATCACCCGCTTAGAGAAGTTATTTGGTTAAGTGTAGCTTGTCAACGTCATCTAGGACACTGATACGAAACCGTGCGTGCTCGTCATAAAAAGTATCGTATTCGGTCTACTTCGACGATTGAACCGTATTTTCATCGCTGTCATCAACGCGCACACCACGTTATGTTCCGCCCTCGAGAGTTCAACCCAGCTCGACAATCCAAAGACAACTTGGCTTGGTTTTATGGGGGTTTAACGTCCCAAAGCGACTAAGGCTATGGGGGACGTCGTAGTGGAGGGCTCCGGATAATTTCAACCGCCTGGGGTTCTTTGACGTGCACTGACATTGCACAGTATACACGGGCCTCTAGCATTTCGCCCCCATCGAAATGCGGCCATCGCGGCCGGGATTGAACCGCGTATTTCGAGTCAGCAGCCGAGCACCATAACCACTCAGCCACCGCGGAGGCCAAAGAAAAATTGGAGTAGGGCAGTTAAGCTCCGCCTTAAGGGTATGACGCGTTAGCGTTAATGGTTAATTCCCATATATATGCTCAAGGCCATTCTCTACTTTACCTTCATATATCGTCGGGAGTCCTCATACCACTCCTGGTGGAGGGCTGCAGCGGTTAAGCCATGCGCCACTGCCCTGCGATGGCAGGTGCTCTCCGCGGTGGACTCGCGCGGCCCGGGTTGCTCTTCCCGAGCGACCATTCAATAATTTAGCTGTCACCTGCCACGGCGAGCAGTTTGCTCGCAATCCAGTGGCCAGGTTGTGATGACGCCGCAAAGACACGTGACCTAGGTGGCCCATCTGCCTCCTAGGTAGCTCTCTGGGGACCACTTGCCAGAGTTATTCTCATTATTTTCCCCTCAAAACGCCGACGCTGACAACACTGACAGCGGATTTTCTGGACAAAGAAGCCTTTAAAACTCTCGCATTAAAACTTGCCAGCCTAGTTCGTAGAAGTAAGCTTCCACTTGTGTTCTTGTGTGCTGGCTGTCTCATTAAACTGCTTTACTTTTTTAATTGCGAAAGCAATCTATTCTACAAGCATGCCTGCAAGTGCAAAATTAATGGTGCATTATGTTAATTACTGGCAAACGAACTGTTCATGCTGACAGAAATGCCGAGGTAGACTCGATGTTACTTTTGACCTCGCAGAACAGCCGCATTAAATCAGAGAAAAAGAGTCAGTAATTCATTCCTTGAAAATAATAATGTGCGCCGAAAAAAAAAAAGAATCCGGAACTTGCATTCTGAAATGAAAACCAAAAAAGTCCGCCGAGTTTTCTAAAAATAAAAACCGGAAAGTTACACCCCGTACTTATCACCACGAAATAAAAGACCATTCAGCTGGAGCTGTTAGATAGGTGTTTAGCAAGGTAAAATTTGCGCTGTACTTTTGACTACCAAGTTCACAAGTCCTGTTTTACCTTCTTTACCTCCCTGAATAGTTGTGTACAACGTTGTCCGTAAGGCTATTGTTTATTTCCTGGGTCAGAGATGTGCGCGTTGCGTCATGGTGAAGTGGAAACCACTGCGGAAGTACGGTACAGCATGGATACCTACGGCACAGAGCGCTGTATCCTTTCTGTCCCAAATTCCCGCTGCGGTTTCCAGCCTCAGACCACGCACCAATTGACCAAGTGGCTTAACACCTTTGGCAGAAGAAGTAACAGTCACTTCAGGGAGACGTGACGAAGACCAACCACCAAGAACAAAGACAGGCACATAGAAACGCAGGACTGGCCCCGGTACCCTGTTTCTGTTGCCTTCTGTGTGCTTGTTTTTGCCGCGCCTTACACATTTAGACTGGCAACCCAACTAATCGAAGCGCGAGTAGTGTTCGTAGCGAAGGCGTTATTTACTCTTTAGCTACTATGTAAGCTGAGGGATAACAGCAGGCAAAACCAAGCTTTACTGCACTTGTCTCTTCACGCAACACACTATCAGGACATGCCGAACTGCCGGGGCACTCCCTGTTGTTAGCAATTCTGGGCGCTAGTATAACGTTACGACAAAAAAAAAATAAAGACGAAAAGTCGAGAAGTCAGGTGAAAGCATTCCTCCACCACCGCACACACGAGACGCCTTTTCTTTCTTTTTCTCTCGTCGATATGCCGCTCAGCGTTTCGTCTGCACTGTTGTCGGTCTGAGGCAAGCTCGAGATCGCGGCTGAATTGTCGAGGAGGCTGTCCTCTCCCAGAAAGCGCGTAGACTGCGCGAGAAACCTGCGTGCGAAGTGAGGCGCGCCCACTCCTCTATAACCGCCGGGTGGCGACTCTCTCTGCGCACTGCCCGGCGTCGCTTTCTCCGTTCATGCCGGGGTCCCGGAGACACGCCATCGTTCAATTTAAACCTGGCGCGGCTACGTCATCTTCGCTACTCGGCGAGCAATCCGGCTGGCTTTTCCCTTAGCCTAGGGGCTGTGCCACTCCCTGTCTCTGGAGGCTTTGTTGCCGCTGCTCCTTTCAGTCGAGCGTAGTAGGGCTTCAGGGCTTGCTCCGGAACCCGAGTTTCTTTTTTTTTCTTTTTCTCACGGCCACGAACAATATTTGTTTGTTTGTTTGTTTACGTCTCTGTTTACCTGATTCTCTCTCTCTTTTTCTTTTCTGAACGCCGTAAGGAGCGTGAAATCGAGGCTGTTGAACGAGGTCGCGCTTGCAAGATGTCGTCCAAGGTGATGTCGTCCTGTCTGGAACCGCCTCTCTGTGGACCACGTCGAATGCAGTTCTGCGCACTCGATTTTCATCGGCCGCGAGCTTTTTTGGCATGAAGATAATGGGTCCAGTTGTACCGATGACTGCAAGGACGCAGTGATTTCGAGCTTGCTAAGGTACGCACTAGGGAACTGAGAAGCTTAGCTCATTCTGGCAAGCAAAATTTCGGTCGAATTTCCCTTCGATTCAGATTTGATCTCGCTCAGGTTTTGGTGCTCGAGTTTAGGATGCTGCAAAGAGTGAGCGCGGCTTGAAGGAAGGTCCCCGGGCTTTTCTCCCTCTCCTAGTGTGAAGGTGCAACTGCGATATGTGAATGGCACCGTTGACCCACCCCAAAAAGAACGACCAGTTCGTACTCAAAAGCTACGGAAGGGCTTTTGGACACGAGGCCACTAATGAGTCCGAGCAGCAGGAGCTTAAATTCGAATCGAAGTAGGAAACGTGGAAGGTGCGCTGACATGTACTCACCTAATGTGATACTAGTTTGCGAGTCAGCTGTTAGTGAAATAGCGAACGTTGTGAAAGGGGGTCAAGGAGGTGATATGTGTGCAAAAGGGTCGCATACCTCTATAGGGATGAACCCATTGATTATATGACCCATCAGAGGAACTTTTACAGTACATCATGTGACCTTTCTATGTGACGGCGTCATTTCATGTGTACAACAACCTCGAGGTCAGCAGGTGACCCTGTAAAATAGAACTAACACGTTCACGGGGCATCTTGGATCTCCACGCGCTTGAACTCGGTTTTGACCTGTCAGGAATGCAGGTCCCATAACGGACAACGTGTACATCGGCGCAGTCGTTTGTACCGTGTGTGCATGAACGAGCTTTGGCAGGCGCGACGACAGCTACCAGCCTCCTCCTCCTGCCTGTGCTCGTGTACGGTTCGCCATCACTGCGATTACCATGAAAGACGCATTTCTCGGCGAGGGGATGGTGGGCGCAGCGAAGTGGTCTACCCGCGTCCCTCACCACAGAAGACGCCGCTCTACGCGGTGTACGCCTTGCAGGTGCGAGCAGTAATCGTCAGGCACCCCCCGTCCTTATTTACTTGCTTACCTTTTCTTTTTGCCTCGCTGCTTCGTTGTGTCACGTTGGTGCTCTGCTGTCTCTTTGGTCTACCTATTACGCCACCGTTTTCCACTCTCACCCGCCCCGGGCGTGCAGCCGGCCTGGTTTTGTAATTTCCAGGACACGCGCATCGTTGGTACAAATTTCGTCCTCGAGGTGTCGCTTGTTCCCCCTAGGGGGAACTCACAATGGCGGAAAAGAACTAGGAAGCAAACCAGTAAATATGCCGGACACGAGGACGGAGAAAGAAAGAGCATTAAACGACAGGCTAAAACCGGGGAAGGTAAAAATTGGATTAATTCAATCGAAAAGAAGCATAGTGTACAGCTATATCGATACTGCAAAAGGCAGGTGAGGATGGAAGCGTTCTGTCATAACGCAAGAGGCAGTGCCCTACTCTTTGAAGCTAGGTCAGGTTGTCTTAGAACGCGCAGCTACAAAAAAAAAATTAACGAATAAGGTGACACATGTGCTGTGTGTGGTAAATCTGTAGAAACAATTGTTAGACCCGCTAACCACCTGTAACCACCTCTGTCACGGAAACTGAGTTGCCCAATTGTTTAGGTCATCCTATGCTTGCCGCATGCATTCTGCAATGCAAATAGTCACCGCCTTGTTATGGCCAATCCCCCTTGTGGGTATGCGCCATTTTGTGAGGCAAACAACACCAACAACAACAATTGAACACCTCATACTCGAATGTGATGGCATCCATCCGGATGTCGATACAGGCACAGTCGTTCTTCCTGAGGCCCTAGGGTTTAGAGATAAAAATTGTCGTGTAAATAAATCTGCGGCGGAAATTTGCAAAAGCGATTGGAAGATTGGTGGCTCAAAAGCAGAGAGGTAGCATAAGGTTAAAGCTGTAGGAAAACGTATTTAAAGAAAATGACGAATCTTAATAACAATTACAACACAGTTAAACAAAAATAGAGGGAAAAAAAGCCAAGCATGGTGGCAACCGCCACCAATCCGTTTCAAAGGGTAGGCTCCTACCTTCCATTCATCCATCCATCCATGCGGCAGGCGGTAAAAGGAAGAGGCGTAAAGCGTGTTTGTTCTCGAAGTCTCTAGTAGAGAGCTCTCCCGAGAGTGTCGGAAGAACATCTCTTTTTGGGAGGGTTGGCTTCCTTTGTACGGAAGCATTTAGCCCGGGATGCAAAATTTGAAGTTCGTGTGCAGGCCATTTCCTTAGCTCCTGCTTGTAGTAACTGTAACAGCGCGCGGACTTGGTGATGATGGTACGAGGGAACCCAAGCAGACTATATCTTGTGCCTTGGTCACTCTGTATTCACCCACGTTTCAGTACTGTTACAATTATAACCATGGACTACCACTAATTCGCTGAGGTCACGTCGTCGCTGAATATTTTATTATTTGTCAGTTAACTATTACATCGAGGTATCATTTAGATCCCTATAATTTCTTTTTTCCTCTTCAAGTTCACATCACATCAATTTATTTGTCCAAATTAGACGTTTCTATGCAATTCGATGCAGAAATAGGGGTAATTTTGGTTCTTGGTTGCAGGCTCGTATCCAAGAGGGGCCTCTGACCCCTTCCGAAATGAAGCTGCCATGAGCGAGGTGCGGGGAGTCGCGGTGTACCCACCGGTGATACAATGGGCACAAAATTTTTCCCTGGCCTGGTGCTCGACTTAATTAGGGTGAAATGCTTGGGAAGTAGGTCTGCGACCCAACCTCGAGTAAACAAAAACACGTTGTGACCGGCGCTCTTTAGCCGCAGGTGCTATAAAATTCATCGTCTTCATGAAATCATGACCCCCGCTCTTGATGCAAGAAATTGAATCGGGCGCCTCCCGAAAAAAATTCTGCCTGCTCGGTTGTCAACTGAGTGTTCATATTGCTCATGCCTGTACAACCGCAGGCCATACACAGACCGCGATACGAAAAGTTCCCCGGTTTCATGCGATATCTGGGCGCCTACTCACGGGATCGCCCTCACGCGAGAACAGATTGCCGAGATAAACTTGGCCTCTTAGCAGCCCCTCGAAAGAAGCGGAGGGGAAAAAAAATAAAGCCCATTAGATGAGAAGCGGGCTGTGCAGTAGTGGGGGAAGTGCGAGCGGCGGTGGTTCCTCTTCGCCAAGCCCCCCTCCCTCTCTCTGCCTGTTCCAGCCCTTCTTGACAAGGTGCACCGTTTTGTGTGGGCCAGTTTATCGCGCGCGAGCAATTTGTCATCTCAGAACGCGCTAAATCGCCGCTCTTTTAGCGCAAACGAGCAACGCGGTGCTGTCTGTCTCGCTCCGAGCGAGCACCGCTTCTTTCCCTCGAAGTGCGCCGGTGTGCGGTTTTCTGACTCGGGAGAGCAGCTCTTCTGAGGGACTGCTTTCCGTCCCGGGAGGTGTTGAAAAAGACGCTCTTTTCGGCCTCGCCACCTACCTCGAAGCACGCATAGGTAGATTAGTGAACGAGAAAGGAAAGAGAGAAGAAGGCTCTGAAAACTAGGAGCCGCGGGCGGCACATTCGGAGCAGGGCGTTGGCTAATTAGAAGTCATTACACGCAGAAGGATCGCGCTGGCTCGTGCATGAGTGTGAGTGCGCGCGCGTCGTGGAACGCAGGGTGTGGAAAGGTGGTCGTGTCGTTGTGTGCTGTCGGCGTTCCCTTCCAGGAAGCGGCCATTTGAGTCCCGATAGGACAAGAGGTCTAGATTCTACGTGGCGGCGGCGACGACGACGGGGGGTGTAATATGGGCTTGCTCGTCGCCGTAATGGAGATAAGTATTTCGCCTCCGCTGGCGGCGTAGTTGTGGTGTGCCGGTACAGCTGGGGAGTGTGCGTGCAGGCTGGTGTAGTAGTGTAGTGTAGGCCAAGAAACAAAATAGAGAACGAGCGGAATGGAGGCGTTGTGTAGCCTTTTTATTCACGAAAATAAATCGTGAGGGGTAGATGAAGCGACCGTAGAGGATAGGAGAGGCGCCGAATATATTGTTTTGTCGTGTATGTGCTGCCCAGACCATTGAGCTGCACTCGATCGACGTCTGCTGTATGGCGTTCGAGGCAGTCAGGTTGAAGGGTTCGTTTTGTAGGTCGCTTGTAGGCGCGCTTGTTGTGTGTGTGTTACTTATGGAGAGGTAGGAAAGAGGGTGATGAGGAGGGGAAGAGAAGGGTCGTTGTTTTAACGACCGCACTCTGGACGAAATTCGGTAATGAAGAGACGACGCCTTTATGCAAATGACCGCTCTTTTCGTCTCGTGTGCTGAGCGGAATGCTTCTGTTCCTGTTTTAGGGTCCTTTTGAGAGTCAGAGCCTTTGCCGCCTTCTGCCTTCTCTTTTGTCTCGTTCTCCTTGTTTCCCGCTATCTAGGTCTGCGTCGTAAACTGCCCGCTATACCGGTCTCTAGGTTTTTTCTTCTTCCAATTTTCCCTTCCCTTTTCAGTGTCGTGGGGTGTTTAACGCGATGGCTTTTCGAGGAGTCATCGGGGGTTGCCATTTGTCGGAGTGTTATCTCTCAAGAGCTGTCTTGCTCGCCGAAATCACGTTCGCGGGGTTCCCGATTAGAAATTCGGTAGCCGACGCGAGTGCCACTTTGGGGGATCGCGATTAATTCATCTCTGAATAGTGCGTTTGTTATTTACTTTATTCTGAGGAAAACGTACCGAAGGTGCGGTAAGGACACTCGTTCAGTGCCCCGTAACAAGCCATTCATATATATATATATATATATATATATATATATATATATATAGAGAGAGAGAGAGAGAGCTATATGGTCTCAGTAGTCGGTCGGATGATCAGTGAATGACCTGTGATCGTCACGTGACATTGTAGACCTCGACGGTACGACCGAACATTGCCACGACTCCCGATGTTCAGTTCCGTACATGAGACTTTCAGTAACATGCAATCTCGGAAGTATGGGAACGCCAAATAACAGGTGCACGTGCTGAAGAACGCGGAATAAACATGCTACGAGAAGCAAACACACCTGTGCATGTACCGCATTTTGCTTTAAATTCAGTGGAACTCACTACGCGTTTCATAAGTGGCCGTAATAAAATGCAACATTATCTTTCTTTGAAATCTTCGTGACATATTTTACTTTAGTAAAATATCAAAGGCAAACTTTAAAGAAGGATGGTGATACATTTGATTTTAATGATCACTTTACTCAGTATTTATTCTCCATGTTGGGAGATTCTCTAAAACTTTAAATCAAACTTCGTGGGCACTTCCAGCCTTACTCGCAGCCTCACTGCCACACTTCCAACTAATCTAATCTTAGTTTCGTCACGGTCAGTCATAGATGCGCACACACGTTACACATGTGCTCAAACGCAACGAGTGGCGTATCTATTTCACTATCCCTTTCCGCGTGGCTTCTTCTGGGACTGTCGCTTCATCGCTTGCTGCGCAATCTTTTCCGTCGGGCACGTTTGGTCAGCTCGCTGCAGGGCACCCCCTCCTCCACCACGTGGCTCGCCAACACGGAAAACACGGCACAGTACATATGCGGGGCTCGCGACGACGTCCTTTCGTGGCCGGCTACATATCCACGTGTACAGCACCCGCCTGTATCCATCCTCCTCGGACCAGTCCGTGATCGGCGATTTCCATGACACTAATGCGCGCGCATGTCGTATCGAGGAGCATCACGTCTTCATTACCCAGTCGTCAGCCGCATACATTTATTCCTGCGCGTCTTAGTTTCCCGTGCGTCGAGTCTTTGGGATGCGTTTCTCATCTACTACCGTCGGTAGAGACCGTGGCGATGGCTAAGGGAGGGGGGTGATAAGTTGAGGGAGAAAGCGGGGGAGGGCAAGCTCGAAGAAGCAGTCATCGTACTGCTTACGAATGTAACGACTATGGCTATGATGAGTTCATCGGAAGTGACGACGCCCCTGAGTTGTAGAGCAGCATTACGTTGCCACCAACCACCCTTGCTCGGCTTTCTGTTGCTTGCTCGTGTGGATTGTTTGGTGCTTGTAGCCCGTCGCGTTATTCATTGCTGCCCTTTGATGACGAGGGTGTTCCCAAGAGAGTGCGTTGGAGAGCTCGTGCGAAGGCCCCTTCTTCGGCAGTGTCAGCGTGCTGGCGTGTCATGTATGTTAATCTATGCTAATATCGGCTTGCTCCTGCTTGTGCGAGGCGCGGCCGCTTCTGATGTTTGACTGGAGAAACCTCGGCTTAGAAGAGACGGCTTGGGTGATGACAGCGCAAAGGGTTAAGCTCAGGGATGACAGGGGAAAGGCAGGAGATAGAGGAACAAAATAAATGCAGTGGCGTGTACATCAGTCAGCGAAAGATGCTGCCGGTAACGAATAAAGGGAGAAAAAAAATACGAGGAGAGCACGGGCAAAGTGCATGTGCTCTCTACGAGTAAGGAGAAATGCGAGAAAGGACAGCTTTTAGACACAATTTGACATGATCGTGTCAAATTGTGTCTAAAATGTACCTCGAGGTACATTTGAGAGATGGAAAAAGGCTGTCTGATTGACTGATATTTAAGTTAGTTAATGTTACCGCAATGAAGTGTCGAGCAAGTAAATTGCTTTGGGCTTTCGTTTGGAATCTGTTCTAGACCTTCGGTGCTCTAGATCGGAATCTAAATTGTCAGTGTCTGCTTTCCTGTAGGGAAACAACAGCATTGTATCACTCTGTACGGCTGTCAGCAAACTTTAAATTTCGTTCTGAAGCCCGCAGCCAAGTGAAAGTGCGAACCTTAGTTTGAACTTTCTCCACTGCAGTATTTAGAAATGATGACAAATATGACAACGTCAATGATAACATCGGTATCTGTACCAAGTATAGCTTTTTTATTGACGAACATGCCTCGTGGAACTTGAATATTCATGTTTGGCGCAGAAACCAAGGCCACGTTTCACCTCTTGTGTCTAATCAAGCTGGGTGTGGGCGCCGTGTACCGTCTTTGCCAAAAGTAACAGATCAACGGAATTTGTTTGTTAGCCGTGTATCGGGACACATGAGACAGCTCGTTAGCTCTGAATTTGTGTAAGGTATAGGTAACTCTAGTAGTCACCTTTGAGGACCTTTTGGTACGTAGGCGTGCAGTCAAGGCTCCACAATATGGCTGCGAAGCAAACTCCGATGCTCGGTTAATTTTTAG
This sequence comes from Amblyomma americanum, assembly GCF_052857255.1. Taxonomy (NCBI): domain Eukaryota; kingdom Metazoa; phylum Arthropoda; class Arachnida; order Ixodida; family Ixodidae; genus Amblyomma; species Amblyomma americanum. The sequence continues at coordinate 207,850,979 of NC_135501.1, forward strand.
CAAAGGGGGTACATTACTATAGTAGGATACAACTTAAAAAAAAAAACAGCGTTGTTAACACTGGGCCACGCTCCGCGGTATACTGTATTACTCCGCCACCCAGTCACAAAAGTAAACGAAATCAGCTGTTTAATGTTTGACTTTATTAAACAAGCCAGGTATCAAAATTCTATAGCTTATAACAATTTTCCCGTGATTAGCTTATTGTTTAGGTGACGAGAGAAGTTTTAGCAACGCACTACTTTTTTGTCGTGGAGGAATCCTGTGCGCCGGTCCTGAATGTGGGCAGAGTTTCACTGCAGACTAAATTTGTATCCGACTATAGAGATCGTCACCATCACCTCCTTTACCAATTATCTGCCCTTAAAGGACTATAGACGCCTTATTTTATTGCGCGTTTTCTTCTGTCAAAAGATGCGTTGGACATTAGAATACTTGAATTACTGGGTGGTATTTGCCTACAAGCGCAAAATAATTTATAACTGAATTTCTTCTCTCATGTTGTTTCGGTTTGGTTGCATCGACCCAACGACGACTGTGACGTCAAGTTTATGTTTTGGTCACTGATCCATTAGAAAAACTGTAATATAATCGCTGATATGTAGTTTTAATGCACTGCGACATTTCATCCAGCCTCTTGTGCAAGGTAACGATAACTCTAGTCCTCAATCGCTGCTCACCGCTGCTCGGTTACTTTTGGCAAAGGGGGTACGTTAACAGAGATCGTCACCACCGCCTCCTTTCCCAATTATCTGCCCTTAAGTCTTTCTTGCGTCAACCGCCACAAACAGCTGTCGCTCTGAGCCATGTGCAGTTGTCTCTCGGATAGATGGGCGCCACATCGTACGCGGCGCCTCCTTCCGAGCTCTTCACGGTCGGGGAGATGGATCAGCTGTGTGTGTCCAAGCGAAAGGGGTGGCGTGCTCGTATCATTCATCCGGGTGCCTTCGGCGCGAATCCAAATATTGTCGCAGCGATCCCTCCGTCCGTCCTTCTCTGTGTGTGGCTGCTCTATTCGCAGGCGCCGTTCCCGGCGTCACGCGAGCGCTGCTCGTGTCACGCGGGCAGGCGCGCTCTCTTTTGTTTTCTCAGCGGATCCTTAAGTAAATCGAGGTCGTGTCGAGCTGATGACTTTGTACGGCTCGGAACTTAATTTCGGGTGTGCACAGTGCGGAGCTGTAGAGATACAAAAGTATGCGAGGTTGCTGCTGGCTGGCCGATTTCGTACCTATATGCCTGCCTACGTGGCCCTCTTATGAACTTTTCGTGGGCGTTTTTTGTGTTGGTTTTCCCGCAAATCTGCATTTGCCGGAACTTTAATTGATGAAAATAAAATATACTCTATCGAGTTGTTCACCGCAAATTGTCCTCCTGCGTTTGAATTCGTCACGTGTATGGTCGGTGTATGTAGCTTCCCATTCTATGCATACTTAGCAATCGTCGCAATAAACAGTTGAGGGAAATTCATCATCATCATCAGCCTGACTGCGCCCACTGCGGGACAAAGGCCTCTCCCACGTCTCTCCAATTAATCCTGTCCTTTGCCAGCAGCATCCACCCTATGCCTGCAAACTTAATCTCATCCGCCAACCTGACTTTCTTCCGCCCCCTGCTACGCTTTCCTTCTCTTGGAATCCACTCCGTTACCCTTAAGGACCAGCGGTTATCGTGCCTTCGCATTACATTCCCCTGCCCAAGCGCATTTCTTCCTCTTGATTTCGACTAGGATGTCATTAGCACGTGTAGCGCTTGTTCCCTCACCTAATCTGCCCGCTTCCGGGTCTCTTAACGTTACACCTAACATTTTTCCTTCCATAGCTCGCTGCGTTGTCCTTAACTTGAGCTGAACCCTTTTCGTTAGCCTCCACGTTTCTGCCGCGTTGGTGAGTACTGGTGAGACTGGTAAGGGAAATTACTGCAGTGTAATAAACACAACAAGTCGACATAGGCAGGGCATGTGATGCGTGGAATTGTGATCGCGGGCGGCCTGTTACAATGTCAGTGCAGATATCAGGGGAACGAAGGCGTTATCGGAGTCGAGAGAGAGCCAGGAGAGTGATGAGGAGATTAGGAAATTCGCTGCAACAACGTGGCCACAGGTGGAGAGTTTGTTTGTTTTTTTCCGCAGTGGATGCCCTTGCATGAAGGTGATGACGAGGGGGGCGGGGGTATTATGACGATGGTGCTAACGATATGCTCTCGGGCAATTTATTAGCGGTTGGGTCCTCCGGTGAACCAGCTTGCTGAGTAGCCGTCATTTAAGTAGCCCGGCAGCTAATGCTAAGCACCATTTTTTTCTTTTCTTTTTTGCTTGTCTCGGTCATTTTGTAGTGTTGCTCTAGAACGTTGCAAAATGCTGCATTTGTCTTTGGCTGAAGCGTAAAGATTTGAATGATACTTAGGAGAGTAGTTAAGTGAATACCGGCTTTCCGTTAGCTTTGGAACACTTACGGAGGAAAGTATTCCGGAACTTAGTACAGCCACATGTTCGTTAGTCGGAGGACACTGCTGTTTTTACAGTGACGCCTTAGCGCATGCGGACCACTAATGCGCTCATTTGCTCTCACGCTCCGATTTGTTTGTAGTTGACTGTGCACTACCACATTGTGATCTCATTTACTGTGCGATTCGTATATTTGTCGATGCACAAGCACGTCTTTTTACCTGTTCATTGCTTATTTTTAAATAAATAATCAAAATGCCCTCTTCGCCGCGTAAACGTGCTTCTTACCGAAAAGCAGAGTATAGGTTCGTGTGTCGAACATGGTATGCAAGGAGTTTTAACGACCTATACTGAGAATGCGGACGGCCTGAGGGCCTGTACTCTGCGAACAAGAGCAGCACATACTAGCCGAGCAGTGCAACAACAGCGCTTACGAAATGGTAGCGGGCACAGCGTTGTAAACAGAGTCGTTAAATTCGCGCTTGCGCGCGTAAAGATGTCTGTGTTCGCGGCGACGCAGCACGGATAATAATGCGAAGCACGGATGCATCGAAATAACACAGCTGCACGTCACCCGTATACCACGAGTCCCTTCGATGCACATGTGCATGCTGCTATCAATAAAGCTGCCACCACACAGGCACGCACGTACACACGACCGCAAAAGCTCACTCCGTACTTTGCCTCAATAAAACCGCGCAGACCTCTGCGAGCTGTAGAGAGCATGTCAGCTAATTTACGAAGCTGCCAGCACCTAGAAATAGTTCGTGCTTGGTAGGCGCCTGTTGCTTTCTTATCGTTAGCTGTATCGCTCATTCGATCGCTCTACTGGCGTCGCTGGTCTTCGCGAATCAGTCTTGCACGTGCACTGCGAGTAAAGCGGCACCCTGATTAATGTGACGCTGTAGCTGTCGCTCCGTAAACGCTGAATGATTTTTTTTTTTTCGAGACCCAGTGCATGCGCGTTGTGTATTAGGGATTTCGCTCGGAATGCACACCACTGAGGGCATATCTCCGCGTCATCCGGTAAGTGTGCGAGTGAGTGAGCTATCAAGCAGTGCCTGCTTGCTTGCGCTGTCGCCGCCTCGGCCGGCAGGAATCCACGCAGTGTTCCACTTGCCGAGCGGCGGCAATTACGCTATATGGCCGTAGGTGGCGACGTCACGTTCTCGCGCGTCGCGGTGGTTCTCCGCATGCTAATCAGCTTGGTGCCTGTCTGTGCGCAAGACGTTATCCTCCTTTTCTTTCTTTTGTTATTCTTTAAGCTCGTGGTTTTCGGTGCGTCTGGGGAGAGGTGGTGCCCCACTCGCATAGGCCCCGACGACGCGAGTGCCTCTCATCGGTCTGTGGACGCTTTCTGTGCCGCGTGGATCTGCGTGGGGGGTCCTGTTGCCAGCGGGACGACGACGCTGGGAACCGGCATCGGCACGTGGCGTTGCATGCGTAGCAGTTGTCTGGCGAAAACTGCGGTTCGCTCTTTGCTTTTGTGAGCCGAGTTCGACGTTGCAAAGTTCTGTGATTAGAAGAGGGCTGGGATCGCCGAGATATTCATTCGTGGTACCGACGCTTGATCGGCCAGTGGTATATACTTCTCGCTGGCTGGCGCTGTTAACTTTGTTCTCGCCAGCTAATTTATCAGAGGCGAAGGGACGTCTGACTGAATAAGAGGGCGCCCAGGTTTTTAAAGGAGCCGTACGATATGTTATGCTTATAAAGCTAGCGTACTATGGACCATAATTATCTGCAGAGAAAAAGCTCGTGGCCTAGGCGATACACTTGTGTGGAATACGTTCACATATCTTTCGCGAGCGATGCTGCGAGTGAAACGAGCAATTCTAGCACGCGAGCAGCTTCAGCGTGTTGAATTTCCGATACCATACCATACCATACCGTACCGCAGGGCTTAAAGTCACGGGGGATCTCGGTGGGTCTCATACTCCCCCAAACCCCCCTATACACACACACATACCAGTATTAACAAGGGATCAAGGCCCCCCTTGCTAGAGTGTAGGAAATGTATATGAATTCGAAGCAGGCAACCATTTTTTGTTCCTTTTGTCAGTGGTGCTAGTAACATTTATTTCTTCTTTACGTTTCGATAATTTCACTGTGATATTTAGTAAGAATCAATAGAATGTTTTCTAAAACCCGAGACGAACAGAAATTAAAAAAAAGTCGGCAGCACTACGCAAAGGCTGGAAGACAAAGGGAAACTCGTGCTCTCATACCACAAGTCAGTCGAGAGCTGGCCACTCAGCTCCAAGGCTACATAACAACAACAAACAACAATAACCAGCACGCTGGCAGAGCGTGGGGATCGTTTCTTTCAGGTCTGCGTCATGAACTGAGCAGAGAATGACCCGCAAAAATGATTTCTCCCCTTTATATGAAACTATATGTAAAACAGGCCGCCAGCCGCTTTCTTTCTCTCCCTCTTTATTTCCCTCTCCAGCTGTGGTCGAATCTCTACAGATGCCCTTTCGATGGAGTCGGACTTCAAGCACTGCATTACGCGTACGCTACAGCACCTTACTGTACCATACCATACCGTACCATACCATACCCATGTCATACTCACTCTCATTTAATACACATAAAAGACGGCTGACTCCCTTGAGCGGCTTCCGGCTCGAGTGAAGCTTTCATCCCTGGATGCAGTCCGTACGGATGTACACGGTGTCCGAGAAGCTCGAAATTCCGGCTTGCACGTTGTGTAATTCCTTTCGTCCTCTTTGCTCGGTTTGCGCCTTTTCCAAGCAGCGTTATTTGTGACTGTCACTCACAAAAAAATAAAATAAAAAGCTTTACGTGCTTTGGTTTGTGCTAGGACGCGCACTTATTTCTTGTTCGTTTCGTGTGCAGGAGTAAAAGATTAGGAAAGAAAAAAAAAGATATCGCTCGGAATAATCAATAGAGATGATGGGAAAGAGCGAAAAAGCGAATGAAGAAAAAAGAAACGCAGGGAAATCGCGGCATGGTCCTTGCGGAGCGAGTCTTCGCTTGAGAGCTCGCCATTCTTTTTTATTTGTTGAGGAGGGAGACCGTATGATGCTGTTTAATATATCCCGAGGCTCCGGGTCTGCTTTATACATAATGGAACGACGCTGAATTTTTCAGACAGCTCCGCAATGCCCCCTCCGTTTTTTTCCCCTTCTCCCCGAATCCCTTCAGGAGAAAGAAACCTGGTGGACGACAGACCCTTACGTGTTTTTCGCCCAGTGGAATGAACCAAATGTGTACAAGGTGCAAAGCAAAGCGTGGTCTGGAAAAGGATGAAAAATGGGCTCTCCGCGGCGCTGTATCTTATGCACCCCGTGCACTTTGGCGGTGAATCTTTGGATGGAAATCTTTTCGTGGCTGTTTTTTTCTCCGTCGATTATTTCGGGGCGGCTCTGTCTCTGCTGCAACGCCGACCGGCGCTCTGGTGCTCCAAATTCTGAGTTTCGGTTCTCGGAACTCGTGCCGGAGCTGCAACATTTTAGTGCGGCATTTACGGCGCGTTGAACTCTTGGGCTCCGTTGCGATTACGTCTGCGCGTATGCTTGCGAGGTGCTTCTTGTTCGCCGTGTCCGCGTTCACTTTTTAATTCGATTCGGCTTTATTCAGCGTATCTCGAATGATTTTAGTGCACGGACATAAGGCTCAAGGAAGGCTTTTCTAGATCCATGCCCCTGGTCATGACATACACCGACAGCAAGGAAAATTTCACAAACCCAGATTTATATATAAAAAATTACAGTGCGGCACAAGAAAGTTTCGAATTACGTTATTTTACATCAATTCATTCAAATGCGTTCTGCAGGCTATGGTTGAGTTCAGACAGGAAGGATGGGCGAAACAACGCTACACCCAGATGCATGCACATTACCCCCTAAGTTCCGCGCCCGTAAATAATCAGCGGGTAACTCAGGTAACAGCGTCGCTAGCCTACGTAGCCGTAACTCGGGCAACATTCGAGAACTACCTCCAATTTTCAGGGTTATATTTCGTATCTCACGACGATGTTCGCCTGACTATCGTGGTAACGTGCCGTGTGGACTGTGTGCATATACGAAGGCACACTGAAGTGGACATCTGTGCATACTGCACACTGTTATCAACAGTTCCCTCTTGCAACCCGCATATGTCAGTATTGCAGGTGTAATCTGTACAGGTATACTTGATTCAGCAGGCAGTGTGAAGTTGTTTGCGCAGAACTTGACTAAGAAGTTTTAGTTTATTGTGGCACTGCCTTGTATTAGTGCAAAGAGTGGCTTTTATCGCATAGAGTAATCGAAAGACTCACTGCATTTTGGCTTATTTTTAATACCAACAAAAATTCAAGGTGCCACGGGGATCTTTCATCGCGTTAGGCGTTACCGTACTGATGGCCTTTGGTTTTGGGGCTGTCGCTATTGAGCACAGTGAGATGCATGCTGATTGCAAGTAACCTTCTTTACACGCAGCTGGTTGAAGGCGTTCCGCAGACAGTAACAACATGCTGTTCATTTAACGATCCTCGCCATCAGTCAATTTGAGTTTAGTGCAGGAGAAAGGCCTCTATCATTGACCTCTACGAGGCCCTAAGATCTGGACGAATGCTTCTCGTTCACGCGGCTGCCTCTACGCGGTGTATGGCGCTCAAGATCAAAAGTCACCGCAGAAGTTTTGAATGTTTGGAACACCCCGTTGATTTCCTATGACCGCCAGAAGTCTGCAGCGCGTAGATAGAGTAGGCCACCAGTATCAATATCTTCGCCCGCCATCTGAGCGCACTCTTTGCTTTTCTATCAGCTATAGCCTATAAATGAAATTATTCCCATTGAGTTACGCGATGTTCGCTTTTGGCAGCCGACAGATGGGGCTAGTTGGCGACGTCACCTGTTGTAAAGGGTGTGGCATTGTGATGATGATCATCATCAATAACGTACCGTGAGGCGTCGTTCCGATGCATCGAGGCACCCTATTGTCCAGACTTCCTGGACGTGATTCCTCGTGTTTTCGCTAACGGTAGCCACTATTGTCCAGTAAAATTCCTTGCTCGCCGTATCATCTGGCTACCGGTCTCCCTAATTACATTTCCGCCTCTTGGTCTCCACTGTGTTCATTTAATGCGCTCTAGCATACTCTTTAACAAAGTGCTTCCGCTAAATGAGCTCCCATTCACTTTGCCCTTGGGCACTGAAACTCCTCTCTAGCTGTCTCCTGCAACGTTATCTCAAAGCTTCCGATCCCTGGCCGCACCTGTCGGCTCCCATTAAATTTCCCTCGGTCTAGACGCAGCGTATGTGCAGTGTATTACAGCGGCTGCAACAAACACGCGTATAGCGCACTAAATAATGCCCGGCTTGGAAACTCCCGTTACGAGGCCGGAGGCTGCGGCCTATGTGAATGGAGTAATTCGATTTCGACGCAAATTGCGTTTTCTTACTCCGGAAAGATGCACTCTCCGATGACAGCAGCCAAATGCGTTTAGACGTGCGCTGTTGTAGCCGCCGGTGGATTCGGAGAGTGGTCTGGGGGCGTGGTTGTACAACATCGCTCCGGGCACACGCGTGGACGTTCCAAAGTCCACCTGCGCGCTTTTCGCATCCTATTTCTTTTCACATTTTAGCTTCCTTCCCTGTTTTACCACCGCGCGTGCTCTCAGAAGCATCAGAGTGATGATATTGTATTACGAATTTTATAAGCGCTGCCCTTTCCCTAGACCTATAGAGGGAAAGGTTCATTTAACAAACCCGCAGCGCGTGGCCGCTTTGCGTCTAATTCTTTTTACTTTTTGTCTGTTATTTTATTGGCCCCTATTTCTACACAGTTTGCATTGATCTGGCCTTCTCGTTTTTGCTTATCCAGCCCAAATCGAATTAAAACGTAATGCCCGGCTTGGAGCTGTGTCCATATCTAGGTAGCGCGGTCCTCATAAGCAGACATTAAAAACTGTTACGCCCACCGGCTTACTCTGGCCTAAAAGGCTCTCTTTATATTTTCGATACTTAATGTGCTGCACCGTGTACGGCAGCAATAATAAAACGCGTTCAATACCGCATGCGGCGAGGACAGAGTTAACGGCGTTATTACGTGACTACAAGTGTGAGTCATCAGCATACAGCGCAAGTTGCTGCGTTCCTTAGCTCTTTGTTTTCAGAACCACGGCTATATAGAGACCTGTGATGGAGGTCTCCAAACCGCGCAGTTGGACTGCTTGCTGGCATACTTAGAAGGCGCTTCCAGAGGTTCTAGTGTCCATCTTTTGCGGATTACCGCCTTCTCTCCTCTCCAGCGTTTAATCCTCTCTCCCCTTTCCACAGTGTTGTGTAGCCATCAGAAATACTTCTCTCGTTAACTTCTGTTGTTTCTACTTAGCTTTCCTGTCCGGGTAGGTGTTATTCATTTTACTTCGAATAGGAAATTATGCTGGTAGCAGTTTCACCACATCTCTTATTTGCTGCTCCAAGTATCCAACCATGTCATCTTCTGCGGAATGCAAATTCTATGCTACGTGCTTGTCATATGAGTTTGTCGTGCCTCTGAGGAGGTAGCGTGGCAGCATGGTAGCTATATAACTATGATCAAAAAGTGTATAGTTTTCCCTTTTATGTGAGTACTTTTCGTGAAAGCAAGCATTAATCATAAATTAATTCGAGCTGCAATGCAGAAAAGATAATTGAAGTCGTTCTTGTGCGGAAACAGAGTTATACTGATGTATGCATTTATAAGCTTTGTTTTTGATGTCTACTTTTGCATTGGTCACGAATTGTTCATTCGCTTCTGTTTGCTGCTGCCATGCCATGTTTTGGTTTCCTGGGCCTTTGTCAAGCTGTTTTTACAGCTTTTAGCCCAGGCCACCATCCAGTTTCCCCCCCCCCAAAAAATTATTTCATTTGATATTGCTGGTAGCTTTCGTTTGCGTGAATGCTTCTTCGTGAATGCTTCTTTGTTTTGTTTTTACTATTATTCGTTATTGCAATTTTTAACTATGTTTTTTTAAGGAGTGTGACATGTTGTGTGCGCAGGGATACGGCATGGAGGACATCGAACCTGGCCCCGGAGACGACAGTGTCGTCGACGGTCACAGTCCGTACCGACGAGCAGTCGCCGGCGGTGCGTGGCAGTTCCCCAAATTCAGCAACTCGGTGAGTCCTGTTGCGAATGCATAGAGCGGACTCGGCATTTGAAAGAACACTCGGGCGTCGCTTGTTACCTCGCATGCGTGTCTCGAGCTGTGGCGAAGCAGTGGATCCAAATTACGGCGTGCTCAACCGGAAGTCACTGGCGTTCCTTCCGCCCTGTGCGCTTTGATGCATTATGACGTCATATACGACCTCGCGGTGTCCACGGTGTCTACACGACAGTACTTTGCAGTCATCCAGCTTTATATTTACTGTCAGCGCAAGAGAAAAGGAACAGCGCGGACACAGAGCGATGAAGGTGAACGACCCAGGCGCTGGCGAACAACCTGAAGCTTGTTCGAAGGTGCACAAACTGTATGTACTCTTGAGGTAATCAGCCGAGTCAACGTCAAGGGCGGTGTATGGCGCTGAATAAAATCTATAGAATTCATAAAATAGACAAAATTCAACAAGATGCCATGGTTTTTGAAACTATGGGATCAGTGACATGTTTTAAAGAGATCAGCAAGGCACCTTCGTATGTGCACCTTCAAATAAACTTCATTTGGCGCCTGTGTCCTTCACCTTCATCGTCCTGTGTCCGATCTGTTCCTTTCTGTTAGGTCGAACCAAACAAACCGCAACAGTATACGCTTGTTAACAGTCAGCGTCTTAGCTGCCTTCAATGCGTGACTTTTTTTTTTTTTTCTACCGTGCTAATTCGCCCTTCGGCATGAACTGAAGGAAAATATACAGGTTGGTTTCGCGGATGAATGCTAACAGGGCTCGATGCTGAGCCCTGTTAATGTTGAAAAGCTCGAAGCCTATGAGACAGCACTGCGGAGTTGTCAGCGATCTTCACCTCTCGTTCACTTTTCACATATTGGGGCGAGCGTCAATAACAAAAGCGCTCAGGCGTCGCTCCCGAGTGCGCACTACTGCGTCACTGTTCACGTTCACGGAGCGTTAACTCGTGACTGTCCGTATAGTGGCAGTCAGTCCATTTGCAAATGATTTTTGGTTTGTTGTTCGGTGACAGACATAGCTGGTCGCGTTTAACATGCGTATACAAAGAAGGGGGCCGAGAAAACTCGCTTGTATGCAGTCAGCGACCGACGAAGCAGATATCCTTTTTATTTCGAAGTCGGCACAAGCTCGTCGTTCTTCACGGGGCCATTAAATACCACCACACTTGGTTTTCGCTTCACCCGACAGGCTGTCAGCTAGCTCATTCGTCGATTTGATACGCGCGCTTAATCCTGCTTCGAGCTTACTTTGAAGGCTTCTCGTAACGAACACACGAAGCATTAACGCCCACCGGCGACCGCGCTGCGCTGTAATACACTTTCTGCATGTTGACCTGTTTACGCATGCATCGACGGGGCACGCGTCGCAAATCTCGTCTTCTACGAATCCCCGGTAAAGCCGGAGCAACACGCGCGCTGCCGTGTCAAAGGTGCAAGCCGCGGGTCTGTAGGAGGGCGGTCTGTCGAGTTGCGTTAATTAGACGGAAGTTCGCCTCTGCCCGCCCCGCGAAACAAGAGGCCTTCGTTAGTTGCTAATCACTCAGAGCGCCCCTCGAAAATCCTCTTAGCGAACCTCTTTCCCTCGCATGCAGGTCGCTGTTTGTTTTTCCGCCGCCAAAACACACTTCGAAGCGCGTGCTATACACTTCCAGCTATAAACGAAGGAGCTAGCCCCCCTCCCCCCTCACATGCGTGCATGCAGGGTCCGGGCCACTTCCGTGTAACGCGGGCATCCCCCGCTGTTGCCAAGATTTCCTTTCTTTACTTTGTGTGCGTAGCCCTCTCTATTGTTCCCCTTTCAACATGGCCTCAGTTTAGTTTGTGCAAGCCCGAAGCTTGCGCACAGTGCGATATTACGGACAGCTCTCGCAGGCTTTAAACAAACTGGTTCGTGCTAAGTTCTTCCGCTACTCTGTACAGGGTGCTGCTGTTTTTTTTTTTTTTTCTACAGAAGAACAATGCTGCTTAGTTCAGATGAATTCACTTAAACCGCGCACATGCAGGTCTGGCGCATATTGCTTACCGGTGCAACGTCGCCTTATCCCCTTCCGTGGCACAATGAGAGGAAGGTGAACAGTTCGGTCGAATTTTAAACAAACTGGTGCGCACATGTTTGGACGCCATACGATGAAGCAACGCTGCTGGTTCGCCTGCTCGATTCAGCGGGGGTGGCGTCTATGTTAGCGCCGCATGCACACCACCTTTGCATATGCCCGACAGCGACACGCCTCTAATCACCTTAATGGCCCCGCCGTTGTTTTCAAGCCACTTGCACGCGCTTAATTAGTCAAGTGTAGCGCCGATTGAAACTGAATTGCACCCATTTACAACTTAGTGGAAAATGCCTGAGCGGACGCGGATACAGAGGAAACGTACGCAACTCAAGGCTCTGTCCCCGACCACTGCGCTGTTTTCTAGACTGTATTACCAGCCCACCGGTGTGGCTGGGCTGTCCGTTCATTTAGAATGACGGGAACCCTGGCTGCGCTAATTTCTAATTGTTTTTCCTTTTCTTCTCTTTCCGTGACGCCGATGCCGTAGTCAGCCACTGCGGCCTCTCTCGCGCTGGCGCCTAGCCGAGTGACAGGCGCGTCGAGTGGTAAACAAAGCCGCGTTCCCCTTTCACGTCCGCTGTGGTGTTTGCTGGGTCCGGCGGCTGTATTGCGGCCGTCAAGAGGCAAGGAGGGGGGATCTTGCGCACGAAGCTCGTCCTCAGCTTGCGCAAGGCCCCCCCGACACGCGTGACAGCTAAAGAGTCCCCAGCTTATCGAAAACAATGCTCTTCTCCCCTCTGCCGCTTCTTTTGTTTTCCTTTTCCCGCTTGTCGACTATGCGCGAACGCAGGAGACGCTGGCATGGCTCAGGAAGACAAAAAGGGTTGTCTGTTATACAGGTGTCCCTTGCCGTGTTGTCGTGAGAAAGCCGCATTTGTCGGTCGTGAGGAGACTTGTCACGCTTATCAGACTGGCGCGCGAGATTGAAGTTGTAGTTCCGAAGAAAATCGGACGGCGGTTAAATGATACTGCGGAGGACATCCATCTACTGGAAACGTCAGTCCTTGGAGGGCGTCCGTCTACTCGCACACCTTCGTTTCAGTTTTCTTTAATAGGTTAATTATGACACCATGGCGGAAAAGATCTGTCCGTCCGTCCGAAGCTTTGGTTGGCAAGTGGCTAAATGGAGAGAAATAAATCTTCCTCCCCACTTTCAGGGGAGAGGAGGATGGAAAAGTGAGAGGTGGAAGAGGGGCAACTGGGGGAGAGGGTGGACGGCGTGTCGCACCGTGATTGCTGGATTGGATCGGGAGTGTTAAGCGGGAATACGACGAGTCACACAGTGTAACTAACTGGACCACGCCACCCGTTCGCACGGTCGGAACCCGCCAGTGGGTGCTCCGGCTAGGAGGAACACCAATGCTAACGCGTGCATACTCTTCCAGATCAATATTGTTGATCGGCTATACTTTTCTTGTGTCAGGTATTTGAGAGCTGCAGGCTTGACCGCCCTTCCGTGAGATCACTGTGGTCATTCTTTATTGGCATTGGCCTCGAAGGATCAATGCCCGTGGACACGTTCCGTTTGCATAACTACCTACAGTACTTTACGGTCGCGCGAATTATCCCCCTCACCCGGTGCAAGGTAGCGAACCGACCTACACCCGGTTACTCTTGTGGCCTCTTTTCTTCTTGCTGTCTTTTCTTCTTTGAGGGGTGAGGGGGAACTTAAAATTCGCTTACGGCTGGGCCCCTGTCCTTCTAGCCGTTCTTGAGCTTCTCACATTTTTTGTCTCCGTCCAGAGGGCTTAAATTTATATCCAACGTGGTTCATAACGTAACTCGCTTAAGGCAACGCCTGGAAATGCGGAGACGTAACCGGAGGCCTCTCGCGCATGCGCACTCGCAGGGGCGGTGCCAAGCAGGGCCTCTGCGCGTGCGCAGCCAACGTCCGTTGAAGCGGTATACGTCTCCGCTATGCTAATAGTCTCTCATGTCTGGATGGAAAACTTTACGGACTAGCGGCCGATGCTCTCAGCGCCCAGGCCCGCACTTGCCCTCCAACGTTTCGGCTCCGAGAGCCCTGGTCCAGCTGGGGTAATTCGACGTCTCGGATTCCCTTCGCCCCGAGCTGGGTGCAGCACTCCGTGTCGCGACCCTGCTCCCCCCCTCGGCGCCGAGGGAGGGTATGTGCAACGATCTTCTTTGGGGCGACGGCCGGAAATGGCGCCCGCTCGCGCGACACCGGAAGCCGAAACCGCGGGAACTACTTCCGGCCTTCGTCAACGCTCTCCCCTCTGTCACTTTTACTGTACTTGTGTTTTCTTGTACGCCTATGCTTCTGTTCCAAGGAATCCTCCCAGAGGTGGAGACGACCTACTGGCCCTCTTTCCGTTTTTTTCCACTCCTGTTCACGTCCGTCCTTGTTTTATGTTTCACATCCTATCCCCTTCTCTCTTTCTCAGCCGGCGTAGCGAGCGCTAGGATCGTACGCGCATTTTGAGTGCCGTGCGCGTTAGGACTTGATGGACGATCTTGTTAAAAGCCCACAGAGCGCCTCTTTGTACTACCTGCCTGAGAAGCGGCTCCAAGTAGTAACTGAAGCCGTGCTTCGTGCGGGTTGTTATGGACACCCCCAACGACTTTTACTGAACCCACTCACCGTTTGTGAGGACATCTGCTAACGATTTGGGCCCCGAGCTCTTCTGAATAGAACTGGTTTTGTAAAGAACGCTTAGCTTCAGTCAATTTATTACTGCCACTTTGTTCACGTGTGTGTAATTTCCTAATCCAGGGGCAGGTAAATGCATTCTTTCACCAGGACTCTACAGGTTTTATTCGCACAGTGCAGCTGGCATTTTTTTTTTCTGTTTGCCGCTCTTGTAGCGACTGCATACCCGTAAGACCGAAACTGATGCCACAGCAGCACCACCCAGAGCAGACACCACCATGTAGACTAAGTTGTAGCAACGCACCTGCATTAGACTAAACTTGACCGGTCTAAGGACGTCATAACCTTCGCCGCCAGTTTCAGAGGCGAGACGCTGCAGTTAAGACGACCGCGTTGTCCTTGCGCTGACATTTTAACCCGTACCGCACATCTGTTGTTGGGCCCTCCTGCTGTCCTGTCGTTCTGAGTGAAAGGGCACTCACTTAAACGTTGGCGGCAGTTTTCGCTTCTGAGAAGCAGACGCGGCAAGCTTGGTGGTCAGGGAGCAATCGTTTGTTGCGAAGCGCTCGTCTGACCTTTTGCGACGCGACCCTCAAGTGGACGCAGCGGCTTATTTTCCCGCCCTATGAACTACGGTTGCGTGCTCCGTTTGGCATCGTTTGACGGCAACAAAGCTGCTGAAGCTTCACAGTCTTACTGTGCACTCTAAAGGCTGTCACTTCGCCACGTATCACACTCTATACTTTCCCGGAAGGCGGTGGGAGTTATGGGGAATGATCTTCATCATCGTCGTTCTCGTTATAACCGTACCAGTTTGAGCCTATTGCAAGACAATGGTCCCACCCCCATCCTAGTGGAAGATGACGACAGTCTCGGCCCCTAGACATGACACAACTTTTTTGCCGTTCTGTGGTGAGGGTAGAATTTTCTGCGCTGATGCTGCGGCAGAGCAGCTCTCTCGTGACGACAGGCGGTCGTGCAGCACTATATAAATTCATGCTGTCACGATAAGAATTTATAGTTTTACGATAAGTCCCAAAATACTGCGAGGAATTTTATTGAGAGAAAGTTTTATGTTGTGCTTTTCAGCTAGGAATCACATCCAATTAGTCACGTTTTGCGTTAGTCGCTGCTACGACATTCTAACAAACATTCCGTATTGCAGCACTTTATTCCTTGGGTTATCACTCCGTACCTGTCTTATGTTTTCTGATAGTTCAATACGCCATCGGTTGCCACGAAAACCAAAATTGCGAGACCATCCTACCCGCCGCGGTGGCTCAGTGGTTAGAGCGCTCGGCTACTGATCCGGAGTTCCCGGGTTCGAACCCGGCCGCGGCGGCTGCGTTTTTATGGAGGCAAAACGCCAAGGGGCCCGTGTGCTGTGCGATGTCAGTGCACGTTAAAGACCTCCAGGTGGTCGAAATTATTCCGGGACCCTCCACTATGGCACCTCTTTCTTCCGTTTTTCTTTCACTCCCTCCTTTACTCTTCCCTTACGGCGCGGTTCAGATGTCCAACGATATATGAGACAGATACTGTGCCATTTCCTTTCCACAAAACCAATTATTATTGTTGTTATTGTATTAAACATCCTACGGCACATGAAATGAAATCCCATATATAGCAATTTCCGGTACATGGACATCTGTCGCAACTGAAAGTAGTTCTTTTGTCAAGGTTCTAACTTATAAGGCGTTCAATTATCGCGTGCTCTGCTTCTGCAGAGATTCCTGTATTTCACTTAGAACCGATAGCGAATTGCGTATATGTATACTTTGTGTGCGCGAGCGTATAAAAACCAGGTGTAAATAGGCTCGTTAGCTTTGCTTGCGTTGCGCGCTAATTACAGGAAACGTATAGAAAGGAATTATCGGTATTAACCCGGTATCACCAGCAGCTCACGAAGGCCATTTTCGCGCTGTTGTCTCCGCTCAGCATTCGTGGAGGCGTCGTAGGAAGCGCGTGTGCAATATCTCCATCCCTGCAACGAACAGG
Source organism: Amblyomma americanum (assembly GCF_052857255.1). Classification (NCBI taxonomy): domain Eukaryota; kingdom Metazoa; phylum Arthropoda; class Arachnida; order Ixodida; family Ixodidae; genus Amblyomma; species Amblyomma americanum. The sequence continues at coordinate 207,867,199 of NC_135501.1, forward strand.
CTTGAGTATAAATCTCGCCCAGGCGTAAAAATGCCAGCGCGTCGACGTAAATGAATCCCTAACTAGCGAACGCTGTCCGGTACACGGCCTTGCTCACGCGAGATCGCGCGACATTTTACGACCTTTTGACGAGGGGAAAGGGGGGTGGGGGCAGCCTCAAACAATGCTCCGGCGCCGCTGGCGTTTGGTTACAGACTGCGCGTTAAGCTGCTGCAACTACTCAGCGCCAGCGCACATCTCGTGTGCGGAGAAGAAAAGTTTTATGGAGGTCACGACTGGACGCACCCTCAAAGGGCTGGACGCACCTCAAAGCTCGCGCTGGACGCGTTTCCTCATCATGTGCGTGCGTGTGAGCGCGTGCGCGTACTCGCTTTCGTTGAAGTACTACCCATTGTTTCGCCTTTAAAAACAGAGAGGGCGCCTCTCGTCATCTGGTTACTAATCCAGAACCCACCTCTCTCCCTCCTTTTCTTTCTTCCCGCGTGGTTCGCGAGGTGCGCGTAAGCTTTTCATTCGGGTTCGCCAGCCCGCGCGCGTGTCTTCCATCTTGGCGTGCGCTCGTATATCATTAGCGGCCATTTCCTAGGCCGACAATTAAAGTCAAGCTCCTTCGCTGCTCCCTGCCTCTCCGCTCTTTGATTGCTTCCGTTCATCAGCCGTCCGGCAGTTCGGGCTACGCTTCCTTCCCCGTGACGTAGGTTGTAATAGAGCCTTTCGGCGGGTACTCGCTTCCAGGGTTTCATTTACAACGCATCGTGGTAAAGCGCGTTGGCGATTAGGGCGAGGCACGAGGTTGTTGCGTGCACTGGCGTCGGGCCGCAAAGCTTTTCCATCTAATGTGCTTTGCTAACGCGGAACGGGGCGTTCTTTTTATCGGTTCCTCATTTTCGCTTGCACTGTAATGTTTCTACACTGTTAAGTGTGACAACTTTACCTCCTGTATTTCGATAGGTTTTGTCATCTGAGCGTGATGTCAGAGTATTAGTCGAATGTATCGGAGTCATGTGGAGTTAACAGTCGTCTTTATATCCCACTTTTGCACTTATCGGTGCAAGGAGTCGGAATGCATGGAGCAGACGCATAGTAGCCGCTACTTGCGACAGCACGGCGTTGTCGTTGGCACGTTTGAGGTGTCCCAATAGAAAGCAACAAGAAAAGGCTGCCGTGTGAAGGGCTTATAATTTCGATGAGCTCGACATCCTTATTTAGGCCGCCTTGTTGATTTTCAATTTCAAGTAAGTGTAGGCACATACTATATATACAGCACAGAGAGGTGTTTTAGTGCTCCTAGTGGCTGCTTCGAGACCTAAGAAGAATATTTTGCACTCTAGCAGTGTCATTCAGCAAACAGGCCTTCAGAGAGGATTACCGGCGTGTTCTGAGCCAACCTCTTACGAAGGTCGGTCCATTGGTTGAAAGCGTGAATATTAGGATACGGGTGAGCAACATCCTCGAAACCGTGCCATCCTTTCCTCTACCCATCTGCTTACTGTCCTGGTCGCGGAGCTCCAAATGGCCGGAGGGTGCAGATGAAAGTTCTCTGCGTCCTGACCTGACGGGCTTCAGGACTGCCGCAAAATTGTTTGCCTATCAGCTTAGCACAAAAACCCTGTCATGATAGCAGGCTGTCAAGAGAGAGAGAACGAAAGTAAACTTTTATTGCACAAAAGGAGACCAGAGCGGAATGTGGATCGGGCCCTCAGTCCAGGATTCCAGTAGCTTCCACCGACGCTTTGGCGATGGCGACTAGCGCCTTCCTGGTCTTCCAGGGTGCCGCTGGCCTTCCACCTCCGACTGCTCCAGCGCCGCGTTGGGCGACTTTAAGTGTTTCTGTTTAGCTGTGCATGTTCATGTGCAAGGCTTTCAAGGAATAGGAGGTGGAAAAACTTTATTAAAGTGAAGGGGGGTTGTTCGAGCTTATGGGTGGGGTCCTTATTCTAGGGCTGCAGTGGCTCGAGCTGTACTGCGGACCTGTTGTGTGAGGGCCCGTTGGTCCCCCAGGTTATCGCTGGTCAGCAGCGCCGTTTTCCGTCTGCAAATTGTTGGTTTGGCCCCACATCCCCACGAAATGTGGAAGTGTGTAGGGCGGGCCTGGCACCAGGGGCATGTGTCGGTGTATAATGTTGGGTGCATGAGATGCAGACTACAGACGAACACATTTCCAAACCTCAATGGCTCCCAGCTATAGGCTTTACGATGATGTCGTTGTCTCCATGCAGCAAGTGTTCGGGGCGTGAGAGATATTCGCGCCACCTAGGAGTGCTAGTACGACATACAGACAGGCGGCGCTTATGAATCTAGTACGGTCTAGTGGTTAGCTTCAGTTGTCCATACGTCGTGCGGCGATAGGCAGAACTCAGTGCATGATACCAATCAGTGTACCGTTCTTTCTTCCTTATTTTCCTGCCTGGTGGGATACTTGCTGATCGCACACAAATGTGGCGATAGGCATTAATGTGTACAGTTTTCAAGACGGCCATCGCGCGTGTGGAATTGTTGCGTCATCGTTGTCGCCAGTGAAAAAACCACCGGCTCCGTTGTCGTCTCCTTACGACGTTACTCAGTTCCGGCATCGTTGGTCACGACTGGCGTCGGCGTCACTTGGCGTCGAGATGCAACCGAGTCGCCGCGCGCGCTGTCGAGCGGGATATAATTTGTTGCCATGGAGAAGGCATGCTCGTGCACATCGCGTGGGCTTCCTCTTAGCAGTCTCTCTCTCCCTCATTAACTGTCACGCGTTACGCTCCGTCTTTTTCGCTCCTCTGCGCGCGACGCGAAACAAATAAAAGGCGCACATGCGACGTCACGGGCTTGCGCGAGGGAGCTGACAGTGACGAGCCACGGAGACGCGGGCTGCGACGAGGAGCAGCCCGGGAAGCAATTACGCCGAATGGGCCTCTCGGCACATCTTGCGTAAGTCTATTAAAAGACGCGCGCCGGGGGAGGTTGCGCTGCCGCCGGGACGCTGCTGCTGCTGCTGGCGCCAAGGGTTCTCGAGGAGCTGGCGCGCGCACAACGCTCGAACACGCGCTTCTGAAGGCACGCTTCCCTGTTCGCTGGTGTCATGCTCGTGCACCCGGTGATGAAATTCCCTGGGGGAAGGAAGCACTTCCAAGAGCTCTCGAAACTCGTCCTAGGCCCCTTCGTTCAGTGTTTTTCTTCGCCCAGATTAGTCGAAATAACGCTTACCTGCGTTAGCACCTTCTCCAGCGGAACAGGCAGTCATGCGAACATGGTGTTTCGAGACGGGTTTTTCTTGTGCCCTCGCTTCTGGAGCCCCGTCTTGATCATGGTTGCTGCAGGATGGTATGGTTTGCACGGCGCCTTTGCCGCTAGCCTTGCCTTTTTGTGTCCCATTTGGCTAGCTCTGTACTCAGCCGCGCAAGCGGTCTAATCATTCTAGTCCACATACACAGTAACCTCACGCATATCACCGTACAGACCGCTTCCCCCCCAGAACGTACACAAAACACGGCACGGTGTTTTGTGTATCTTCCGGGACTGCCTCTAAATTCGACCAACACATCCGGACCGCACTTGCACCGTATTTGGTAAAATGTTTAGGGGAATCCCACAAGGTGGAGTATATTTGTAATTAGGGAGTAATAACTTATTGGCATCCACCCATGTCAAAGAGTAAGTACTCCCTTATTACTCGCACCGTACCTGAGTGCGCTGAAGAGCAGCGCGGCTGGCGAGGCTCCGCTGGCGCTAGTCGTGTGCTTAGACCTGCATGTCAGCCTTGTGTACCGGCTTGGAGGGAGCTGCGCAGAGGACTTCGTAAGTTGAGGCCCTTATTGTTTATAGAGGTCTTTCATCATCAGCGTATAGTAGTCTAGCCTACGGTCAGAGGGCTTGCGTAATGTACGGCGCGTGTGCGCAAATCCAGTTCAAAGAGAGACGCCGCGCCAGTTATGCGCGTACGACGCTCGTATACGTCCATCCACTTTTGTCGCCGGACAGTCCGCGGAGGACGTGTTTTGTGTGCAGAGGGGCTGTTCTATTGTTTGGAGTGCAGAGGAGAAATTATCTTGCCTAGATTGCGCGAAACGACTGCCGCCGGTTGAGGTGGGGCGGCTAATCGGGGGCAAGGTTGCTCGTTTTCGACGCGCCCGAATCTACTCAGCACCAGCGTCTGCCTCCCAAGGTGACTGTCCAGCTTCAGACAGGTTAAACGGCGTGCATTTTCCGTTGTAATCGGAGACCCACGGAGTAAGGGTACAGGGTTACGAGCACCGATCTTTTCATTCAATCCATACTGGCCAGCCGCCGCGGTGGCTCAGTGGTTATGGCGCTAGGCTGCTGACCCGAAGGACGCGGGTTCGATCCCGGCCGCGGCGGTCGAATTTCTATGGGGGCGAAAATCTTGAGGCCCGTGTACTGGGCTATGCCGGTGCACGTTAAAGAACCCCAAGTGGTGGAAATTTCCGGAGCCCTTCACTACGGCGTCCCTCATAGCCTGAGTCGTTTTGGGACGTTAAACCACCATAAACAAATTCATAGTGACCACGAGTGAAAAAGACTCAAAAGACCATTACGATAGTCGATTATGCGTTATTACAGGCAGCTGTTGTGGGTGCTTTCTACGACTGAATGAAGAAGCTATTACGCGGTCTTATATGTACCCTTGACGATGACATCACGAATTATGAGCACCAATAAGATTCGTCGGAGATGTCCTATGAGTGACGACGTCACGATTCTGATTTTTAATCGGAAGCGTTTTGATGAATCACGTGATCGATCCATGGTTACGAATGATTACGTGACCTGGCTACACTACCACCGATGCCGGCCAACCGGCAAACGAGTCATTAGCGTTTGCGCTTTACCACTTACAGCAGCGCTGTAAAAAGACAGGTTCATTACTGTTATTGTGATCGTTGCGGTTAGATGATACGTGGTCAAGTATGGTGCAGCAATGTAGGCTATTTTCTTACGATCCGGTGAACACCCAGAAAACCGCGGTTTAATAACCACACTGCATTCATTAAAACCGCAAGTGTATGCTGTTAATTTCTTCTAGTGAAAGCTCTGTCGTGACCTTGTAGTATTCCATAAAGCCGGGTTTACATAGCCGTAGGTGGAAGGAGGCATTTCTTATGATCCATCCATGCCAATACAGCAAATATACATTGACGGAGTTTGTTTCACCGACAACATTGAAGACCAATATACAGCTGGGATTGGTAACAGTAATGAGCGCCAGCGTCTTAGCAAGCGTACACCGGATACATGCCGGGATAGGCAGGAGCATAGATTGTATTTGTATACATGCTGTCCAGGTGGGCTCGGAAGAAGAGTAAGATGAAGAACGCGAAGATTGGACGGGCTTAACTCCAGATGTAGGGGATGTCAGGACGGCGCGAAAGGAACAAGGACAAGAGAGGCACAAGAACAGGTGTTCTTGTTCCTCTCTTGTCCTTGTTCCTTTCGCGCCGTCCTGACATCAACTACAGCTACGAACCAACAAGCCAAACCAAAGTACTTCTCCAGAACTCCAGAAGAAGCACAAGCAGAGAGAAGGCGCATCACTCATTGATTCCTACAGTTCAGCCTAGTCCAGCAGCCACATGGATTAGCCTGCAAGTCTTCTATATACAGTTAAGGAGCGAAGCATATTCACCGAGCCTCTCTGTACAAGCACAGCTTTAGACACGTCTTCCGCTCATCGCGTTTCTCCGGTGCACTCAAATGAGCATTCAGCATCGCCACTCTGTTCATCGACAACGTCCATTACACGGCCGTCGCATCTCCCATTCCCCCGGGGCGGCTCTTGTTCATCTATGCATCCGCCGGAGTCATTCAGCGCCGCTGGCGAGGGCTCAACAGAGGACGTGGCTCTTCTATGCATGGCGCAACAAAGCGCACGCACGCACACAGAGGGATCCCCCCTCGGCACGTCCAACCGCGGTGCTGCTCCCTCGACGTTTCGAATGCCCATTGACATTTCCACGAGGGTGATTGCCCAATCGGCGTGTAAACAGGATTACGCGATCCCGCTCGGCGCCGAGTGTCTTCTTCCTTGTACGCTCCCTTTTTCCTCCCTTCTCCCGCCTTCCCTTCTCTCTTTTTTTCCCAATTCCTTTTTTTTTTCTTTTTGGTGCTGGTCTCTCTCGTCTATCGTTGTCCCTTCCTAAGCGTAGCGAGGAGAGAGTTTGTCTGGCGTCGCGCATTCATCGCTTGACGTGCGGTAAGCGCGGGTTGGTGTTCCCGCACTTTTAGTTTTTTTAATGCGCCTATTTCTGTAAAGAGATCCCTCGAACTTATTTCAGTTTCAATCTCTAGCGTTTGTCCTTGCCTTTCCTTGTGCTATGTACTGTATAGCATGCTCGGATGAAGCTGCTGGTAGCTCCGGTCGGTCTTGCAACTGTACCATCCATCTGTTTTTTTCTTTCTTACTACTCGCAAAACTAAGAGTTTAAGTAAAGTAAGAAGTTGTACTGGACTCGTTGTGCTTGTAACTTCGCGTTGTGGGTTGCAGCTAGGGCATAGCAATGTTAAAAATTGTCGAATAGTCAGTCGAATATCCTCCTAAACGATTCGCTGAACTGATCGGATACAGAGAGTGGTTAAGATTATTAGGAACTATTCGAATATTTTCCTCTACTTTTCGAATAACTGAAACGAAAAATAACAGAGCAGAGAAGCCATGAACCCTTCAAAGCGCCTCTTGCGTAGTGATTGCAAGCGTCAGGCAAAGGTTTAAGACGAAGCACTCAGTAGACTCACGTACTTCACTTTCTAGCTGGCTTGTGAATTCCTTGTACCCGGCAACTGCACTGTTTTCTTCCATTAGTTTCCGGCCCACTGGCATCCGTGAATTAGCTTGGTAGATCAGAACAGCGGTTTCATCAGATTTATACCTAGCATGTGGTCAAAAACCACTGGACTTTAAAAGCCTTCAAATTCTGCTGTTCAATCAGCGAAGTCGTGACGAGGCGTGGATAGATCACTTGATCCGCTGTTCTTTGTTTCCCATTGCCATGGCGTGTTATTTGCGGACTTGATTTATACCGTTACATCTAGATATTTCGTTTTGTTGCACGAATACTGAATCGGTTTAACGACCCCCTATACATGTCTTAATGGCAGTCTTCTGATTGCGTAATGCGTGACGAACGTGAGAACTGGTGCAGAGCTCCAATTCCCACAGAGTTCGTCCCAGTAGGCTAAATTATTCCCATCTACAATTTTTCGTAACGGCTGCGACAGTGGCGTGCCGCTCTATTGTTTGCGCCACTTGCCGGTCCCAAGCCCTATCACCCTCCGTTCCATCCCCATTAGGAACGAGAAGCGGCCCCTCGATTGCTAGCTCGCTTCCCTTGTGTTGCTGTGGATTAGGAGAGGAGACTTTGGGCGAAGCAAGGTAGGGGGAGGCAGTGACGAAACGGAGCGGGGCAATGTCGAGTGGAAAAGCATTAAAATACTACGAAAGCAACTCAAAGGAATTGGGGTGGAAAAGAGGCACCGGCTGACGTCGTTTAAGGCTGGTGTCGCGAGCGGCCACCAGCCTCCTCCCTTCTTCCCCCATGTGCGAATTAAGCGTGGATTGCGTTGGATTAGACGCCGGATTAGGGGCGGCGGGCGAGCTATACAGAGCTGCGGTCGAGTCGGCGGTAGCGCGCCATCCGCCGCGTTCTCCCTTTCCGCTCCCCGTTCCTTTCTTACTCGACTACTTATTTCTACCGCCACGTCCCACCCTGCTCTGGTTTCCCCGCTAGTCCCGCCAAGTATAGGGATTAGCGGAGGCTGTGTTGAGGGCGTATGACATTCACGCCAGCGCCTCCGGGGCCAGTCCCGGGGTGAGAAGTGCGTCTTTTTTTCCCCCTCTCTCGTGGCTGATGTTGACGGATCGCTCGCCTCGCGGCCGAGCGGGCACGCGCTACTCGCATGGTCCCACATGGTGCGAAAGCGTTTGCTGAGCCCGTGCGCAGAGAGCTCTCGGCGTCATTTTCGCGGTGGCATTAGTGGTTCTCCCCGTAAGCTGTAGCTTTCCATTCTTATTTTCCTCCTCTCCCCTCCTCCTCATCCTCCTCCTCCTCCGATTTTCGGACTGGATGCAAGTGTGGAAAACTGCGTGCTGGCACGGGTGAGATTTCTTGCGATGCGTTGTCTTCGATTTGCGACAAACTTTACAAGCTGTATACATGCGTACTGCGATGGAGGTGCTTTTTTAACGCGATAGCATTACTTGGGTCCCGTTCAGCGTAAGCCCCAACGTTATCGTCGTCGGCGGAGTGAGCGAAAAATCCCCAGAGAAACAACCTAGGTAGGTCACCTAGGTCATGTGACCTTGTGGCGTCATCACAACCTGCCCACCGTGGCAGTTAAATAAATGGTTGCTCGCGATCCTACAAGCCTCGCTGATGATGATGATGGTTATTTATCGGCCTGACCCTTTAAACGGGTGGACATGCACTATCTATCCCGGCCAGTCACCCCTAATTTTTTTTCTTGGCTGCCGACCATCTAACGAAAGCGCTAGCCCTGTTTACATGAACCCGACAGGACCGGGTAGAGTCAGCGTCGGGGTAGGTGACTCGCCCCTGACTCGATGCTCTCTGCAGAGAACAAAACAATTGGTATGGGTGCCCTGACACCAGGGAACAATAGAAGGGAACGAGGCTGCTCACACAGCTCCCCGAGCTGCCCTGAGTTCCGCTGAATTCCCAGACTCTGTCGGGACTCTTGTACCGAATCCGCTTACCGCATATGCGGACATCACAACATATCTGCGCCTCAGTAGGCAGACGTTCCCAGAGCCCGCCAAGGGCCTGTATAGAACTGAGCAACGACACCTTACAAGGCTGCAAACCGGGTCGTTTCTAAGCCCTGCGATTCTAAAACACATAGACCCGACTTTTTCGGGGTACTGTTAATTATGTGAGATGTGGGCAGACTCATATCATATGGTATGGACCTGCGAGAAAAATCCGCAAATAGAGAGAGTAAATCAGCCGACGAGAGAGGGCTGGGAGGCGACCTTGTCCGGCTGCTTGGACCTGGAGTCCCAGAGGGCTCTGGTCCAAAGAGCGCGGGCAGCGGCTACCGCCAATGGTGTCCCGGAATGAGGACTACCACCCAGGCAAGGGAGTGGTGAAACCCTCCACTCTCCTCTAAAACCCGCCTCAGTGCATCCAATAAAGTTTTACCACCACCACCCCTGACTCGCCCCGATTGGTGTCTACACGAACTCCCTTCAAGCGCGTATAGGGTTCCTCGATGCCAGCGCGTACGTATCGCAGCGGCGCCTAGCGTAGAGGTTCGCAGTTATTGTGCAAGCTTCCGGTTCCTGTTTTTGGTCCGCGGGTTCACGCGCTTTCGCAATGGCCGTGTCGTCCGCTGTTTTGATCATAATGCTCACTCTCCATCAGCTTTATTTCATGACCATTTTGATGTCATGGATAAGCGTTCATAATGGGCTGCTCTCTGCCGTGGTGGTTCATTACCGAGCTCGTTGCCCTGGAGTAAATAGCGCGGGGACTGACGGCGGCTGCCATTTTGGTCGACTGATCACATGACCGAAATCTTTCCCAGAGTTCTCTGTTACCCGACTCCCTGACCCAACTTCGTTTACATGGTTTTTGGAAAGGCGGGTCAGGCGAGTTAACTCGACCCGCTCTGCCGCTTATTTTACTCTGTCCGACAGCGTTTACATGAACCCGACAAGCAAACTCGCTCGACTCCATCGAGATCGTGTAGACAGGGCTACGACATCGGTGAAAATGAAACTCGGTGCCCGACGCGCACGCATCTGAGTTCAGGAGACGATGCGAGCGAGCAGATGCTCGAGAAGGGGGAACCCTCCCTCCTCGAAGTCCGAGAGAGAGGGAGACGGCTGTGGCCTTCCCGCTAATGGGGACACCGGGCGTTCTCTTACACGTGCAGAAAAACCTCCCCGTTGGGCAAACGAGCAGCGTCGTCTCCTCTTTGCTCCCGCTTTGGTTTTCCTGTTTTTCGCCACCGTCCTTGTATTCCGTAGTCTTTTCCTTTCTCTCGCTTCTTTCTTTGTTTTTTTCTTTTTAGATGGGGGACGGGGGTGACGAGGTTCCAGTTCGTCACAGCCATCCCTCCCTCTGCGTGTGCTACGAGATCCCTCGAAAACGTCCCGCGTCGGCATCCTGTCGTGTCGTGTCTCTTTTTTTTTTCTCACAAGATTCTGAGAAACTGGCCTCCCGTCCCGTTCCTCGTCTCTGTTCTGCACTTCGGCTTCTTCCTTCTTTGCGACCGGCCGGTGACCCCCCCCCCCCCCCCTTTTTTTTTTCTTTGTCGGCTAACCAGCGCCGAGGTATCTGTTTTCTCCCGTATTACTTTTTTCCTTTACGAGTCTTCCCGAGTTTGTTTGGGTTTGTCCGCCCAGTGCCTTCATCTCAGGCGACACTGCCTCCCCTCGTGGCAGAGGCAGACAACACGTCGTTCGTCTTTATCTCTCCTCGACTCTGTTCTCTCTTCCAACTTTTGACTGCACTTTTTGAGCGCTTGTGTCGCGCGAGGGTGAAGGAAGAAGACGGAGCAAGGCAACCCCTGGTGCGAACTTTCTAACAGGCGCGAAGAGAAGCGGAAGGCCGCCTCGAGGGTACGGGAAGAAGGGGGGGGGAGGAGGTTGGTTACGGTTCTGCTGAGGGCACTGCCGGGCGCTTGCTCCGGGGGTCTTCGTCGGTGTGGAATCTGTCTTTAGCAGCGCCTCCCCCCGTCGTCGCTTGCTTGCTTCAGCACTGCTGCTGCTGCCTGGGTGCCCTTCCCGTTCTATTCCCCTCCCTTCTACTCTCCGTTTGGCATCAGCGCCAGAACCACCAACTCACCCGGCTTGAGGCTTTCAAGTTCTTTCTTTCCTTCTTTTTTTTTTTTTGGGGGGGGGGGGGGGGTTGAGCAAAATTCCTTTCCTCTTGCCTTTGCTTTATACCTTCTCTCATTTTTCTACCCTCCGCATTTCACGGCCTAGCTACGACTTGTGGGGGAGGGCGGCTACCGCGGCGAGTATCCCTTAGCTGTGCTCAGCCCTTCTCGTCTTTGTGCCGGAAGAGGGGTTCCCTGACGTGGACCTTTCGAGAACGGTGGGCTGCCGCTCAAAGGATGCTGCTCACCGTTTGCCTCATGGTCCTAGCTTACCGCGGTAGTATTCTTTTCCCCTTGCGCCCCCTCCCCCCTTTTTTTACTTGGTCGACGCCACTTAAGGCGGGTTCACATTGGCGAGCCGCGAGCGTCGCGCGACCGATTTCGGGCAATTAGTTACGGTTTCCGAAGCACTAGGGAAGCGGGGAAGGAGCGTAAGAAGTCGATTTAAACCTGTACCGCGACCTCTGCGACTCGCCAGTGTGAACCCACCTTTACTCCTAGTGGCTTTTCCCCAGTCAAGGTATCCTGCAGCCCTGTCACGGAACAACAAACTGTCAGTGATGCATTTAAAGGAGGAACACAAGTGGAGCCACTGCTCTTGCGTAGCTGGCATCCGGTAGACCAGTGTGCATACCTCTACGCTATGCTAAAAGCCCCTAGTAAGACATCGAAGAGTAGCGTACAGTGAAAACCAGTGTTTCAAGCGCGACAGCAGTTTCGGTGTGAATACGAAAGGCAGCGATAACAGAGGCGGCACAATGGAGGGCTCGACCGGTTCGCTTAGACAGTGAAATAAATGATCGCGGCCAGCGCGAGCTAGAATAAACTAAAGGCTCTTGTTTTACAGTAGAAACGACTCAGTAAATGATTATGATGATTAGAGGTGGAGAACGTGGCGCAGCAAGCGCCTTCTGTGTGCTGAGAGCATTAGTTGATGGCAGTCATTTTCCTCCCATATCCTGCATGAGAGAAGACATGCGGTACTTCGCAACGCAAAAAAAGAACAAAAATAATAAATCAGTGACTCTGACGGCCCAGCGTTTCACATCCAGGTCGCCGCACTTTCTTCCCTTCCTTTCGCACAGTACTGCCGGAAGGGGAGCCGTGCAGTTAAACTGTCGGTGGGAAACTGATTCCTTCACAAGCTGAAAGCTCCTCCGTGCTAGCTTAATCAATCTCACCGAAGAGCATGCCTCCCGTTCGCTGCCCTCCTGATGTCTACTTCGTTCCCTGGTGCGGGCATAATGGTATACCGTTGGGCAGTTTTTTTTTTCTCTAACCCTTCTCACTTTAGCTTACCTCCTGTGGTAGAGTGGATAACTATAATGCTCGTACGTCAACTGAGTCCAGCTTGGAGATCGTCCTGCGAGAGTAGTGGAGTGCTGAGTCCCAGGGATTTGTACTAGAGGTGTCACTTTCGTTTCTCTATAGCCACCGACTGTACCGTGATTGAGATTCACGACGACTGCCTCTTAGCTCATTCAGAGTAATTAAAACCAACACAAAGATGTGTACTGAAGGTCCGCCAGAAGTTCTTGGTTCTTGAGGGTGAACCCGAAGTGTGCATAGATGGAACCACCAACGCCTGCAGTGGTAACCTGGCGCTGCGTCGTCATAAATTTCGTTCTGTTCCTCATAGGAAAGCCGCTTTGTCGCTAGGCTTGGTCGCTGGCCAATAAAGCACTTTGAGAGCTCTTTTAATTTATGTGAGCGGTATTAGTGGAGTCATCATCATCATCATAATTTTTTGAACACTTAAGGACCTTTTGCAGGGTTTTACATAGAGGGGGGGGGGGGGGGTACATCGAACAATGCGTGGAACACAAAGTCAAAGAAGTTAAAACAAAAAATTAAAATCCAGTAGAACAGTTGAAATACACAATGAGTATAATAAGTACACCATCAATACAATAAAATGACAATGCAGTTAAAACATCTTCAAACAATGAAGTCACCAGCGGCAACATGCAGATTTAAACTGTTTGCAGCCGCATCTCAAAATCAGCAGGCTTTTGATATTTCTTCGTCCCAACACTGATGAACCACATCCAAGTCCACTTGCCATGCAGCTAATTTAGTCACTAACGACCACGTGACGGAGTGCTCAAACTATAAGCTGAAGTTGTGAAGGGATCGAATTCGACACCATGGTGCTCTCTACACTCTCACAACCACATCATTCGCCTTTGTTTTCCACGCCTCTTCCCCCCATTGCAGTGCAGTGTGAGACCTCTTTTCCTCCTTTCTCTCTCTCTCGGTCTCCCCATCGTCCTGACCCTAGTACAGGGAATGACTGAATGTTTTTTCTCACAGGAAACCGGAGACCACCCCGAGTTGCATGCATGTGGGCTTTTTGTGTTGCTTCATTGAGCAGCGTTTTGCTCGCACTCCGAGCACTCGGGGTTGCGGGTTTCGTTCCGAGCCTTCCATGCCGCAGTGTAAGGACTCTCTCTCTCTGCCACAGCGGTGGACCCCTCCATACCCAGATATAGACGACGCACATGCTGGTGCTTTGCCCGCGTAGGGTGCGACCCTCGTCTCCAACTTGTGCCCTCATCTGTGCCCGCTCCAGACATCCCCTGCACAGCCCCATTTCCCCCTCCCTTCTTCCGCCTAACCATCCTACTCGTCCTGTCCTCTCCTCCTCCCGTGGTGGCCGGCCTTCTCGCGCGATGAACGGACGTGCCCCGTTTCTGTCGAGGACGTCAGGAAGAAGGCGAGCACACCACGGACGAGTGCGTGGGCTGCCCACAGGAAGGAACCGAATTTAGCCTTCGCCATGCTGCGACCCGCCGCCTCGTCTCCAAGCCGTCGAGGAGGAGGAGTGGGAGACGGAGAACTAGTTACAGCCCGACGCACTGGCAGGGGCGATCTTGAGGCGTGCCGTATAGCAGCATCCCCTGGGAGCGAATTTTCGGGGGTAATCTTTTTTTTTTTTTTGCTCTGGCTCCTTCAGTGCGCTGGCAACAAAATACGCGGGCATTAACATGCACGTTGACGAGCTGCTCGGTCTTGTTCTTTCACGAATGAGCACGAGTCACCTTGTCGCCGCATCTGCACGCTTTCGAAACGTTGTGATCCATGTATTGGTAGTTTGCTACCTACGGTAGTGGTCGGATACATTGTTGTTCGGCGGGAGGTCACCCTCTCAAAGTGAGCAAATTGACGCCGTCCTCAAATTTTGTTCACAACATAGAACACTACATGGCCAAACTGCGAGGCTGTTCACACTTCGGAGTGAAGGCCCCAATACTGCGGATATACCGCTAAAAAAAAAAAGAAATAACGATGGTTCTGCCGGTATACAAAAGCGCACACACAGCCGCGCACACGAACATCGTGGGTTGCGTGGCGAACTCATCCGTCTCCGCACGACGACAGTGCATGATGGCCACGTGAACAACGCATCCGTTACTTTATACACAGCGCAAAGCGCATTATAAGTTCGCGCTTGGTTGCGCCGAGAAACGCGATACTTCACTGCCGTATTGCCACTGGGAGCCCCGCGCTTTTGTGACGATGACGCTCTCGTTGAATCCCGTCTTTCTCTCGGACAGCGAGAAAGTGAGATCGCGTGTGGCCGCAGGCACAGCCCCTCCTTTTCGTTCTGAAGTGAAAGAAGTCTCGAGCAGCACCGATCCGGAACAGTGTGCTGGTTTATGAAAAAAAGAAAGGAAGATAATGAATGGCATTGGCAACAAAGATAAGTTGCCGCTACGCCCGACATGACGGACGGAGAATGGACCATAATTTGGGACCCTCTTTAATGCGCTTTATGGTGTGGGAATGGATGGATATTCTTGAGAGCGAGCGCTTTATGCTTTCCGTCCGCGTTCCTCCAGCGATATATAGTATATACTTTGTGTCTTTGGACTGGCGCTTTCCTCTGTACCATACTTCCCTTTTTCTTCCTAGCCTCTTTCTTTTTTACTCACCAGAGACGAGTCTTGTTTTTTCGTTTACTCCATTCTTCACACACGACTACCCCCCCACACACACTCACCAGCAGTGTGAATACCCCCTTCTCCATCGCGGGTGTATATCACTTTGCCAAGTGTTATAATATTGTACGTTTTGGCTTTGGGCTCTTACTTTACTATTCCCGAGTCTTTTTATTGCGCGGAAACCTTTATTTTTCGTTCGCTCCTTCATTCACGCACGGCTACTTTTTCATTTCTCCTCAGCCGTGGTGTGTACTCCTTCCGCCATCACGCGCCTACACCATCAGTCATGCCCGCGCTGCCAGCGAAATGAGACGTCATATGGCTTGCAGGAAACCACCAGCGACGCCGGTAGGCGTCACTATTTGCGATAGCATGCGCGCCAACGATTAACAAACATCGCGGCCGGCCGCTCGCTGCAGCCATTACCAGCACCGCTTTCCCAGCCGCGTGTGCTGGCAGTTTTTGTCACGCCACCGCCGGCCCTCTCGTCTTGAGAATCCACGCCGAAGGAGACGAGAATAATGACGCGTCAAGTCGGCGCGCGCGTGCTCCCGCGCCGCTATCATTGGACGGCTACAACATCGCGCACGTGAAGGCATCACTCTCGCAGCTTCTCGTAGCTCGCGTACTACACACGCGCTCGCGAGGCGCAGGAACTCTTTGCTTATATATCGTTTGTGTAGGAGAGAGAGAGTGAGGGTGATGAGGGAGGGTGGTTTTCTAATATCTTTCTGTAGACTGTGCGTATGAGGGTCGCAATTGGGGCTAATTGAAAGGAAAAACAAAATCGCCCGCGCAGCAGCCAGTCGTCCGCCTCAGTGAGAAGGAATAAAAGGGAAGCTAAACAGATGCCCAAACAGACATGCAAAAGGTGAGAGTCTTTATGGGGCTGCGCGCTGACACACACACGCTCACACACAAGCTTCCCCATCGCCGCAGCTGCCGTCGTTGTCTGATACGAAGAGGAGAACGAGTTATCCTCGTCTTAATGGCGTTTAATTGGTCAATTAGCGAGCGAGCGAGCCGGGCAGCGCGAACGCCGTCGGAAACGCATGCAAAAAAGCGCGCGCTTTCTTCGCGCGGATATCTCGCGCGGAAGGAGGACAGCTGGAATAAAGACGCCTGCGCTCTGCATTCGAAACGCGAGAGTAAGGGGGAGAGGCGTTCTGCAGCCGGTGAAGGTGATGACGTTGTGGTGCCTTGCTTACCCGCTGGCGGCAACACTGAGTCATGCAAATGAACCTGCCTCTGCGGGAGGTGGTGTTATTTTTTTCTCCTATCTGCGCCAAGCGAAGCGTGTCGTTTCGCCTAGCAGAACACCGAGAGCGCGTATACACCACTGCCTCTGAATTCACGCAGCATCGAGTAGCCAACGTATACGCACGCTGCACAAAGTTCACTGCGAGGCCGTTAATCTCGCGAACACGGCGAAGTGGTGTTGCCGATACCGGACTGTTAACAGGCTCCCGCATGCACGCGGATGAAGCCCAACTCTCCGGCATCATAGCTGTGCGGAGAGGCTGTTAGCGCGAGATAATTATTGCTGGTGCGTATAATTATCCGGGTTGTATGCGCATTGTACGCACGGCGTGGTCCTCGCTGGCGATCTTGAGACAGCAGGTATACGGCTGCGCTGTCGCGAGTCAGACATATTGCTGCGCCTTTCCTTTTCCTGTAATAATAGTACCCACCTCACCAGTCGCTGTGGTTCTGTGAACTTGCCACTATGGCCCGTCGTTCTTAGGCAACCCGCGCAGCATCGTTGTGCAACTGCGCCGATGCCGCTAGGATAATCGAATCCTTTCGTGTGTTCAGCGGCGTCGCTTGTTGACCCCCGTCAGCGAAGACGGTTGCGGAGGTCAATAACATGTAATCGCTTATTCATGTCGACCCGCTGCAGCTCTCCCGCTTCCATATTACACATTGTGACCTTCCCATGCAGCCGGGAGCTAATTTTATGGCACACCGCGTATCAAACTAGGGAGTAGAGTATGGGGGAGGCATATATTATCCCCAGGCGGCTGCTTATCGAAAGTGTGACCGTTTTTCAGGCTGTGCGTCCTGGGGAGGCGAGCAGCTGCACATGAGTGGCCGGGAGTAAGGTGCCAGCTTCTTGAGCAGCGAAAACCTTGCCGGGTCGATTGAATTATGCAGCTTCGCCTTATGTGATTATAGGCGCCATGTCGGCTTGCAACGCACTGCGGCTATTCGATGTGCTTAAAGCGATGCTTTTCTGTGTGCCTTTTTGTGTATGCGGTCGATTATACGGGTTCCAGGAAGCGTTATAATCTCGCTTGGCGTTACGGCCTCGAGATGATGCGGCGGCCTTCTCCCGATCTGTGTTCTAAATGCGTCCGTGGGTGATCCTCGGAAGTGAGGGTATCTATCTATACGGCCGGCGAATGGTCCCGGGAGCCGTCTGTCGGCCGACGTCGTCTGGGCGGGAACACTTCGGGGCACAGGAAACGGCGAGTCATCCGACACTGGGCTTGGTGCGAGGAGGTGTCTGGACGAGTGGAGGGGAAGGCTTGCTGTAGGCACATTCGTTGGGGATCTTCCTCGTTCGACCCCGTGTCGTAACGGTTTGCTTGGGTATGCCTTGTTCTAGCCCAGACGCTTATTGAGCTCTGATGGAAGTTTGAGGTTTGCTCCTGGGAGCTGCTTACGCCTTGAGTGGGACGTTATCCGCTGTTTTGTCCCTTCTTACTCGTAGGCAGTCTGGAATTTTTCTCGGTGTGTACACTTATTCAGAAGATCTTCATTCAGTGTTACAAAGGGTAAATATGTGCGATGCGGCGAATATACATTTGTGTCTGAACTCTTATTAACAAGAAGTCTGAATTACAGTATTGGTCTGTGGGCTCTCTTTTCCCATAGAATCCGGCAAGAGTGTGGGGATTTCCTTTCATCTGTGTTAATACGGCCTGTAAAGTCACGGTACAGCGCTCGCTTAGACAGCGGCAGGTCGCGGATACCCGACCCTTGTAAAACGTTTAACAGGCAGCTCATAAACAGTCTATGACAGTCGCTATCTATCGAAATTCTTTGAAGTGATCGCGGAGACCAAATTTCGATGGAAGCGAAATCCGGTCTCCGGATTTTTTCGCTCTTGTACGTCGAGTACGGTGCACGTTAAGAACCCAGCGTGGTCAAAAGAGATCCGGAGCCCTCCACTATAGTTACGTTACAGGCGCTTTATTGACTTCGGCGCACAAAAGTTTAATAACTAAATGTATCAATTCTTCGATGCATCGCGAGCACACGACCATCATATGAAGGGTTATGCAGTGCCCACACCGAAGCACGCCTCGAGACCCTAGTAAGGACTGTTGTGGGATGTGACGCTGTGGTTTCAGCCTGGGCACCATCACGCTTCCCACCAAGTGAAAAGACACGGAGCATGTGCGCTGAAAGTGACGCCCTATACGTACCTCTGCGCACGTGCAACTTTTGCTCTCGGAACAGGGTACCGCCTCTCCATGTGTCCCGCCGGGATCGAGCGTTAGTTCGCTCGAGTCTCCGCGACGAATGGACGAGTGCAGGGTTTCATATAATGCGCCGCTTCGTCAATGAGACGTGAAAGTCCGTCGTGCCCGCCTTTGGCGAGGAAGGAAAGAGGGAAAGACGGCGTAAGCGTGGGCTTAAGGGAAAGAGCCATAGCGCAGCATAGACGAGGAGACAGCTACAGCACTTCCGAACGCTATTTGAACGTCCGGAATAGATGCATGCCATGTCTTGCGCGATATTTTTTTTTATTTAGATTTCTTTGCCCCCCCCCCCCTCTCGGCAGCGTCTCTGTGTTGTTTCTTGTGTATAGTTTCGTTTTACTGTGGCCGTTTTGTGTTAGCCTACTGCTCTGTCCCTCATTTCCTCCTCTCTCTCTCTCTCTCCTGCTGTGCGCTTTACGTCATGCTGAGGATCGCGCTGGCTTTGTCTTCATCCGACCACGTGCATTCTTGTTTTCATGCAAGTGTGTCAGCGCGCGGCCGACGCAGCGAGAATCGCAGTATTGCTCAACTCTAGGACCCCGCCGCAGTGGCGCAGTGATTAGGGCGCTCGTCTGCTCAGCCGGAGTACCCGGGTTCGAACCCGACCGCGGGAGCCGCGTTTCGATGGAGGTGAAACGCTAAGGCGGTCCTGTGCTGTGCGATGTCAGTGCAAGTTAAAGGTCCCTGAGGTGGTCGAAATTATTCCTGAGCCCTCCACTACGGCACCCTCCTTTCTTCTTTCAGTCCCTTCTCTAGCCCTTCCTTTACGGCGTGGTTCAGGTGTCCGCCGCTATGTGAGACAGATACTGCGCCATTTCCTTTCCCCCAAAACCAATTTTCAATTTCAATTTTTGCTCTATGCACCGTAAGGAGCCCGAAGACGCGGTCACCGCGCTGGTTTACCTTTATTTCTTCGCCTCCTGCAGTTGTTAACGACAGCAAGGCTCGAGTTCAGTGAGATCATGAGTGAACATTTTGTTGCTTCCAAAATAGTTCTGGTAAGAATTCTAAAGACAAAAATTAAAACAAATCCGCGTTAAGAACAAAAGGCACTGTGAAGTTCTAAAAACTAGAGCCCGGGGGTTCTATAGTGGATGACGTCTTCCACCATGCCGCCTACCCTTGTATGGAGTAGAAGATAATTGAAGGGCAAGAGCAGCTGGAGGGTGAGGGGGGGTTCAGTGCTGCTCGCTCGGTGTGGATCTGTTGTTGAGCTTGAGACTACCGCTATCAATCTTGTTTCGCTCAGCTCGCAAGCCACGCACACGCGCATCCGCGACGCCGCCAGTGACCCCTCGCTCCCTCCACCTTTAAATGGCGCTTGCGCCGGGAGAACCACGGCTCACTGTCGACACGCAGTTTGGCTTGTACATACATGCCAGTCCTCTTTGACCACAGACGAGAGTTAGCTGATGCAGTGAATTGCAGTACTGACGCGAATTTAAGCATCGGGTCGTGTTCTCGCTGGGCAGGCTTCTTCAAAGAGGCAGGCCCACAGTAGAGCACTACCAGCATTCTTTACCAATCGCATCCTGGTGCAGTACCGTGGGTTATATGTACATGACGAACCGCGGAAGAACCAAGCGCATCGTGTGCTGTTGGTCATTAGAGGGCAGCGCAAAAAAATAAATAAATAAAATAAAATAAAAAACAGCACAGAAACAAAGAAACACAGGACGGGCGCGAGACTATTAATCATCACTTAACGCCAGCCATTACCTATGCTTTATTTATTTGTGTTTCTGATTGGGTATCCTCGTTTGGCAGTTTTTCAACTAAACTTCAATTGTTAATTGAGCGCTGTCCCGCGCAGTCTTTCTCCTGGTGATATCGTCTGCTCGCTGGTTCCGCCAGATGTTCGGTACCCTCGAACTGGGGAAGCTCCCTATAGTCTGAGCGCTTTTGCGTTCAACTATTTCATTTTCTGAAATAGTGCTGTCAAAAGACAAGGATTGCTTCAAGTCGTGGCTAGCTTACTTTCGCGACTATACGGCACATGCAGCAGTAGCATTCAAAGTTTCGCAAAAACTCGTGTAAGAAAAGTGTGCTCCGTTGCACCACACATTTTCCTCGCCTCACTCTACCTCCGCTACCACCGCCAGACATTCTGACGCATAGACGTAGCTCCCTCTTTTTAGTTATTAATAATGATAACAAAGCAACCTTACTCCTTATTAACTTGACATTAAGACACCCAGGCTCTTGTTCGCGTTATCTACTCCACATACGAAACGACGAGGGTGGCACAGTTACGCTGTTCTCCGACTCAGGTTACTGGCTGCATGAACGAATGACGATCGACGGAGCGCTTATCTGTATCTATGCTATAACCACGTGTTATCGCTTTCTTGCGCTCGAGCCCGCACTCATTCTGCGACGCATGGTCAGTGGTAGATGGGCGTCGCCATGTGTCATACGTGACTGCAAAAAAGAAAAGACGCCTTTCATTGCATTCATTTGTTTGTTTGTTTTTTTCCTTTTCGCTTTATTGCGTCGCAGCCTCGGTCTACTTCCCCATGAACGAGTTCGTATAGCTTCGGTTGTCGGCATTCCGATCGGTCCCCTGAAAGGCAAGACTTCAGTCTGTTTTAGTCTTTTTTTTTTTGTACGTGTGAGGTTGTATTGGAGGGCGGACAGAATTAAAATGAGCACAAGAATGACAACAAGAACAAAAGCAGGGTGCATGCGGCTTCTCTGTAGCGATTCCTCGCCGCTGCGGGGCGGTTTACCACAAAGCACAGAAGGGGCCGGCAGCGCCCGCTCTGAACCCCAAGCCTGGCTGCCTGCTGCGAACTGGTGGTGAGGGGGGATGCCGAAAGAAGCAGGCCGGACTTGATTCTCTATCGTTCGGTCGGATCTCTGGAGCTTCTCAACTCGCCCCCTCAAGCCGCCCCCCCCCCCCCCCCCCTCCCCGTCTTCAGACACTTGCCTCTGAACTTGGGGGCAACCCCCGCGCGACTTTCGCATACTCCTTAGCGTGGTCTGAGCTGCAGGACCGATCGCGGTGCCCGCCGAAACGAAGCACACGAGAAGACGCAAAACAAGACGGCGACCGTCAAACGCATTCTTGAACGGCGAACACTCCTGGCAACCCTGGGCGGCGGGGGGTCGCGGCGTGTGGTGCGTGGCATGCAACGGGGCGAGGATATATGTCAGCTTTTGCGTTGCGGTTGCAACCGCCCTCTTGTTCTTGTTTTCGACGCGCCAGTTTTTCTGGTTCCTTCGTCGTCGCCTCTAACCCTCGTCCCTCTTCTTGTCTCTGCTTGCTTCGGGGAGAGAGTTTTCTTTCTTTTTTTCACTGGCTGCTGTTCAGTTTTATTTTACAAGTCGACGCAGCGTTACAGAGCTGACGAACTACTACTATCACCGCCTTTGTGCCAGAACACGCTCACGCTGGTCTGCTTCTGCCTAGCTGCGGCCGAGGTCATCATCAGGAAAGTTGCGCGATCGGCTTCGTCGTCTTCCGAGTCGTCTTCTGGTCTCGTGTGTCTCCCATTTTGAAGACCTCCTCTCCCTAGTACCCTTCCCCTATTTGTACACTCCCTCTGGCTTTCCAACTGAAACCCCCCTTCGCATTAGGAAAGTCCTTTCAAAATCCCCCCCCCACACACACACACACCACCACCACCGCCCCCGCTGTTCCGGCAGTGTACCGGTCTTGGTCAGTTGTGCCCTGCTCCTCAAAGTCTCAGGTGGCTGCATTCCTAAGGAGGCTCCCCCTTTTCACTCTCTCTCTCTCTCTTTCGCTTTCCGGCTTCCACAACACCGCAGTTTTTCTGCGAAGTTGTCGCTGGAAACAGCTCGAAGGAAGCAGGCGTAGCGCCTAAGCAAAGGAGGCAGTAAGAGTCGGAATGATTGCTCCGTAACGCCAGTTTTTACTCGTAGTCAGAGCACAAGTTACAAAACGGTTACAAAACATCAAAAAAGGTTAGCAGCTGGCTGCAATGAGCCATGGTCCGCGGCTTCCTGTATTT
The DNA here is from genome assembly GCF_052857255.1 of Amblyomma americanum. Classification (NCBI taxonomy): domain Eukaryota; kingdom Metazoa; phylum Arthropoda; class Arachnida; order Ixodida; family Ixodidae; genus Amblyomma; species Amblyomma americanum. The sequence continues at coordinate 207,889,444 of NC_135501.1, forward strand.
TGCTGACCAATCGAAGCAGTAAACATACTCAGCTGTCTGATGTTTGGCTTATCAAACAATTCAGATCCCTGAGCTTATAATTTAATCTTGTTGGGTAACCAGAAACGCTTTAGCAGCGGACTACATTTTCACATAAGAATTTTGTGTGGCCGTCACCGCAGAATCGCTGTCATAGTGAACATTTTCACTCCCCATGTTCCTCTGTCCTCTTGAAGGCAGGCAGGAGCTTATTGGTTTACATTCTTTTTATGGCAGCTCCACCATACTATATGTCCTCTTGAAGGATAGAACGTGCAGCAGCTTAATGCAAAAGCTTATTGCTTGTAGAATATCGCAATGTCCGTAGACCGTATCGCCACCTGGCGGCGAGAGCATGAAATGCCAGGAAGTGTACACTGCAGGCGACCGGACGGCAGCATAAGCGCGTTTCTGGCTTGGTCACCAGCGTATCCTTCTTTCTGCTTAAAGACATGAAGACGAATGCGTTGGTGCCTCAGTGTGCTGACCGAGCCATCTGCAGCCGAAAATTCTCCCATTATTATTATTAGTGTCCCATTATTGTTACACTGTGTGGAAAAAGTGCGGTGTGGTGTTATGCTTGTCGACGCCTGTGGAAGTCTGCAGTGCAGCTTTCACCCATACGGATTTATTCTCTAGTACCACGGCTAACAAAAACATCCGCTTGGTCAGCTAAAAAAAAAATACGAGTCGTCTCGCTACGAGGTGTTATTTTTGCACTACTGGAAACTCTCCGCCTCGCAAAAGCAGTGCATTGTTGTAGAATTACAAAAGCTAGGTGAATCATAAAAGACTGATGCTTCTTTGCAACACCGTTACTTTGAAGCCTCGCTGTTTTAAAGGTAATGAGTGTCAAGGTGGTTGCATTATAAGAGTCATATAATTAATACGAGCTTGTGCAGTGTGATATTTACCTCGCCCTCAGCAACGCTTGCATGTGGTGGGGGTGAGTAATTACGCGAGTAGTCCCATTTAGCTGCTGAATGCTGCCACCATCACACTGCTAAAAATCCGCTTAGAACTCAGCCAACCATCTTTCAGCTGATTCATCGGACTGGTGCTGTTGCGTCGGGTGTGAGAACAAACCAGAATGCGACTCCCATGAAATGTGTATGTTCTCGCAGAAGTTTTCGAAACACAGAAGTGGAGAAGCTCAATTTTTCTGCTTTCTGGAGGCGCGTACTGTACCGTGAAAGGCACTGTGCAGGTCAAGCCGGGAACAGCAGAATCCACCAATCACTTCAGAGCTACATGTTTAGGCCGCCAAGAGATAACTTTTGAAGCGAAAGGCTTCACTACGCCAGGTAAAGCAGTCGTAGCGTGTGCCGGAGAATGACCTTGAACGACCTTCAGCCCAACCACGTTAGCCGTGTATGAGCATATGTGGTACATTTATGGTGTCGAACCCTTGACGCCTGACCTTGACCTATGACCACGTGATGACATCCGATGGGGTGTCGTAAGACCATGTGGCATACCACGTCATAGCCACGTGGTCATGTGGGTATATAATGTACTATAGAACGGCTGCCGTGAGCGTGTAGCGGAGCCTCAGACGCTTAGCAAGCGTGCTTGCTTTTCGCTGAATTCCAGGGTTAGCCAAGTTAAGCCACTGCCATTTTTTTCGCTGTTTCCATGTTCGGAAAACATCGGCGCGCACCTGTGAATGAAGCGCATTTTCCTGTCTATGCTTAATCCTATTGTCACGCGCCACACTCCGCACCGACGGTCGGCGAAGAAGTTCTTTGGACATGCTCCGCGCGTCGTACACGGACCAAATCGGGCTATGTGCGTTGCGGCAAAACAAGGCAAACGCAAATACCATTACAGATCAAGTATGTGTAGCTCCGATGACCGCATGTAACCAATCTACATTGTGAAAGCTTTCACACCGGAGCAAATGATCTGACCTGCGCTCTGTGAGCACCTACCCACCTTTAATGAAACATTGAATCGTTGAATTGTCCTGATCCAATGTGTCAGCATATCTCCCAAGTGCAGTACGTTAGTGAATAACAGTGCCGGATTGTTGCTTACTAAGCTCAGCGCACGTAAAACGCCAAGAATGCGGTACGGCGCAGAGACCAGCGTCTCACTTCCCGGCAGCCATCTTGGATTTCTGCGCGCGTTTTTTTTTTTTTTTCGCAGGCTGCTTTCACATCTGCCTCAAACCAGTCCGTGGGGTCGCGTCACGCTCGTACGTTAACGATGAACGCGAGGAAAAGGAATGGCCAATCGGAGAGGGCGTGTTGTGGAATGCGCATTGCGCTTACGAGGAACACTTCCTAATCCTCCAGTTTGCAGGGGCGAGGGGACAAAGGTTGGGGGCGGCAAAAAAAAAAAAAAAACGGATAACCCCCAGAGGAATGAGGAGGGGTGGAGTAGATGGGCGGCAAGCACCCTGCTCCCTCGTTTTACTGTGACTTCCGAGAAAGAGGCATATGACTCCGAAGACGCTACCCTGCTTGTCTTTAGCCCCAAATTACATGGCACTTCAGACTCGCAGGTTTTCTGCAGTCCTCACACTGCTATGTATAAGGTCTGGTTCTCAAGAGTTGTTTTAACGCCTTCAACTTTCCAGTATTTTGTAAGCCTCCTAGCCTTTTCTTGAGAGCCTGAATGTGAGTAGTTGTAAATGAAATGTTTCATTCGCTCATTCCCACTCCTTACGGCTGCAAGGGTGTGGGACGTCCAGCTGCCTCAACGAGTGTGGCGCTGACCAACTGATTGATAATAAGAGAAGGCTTTCTCAGAGATGGTATATTTAGTACATGCTTGAGGTCAACAATGGTGCAGCGCAAGTTCAACCAAAGTCTCTAAAACAACCGTATACAGGAGAATAGCGTAAAAAAAAACAACCTTTTCTGCATCTGTACGCAGCTAATAATATCTTCCTTCATGAAGTCACAAAATATAAGTGCCCAGATCTATGGATATCTAATCACCTTTCTTAGACCCATTATGCTGACTGTATTCCAGCGAACGAATGCTCCCCGCAGGCTTTTTTTTTCTTATGGGACTACACACACCTTCTTACCTATAAAACTATTATTGGACATGTTTTAGAACACGCAGTTACCATCTGGGACCCTTTAATAAAGAAAAACATTAATAAACAAGATAAGAAGTCCGAAAAAAAGCAGTAAGGTTTATATAAACTCATATGGGCGCTCGTCAGTCAGTGACTTACTTAAAAGAAGTGGCGTAATAGCGTCTATTCCAAACAGAAATTGTACATGTCAGTTGAAAATTTTCTTTCAGCTATCTAATAATCATTACTACATAAACACTTCCAATATCTTCACTTATTCCTTGGGGTATCATACTAGAAACCGCCATTCTCTGGCAATGATACCATTGAACTCGCGGTTAATTGTTTTAAACGCTCTTTTTTTAAGGACCATCACCGACTGGAACATTCTCTTTGATGATGTCGTGACGCAGAAGTCATTGTATTTATCTGAAGAGCATTTAAACTGCTAGTTGTTTATTAGTCTGCCTGGGCATTCTCTGTGCTGGGCCCGTATGTACGCATTTATTTTTTGGTGTACGTGCCTGTATTTTAAATTTTGGCAGAGCTATCTTCCCACCAGCTATGATATTGAATAAAAACCGCAGCGTTTACAAATGAAAAGAACAGTCCAGTCCTTCCGCTTGAATGATTCCGAGAGCCGAAAAATCTCGTGTACGCGCCGAAGAGAGCCATCTTCTGAGTACAAACATTTTACTCAGTCCACTTAGTCTGTGTGTACTCGGAAGAGCTTGCGATATGTCAACACAGAAGGCTTCGTAGTAAACAATGATGAAGACGTGGCTGAGAGTGTTCAATTGATGTCCTGGGTGGCCCGTACTTAACGCGAAGTTTTTTTTTTAATTTTTCGAAGTGTGGCGTCGGTCCTTGTTTTTTGCATGTATTCCTTTGTGAATGCTTTGTTTCCGCTGCTCTTATGTCCGCTACTGCGCTGTCGGCGCGGTCTCCGAAGTGCTTAGCATGTCTTGTCGGTGCTGCGTTGAAAGCTCACGGATAGACAAGGCCGTCTGTTTGCATCGCTAGAGTGGTTCATCGGATGCACGTTCCTCTAGTGCTCTCGATACATTTTAGCCTTTTCCGTGACAACACCAAGGGCCAAGGAGTGGCGTGGGGCGGCGATTCTTTGAAGCAGACGAAGCGACCTGACATCGGCGACCTTCAACACGGGAATTTTAAGCGTGACGTTATCCGTGTCGGAAGTCGCCGACTTCGTAAGGAATAGGTGGGGCCTTTATTTTTTCCTTTCCTTACTAGAACGCCCTCCATAGGAGGCGCTCGTCGGGCCAGTTCAATCTCGCGCCGTGATGACGGCGGCGACGCCAACGGCCGACGAGGAGTGGCGCGCGGGCTGCCGGCTCTTCAACATCAAAGCGTTCTCCTCCGTGTTCGACCTCTCCCCTCTCGTCATCCCTCTCTCTGCAGGCCTGGCTCTCGACCTGCCTTGCCGCGTCGGATCTGGCGCGGCGACCGCCGCCAATCTCGAAGGGTGTAATTACCGCGGGGCCGGCTTGATGCGTCGCCGCTGTGTGCCGCTCGCTGCCTTCATCCCCTCCGCCCGAGCTCCCCGTCGCTTGCTTGCACCGCCGATCGGAGAATCCGGTCGGCTTGGCCTGCCCCCTCTCTGCTTCTCTTGCTACACAGGCTCGCTGGCTGGCCTCAACTCTTGGCCGCCGGGTAGTCGAAACACTCGCTGAGAGGAAGTTATTTCGCCGCTCTTGTCGGGCCTTTGTTTCCTTTAGCCTTTTATATTCGTTGTGGATTCCCGCGTTGCTGCTCGCTCCGCGGGCGCGCGCGCGCGCGCGTGTTCTCGTGCCTGGCCGAGTCGAGTCCAGTCGAGCCGCGGGTGTCTTTTGTTCGTTTCGTCTTGTTCTCTTGACGGCGCCTTGACGCGGACTGGCGGACTCCAAGGACCCCCACCGTAATTTTCGCGTCAAAAACTTTGGCTCTGTCTTTCTTTTTGTATGCCGTTGTTTCTACCCCCCCCCCCCCCCCCCCCGTCCGCCTGCTCCATACCGCCTCTTCTTTCACCCCCTCACCCGTGAAGTGGCAGGCGTGTAGCGAGAGAGATGGAGGACACAGTAAGAGAAGGGTCGAGAATGCTGCGACTGGCGGGCGGCGCGCGGGTGCTTTTGAAGATGACGCATGGCGCGCGTTTTTTTTTTATTATTATTGCGCGTGCAGGATAGCAGCCGGTGCGCGAATGGGCGAGGGAAGGGTGGAGAGGGGATGGTTGTGCTGCAGGGCTGCGATCCCTGCTCGCCGTTTGTCAGAGGGCTTCCTTGAAAATAAAAGCGGGGTGTGAAGCGGCGGGCGGGACACCGGTGCCTTTCCAGAAGCACGCGGGATGATCGATTTGGAACAATCTGTATTCAGGTCGGACAAAGGGATAAAGCCGTACCACTACTACGACGTTGTCTGTCTGTGGTTGCGGCTTTGCTAGCAGCCTATTACTGTCTAACCGGAAGGTGGGCAACAGCAAGTGTTTCTGCCTCTGCGCTGTGGTGTAGTGCAGGAATGCTTCTTTCGCTGAAAAGGGGGACGCTGGGGTCGTAGTGATTGTTCTTTGTGTCTTTCCCGTTGTACTTTTCATTTCCTTGTGGTTAATTCAAGCATCATTGTGAAGGCTAAACTGCCCAACATCCAATTCTGATGTTGTATGTTCCAAGGGTGTAAACAGGCCCGCGCTGGGCTATTAGTTTGAATAGAAAAAAATGGAGATGTTAGATACGATTCCTGCGGGACGTACTTTTGAGCAAAACACGTTGCTCTGGATTTCTGTCTGTCGCGCAGCAAGCGTTTGCGGCAACGCGCTCCCTTGCAGGCTGCACACTACATACAAAAATATAACAACATGCAAAGAGGACGTAGTTCCGCAGGGGTGTCATAAATTTGGCTTCGCCACACAGCCTTGTCACATATGAGGGGTACAGGGGGCGGTCGGAGAGTAGGATTCACTCTCCATTCCTCTCCCTCCCCCCATGCTCGCGCCGCCACCTGCCTCCGCGCGGCGACTTTTTTTGGAGACCGACAAAGGGCTAACCAACGCACTACTCGCGCCATCTGTCGTCAGATCGAGTCACTTCGACGGCGCTGGTCAGCCTGCCGGCTTTGGCGTTGAAGTGCAGACGTCTGCTTTCCCAGCACTGTTCTTTTTTTTTTTTTTTTGTGCTGCAGCTTCCTTCGATATTCATGGTGCTCTCCGCGTTTCTTAGCCAACAGACAGTGAGTATTAAGATGTCATCGCTTAATGGAGAGGCTGTGTAGTAATTTAGCCCCATCCTTTTTCCGTTCTTCCCATTTTTTTTTTGTGCTGGATGTCTGATAATTGCATAACGACCTGTCTACTCAGTTCTTTTGACCGAGCTTCTTTTTAAGAAATGCCTTTATTGAATCAGATGATGATGACGATGGTGATGACGGCGACGAGAGTGATGTTTACTGGCGCCTTACAGTGTATATGTGTCCTGCAACATCCTCTGATCAGAGGCTCGTATTATAGTTAGGTTAAGTAAAACTAGCTGTTTCTCCAGTTGGCGAACTTGCTTCGCCGCCTGACGTAAGCTGTTTCCGCCTACTTGTCTAACCAAGCAAAGGAAAAAGAAAAAAGACGCCGTCGCACATGGCCGTCTGTCTCGAAGCCGTAAAAGGGTCCGCCCGCGAGCCCGCATTTCGGGCAGGAGCCAATTAGCAAGTTGAAGAAGCGATAGCGCGAGTAGACAGGGGACGGAGGGGAGTGCAATCTCAGACAAGGTCCGCGGGCCTCGTGATGGATGAAGACGAATAGCCCTTCGTTCCGTCTCCCCTCTTTCCCCTTCCCCTTCATTCTCTTTACTTGCTCGCTCCTGCCAACTGCCTGGTCTTTTATTGTTTTTCTTTGTTTGTAGCTGGCTTTCTTGCGCCCCCGCATCCTGACGAACTCCCTTCCGCTCTGCGCCTTGAACTTCTCGCTCATTGTGCATGCGCGCCTACCGACCTTGCGTTGTACTCGTGTTGCGTCGCGCCCTTTGACGGTGTATCAAACCGTGTTGCGATAGCCGGCGGTGGCGTATCTTACTCCAAACTCGGGCGTCCGCTGAGCTGCGGAGTAATGTGCACCTCCGAATCTCTACGCAAATGGCATAGCTTTCGTTGTCAGTGCTTCACACTGCGGAAAAACGACGTTTTACTTTTTACCTTCGTCTTTGGAAGGTAGCCCGTTCCATAATTTCTGCATCGCATCTACAAAGGCAAGTACAGAAAGTAGCCTTCCGGGCACGATCGCCAGGGTTCCCTCTGCAGGCCGCGTCTTCTTCGGCGTAGAATTTGCGTTTTGCAAATCTAGAAAGGAGCATGACCAACTAGATCGCGGTGAAGTTCAAGTGACGGAGTTATTGCAGGCTTATTATACCCCTGTAGAAACACTGGTGCGAGTCCTTTCTAAACTCCCATACTGGGGAGTCCTGGGGCGTGAAAACTCCCGTATGCAAGCGTGTTGCTGGGCCATTAAGAATGGTTTTGCATGAATGTCCCCGGTCTGGTTGTGGGATTTCGGCGAAGAAAGGGATTGGGCGCTGTCAGGTGGCGCTGTCACTTTCTTCTTCCCGCAAAAGAGCGACAAGTCTGAGAGCTTGATTAGTTTCTGATAATTCTTCGGCGTTACAGCTTGGTTAACCTCCAACTTTTGCATGTGCGGAGCTTGCTTTTGAATCCAGAACTTCATCCTCCCCTATTGGAGCAGGTCGTGTTTGGCCAAGACGTTCGAGTGAAGTTATGCGCCGCGCGTGCTCTCTATCGATTGAAATTGAGCTGCCCTTCACCGATGGCGTTGACAGCACTGCGGGCTTGATGACGCGGCTAGCTGTATCTTACCGAGAATATTCCACTCGGCGCTGGTGAAGATGACGATTAGAGAGGAAGAGAAGAAGTTAATGTTGGGTTATAAATCTTATTACAGTGTCCACCCGTTAATTCGAATTGGTCTAATTCGAACATCCGGTTTATTAATGCGAAACCATTAGATGGCTCATCTGCAGCGAAACCTTTTGTCACCGAAAATGTGGCGTAACAAAACTACACGATTGGTCAGAAAAGTGGGACGTCATCAAAGGCTGTAAAATACGAGTAGTCAGAACAATAAAATAAAATTAGAATAGAATTAGAATAGAATCGGAATAAAATTGGAGTGTAATCGCAATAATTTCACATTATTCAATTCAATTTATTTTCTTTCCGTGGAAAGGGGGAGCTGAGGGAAAAGGCTGACTTGCCTGACAAAGGCTTCAGCACCCATATACAGTTGACAATGCAGTGGAAAAAAAAAGAAACAAAAAAATCTTATTTGTAGCTTTAGTTCGAAAAAAAAAGAGCACGCATATGCAGGTTGTAACACACTAATGCACAAAAAACAATTTGCAACACACACTTTTATACATGAAGTTCACAGAACAAGCAACACAACCAAGATTTACTCATCAGAATACATAATCATCAAACAAAGGATTCACAGGATGAACACAGTAACTGTACGGAAATCTCGAGTGAAATATTATGAAACATGAATGTTACTACCTATTAAGTAATGTTTAAGGTTCTTATTGGACCACGAAGTTGACGAATTGAAGTCAAGAGGTGGCGGTAAATTATTTATGGCTGTAGGAACTTGATAGCGTAGTCCATGTTTACCGTAATTAGATGGCTCATCTGCAAGTAATTCGCTAAGGCTGTCAGGTATTTTCGGAACTGATGCTTTGGTCGCGTCAGCGTCAAGTCAAATTAAAAGGCTCCTTTTAATGCGACCTTCCCATGAGTCGAAGAAATTTTTGGGCCCACTTCCGGTTCGAATTATCGAGAATTGACTCTCTCTTTTTGTGTGTGTTTCTCCTTCCTGCACTAGTTGTCTCGAAATTTGCACGAAAAAGAAAGCACCGAATAATGGGCCTTCATCAGTTAGCATGTCGCTCCGTGACGTTGTCGGCATCCGTGCCACGCTCTTCTGAAGGGTCAGCCGAATTGTAAGTGGGCGAGAATACGTGCAGTGTCACGGCTAATGGCAGCCGTAAAAACGGGCCTGTTGACTTCCACTTCCCCGCGCTTGTGTTTTACTCCTTAGCGGGGCCAGGAAGAGAGCGCGTTAATTTTGGCCCCGAATGCGTTGACCCCGCGTCACAGCCCCTCTCGCGAGAGGCAGCGCTCAAAATACGTAAGGCAGGCCCCGTACAGTCGGCTCTCCCTTGTGCTGCTGCTGCTTGTCGGGTGTTCGCGACTCTCGTCGTCAGCCCGTGGCGTTGAGTCGCTCGCGCTGCCGTGTCGCTCCGCCGCGAATCCTGCCGCATTCCGCCAGCCAGCACGAAAAATAAGAGTGCCGTATTCTCCCTAATGCAGTCCGTCAGCTGTGCATGTCCAGAGTAAAAAAAAAAATGCATTTTCGGAACAACCTGCAGGCGGGCACCATACGTTTGTTTTTTTCATACCCCCCCCTTCTTCATGCGTAATGCCTTATGCTGAACGTGGCTCTCGGAGTCAAGATGCTCTTACGGGGTGCCTCCGCAGTTCGAAGTAGACAAGTTGTTGGGCCAGCTGGTAACGGTATTCCATAAGTAACATTTGTTATGTCCCTTATTCTGTGTCTTGTCTTCGGCACTGTAGCTACAGGGTTACCTCCACAGTGCTTTCGGGCTAAGGCCGATTATGCAGAGAGTGCTTCTTGAAGGAAGTACCTTGGTTTTTCTTAAGTTTCATGACCGGCTCATGAAACCAGCGTCCAGTACCTTTGTCCTCGCTTTAAAGATTGCTGTTAGTCAGTGCCTGTGTCTGTCTTCCGTTCTGCTCATTGTGTGGTTAATTTGCCTTCGAGAGTGCGCACCAACCAACCAAAATGTCCACAACATCGCGTTGCATTTTTCTACGGGTGACCACAGTGGACTATGCAGTGCGGATTGGGGCCGTCAGGCATTTTCTCAGCCAGAATTGAGCCCTGCGGACGATACACCGGGTGCTGACGACTGTAGGTCGGAAATTACGGTTGTAAGAAGAATGCGAATAAGAAGATAGAAGACGGAGCAGCAGGAGCAGCATGTGTGGAGATAGCGTCACCGCGGCCCGTCTATTTGCAGCACTACTCGCCGCTGGGGCACCCACCCCCCCCCCCCCCCCCCCCACCCCCCCCTTTCGAGAGCGCGGCGCCTCTCTCGAACCCTGAGCGCGGCGCCTGAAATAGGCTCAGAGACAGCTCCCCTCCCGGGGCCTGAAACCTCGGCGCGTTGAGACACGGTTGTATACATGCGACGCATGAGACGCATCGAGGAGCAGCACTGGTTCCGCGGCGGCAGCAGACACCGCGTGCTCGGGAGCTAGGGCAGACTTTCGATCACCATTATCAAGCTTGGTATACACTTCCTTTTAGTCACGCGAAACACATTTCGAGGCGCGGAATTGCATTCGACACGGGTGCAACTTCTTCTCGCGCTCGTCGTCGTCATCATCATCATCATCATCATCATCAGGGGATTAATCCCAGGGTCAGAGAGAAGGTTCTGCTATAACCCTCCGTGGCGCGCCATAATTGTACTGCCAAGAATACGTGCGGAAAAACGGACACAAAGTCAATGTCTCACTGCTTCAGTGAAAACTGAAATTAGTTTAAGGAGAATATTTTGTTCCTTTCCCAAGAACCCAGATCTCAAAACCGTTGCAGGGATGCTATCTGTAGTTGCCATTATGGTATTGTTCAGACTCATGCTATCCGAAAAAGGTGGTTGTCGCCACATTAGTACGCCCTGTGCTTTTTTGCTGAGAGTACTGGCTGCCTATCACGAGGCGTTGCCAAATGTCTGTTCTCACGGTAAGCAACAATGCGGATAGCGTGTGCATCAGAGTTCGGCCGCAACTTTCAGAGTCAGCATGCTTAACTCACTGAATAAGTTCACTGCTAGAGAAACGTATCTTCCATTCATCTGAAATTACCCCGGTCCTGTGCCAACCGCGTTTAACCTATATCCTAGAAAATTTCCCCTTGAACTCATCTCTCTACTGAACTTTCCCGTGCCTCCGGCTACGGTTGACTTCTTATGCCGTTCGTCCACTCAGTATACCTTAACTAGTCACGTGCCCCGATTATAATCGTAATCATGACAATGATATATGTCCTGAGTATTACGTGCCTTGCTGAAGTTTGTTTTCTTATTGTTGGCATCGGATAAGATATCAGTGACTGGCGATCTATAAAGCTCAATGTGCTTCCTTAACTCCATCGAAACTGATCATAGGCAGCGAAACCAAATCGGCACAGCGCCCAAGCCTGACAAGATTTCGTTCTGATTTCTACGTATTCAGTGCTTCTCCATGACAGTATGTTTTTACGCGTCTCTGTCTTCAGTGCTACAGTGTTTTGATTTTAAACTCTGTGCACGATGAACTCACGCAACACAAACTCTGTGGATGTATAATGCTTTGAAAGTTTAACTTTCGGCACCTGAAAACAGCGTCGCGTCTCGGGGTCTCGAAACTGCACACGTTAAGATTTATACACATATATATAAATGGCTGGCACCAGGATCACTGCCCTCGTTTGTGACTGCTCGAATTAAGGAAGGCTTTCAGCTTCTGTTTTGTAGATGAGCGCCCTTTCCCGACCCTCGGGTATGCTGATTTGAAGCACTCAAATCTGACCTAAACAGAGTTAGCTCGAATGTCACCGAACTTCGCCTGACACGTTAAACACAGCTTCCCCTCACTTGAAACACACCGGTCTTTTTCCCGCGTTCGGTTTTTAAGTCGCTTCGTTTTCTCTATTATTGCGTTAGAGTTAGAGCGGTCGTCACACCAATACCCCGTTGACGTCCGAGACGAAATTAAATTATTTGTCGAGAGAGGTCACGTGACCTCTTGACGTGTTCACAACATGCCCTGATGGGCCACTCTGATTGGTCGGAGAGGTCACGCGACCTTTGGACGTCATCACAAGCTGCCCACCGTGGCAGGTGGCAATGCAGTTATGATCGGTCGAGAGGGGTCACGCGACCTTGTGATGTCATCACAACCTGCTCATCGGTTTGTGAGCAACCTAGTTTCTAACGGCAACTTTGGTAGAGAAGCGAAATAAAAAATCAGGAAAAAAAGTGACGTATGGAAATGCCGGCACAGTCACAGCATAGCTAGGGGATACCTGTTACTGCAGCTAGCAGTCCGAATATGGCGGTTGATGGATCGACACCTGGCAAAGAAACTGACGCAAACACGCACAGAAGTTGCAATAGAAAGTGCGCCAAGTATGAAACCTAATGCTATATATCGCACTTCACTTTTAAGGTGACTTAAGCGTCTCCGTACTTTTTCTCAGGCGTTTGCTATTAGTACAGTCGTCACGCGTCACGGGACCGGAGCTCCATGTTTTTCCCCACCTCGCTCTCAAATCCCACCTGGAAACCAGCGATCTTGATGATTTTTCGTGGTCAAACAATTATGCGGCCAATTAGAGGCTTGACGGGCCCGTCCGAATTGATTTAGACTGGCGCCCGCGCTCTTCGTAATCTTGCCCCAGGATCTCTGTGCCCAACGCTTGTACGCATTACGCGCACAGTTTGTCCTGCACCATCGAGCGTGAATGCAGCTGCTCTTGTCTGGGTGTCGATCACTCGATATTGCGGGATTAGAGAGAAGTAGGGCGCCGTAATAAACGTCGCCGCAGGTGGGGGGAAGCGTAATTGCGGCAATGCAGTGGTACACTATACGCGGCCGGTACGTGTCGTAAATACAGCGGCGGCTCTTGCTCGGACTTGCCGCTGGGTGCCGGGAGAAATGAGCCGAGGTCGGCAGGCGACGGTAGTGCCACCTGCACGCACTCGTGAAAGAGAGTGCTGCATCGGCGTCTCACATAGTTTTCTTTTTTTTTTTCGTCAATATACTGTGTGGGTTTCTGTAGTTCCGATTTTCCCGACGCACATCGCCCAGGACGTGCGTGATGTGAGCGTTCTCGCGTGGATTGCGCTTTTGAATCCGAGCACGAGACGTTTGACAGCCGGTGCGTGCGTGGACCTGTCCGTGATCCCCAACCACGTCCCCAACACTACATTCGACCCGTTGTAATATGACGTCATCACTTTTCATCTACACTCTGCTTATCTATTTCCTTCCATTCCTCCCACTCCCAGTGTGAAGTGGCAGGCCAGCATTACAGCTCTTGAAGCCGCCATCTCGGCCTTTCCTTTCACTTAATGTATCGTTAGCTTGAGCCGTGCTGTCGCGATGATGGCATTCAGCTGTCCTCGTTAATTCACTAGCTAGCGAAGCGACTAGATATAGAACATCACACCGCGATTTGGAACTTTGCTATGTGTCCTTGTCTTAGTTGTTTCTGCGAAACGAAACATTAGCAATAAGTTCACTACTGTATGCGTTTTTTGTCTTTAGTTTGCATGGATGGGAGGTTGGTGGCTGATAATGGCGCCGTCTGATCGTTGCCGCAGTCGTGAAAAAAAAAAAAGCCGAAAGGGTAATGCAGAACACGCTACATGCGCAGCAAGGCACGTCAGCAATACTAATTGAATGTTAGACGCAGGTCCTCAACGCCAGTAGGTGCCATCAGGAAACAACATACAAAAAAGTGTGTGTGTGTGTGTGTGTGTGTGTGTGTGTGTGTGTGTGTGTGTGTGTGTGTGTGTGTGTGTGTGTGTGTGTGTGTGTGTGTGTGTGTGTGTGTGTGTGTGTGTGTGTGTGTGTGTGTGTGTGTGTGTGTGTGTGTGTGTGTGTGTGTGTGTGTGTGTGAGGGGGGTGAATGCGCTTGTTTCAGAGTAAAATGCAGAAATCTCAGCTGGACCGTATGTAACAAAAATTATAAGAAAGCAAATGGCTGTGTGAATAAGTGCGGTAAATATAATCTACAGGGCAGAAGTTTAAACCAAGCAGATTTATTGCAAGGCGAACGCCATGATTACTTCAGGATGCGCTCTGATAATGAGCATATTATCGACCACGTGCGTAATGCTCGAAGCAATAGGTGGGTGGTGAGGGAAGAGCGAGGGCCGAAGTTGCACCGCATGCGCTGTCGCCAAAGGTGTGGTTGTTGATTGTCGTTCGTTGTCGTTGCAGCGGCCCCCTTCGCAGTCCCTGAACTCGTACGGCACAGCCGACGACGTGCGTTCTCCGACGGGTTCGGCGGGCACGCCTGGTCCCATGCCCCAGCAGCCCAGCTCACAGCAGAGCACCGACAACAACAGCGAAGCGGGTGAGTGCCGTGCTCTCTCCATTCTTGGCTTGTTCACTGCGAGTGGGTCACCGGTGGGTGGGCCACGCAGTGTAATCAAGCTGTGTAGCCACGCGATGAACCCATGGAAAAGCTTAACTCTTTCAAACAACCTCTGTTTCAAGAAGCTGGCTTCGCGTGTGGCTCATTGGTGGGTCACACTGCACTGAAGATAATTTATGGGTGGCCCCGCTATGCACACGGATTAAGATTCCGAAAATCGCTGCCGCAGTGAACGGGTTAGGTGTGATGCGATCGTCGCGCCACGAGCTCCGGCTACGAAGCCTGTTTTTTTTTTTTTTTCATTTCAAAGCGGTATCCGCGGCCACTACCCTTTATAAAGGAATCATCTAAGGTAAAATGTCATCCAGGAGCGCTTGTGAGGATTCCGGAAATTGCCACAAACAGATCAGTGTCAACGTGACAGATCTCTTACAGCGCTGCAGTTTTCCCTCGACGTCGTAGTAGGAAAAAGAATGAACAAATTAACGCCAACTTGCGCTCAGTGCAGGCGTTTCAGGTAACCCCTTGCCCTTCGCTGCTAGCTGCACGGAGCAGCACAAGTGCAGTGCAGGGGAGATGACAAACTGTGCTGCTCTGCTCAGTGGGCTGGTCAGATCGTAAGAGCGAGGCAGTAATGCCGTCTCACGCCTTACAGAGGCAAAGGCGCTGGAAGTCATGTTTCCCTGCGCATGCCCAAGCATGTTTGAAATGTATAATAACCCGAACGGGATGGATCATGGCGCGTTTGAGAGAATCGGACTGATGTACTTGACGAAATAGTGTATGGTACATATTCAAAGCGCATGGCTCTGTGAGTTTTTCGCGAGCAACGTTTGTTTGAAATGACCTCTGCATGGACGGCATGCTGGCGGTCTAACTGGCGGTCTAACCTTTTGCCTTTAGTCGACGCTGGTGTTTACTGTGAACTGTGCAGTTTTCTGGAAAAGTTACTTATCTAGAAGGTTCCTGATAAATGCCTTAAGACAGTGCTGCTGCTATGTGTTCGCGTACCTGCCGCTGGATTTAAGCGGAAACCATTTACCCGTCTCTGCAAGGCGCATGAGATAAAAACAAGAAAATCGTGGGAGAATTCTTGTCAAGAGATGTTGCCAGGACAAGCGAGGCGGGGCGCGACAAGCGTAAAGGCTCCTTGGTGTGTTTCAAACACACGTCATGTTTAACTAACTGAGCCCATCGCGCAACACGGCTAGAGCCGAAAGGCTGTCTTTCTGTTACGCTTTCCTTGTCTGTCCACGGTTTTGTATAGCCGCCGCGTGTCGCTATACATGACAGACCTGTCCGGCCCGTCCAGACACTAACGCTCTTGTGTGCTCCTTCCACCCCACTCCGCTCACTTTGTTAAAGTTGTTCACACTCTTCGAGTAGATAGACAGACTCCGCTGGCGGCATCTTTCCTCCTAACCTTGCTTCCGGTTCTTCGCTGTTAACTTCTTTCTGGTTGTGTACGCGTGCCCTCCTCGGCTTTAATTTACGACGCCGCTAGCTGACGAACGACCTTCGTCGCCTTGGGGCACGGGGCTTGAGTTGAGGGGGGGGGGGGGGGGGGGGCTGAGAGGTGTGAGGGGGTAGCAGCGAGCCGCCAGTCTACGGGAGCGATGATGGATACGATGGAGTGCTCGACAAGAGCGACTTGTTCGCTCTCTTCGCCTGTAGAGCAAAGAAGGCGACGCGCTCTATCAGTCCCTTGTCACGCTTAAGGCGGCGCTCTATCAGTCCCCTGTCACGCTTACGGCGTTGGCGGCAGGCTTGCTGACACCTTTTGCTTCGTCACCCGCGTCGACTGTCGTGAGCGTCTCTCGGGAGTCCCGATGTGCCTGCCGAGCGTAATTCCGGTGGAAAGATGTCCGTCGCCACTTTGGTACCAGAATTCTTAATGCTTAGTTGAAGTTTAAGTTTGGGTGGCTAGTTTTCAGAGCCAATAGCGCAAAACAAAGCCGGAGTGCAAGAAAATGAGCAGAGAAGTGCCGAAAGGATTGATTGTTTAAAGCAAATGTTTACTTTGTGTTTCCTTAGTTGGTTTGAAGCTCGGCTGCATACAGCCGATGATGCAGTTTCAGGAGAGTGAGCTTGGAAAAAAGAAATGAAACAAATGTGGACTTAGATCTAATTGCAAACTCACTTCGAGGGTCTGTATTGCGCTCTAATCTATCCTTGAACCGTACCCTGCTCAAGCAACAAGGCCGTTTTCGAGCGTTGAGCATGCTTAGTTAGGGATGGTTCATACGAAGCGAATGGTCATAGCGGCGTTATGTGCGCTCATTAAAGCGTTCCTGGCTAATCGAATCCCGCAGCGCTTCTCAACCACCGTTGAGCAAAGAGCAGCCTTAAAAGCACGCTACATTATTAAAAAAAAAAGGCACAGTGACTGCGCAAGCGTTGCATGAGCCCTCCTGCTGACTGCTCGGACGAAAACCCGACTTCGGCTTCGAGGTCCGATTTCGAGAGCGCATAACGACGCTGCTCTTTCCCGCTACTTTACCGCGTCCCGCCGGCGGCGTGTTTTGCGTTGATTGAAAATGCGGTCCATCGTTCCGACCGGTGCAGTGAGCTGCCTGCAGTTATAAGCGAATACTCCGTACTACGCGCCCAACAGTTTGCCACACTTATAATAATACCAAGCTCTGAACTGAAGCAGTCCGAAACGACATCGGCTTTCTTCTCCTCGTATTTATCCTTGCTCTCAAATGTAAAGCGCTTGACGAGAAAAAGAACGGGGTCTCGCAGTGTGCAAT
The DNA here is from genome assembly GCF_052857255.1 of Amblyomma americanum. NCBI lineage: Eukaryota > Metazoa > Arthropoda > Arachnida > Ixodida > Ixodidae > Amblyomma > Amblyomma americanum. Next base: position 207,906,467 of record NC_135501.1, read on the forward strand.
TAAGCCGCCACGCTTCACCTGCGCTGCTTTTGACGTCATTGTTTTTTGAAAAAATAATAAGAGGAGGCAGTGAGAGAGGGAGAAAGCCGTGACGCGCGCAAGTTCGTTCACCGAAGAGTCCGTGCCACACACAGCGTGCGCGCGCGCGCGCGCGGCGGTGTCACGCTGTGTGTTTCCGCCCGCTGGTTATTTTATTATTTTTTTTTTTCAGTAATGGAGGATCCACATCTCCTCCCAACTCACTCTGTCCTCTCCCTCACTGTGCGCTCGCGTTGTCCTACTCGTTTTCCTCTGTCGGGGCCCCTTCGTGTCTTGCTGTGCGTGCGGGCAAGTGCTTACGTGTGCGGGCAGTGGTTTAGTATATGTATATACTTAGCTCAACGCGCAGCGCAGCCCCACCACGCGGCGGCTTCGGGAACGCGAACACTATCGTGCACTGACGAGGTTCACCGAATACCCCATGTAAAGAAGGAAAAGGAGGCAAGAAAAAGTTGCGCATGCATCGCGGGTCTATTCTGGTGCTGCGCTCGCGCTTTCACTTGCGACTTGTATTTCCTGCTAATTTCCGCGTCTGCAATGAAGGCGCTTAAGCTCTGGCCTCGTGCAAATGCACCATGCCAGAGACTACGTATTTTTACTCCCGACTACCATGGCAGAAAAATTCTGGCAGAATCCGGCGCTTTTTGTGGCATTTGTTCAGCGAACAAGAGTCTTGGTGCCCTTGCGTATGCTGTACGTTTCATCTGGGAAGACAGACTGTCTTTATCGCCTTCAAAAGCGTCTAGGGTGCCAGGTCCGATGCCAGAGCGCTTTTGAACGACGATGCAAGGTGTTAACGTGATTACCACACAAGCACCACTGGGACGAGGCATACGAGAGTGACTCGAGAAGGCTTGAAATGCGCTGCACGGTATAGCAGAGACGACTACGATGCATGTCAAAGCGCTGTGGGGCACCTGAGGTTTCGTATCGCCACGACGATCATCATCACCAATGTTAGGATCACCACAGGACAAAGGCCTCTTGCTGTGGTATCCAGCTGCGCACCAAAGACACCCTGCCTTGCCTGAACAAAGGTGGCCACCTTTCTGGTCGCAGCACATTACAGTTTACTGTTCCCGTACACATTCTTAATGAGCAGTCATGTGCGTTTGTCTGCGCTATTCCGTCATTCGTGAGGAAATGCAACCAGAGTGTCACGGCGGCGGGCTCCGCGTCACCCAGTGCCACCTAGCGACATTTAACTCAACACATCGTTCAATAGAATGAGGGAGTAGAGCCATGCAACTCTTCAGCATTACCTAAATGATGGTGCAGTATACATGTTAACATTGCAACAATCTCCGTCTCTTGTTTCCTGCATAGGCTTGGAAATTATGAGGGTTTAACATCCCAAAGCGACTCAGGCTATGAGGGACAATTACCCGGTTAACGAATGCCCTCTTCTATCTGGACAGATCAGACACATATCCGCCTTCTAGCTCCATCTGGTCTTGCTTAGTGGCAACGAAGACATATATGCGCCCAATGCACCCCTGAGTTTGACGATAGCTACACGAAAACTAAAAGATTTAGCGGAGTTTCGAAATTCCTAGTTCACCTTAGTAGCCTGAGTTTGTTCTGCGCAGCGTCTAAAAGGTATATTCACTGGTTCCCGCAAGTACCGAGCATGTTTTTATGGCTCTGCATTGCAATGAAAGCATTCTTCGCTTGTCTTCTCAATGCTAGCTTGCTGCTCAAACGAACGACTAGTTTCATGTAAAGAAACGTCATCGACCCTATACTTGACGTTTTGTAAGAATATATGAGCTCGTTATGTCGCAAGCAGGCCGTGCTGAATGGCACATGAACTAATATTTAGTCCCGGAATTGTGCACGCGATGTTTACGGACGCTGCTGCTTACTCCGAGACCTTTCCTGACTGCCGCGACTGTTTCGTTCAGGTATGCACGCTTATTTGACGGTCTGACAGACGCACAAACTGGGCTACAAAGTAAAACAGGTCGCGAGAAGTCGTTACGTCAAAATTATTCGCAGAAACGAGGAAAATAGCGCGGCGCTGGTTTCGTTTAATGTTAGCGTGACCTTAAGAATGAATGCTCATGCTTCTTCCTTCTCGCCTTTTTTAAAATTCTTTTTTGTACTTCACGTCCGCGAGCACGTGCGCTTTGGACCACCACTATGTCTCAAGTCTTCATTTCTGCTCATTTATGCGTTTCCTCTTTTAAAAAAAAAATGTCAGGTTTTCTCCGTGATGTGACGACATGACGAAGCGGCTTTGGAAGTGGTGGTGTTGTTACCTTTTTTATTATTGTTCTGGACATGAGCGCGGATACCATCGATCCGATCTTTCCTCCGTCTCTGTATTTTCCTTCTTTTGCTGCTGCCGTGAAAGAAGCCAGAGTCGTTAACGTCGCTGTCTGTCTGCAGCTTCAGAGTAAGTGTGGACACACAAAGGGAACTTTCAGAACAATCAAGATTTACACGCATTGCGCATGCGCAATTATCGACCTCCAGTGTTTCCTTTTCATCAGCGGCGTGTGTCGCTGATCTCTGCATGCAGTGAAAATTTGGCGCCAGCTATATCCAGGCGGTGATGGAGGCACACTATAATGCGAGAAAAGCTGGTAGCCATGGTGCTGCTGCTGCTGCGGATGATGATAATGATGGTGGCGGTGATGATCATGATTACGAGGAAGAAGAGGAGAGCGACCTGTGAATGCGGGATACTGGCATCGCATACAGCCAGGCATGTATAGCGCAGTGTTCGCGACAGAAAGAGAGTGGCCCCCGCAATTCATGGAATGGACCCAAAACGACCGCAATAAGATTTACCCCTTCCGTCGTATCCATACTCTAGATGTCAAGACAATTACACGAGCAGGCTGGCTCTCAGCTACAGCTTAATGCGAATTTATACAAACGAATAGCGAGATCGCTTGTATAAAGGGCATGAAAAGGAACGGCATGTGTTCCCGACCAACAAACAAACTGGACTGTAGCAAGTTGGGAATTGGATTGTTCAGTTGGTGGTACATGCTTTATTCACTTCGGAATGCCCTCTAGATGTTGGCACGCGTTTTTGTCTGTCAGTCGGAGGAAAAGAAATGGCGCAGTATCTGGCTCACATCTCGGCGGACACCTGAACCGCGCCGAGAGGGAACGGATAGAGGAGGGACTGAGGGAAGAAAGGAAGAAAGAGGTGCCGTAGTGGAGGGCTCCGGAATAATTTCGACCATCTGGGGACCTTTAACGTGCACTGACATCGCACAGCACACGGGCGCCTTTTGCGTTTCGCCTCCATCGACAAGCTGCCGCCGCGGTAGGGTTCGAACCCGGGTACTGCGGAGTTACAACCGGTGTCATTTTTTTCTTGTCCTTTTGCCTTCCAAGCGTTCTGGCTGTTCGAATCGTGGAGACAAGCGCTTGTGCGCGGGAAAGCGCGGTATACAAGCGTGTTTGTCCCGAGTGCGCCTTTCCGTACGCCAGATATCTATCCTTTTCGCTTTTAAGACGACGGCCCCGCCCCCCGAAATGAGCGCTGCACATCGGCGACCAAGAACAACAGTGAGTTTGTGCAGGCCGTCTTACACATACAAACGTCCATTTCTTAACTGCATACGCGCACAGGCTTCGCGCTCCACGGCCTGAATATAATAGCGGCTGTCCGCGCAGATCCGCCTCGCTTTCTTGGTCCCCCCGCTCTTTCATTGATTTTTCTTTCAACGCTGTCTTTCGCGCTGCGCTGACCGCGTCTTCACTGGGTTGCGTGTGCGTTTCGGTGGGTTGCCCGCGTTTATCTGTGTTTGTGTGCTGAGTGTTGCGCCGCGGAGTCCCTCTACTGGTCTGTCTGGGAAGTCAAAGAAGAGCGTGTGTAGGCCTGAAGAAATAAGTGCGTCCCGCCGTAAAGATCACTTTCCTTTTTCTTCTTATGTTCCTTTCCTCCTTCAATTTTAAGTGCGTGTGTTCCGCGTTTTTAACTTCGCAAATCGCGCTTGTTATCTGCTGAGCCGTTCACAGTGCGCGACGCTGCGCTGAAGTCCCGGCGCGCTCATACAAGCGTTATGTTTGAGATTCCCCCCCCCCCCCCCTCTTTTTTTTTTCTACTGTTTTCGCGTTCACGCACCTTAACTTTTGGTGTAATTTCCCACCCGCCGCGGTGGCTCAGTGGTTAGGGTGCTCGACTACTGATCCGGAGTTCCCGGGTTCGAACCCGACCGCGGCGGCTGCGTTTTTATGGAGGAAAAACGCTATGGCGCCCGTGTGCTGTGCGATGTCAGTGCACGTTAAAGATCCCCAGGTGGTCGAAATTATTCCGGAGCCCTCCACTACGGCACCTCTCTCTTCCTTTCTTCTTTCACTCCGTCCTTTATCCCTTCCCTTACGGCGCGGTTCAGGTGTCCAACGATATATGAGACAGATACTGCGCCATTTCCTTTCCCGCCCAAAAACCAATTATTATTATTATTATTAATTTCCCGGCACCAGGTGCCGCCATGCTCTGCAAACGTGCGGGCGAAGCTGCTTGCTTGCCTCATTCGCAGCATTTCATTCAAGGTCTTCAAAGGCAGTCTTCTGTATCTCTTCTTTCCTGGGTTGACGCTGCGAGTGGGACAGCAAGAACAGCATTATAGTAGTAATATTAATAAAAATACTGCCTATCCCGTAACCCTAAACAGAGCAATCCGCAAATAAAATGGTCAGAAAAACACGCGAAGTGCTGTTCGCTATCATTTCGGAGGGGGGAGGGGGGGGGGGGGTTCTGACAAGCTGAAAGAGAGGCCATTTCACTCCTGTCTTAGCTTCCCGCTTCATTATCGATGTTACGATGCAGCCAGAGCTTGAAAACGAAGACGCAGATGCGCTGTACTCTGTTAGGTGGTCAACAATGCGGTAAGTCTTAACTCCGTTACATATTTAAACAAAACACACATTTTAATGAGCGAGCTAAAGGTAGGAGCATGCTTTCATTATACGTCGCTCGCAAAGATAATACTGTGCAAATAACTGTGGACGTCACCGCATTCTATAAAGCGAGCCAAACAGTTCACGGTACTCGTCGAAAAATCTTTTCTGATAACCCATGCTTTGGCTTAGCGAACATGTCTCTGCCCGGTTCAGACTGGCCAGAGCCAGCGCTGTTGAAGCGGTTCATTTCTGCAACACCCGCGAAATGAATTCCACTGAGACCTGTACTATGTCGTTCAAGCTAGGAAACGCACGAAGTATGATAGTGCGCCGCTATAAATAAAGTAGAAGCGACATCATAGTTCATCCAAGAACGAAACGTAGATCGAGAAAAAAAAAAGCTCGTAGGAGGATATTGCTCAGTTATTCGCTAGACGAGGATTCACTCGCGGGGCTGTGGAATGCATCATGCAATAGCCAACGGTGCCGTCCGGCTGGCTCCATCACTTTTTTAATCTACCTCCCGCTGAGCTTGTTTTTGCTGGGACCCAGAAACTAGCGCCGCTGCGGTGATCTCTATTCCTCTTATTATACCTTCCAAGCTTTCGACTTGAATCACGTTGAAAAATGCTCTCGGTGGACGTATATATATTATGTCTACTCTGTAAAGGTTTTTCCCTCCAGCTGCCCCGCGTGATTGTGCTCCTGATAAAAATAAAATTATAAAAATTTTTCTAGGCTCGGCCTAATTGAAGAGGCCGGGAAACATGTGGTCCGCCAATGCAGCGCTTTGACGGACACGTTCCCGTTGCAGACTGATGCGGGTGTAATTTAGTCCCTCGATTTCGAAATCTGGCGACAAACGAGCATCTATCTACGGCGTCCCGGTCGTCTATCCGTGAAACGTATTCGGAACGCATTTGCCGCTGCTTCGTCGTTACAAGATGGCCAATAGGTACACTGCTTGCGGGCGTTGTTTCCTCAGCGCCCAGCCTGCGAGAAGCGGCTCCTTTGCGAGTGTCTGCGAATCGGGCCTTGTTCAAACAGCGGGACCTGTCGAAATCAACGGTTTTGCGTATTTGCCATGTGGTAGCTTGATTCTGTAACGTTGATGGAGGTGGGAAAAAAAGCGGGGAAGTTATGCGGCACGGGCCACTGCTTTGTCAGCCCACATGACAGCAGCGCATGCGAACGTCGCACACAGTTCTGTTGCTTTCGCTAGTCAAAACCAAAATCCGTGGGGTTGTGTTTTACTCAGATAATAAATAGCTACACCTAATGATGGTCATAAATCCCTTGCCTATAGAGGGAAAATCTGGCAGGCTTCATTTGGGCCAAGTGAATGCCAATAGAAGCATTAGTGTGTCCCAAAGTTCTTTCCTGCATTCTTGCGCGCGTTAGCTTCCCGCTCTACCCTACAGAATGAGATTTTTGTACAAACCACTGACTCTGGGAGCAAACGGGCACGTCATATCAACGTACTTTGAGTTGTCTGGTTGTGAAGAAAGAGAACGGGATATTCACTTAAAAAAGGTCTATAGACTGCTTTATACTCTATTGCCTTCCTATAGATATTTCTTTTTGTCTGTTCATAGTCTATAGACTGTCTATATACAAAAGTCTGCTAAAAGTCCATGGCCATAAATCTATAGATTCTCTATAGATTTTCTCTATAGATTATCTACAGACTGTTTATAGGATTTGGCCATAAACCCTATATTTGTGTTGTCTGTAGACTGTTCTCTAGGCTTTTGTCTGCAGTGTTTCTATAGACTTTATCGACAAAAGTCTATGGACAGTCTATAGAGTGTCTAAATAGATTTTTGTAAGGGTTAACTTTCGCACTTTGTGTGCACACGTTAAGCGCGCCTTTAGGGAAGCCTGAAACAGGTACAAGAGGGCTGGGGAGAGAGAAGGAGGTCCGGGTATAAACACGGTCTATCGCGTGCATGTATGAGCCCTTGGTTTAACCCGTATAGTTACTCAACATTGCCTAGAGGGAAAACCGGCGCTGTCATACTTAACCCACCATGGAGAAGTGCTGGTATGCCGGGATGATGAGGTTTCGTATTTGGCTTGGCTATTCTTGGGCGTGTGAAGTGGTTTCAGCCGTAACGATTAGACTCCGTTCGAGGCAAACCTCGAATAAATGCTGCGAAAGTTTGCATGCCACTCTAATACTTGCTTTAAATTTATTGACGAAGAGAAAACCGCACTATTAAAATAATTTAATCCGCGCTGGGCATTCTAGAGCATCGCGGCTCAGCTACCGATTTAGAGGCGAAGTCCACTTTATCGGCCCAACACTAGCCAAGCCGAATACGATACATTATATTCCCGGTCTCCCGCGCGGTGGATGAACTGCTCTTTAAGGAAGTCGCACAGACGATGGCGCCAGCTTTCGCTCTAGGTAATATTTAGACATTCTATGGCAGTGGGTAGCTCACATGAGGTTCCATAGCGCAAAACGACGAAGGGACAAGACACAAGCGCTATAAAATTCCTCTAAACGCTTTATTTGGCGTTCAGAGTGTTTATAAAGGTACAAACCAAGTGCGATTGGGGAAACACATGAAGGTTTGGTTTGCTTCATGGGGGTTAACGTCCCAAAGCGACTCAGGCTGTGAGTGTCGCCGTAATTAGTGCTCCGGATAATTTCGACCGGCCACCTGGGGTTCTTTAACGTGCGCTGACATCGCACAGTACACGGGCCTCTAGAATTTCGCCTCCATCGAAATTGGACCGCCGCGACCGGGATCGGACCCGCGTCTTTCGGGCCAGCAGCCGAGCTCCATAACCCCTGACCCGCCGCGTGATGGAGGCGAAATTCTAGAGGCCCGTCTACTGTGCGATGCCAGTGCACGTTAAAGAACCCCAGGTAGTCGAAATTATCCGGCGCCCTCCATTACGACGTCCCTCATAGCCTGAGTCGCTTTGGCACTTTAAACCCCTATAAACCATAAAGGTCATGAAGGGTTATCAGGCTGGATGCGTGAAAGCAGGCATCTCAAAATAAAAAAAGCAAAACTAGACCAATTTCAACCAACGGAGAACCTAAAAACTGGTATGCACTTTTCACAAGCTCGCGCAGTGCACTGCATCCGAGAAGGCGATGCCTTTTCTTGATAGTGATGAGGATGGACTGCTCACACAATGTTCACTCCCAACCTCAGTTATTTCTCTTGTTCTTTTATCTCCATTTTTCCTTATCGCCAGGCATTCCTCAAAGCTAGATTTTTAGTTGTGAAAACGGTAATCCATAACGTTCCTGTTGTGTTACCCTAAGCGCTCATTTACGCAACGGCCCGTTTGTCCTATGTACGGCTTGGTGCACGAAAGCGGTATCTTGTACACAATGTTGTCTGTGCACGGTGCAAACGGGTCCTGGTGCCTTATTGATCAGTGATTCTGATTGGTGCTATCAGGGCTGGTGGCCTTTCACATGCGGGATAATTCCTCAAGCGCAGACACGCAAACCTTCACACCCACTTTCTGGCCAGTCTTTTTGAGAACGCGTGACAGCTTGTGGATATACGGCATCACCGCTATGTAGTTAACACCCTTGCGTTCAGCTGCACTTGTTGCGGCCTTGCCTCGCCTGTACATGCACACTGTAACCGCGATTACTAGGTACCTCGAAAAAGCAGCTGCCAGAAGATGATAGACCTGCGTGTTGAAACTTTTCATTAAGCATGCGCACGACTTATTCACTACACTGGAAAGGCATGTCTTCAGCGCGCCTGTCTGGACGAGCTTCGTATGGGCGGAGGAAAGGGGCGCAGGAGGGGCTTGCCACCCCTAGGCTCATACATCCAGCGGACGCTTTTCAAGGAAACCCGTTTTACGTCGAGAAAAAAGTATGGTGCCTTTAAGGAGTGAAACTTTAGTGGAAGCTTAGCGCTTGTGTCTTGTCCCTTCGTCGTTTTGCGGTATGGAACGTCATTCATGGTCGTTAGTCCTATAGTCCCTAAAATCGCCAAATTACCGGAAAACAGGGGGCGTATAGAAGCAAGCGCCACTATTTAGAGCGAGCTATCGCGTCGAAGAATGCAGCGGCGGCATGCATTTGTTTCGAAGGGGGTGAGCAGCGCGCCGCCATTTTGTCATCGCATCCCGTAGCGCATACCTGTATAACTCTGGTGCTCTAAGGCTTGCAGCATGCGTACGCCCGCAAAACGCGGCGAGATACGTAGCGTTTTGCGCATTCGTATTCGTTCCCCGCAGGGCCACTGCTTATGCCCAGTAAAAGTGCCTATTGAAGTTAATATTAAAGCGAACCGCCGTTTCGTCTGGGATACTATACCCGTATACTATACCCGTTCGGGTATAGCATACTATAGTATAGTATACGGTACGTATACGTATACTAAGGGTATAGCATACTATACTAAATACGGTACGTATACGTATACTACGCATACTATAGGTGGTATGCAGTGGCGCACAGCCGCGCCGCCGCCGGCCGCCACGATTGAGGTGCACGTAGCAGACGAACTCCTGCTCCGCAAGCATGTTTTCTTCGCGTGTCGCGTTCAGGCTGCCGTTTGGAATCCGCTTGCATCGGAGAATCGGCCGGCAGTCGCTGGGCACGATAGCCGCACGTAACTACGTAGTAAACGAACACCACTTCGAATATGCAGCTGCGTTTGTTAGCGCTGCTCGAGCCGGCCGAGAAAACAGCCCCCGCGACTAAAGTTGGTCGCGGGTATGGTCCCCCTCGATTCTGGGATAGAAGCTCGGACAGTGGTCATTGACAGCAACGCTTCCGTGCAACCGGGGAACCGTATGTAATTCAGGCGCATTCTCGGGGAAGAGATCGGTGACCCGGCGCCAGTCGATAGCTCCGGCGCGTCTGCTGTGCTCTATGCATAACTATGGACTGCGTATACCTGGGTAGCGACGTTGATTTCCGAGCTGTACTACATATTTGACCTTGATATGATGCCTCAGATTTTAATCGTGGGCTGACCTGCGAAATTTTTGTACCATGTGCATCGTAACCAAGCGCAGTACGGCCACCATGAGCATGCTGAATGAAAGGATGTGACCTCGGGCAGTCTTCGATCTCGAAATGAATTCTTGGGGCATGCGCTTCGTTTCTCGGTGCAGTCGTGGCCACCCAGGCGGCGTCTTTATATCGTTGGCGATGGCTTTCGTCCGGGCTATAGCTAACGAGCTGGCGCGCCATCGTGGATCCCTACCAAAACTGCCAATTTATGCACCGTGCGTCGTGTTGTCAGATGCCGGCACGTAAGAGAGAGACGACGCTGACGAAGCGCGGACTATCGACTGTCACCTACTCAGGTACTCTCGTGTAGAATTTTGTCAACACGGCGCGCACAGTGCAAAAGTGAACAACTACGTAGCCCAGTTTTCTGCCTTATGAGCGGCAGTTGTGGCAGTCTACGACCACCTTTGTGCAAAACAACGACTGCTCCAGAGTGGTAACAATGCTTCCCAAGTACGATCATGAGTGTGCGTTCTGGGCAGAGGACTCCCACACAATACGTAACCGGCGCCTTCTGTCAGATATTTACCCGCTCTGCTCACGCACCGCACACGCCGTAACGATATCACTTCCCCGCGAATAACTAAATGCGACCCTCTTGTTTCATGGAACCGCTGTTGTCATCGACCACTATCCGAGCTTCTATTCCAGAATCGAGGGGAACCAAACCCGCGACCAAATTTAGTCGCGGGCGCTGTTTTCTCGGCCGGCTCGAGCAGCGCTAACAAGCGCAGCTGCCTAATCGAAGTGGTTTTCGTTTACGACGCAGTTACGTGCGGCTATCGCGCCCAGCGACTGCCGGCCGCTTCTCCGATGCAAGCGGATTCCAAACGGCAGTCTGAACGCGACACGCGAAGAAAACATGCTTGCGGAGCAGGAGTTCGTCTGCTACGTGCACCGCGATCATGGCGTCCGGCTGCGGCGCGGCTGTGCGCCAGTGCATACCACCTATACGCATATTACGGGTATAGTGTACCAATGGGACACATGCAGCACAGAGCTTCTGCGCTCACCGCGTACTTATACTATACGCCTTTGCATGTCGCCTTGTGAGCGCTCCTTCTTGGTCGCGAGCGTTCCTGCTAGCGTCGTGAGCGCTGCTTCATTTCCAGGGCGTCGTTTTTTCTTTCTTCGCCTTCACATCTCGTGCAGGTTTGGGTAGGGGCTCGCATCCGCGGCGGCATGCCCGTGTATCTTCGCCCTTATTTCTCCCCATCACGCGTTATTTCGTGCGCGCCGGTCGTGACTCGGGCTGCTCGCCTAACGAAGCGCGCCGAGTCATAAATAGATCGCGGGCGCGCGTTTCATCGTGATTTGTTGTGGCCAGCTGTTGCCGGCGAGGCCCCCCACCTATATGACTTCGTGCGCGGGCCCCGGGTCCCCGTAGGTATATAGAAAGGAGGAGCTGGAAAAGAGAAAGAAGTTGGCGTTGCGCACTGAATGGTGTTTGGACGCGAATGTAGCCTTCTGGAGGCTAGTGGAAAAGCAAGTGTGAGGTTCTGCTGGTATATGAGGGATGAGGATACATTAGGATGCTTTCTTCGAGGTAGAGCAGCGTCTCTGGTGCGGGGAAGGAGCTGTGCGCGAATGTGAGCAAATAATAGATTACAGACAACCCTTATATAAAACTGGTCTGTAGATTTTCTATAGACTTCTTATTGACTCTATTGCCTGCTTATATATAATCCTTTGGGCTGTTTATAGTCTGTAGACTGTCAATAGACAAGTCTACTGAGAGGGTAACGCCAGGTATCTGGATGCTCTATATAGACGGTCTGTAGGATTTGTATTGACAAAAGTCTATGAGTATTATAAATGTATAGCCTTTGTCAAAAATTTAGAATCCTAGGTATTCGCTTCTGAGCCGTGGAGGGGGGGGGGGGCTTCTGTAGCATCCGTTGAATTCCTAACTTTCGGAGAGGTGAGGACGAGGGTTCTTCTCACTGTCAAGAATTATTATTATTATTATCACTGGCGATCCGTAACTAGCCATACAGCATGGCCCAGAAGCAAACCTCTTGTGCTCTTTTAACTTTTGACCAAGGCTGTACGTGGAAAAGCACATGCAGGTGTAGAGGCGGTAAGGAACCTGTTGTTGCCTTAGCACTCTGTCCTGCAGTTTGCTGACCATGAAGATGGCGTCACCAAACCAGCAGCTGAGCTCTCAGTGATATTCGCGCGATAGAAAGGTGATTGGTTGCCCGGCACCTCGATCTTTTTGTACTCCTGCTTGCCACGATTTCCCAAAGAGCGAGTCGAAAAAAAAATTGAAAATCGGTTGTTGGGTAAAGGAAATGGCGCAGTATGTGTCTCGCATCTCGGCGGACGCCTCAACCGCGCCGTAAAGGGAAGGGATAAAGGAGGGACTGGTCTTAAATCGTTTTCACACGGCTTGAGAATACCTCTCTTCTGCAAGGTGAGAGGCGCCAGCCAAACGCCACGAACAATGTGATATGTGGTCGCGTCAGTGTAGCCTGCCGCATCTCTCCGTGCTTCTGCTCCTTTTTATTCCTTGGTTGTCTTTGGCTTCGGCTCTGGTCCTGCCTCTCTTCACCGGTACGACGCTCTGGCAGCGGCCACAGCGTTCCGCGCTTCAGCCGGGCCTCGCGAGCAGCGGTAATAACATCTCGGCCGGCGGGTGTTACAACGGGCAATGAAGATTAATGGACCGGCACCCGCGCTAACCCGCGAGACGTCCAGGGGAGAGGGAACCGAAGAAGCGGGGGACAAGACGACTGCGACGATGTGAGCGGATGAGGAGGGGTAGTCTAGCCTGGAGGGATGTTGTGGATGGGGAGAAGCTAGAAGTGAGGGGGTGACAGGAAGAGCTGGCAGCTCTTTTTCAGGCACGCCAAACGCGCCCGCTCTCCACACTCTCCCTGAAGAGGGGACAGGCCGACGGGCCAAAAGCTAGACCGCTTAGACCTCAGTAGTGAAGCAAGAATGAAGAAATGGAATAGCAGGGAATGGTGTGATGTCCGTGACCGTGAACGGAAGGAAGGGGAGATGGTCTTCGCCGAGGCGACAGGGGGATTCTCGGATCGCGACAGGCGAAGGTGGGGAGGCACGAAGCCCTGCCTTCCCTCTTGGCAGCGCTACTGTACGGTTGCCGGTGGTGTCGCAGCCGTTGCTGCTCCTACTCTATTTCGCTGTCGCGAGTATGCGCCGTGAATCTTCGTTAGCGTGGCCTGCTTTTGCCGCTAGGGTAGCCGGGACGCGAATCCCTGGATCGTTCTCCCGCACGAGCCTTTCTCATCCTGCTCTGCTTACCGGCTCTTCTCTCTCTCTCTTTTTACTTTCGAGTGATTCTTGCGTGTCCTGCTCTCCTGTATTCTTATTTTTCCCTGTTCCTTTTGTTTTTGGGTTTACGCCTGCTTATAATTTCCTTCACCGTCAGTGAGGTGAACGGGCTGGGAAGTGCTGGCTTGAAACCTAACTGCATAATGGATTACTCAGTCGGCAAATATACAAGCCAGCGTTGTTTTACCGTTACTCTACTTGTGAGTTCGTGGTCAACGCCATAGTGACTCATCAGCGCCAGTACTTTACAATCTTCATGAGGTTTCTGCTTTGTGTTCAGTGAATACTTCTCAGCTAAAGTGGCTGCTAGGTTCAGATGTGGCGGTCGCACTTCGTTGACGGTGATGTCCAAAACGCCCGTGCGCTTTTCGAAGCCATGGACTTTGAAGGACCTCAGGGTGTCTGAATTAATTCTGAGCTCTTCATTACGGCGTCCCTCATAGCCCATGAGCATCTTTGGGGCGTTAAACCCCGCATAACATAACGGAACATAACACAACATAACACTACGTAACATAACGTAACACAACGTAACATAACATAACACAGTACAACATAGCAATATGTTAATGTGAACTGCCGTTGTCTCGATTTATTCATAATACATTCGATATTGTACTCTGGAACAACTTTCTGTGGCTACTTAATACAAGCTACCAGCGCCAGGCGATGACTTTCACTAGTCTGCAGGCCTCTCTCTCGCGCTCACGAGTTAACCAAATTGGTCTTGAAGTCGTCGCCCTGCGATCGTAGCCAGCGCTGCATAACCACAAGAAGCTTTCCGCTTGGTTTTCAATCGTTTGCGCTAGCTTCCGAGCGCCCAGTTCAACGAGAAGGCGGCTACGTGGCGCCATCTGTCGGCGGCATCGCAAACGAGTCGCATGAGGGGAGGGAGTGTCACGCCCGGGTCTCGATGAGACAAAGGCGTGCGCTACTGAGAGGTGGGTTGGGCGCGCGTGTGGCTAACGGCGGCGCCATCAATTATGTGCAATTGAATAGGGAACCGGCCGCGTATAATTTGCAGCCGCACATCGGTCACGAGCGCCCCGCGTCGCGGAACCTTTGATTCGAGGCTGTCTGCCTCGTCCAAGTCGTGCTTTGGAATTGTAGTGCCGCCGTATCATTGTAATTCGGATGTGCTCGTGTGTCGCATTCGGGTGCACGGAAACGAACATGAGTGGACTCAGAATAAACTACATAAACAATAGTACGAACTGGACGACGGCAATCTTCATCCATCCGCGTATTAAATTTCTTATATTCCTGTTTGCAAATATACCGTGTGGCACCGGTTTCATAGCCTAGATATCTTTCATGTCACGAATCCATCCAACAGAAAAAAAGAAATTTGAGGCCAGGACCAAGGGTTGTAGCAATTAAGATCGGTGTTTGGTACATTACTTCTGCAAGTATGGCTTGTGCGGTACGCCAGCATCGCAGTGGCTAGTTGATGGGGATATTAGCATACCAGCTGAGGATCTGAAGGAGCCTTTTACTAAATGTTTGTATTGCAGTTGCGTTGCATTCGCTTTGTGCGAATCCAACTTCTTTATTGCGCTTGTCCTACCCATTGTATACGTACTTTTTTGCACCTAAAAAAAAAAGGTGTGTGGCCAGTTAAGATCGCCTACTAAGAATTTTTGGTTGCACCTGTTTCGGCACTGGCTTTCTGCTCCATCGGAAGGTCGGTCTTCACAATCGATTATGTGTGCTTTATTCCTGTACTTCAAACCCTGTCGTGTACCTTCTTCGGTGCTTTGCCGCAAACCGACTTGATCGAACACCCTTGTTGGCGTTCCTGCTGAATACAAACCCCATAACCCACAGCTTTAAATCCAGCATCACCCCGTCTTCGCTCGAGACAGCCTGTCTAGAGCCCGCTTCTGTCGACAGCAAAAGCGCGGATTGGCGGTCAGCCGTGCCGCTCATCCCTCACACGCTTCGAGTGACGTCTTCAACCGCAGACGAGCATTCATTGTACGCACGACGACGCGTTGGTTGTCTGCACATGCGCGCTAGTGGCGAGAGAGCGAGAAATGTTGACTGCACTGGGGGAGGAGGGAGGAATGGACGCGGATGAGACGCGCACCAAGAGGGGCACAAGCCGCGGGTTTCAGACGGGGGTGGAGGTTCGGGGGCGACGGAAGGGGGGCAGAGCTCGGCGTCTCGGAAGCGCGGCGCGTGTGCTCTCTCAGCTCGCTCGCCCGCTTCGTCGTCGGCGGCGGGTCGCAGTCACTGGGGCCCACTTTATCTTGATAAATGATCGGTCTTTCATGCGGGCCTCGGCTCGTTTTCTCGGCTTTTTTCCACGCGCTCTCTTTCTTTCTCCTTCCGGGAGTAGAGGGGGAGGAGACTTGGAGGCTTGTGCAGTCTTATGCTCTTCTGATTCCGGAGTCAGCGCGTCCACGAAAAGGGAGAGGGGGGGTGGGGGAGGTACCCATTTTTGGGCACATTTTTGCGTTGCCTCCCTCAGTCATGGGAAACCGACCCTGGTCCTGTAAATCCCCCCCACTGTCGGAACCTCCGTCTGCCCTGCACGAGCCTCCCTTTCTGCTGCAGCTTGGAGATACAGCGTGGAGGGAATAGGGAGGTTTGCGAAAAAGGAAGCCTCGGGTTCTCTATTTTCACCGCCCGCTGTACCAAGCGTCGCGGGTTATATTCATTGCGCGGCGCCGTTTATTCCCCCGGCCGATAGCTACCCCCTTTTCGCAGTTTGTTCGTCGCTTCAGGATTTTGCCTTTATTTTTGTTTTATGTAATATATTTTAGTACGTGTGTTCTCCCTTCCTTTCCTCCGTTTTCTGTTTCTTATTATACTCCTGCTTATTATAGTTCTTTTTTTTTTTTTGCGGAATGGGCGGCATGGAGTTTCTTCTCACGTTGCCTTGCATGGAATAGTCCAGTTTCCTGCCTGGCGCTCCTTGGTTTCACCGCCGCCGCTGCTAAGAGAAAGTTGGAAGAAAAGAATGCAATTGGCGAAACCTAAACTTTAGGACAAAGTGAAATAACTTCTTCTGTATGAAAGGTGCGATTGATTACAGAACATGCTGCTGCCGTTGTTATATCGTAACTCTTCCACTAAATGAACGCACAACGGCCCAATGTGGGAAGACGAAGTAATGAAACGCTATAAGAAGTTGTGTACAATCTCCTTCAAGATTTCTGCCGAGTACTTTCGCCGCCTTCTCATCGGAAGTATAGGGTTTATTTCTGTGCTAAAGGGTTGCTTGAAGTTTACTAAACGCAGTTTTGGACGTGTTACCCACGTGGTAGAAGCTCTGGCTTGTTTGTCAGCGCATGCACGAGCCCCTAACGAAGCAGTTGGAGTCTCTGGGAATGCTTGTAACAAATTCAGGTCCATCTACACTCATGGACGCCTCCGTCGCAAAGACGGGCGTTGCACCTTCTTCGCCTGCAGGCGTCTCCTGCTCGACCCCTTCACGAGTGGGAAATTCGTCAAGAAGTGAGGAAACAGATGAACGATAACAACAGCCAAAAGAGAGAGAGAGAGAGAGAAAACAAATCGGGCCGCGTTTTCGCTCCCCCACCGCGTTCATTGATTTTTCTTTATTCCTCCGCCTTCTGACCCGCACGCTAGTTGACGCAGCAGGGAGCCCTGTTTTGAGTGAAAACAACCTCCTTGGCTGCGGCGCAGCGACGCGGCTTCGGGGCCCCAGAATGCGCGGAGCCCGGCCTTTCGAATCTCGCCGTTCGGGGGGTCCTGAAAGACATTTCGCGGAGTTCGCGGCTTTCCGAGGAGGAATACAGCTACGCTAGAAAAACAAAAACAGGCCTAATGAAATGTCGAAGCGAAGAGAGCGGGAAAGAGACTGCGGTGTGGTGGTGGAAAGGCAAGGCTGTGCAGTGTCAGTAGAGCTGCTGGAATGGTGCCGGTGGAGAGGGAGTCTGGGTAAAACTGGGTACGTCGTCGCGTTGAGCGACGTCGGGGCGGTTCGGGGGCAGGCTGGTGTTTTGGTTCTTTCACTGCCTCGTCTCGGAGTGCGAATCCGGGTAGACTGCCCGCGGGACCGAGAAGGCCTGCGATCTATCAACCTATTGAAAGGGTTCGTCTCTGGGTGTTAACGAATTGGGTTCGCTTTGGGAACTCTCTTCCGACGGTAGTGCGTACTCGGCAGGTTTTTCCGCGTCTTGCTGGTTGGCAACCAGTGCGTGCAATGACTCGGCCGCCAAGTAAAAACACTGCAGGCATCGAGGTTCAGTGGTAAAGCTTGAAAGCGTCGGATATCGTTAAAGCACTCCGTCGATCGGTAGCGAGTGAAGATTTCAACGATGAGTTCACTGAACGGATAGGGGTAGGGTGCGCCCAAAAAGTTTTAAGAGCATTAGCTGTTACCTCGTTTCTCGATTTTTTGGGGTCTGCTACCACCTCCCTTCGGCGTGAAATTTTCTAAGTCCGAGGAATTCAAGATGGCGGCCCCATAGTAAATCGATATAGCAACCTATAGCAACCCAATTGGTGTCTGATTGGTGACGTCATCAGTATATCGAATTGGTGATTGGTGACGTCACTGATATAACCAATTGGTGGTTAATTGGTGACGTCACTTATATATCCAAGATGGCCGATTATAAAACAAAAAGTAAAAATAAATGAAATAAACGTACAAATTCGTATTTCCATTGGTGTACCTCATTTTAATCTCATCCATATCAATTCTAGTAAACCAAACAGCTAGCACTCGTTACTTCAACGTCTTCTAGATGTGGCGGCAACTTTTTCTTGGGCCATTCATCTACATTGGTTCGTTAACGTAGAACGCGGCGGAGGCATGCGTGCTTTGTGACTTAATTCCCATTGTAATTTTCGTTCGTGTTTCACCTCCATTTCGTTCCCGAAAGACGCGGCTGAAGAGACCACTTAAATGTGAGAGAGTTACCGCGTCTCTCTTCTCTCTCTCTTCCAATAAACGCCCTCCCCGGTTTGACGCCAAGCGTACTTTAAGGCTGGGACCTCGCGACGTCATCGCTGCGCGCATGCGCACATACGCACGCACGTGTACGCTCGGCGGTCGTACATAGAGCGGCCACAGCCGGACCGTGACTAGGCGACCGTGTGAGTCCTCGTTGGCAGCCAGCAGCTCTTCCACCCCGTGGCAATTTGGCCGGGTTTCCGGCCGCTGCTGCGCTGTCGTTCCCCCGTCGTCCACGCCCCGCCATTTTTCTTCGAGGTCAAATACCAGCGGGGGGTGGCGACGCTGGTGGGAGCATCCGAAGCCATGTACAGGCACCTATAGCCTGGCAGAACGCGTCGCCGCCGAATGAGTTCTTCGTTGGCTGTTCTGCCCGCGTGTTGCTGGCGGTCCTGGAGGGAGAGGGGGGAGTGGCTGGCCGGGAAGGGGTTCTCGGATTGTTACACCGGCGTATGTATATGCGCTGCCCGACGGGGAGTCTACTTCGAGTCACGGTTATTGGTTTGCGCGACTAAGTAGGAAGAAAAGCAGCTGGGCTGTACGCGCTATGAGTCGCGTTGATTATTCGAACATGCTCGCCAACCATCTCCCCTCCCCGGGTACTCGCACGTATCCGTGGTGTTGTGAAGACGGTTGTCAAGAGCCAACTATTAAAGGTTGCTCAAGGTTCTTTGGTTTTTGTCTAAAAATAAACGAAATTTTCTATCTTTGCAGGCGCACACTTCGGACGACGGTATTCAAGGTGATAACGCTGTTGTCTTTTGTCACAGTCACAGATACGATATAAAAAAAAACAATGGTCGATTTGCGTAGTTAGGCCAATTGCGAATTATGTGCGCTAGTAGTTCGGTTCCCACTTCGGTTCCCGTGTTCACATCCAGTGTTCACGGATGGCAGTTGTTCGGATAGCGATAATGGGTTAGTTAGTATCCATATATGCGGAAGTGGTCACACTCTACATTCACAGATTCCTGGGAGTTTTCTTAACACTCCTGGCGCAGTGGTGTAGCGGTCAAGCGATGCGTCACAGCCCTTCTATGGCAGGTGCTGCCATCGGGGGGCACTTGGGTTGGGTTGCGATCCAGGGTGCTTTTCCCGAGCAGCCTCGCACGATTAATTGAGCTGCCACATAGCTGGCTTCAGACAGACAAACTGCGGCTATATGCTGGGAAAGGCCACTATAAGTCCTGCTGCACTAGACATTCTAAAAGCTTCACTCTTGTAAAAACCGTGCAGCGCTTACCGTATCCCTGGACAAAGCCCGTTATACTTAGTGGCACGGGCAGGGACACTTTTTTTCGTTCTTTTTATGGTCCCACAATAAATTTTTGTATATCTGGACTCACGAACTGATTGCCACATGCCTTGAGAGAGCTTTTTGGTCGCTCTTTATCGAATATGACATGGTGGCCGTCCTACACCAAAGTATGCCTTGCTTTCTCTATGTGGCCTCTCCTCTCTGTCATGAATGCAGAGGACAAGCTAACGTATGCCTCCTGACTCCGTTCTGATGATGTATTTCCTTCTTCCGCTTAATGCGGCACGTATACTTGAACTGAAAACATTTTCTAGAGTGGTGGGTTTCTCCCGATTGCTATCAATCTCGATAGTATCGATAGTTTTGCCGGGGCCGGTTTGCAAGGTTGCTTTCGAGGTTTATAGCTCTATCGATAACAAGAATAACAAATGAACAGAACAACGATAGCAGTATTTATGGACAGAGAGGTAGCTAATAACCCAAGCCGGTGCTGGAAACTGATTCTTGGTCGGGAAATAGAAAGACGTTTTCTCCAACTAATAAAGAGTGATGCGCTCTATGGTGCTTGTTGAATAGGTGCGACGCGGTAACTAGAGCGAAAAATACAAAGCACAAGCGAAAGCGCAGTGCCTTGCGAAAAGTCTTTTTGCTTGTCCTTTGCGCTTTTCGAGCCGGGTTGGCGGCTGTTTCACGCTTCCTCCAACACGGATCCCTTACCGGACTGTCAAATACGTCCTTCGTGTAAGATGTACGGGAAGTCCGCGCACCTCTTGGACGTCATAATCTCGGTCGCACCATCCATACAAACGCGTGTCAACAAGCTGACTTAAAATAGCGCCGCGGCCGACGAGTCGTCGCTCGTTTCACGCGCCCGCTGCTTTTATATAGTGCACCCCGCGCATCAGTCATTATCCATTTTCGTCACCGTCGTAAAGCTCGCTCCCTCTCCCGCCCCTCCCCCTTCTGCTCTCTCCCTCGCGCAGCATCCTTGCCCCGAGCGACAGCTGATTCTCATCATGAGTGCCCCGTCGTCTTCGCGGCGGGGGGATGTCGTGTTACTGCCCCCGGCGACTGCTGCCTATCTGCGATATCGCTCGCTCATGTTTTCGGCGTCACGGACGGCAGCGAGCCTCCGCCTTCTCCGCGCCGTCGCGTATTAGGTGTCGGCGCGATCCGCGTGGGTCGCGTCGCCAAGCGAACCGAGGAGTCCTTCGTTCTCGGTATAGCGCGCTCGCGCAACTCGAGCTGGCTTCCTGGTATGGCGAGCGACGACGCCTTGTTCGCTCTCGACGATGAAGGGACTTGTGCACATACTGGCAGCGGGCGCTCCTCTCTTTTCGCTGTTGGTACGCGCTTTCTGCGACACTTGGGCCCCGCCGCGGCGCCTTGTAGTCGACTGGTCTTTTACAAGGAGGACGCGCAGTTAGAGGGGACACAAGCAGATACAAAAAAAAAAAGCTGGGCCCTTATGCTGGGCTTCGAGCTGTGCTACAACGTTTTTCTTTGAGACTCTCTGATAGTGAAACGCTTCACTAAATCACTGACTCGTTTACTGCCTCACTATCACTCATGCATTCCTTCACTCGATCAGCCACTCACCCGGGATTCACATTTCTGCGAAAACAACGCACTCGAGTTTCAGGCCTGGTTCGAAGCATTTGCGCAAAAAAAAAAAGCGACCCGATGCTCTCTGCACATCCTTTAAAGGTATATGAAGAAGCAGTACAAGATGGAACACGGGAGCGCGCAGCCTCCGCGCTGCGTGAAGTGCCGACGAGAATGGGCGCCCATCAGGCGCATGCGCGCAAAGAGCAGCCGACCGTGCTTACTGGGCCTTTACAGCAAATTCTTACCGGCTGTCGGCGCCAAGAATCGCGGAGGCCACGCGCTCCCGTGTTCCCTCTTGTACTGCTTCTGCCTGTATACGTAGGGTATGGGGCAGTACGCTGACTACGGGCATCGCTGAACGCACAGACATCCCATCGAAACTTACCCTTAGCTCGACGTAGAAAATAACGCAGAGTTCTCAGGTTTCGTCAGGTTTATCGCAGCACACATTTTGCAGAAAGTTCTTGCAGTGCGCACTTAACTACATATGCCGAAGCGAAATTCGACGCTGTTTTCTGGTGTCCTTCAATTATGCTTGTCTCTAAGCGCATTCAGCCAAACTTCTTGTTTGAAGATACCAAAGATAGATACCTGAGTTGTCGGCCCTAGTTGCTGACGAATAGACATTCACCGCTTGCCGTTGCACTCTGCTTTGAGCGCCTGCTCCAAGTATTTTTCTCCGGATGGGGAATTAGGAGGGTGTCGACCGGTCCGCTTTCGATCGTCTCACGTGTGCGCCGTTTCACTTACGGACACGGGTGGGGGCGCCGTGAAGAAGACGGTGCTTTCTCGGCGCCGAATGGTGCGATGAAGCTCTATATCCATAAGTGGGAAATAGGGCTCCATCACCGACGCCTTGATTGGCACACCGCGGCGCTGTAGTGCATGGTGGCTGTCTTTGTGGACCGCTTCTTGTATATACCCCCTTACTTCTTTTAACTATATTCCTTTTTTGTGTGCCACTTTCTTTCTCTCTTTTAAGCACTTCTTGCTTGTTGGTTCTCCTCTTCCCTTGCCTGTGGCTGCCGGTCATCTTGTGAGCACTCTGCGCGTGCGCTATGTGGCGGGGCTGGGGGAGCAGAAAAGCTTTACTGTTTGCACGCTTCGCGGTATTTGGGCGGCGCAAATATTGGTCGCCATTCGGCAAAGAGGCCCCAGGCGCCTCGCATTGCGGCGGGAAGAAGGTGTTATTAATGTTTACTCTCTCGGCAGCGACTTTTTCTTTTATTTTTTTATGGCCTCTTCTCGCGCGCCTTGCTGTCGTGTTCTCGTGTGAAAGAGTGATTGGTTGCGCCTTGCCCCGAGGCCGTATTCAACTGTCACTCAACACCGAACGCTATAATAGCTTAAGTTCAAGTTCGTTTTCTATTGTATTGCGTTAAAAAGTAAGAGAAAAATAAAGTTCCCACAAGAAAAAGTGATAGCTTTAGTGATAGCCGTCCGTGTTGCCCCTGTACTAAAGTGCCGAGAAAGACGCATAACCCTCTATCCCCGTGAAATAATTTTCTGGAGAAGCAGTTGGCCGGCATATGTAGAGCACAGCTGCAGCCATGTTTTTTTATATTATTTTAGGTAAAAATCGGTGCTGTGGCTCTTCCTCGCTTTGTGGACGTTTTTGTCCGACCGCAAAAGACTCATTTATTGCCGAAAAAACTGGAGTTTTGCTGGCAGTAGATTTTGAATCCCAGATCGCGGAGCCTCTAATACTGATTGATACTGATCAGCTACAATATGTCTCAGTGTCCCCTTGAGCGTACAATATAACTTTTTTTTGTATGTGTGTGGCTGTAGTGATTGCGCTTCTCAAGTCGTTGTGCTCACCTGAACGGGCGATCACTTCGTTCTGGACTCTTGGAGGCGTTATCAAGTACGTTTGAATACGAAAGCGCATATACTTTAATAATCCAGTGCCCGCTTCCGATTGGTACTTACGTACCGCTTTACGGGGCCGAGTGTTTCAACCGTCGTAACGGCCTCCCAGCATCTGACGGCGCTGGCGTTAATCACTGGCTTAAATCCTGTCAAAGGGAAGTCGGTATCATTTTCGCGATTGCGCTCTTAAGAAAGCTCGAAGTGAATTCCGTGTGGACCGGTTTCATCTTCCTCTGCAGTGGCAGTGGAAGCGCGATTTCACCACAACTCCTCCAGGATCTTTCTTCCCGTCATACCGAGGAACAGAATTGCGACACTGCGTAATGGAGAAAGCGCGGGCTCTTTGTAACCGTGCCTTTCGTTTATATGCGGTTTCTTTTTTCCTGCTTCGAGCGACCGGCCGGCAAACGCAGTCGACAGCAGCGGGCAGGAAAATGCTGTAGGCACGCGAATTCTGCGAAGACCGTGCGCGCGGGCTCCTTTGCGCGGAGAACGAGAGGCCCGCACGCGAAAGACAAAAGAGAGAAGAAACGCCGCCGACGACCGAAGGGAATCCTCTTATCAGCCGCCTCCCTCCTTCCATGCGCCAAGAAAGGTCCGAGAAAAATCCGAGAGAAAAACGGTAAGAGTGAGAAACGAGACAGACGCCTTGTGCTGCTGCCGCGCCGGATGATGTGCGAGCCTCGCGAGAAAGATCCGGGACGACGGCCAAGGAGGGAGGAACGGAGAGACGCTCTGCGAGGAGACATCATGCAGAGCGGCTGCGCCATGAGACGTCGTCGTATTGCCGCCACCGCCGCATATATACCATAGTTGCTACGTGCCCCGATGTGTGCCGCTTGGCGTGCCCAGCAGTTCCTTGTGGCTCCCAGGAGGAGGCGAGCCGGGGCCACGGGAAGACCTGCGGGGGTGCTGAGGGAGGGGAAGGAACGACAAACTGTGCCTCTGCGTGTGTCTCTTGTTGCTTCCATCTCTCCTCTTTCTTGGCCCTCCCTTTTTTTTCTTGTCTCTGCGCGCTTCTTTTTTATCTACGCGTTTTGCGTGTGGCCTGCAGTTCGGCAAAGAACGCGTGGAGAGCGGTGCCCCCTGCGAGCCGTGTTGGGCCAGCAGTTGGCCGATGACGCGCGGTAGCACCAGCAGGAGCGGGTGCCTTCCTTGAGACTTGTCTCTGCCGCAAGAACCGTGGTTGTCGTCTTTCAGGGACGTGGTCTGTGCACGGGGGGTGCAGAGGACGAGATGCTTAGTATACAACCCCTCCCACCACCGCCGCCTTCCTTCTTTGCTGCTTTCCTTTTTCTTTTCCATCTTCTCTCCTTCCTGCCTCATCGGCTGGCTTCCTTGGCTCTTCCTGCCGCTTGGCGCTCCGCGTGTGGACCCTACGCACGGCACTCGTACAGACGCACACACACGCGTGCAGACGTGGAGGTCCCCTCCGCTGCGTGGTTTGTTACCACCAGCGGGAGGTGCCCCGCACAGCCGCCGCTGCGGCTGCTGCTGTTGCTGGAGACGGCGGCGTCCCGCTGATTTCTCGCCCACCGCCTCTTCGTCTTCCCGGGCGCTGCTCTGCCGTCGTGGCCCCGGTTGATTTGTTTTCCTTCCTGCCTTCTCCTCTGTGCCACGTCGTCTTGGGGGTAACGGGGGGAGGGGGCTCGATGCCTGCGTGCCGTCGTCTCGGTTCCCGGCAGCTGCTGGCCGAGGACACCGCAATGCAGTCTCCCGCCGCCACTGAAGCGTCTTCTCGTCGGTCGTGGGACTCGACGAGACCGTGCTTCACCGCCTCTGCGTTCCCCCCTCCACGCTTTCACTAGTATAACAGCAGCGTGTCAGAGTTTGGTATGTGACAGACGCTAGCGCCGTGTTGCGATCGAAACGTCTTTCTCATCCTGCCTACATGTTGTTTAGAAGACTTGTCAGTGGGTCTTCCTGAACGAGACCATTTGTGGTTTGGCATTCAGATCCCAGAGTCGCGGTGACGGCTTGCTGACGTTATATGCTGTGTCACCACCCGCGCTTCGGTATCCTAAACTGTGTAAGTGTCACCCCTTCTGCTGCCGCTTGAAAGTCTGCCTACTCTGTCATATAGTGGTGCAAGATCGTTCGGTAGGCCGCAGTAAAGGACTGCCAGGCATTTCCGACCTCCGCCGTAGCGTAATAGGCGTAGGTCAGAGTGGTACACCAACGTCTCCGGGAGGGCCTATTTTCAGGATGACTCCTACGGAAATGGCATTTTTCTGTCGGAAGGTGATCGCGTGATCACTGAGTGGTGATGTCGCGTCAGTGATTATTATGGTATGACGTCCACACTGCTACTGCGGTTATGACGATGATGGCGGCGCCGTAAAATCTGCAAAACCTCGAGAACCGTGTTACGATTTCGCACTGTTGGCATATGGCCGGCTATGCATCACCTTGTCACCAGCATGCATCTCAGATCCACTCTCAGTGTCGATGTAGCGTCGGTCAGACAAGGAAGCAATCAACTCCCATTCACTGCTAGAACCTAGCGGCGAGACATGTTACGAAAGCGATGAGCTGCAAGGAGCAGTCGGCGCCCAGACTGGAAGCAGCAGCTTGGCTAATGGCACAGCTCTTTCCCCGAACGTTCTTCTTCGCCTCTACGTTCGCTGGTCAAGCCTCCAACCTTATTCGTCGTCTTATGACTCGCCAACTTCGCAAAGCGTTACCCATACACACCTACCCGAAATGCGTTTTGCGCGTAGCACTGCATAATCTTCCCGCACGATTCTAGCCAAGCCGAGCCGCGTCAAGCCCCCTCTGCTCTGTTGAACGCTCCTTGGGCGCGAAGGGAAATTTCCATTCAAAACGCTCATCCTTTTGGGGCCAAGCCCCTAAACGAGCCGGCAGCAGCAGAGCAGCTCAGTGACTTCGGTGGGGGCATACTGTTGTTCGCCTCGAAGCAAAAAGGCAGTGGCAAACGTTGCATAGCCTTCTCAGCTTGTCCGCCCCCCTCGGCTCGGATTCTTGCCCGCCCTAAATGCTCCCGCTCGCGCGCCCAGTCAGCTCAGCGCCGCGTATCGTTCGCGAACAGCAGGGACGGGACCGCAGTTGTCCGCAGTTCGGCTCCCGACAAAGGCAAAGCGCAGCTTCGCACGGCGGCCGTCTCTTGGAAGCAGAGAAGAGATAGGAGAGCTGTTCGTCGTCGACGAACCGAATAGAGGAGGGAGGGGGGAATGCGCATTCGGAAACCGGCTATTACGAAGCCCCCTCATTAGCATGAGCATAGCAGAAGCGTTCTGCGCTCGGCCCCCTACGGCCTCGCTTGGCTGCGGTCGTTCTTAGTCGCTGCCGCTCTCTCTCTTGTACTCTCTCTCTCTCTTTCTCAAATTGAAGCCTAGCAACTGCTCTTGCTCAAAGCTTGACGTAATGAGAGGCAGGCATGTGGACAGAAGAAGACAGCCGACGGGTGCGCGAATTCGTCGCTTGGCGGCGCCCTTTCCGAAGACTGCCTGGACTGTTCGTTTTCGTTGCTGTTGTTTTATTCACTGCCTCCCTCCGTTCATCCATCTGTGTATGTTTTGCCTGGTGGACAGAAAGAGAAAGGGTGGGGATGGTACGCGGATTTCACGTGCACTCTCTTTATGTGTGTGCAGGCAAGAAGCGGGATTTCAAATATTTTACGGGAATCGCATTTCTACTTTTTGAACAATCTCGTCGTACAGAACCCCTAAATGTGGCCTCTTACATTCAATTCCAGTCGCTACACAATCGGTTATAAGGAAACTTGATCGAATGTCTAGGCGCGGCTAACACGCTAACAAGCTTTATTAAGTATGGAGCCTATGGCTAAACGATAATATCGTTAAGCGTTGTAATGAATGAATAAAATAATCTGCTGAATTCTCCCGCCCCACTGAGATGCTGAAAAGATGAACAGCTAGCTTTCCGTTTTATTTGATATGAGTGCGACGAATGTGTTTCATGACAAGTTGCTTCCGTACTTTTACGCAGTTTTTATATATATATATATATATATATATATATATATATATATATATATATATATATATATATATATATATATATATATATATATATATATATATATATATATATATATATATATATATATATATATATATATATATATATATATATCCGTGCAGGCGGTCTTGAAACTTCTAGAAACGTTCAGTGTTTTCTAGAGCATTATTGCGAGCGCGATTGCATTGCTTGAAACCACTGCTTCGAACTGTTTAATTGAAAGGAGCTCTCGTCCTTGCCTATTTGTCTGTCAATAAAGAGAGACCCCGCCGCTTGTTCTCAAAAGGAGACTACGCCAGATCAAATATCTTGCCCTTCTGCCCGCTCACTACCATGTTTAAATGCAGGTTCATTCGCCTAGTAATCGGATGCTGCAACTCCTTTCCTATCGATCATTGCCTTTAGGCGAATTTGTTCACCTAAGTGGAGATCAGTGAGGTGGAAAAATTCAGCTAATTGGAGATCAGTTGAAGAACCTGTCATGCACATATGAGGACTGTTGGTCGTGATTTCTTCGAGCCGTTGATCGCCATCGGTCTTGTTTGCAGTGATGCTGCTAGCCATGCTTAGCACGTATCAGTGCCATTATCATTGTTTATCTTGTTATAGCCCTTCGAGAGCTGCTTGCGCAAGAATTGAACCGAAATAAATACACCACCCTCTTCCGCTGTTTCCCTCTTGGAAACTAACAAGCGAAAGCCCTTAAGTCGTCCTGCTCACAAACCGCATGTGTCAGGACCGCCAGGCAAAATTCGGTGCTCATCGTATGCGTAGGGAACGGCGCTTCCAGAGCTGCTGACATCTGATCGGCACCCGCTTTTGCCTAAAGAAACAGGCGGGGCGGAAAGCACGTATCAGTCGTCCTGGTCTTTCTTTCCGTTTTATTTTTTTTTTCTCTTCTTGCAAAGCGTTTCACCGATCGGCCGCTTAGCATTCGTCCAGCCCGAGTATAGCTGCTCTTTTGTCAGTCACCTGGCTTGACGCCCCGAGCCCCGACTCCTGCCGCTTGCCCGGTTTTGTATGCGTGCGCAAGAGGTCGAAAAAACGCGCGCACCAGTGGATTTGGATCGGCTTGACTTCGTTCGCTTTTTTTTTCCTCTTTGCCTCTGCACCCTCCTGCTGTGCTACCCCACTATCTCCTCCTTTTCTCATTCACGATACGAGCCGCCTCGGAGTTGGTTGGGTGGCGTTACACGCCGATGACGCGACGCGATTGGTGGATGTCTGTGCCGCGCAGCCGAGGAAAGGAGAAAAAAGATAGAGAAAGAAACGGCGAGAGGAAGGGACAGGGGCACCGGTCCCTTAATAATAGTCATTCAGAGCGCGCGAGCCGCGCCTTTGCTGCGCGCGATAATCCCGCATTTGCTTTCGAAAGCCCCTCCTCCCTCCCCCCATGCACCTATATGTTAGTTGTGTTTATTTTGCGATGATTATCGTCTCCTTCGGTGAAGCGACCGGATTTCTTCACGGTCTCTTCTTTAATTTATTTTTCCCCCTCTTTAACCCATCTTCCCTTTTCATGGTGCCTGGTGTGCGCGCCGGTGCACGCACTGCATCGAATCTGATATTATTACGTCACGCGGGTGCACCTCTCGTCCTTCTGTCCTTCCGCTCGCCGCCGGGCTGCTTTGTGCCTTTTGCCCTTCCTAATTTAAGTCCCCGGCGTTTTTGATGAGGGCTGATCACAGACGTGATTTTGACTTTG